>NW_025421480.1:11247500-11994638 GCF_011764305.1 Mustela putorius furo | reverse complement strand
TGCCAAGCCCATGGGGCCCATGCCTGGCACATGGTAAGGGCTCAGTATGTTATTGAATTAATGAGCAGGAAGGAAGGCAACCATGGGTTCCAGCTGACATTGGCTCTTAGGACATCAGCAGAGGGTAGCGGGTCCCACTGTGCCCAAGCTGCACTATCAAAATCTTCCAGGCCTACTGAACAGAGAGGTTCTCCCAAAAGTACCCAAATGTCATATTTCTTTGCCTATCTGGCAGACCCCACCTGGTGACACTTGCTCCCTCTCTCTCACCTGACCATCTAGAGTCCTGTGTCTACAGAGTCTCGTCACTCCCTTAGGTTAAAAAAAAAAAAAAAAAAAAAACACTTAAGCCAAATTAAGCTGGACAGCTCAGGTATTATTTAAGTTCCTCCAAAATCTTAATAAATTTTACAAATATTTAACAAGCAAATTAATTTATGTAAAAATCTGTACATATTTGATAAACTTGAACCAATTTAATAAATCCTGTCCTGTTTTAATAAATGCTGGATTAGGGTTAGACTTCCTACAAACAGTAAATACATAAAGAAAATATTTGTTATGTGTGTATATGTACTGTACCTGCCTTTTCAAAGATCAAGGGAAGATTATCTTTGCCATAGGACTTTTAAACCACTGTTTTTTTGTGCATGTTTGCTGGGAAAGGAGGGAGAGAGTACTAACACATGTTAAGACTATCAACCCAAGGTTGACTTTGTGGACAAGATGCCATGCCAGAGAGAGACCCAAAAGCACAGACTACAGAAAACTTCAAGGGTAGAGTAAGGACAAGGAAGAGAATGGACTCGAGGACATATACTCCATTTTTATAAATAGCAAAGACATTTGCCAGTCATTCTTTCTCCTCTTCTACAACTTCCAAGCAATAGAATCTTACCAGAAAGTCCTAACTTTCCTCACAATTTAACTCAGACTTCCACTCTTGTGTGTAACCCTTCTTAGCCTCATTTCCACTTCCAAGCAGAATTGACATTTGCTGTCCTAGCGTCTGAAAGCCCTGCATAAATGTCTACAGGACAGCACTTATCCTGTTGTAGTCACCAGTGTGCAAGTCTGTCTCCCTCACTGCACATGAGTTCCTTCATGGTGTCATCATCAGTGACCTGCACTCTTTCAGCAAATATTTGTTGAGAGACAGTATGTGCTAGGTGGTGTGCTAGATAATGATAATGCAGTGGGAAGAAAATGTTAGGCAGATGGTCTTTGTCTTCATGAAACTTACAGTCCAGCTGGGTATGGCAGACTCTGTTGGTCTATCACTCATATCTTTTCAGCATTTACCTTCATAGATGGTACGATCACAGGGTGGGGGTGGTTAGGAGGGCAAGAAAGCACACTTAGGACACCCAGGGCAACAGGAGTACCAGAGAATTAATTTCTCCACAAGCAGTCCTCAATCAATAATGGATGGAGAGTCTGTAGGTAAATACCTCAGTCCTTGGTTGGGATAACATTGTGGCATGTTCTATCCTGTTTCCCAGAGCTCGCCAGCAGGATTGAGTTCCAGCTGCCCAGGGTAGTAAGTGGCTTGAAAACATTCCCTTTATGGACTGGCTTCCCTACCTTTCCTATCTCACAAACCATTTGCTACCAGATTTTCCTGGGATCATCTCCCAAATAAACTATTTACAATTGAATCCTTTCTCCAGGTCCACTTCTAGTGAAACTCCAACCAAGACACTGCAGAACAAACAAGTAAGAAGTTCTATGATCCCTACCCCCTGGTGTTCACACTTTTGTGTAATCCTCATCCTTCAAAGGTGGGCTCATGGGCTGGACTTACTGACTTGTTTCTAGAGGTTAGAATATGGTACAGGTGATGCGATGTCACTCCCGAGATTAGGCTATAAATAGACAGTTCTTCCATTTGAATGTTCTCTCTCCAGTTCCCCAGGGAATGATGGCTGCCATGTTGTGAAGCATCCCTGGGGAGAGATCCACATAGCGAAGAACTGAGGCCTGCCAGAAGCCACCTAAATGAGCTTGGAAGCAGATATTCTGAGGCCTGCCAACCGCCAAGTGAGTGAGCTTGGACGCAGATCCTTCCCCATTCGGGCCTTGAGATGACTGCTGCTCTAGCCAACACCTTGATTGCAACCTTGTGAAAGATGTTGCGCCAGAATCACCCGGCTAGGCAGCACCTGGATTCCTTACCTATGGGAGATTTTAAGTGTTTGTTGTTTTCATCTGCTAAGCTTTGGGTAATGTGTGATGCAGACATGGATAACTAATATGAGTGATAGGATCGTATTCTAGGAAGAGAGTGATTGAGTATCAGGGCTGTATTTCTCCTTTTATTAATTCTCACTCTGAGGCAATTCAGTAAGTGTAAAAGAAAATCTTGTCACATTACTGAAAATAAGGCGTGGGGTGGGGAGAGGTCTTACCTGTGTATCTGAAAATTTGGATTCCTAGGAAGACAGGATCCTAAGAACAGGGAGGAAGCATTGGCCCTACCTATCTTGTCTATACCTGGAAGAGACCCAGCTTCCATGTCAGCTTTTTAGAACCCCTGCACACCCTCCTGCCCTACCTGAATAAAACCATAGACTCTGCTAGGCAGGTATCAACAAAAAGAAGGGATTATATACAATGCAAATGAGAAGCCACTCATCTTTTCTGTGGGCTTTCTTTGCACCCAACAACTCAACAGCTGGGTTCTTGCTCATCGGGGGTGCCTCTTCATTTTACGACCGGTATCCACTGTGAACACAATTATTTCAGACGTGCTGCTGATAGGGGCCTGAAGGAGCGGTCATAACTGCCCTTCACTGGGTCCTTCCTGGGCCTGATGCCCATCCAATAGCTTCCAACTTAGAGTAAAACGATTCTTTGAAAGACACAAACTACCAAAGCTAATTCAAGAAAATATGGTGCTCCATACATTGCTGATGGGAATGCAAAATATACAACCTCTTTGAAAAATATTTTAGCTGGGCGCCTGGGTGGCTCAGTTGGTTAAGCAGCCAGCTCTTGATTTTCAGTTCAAGTCATGATCCCAGGACCCTGGATCAAGCCCTGCATCAGGCTCCATGATCAATGGGGTGCCTGCTTGAGGATTCTCTCTCCCTCTGCCCCTCCTCACGTTGGCACAGGCATATGCACATGCTCTGTCACTTTTTCTCTCTTAGATATATCTTAAAAAAATAAAAAGAGAAAAGAAAAATGTTTTAGCAGTTCCTTACAATACTAAATAAGCACTTACTATACAACCGATCAAATATAAAACTTTGTACACACAATGACTTGTGCTTGAATATTTTCATATTTTTCCATTAAATGAATTAAATGAATTTTATTCATTAAAAACCCATTCATTAAATGGGTTGCAGGAAGGGATGTTCATCAGCTGAAGAATAGGTAAACAAATCATGCTATATCCATGAAAAGGAATACTATTCAGCTAGCTATAAAAAACTACCAATATATGTAAAAACATGGACAAATCTCAAAAGCATATTAAATGAAAGATATCAGACACCAAAGAGTACAGAATAAATAATTCCATTATATGAAATTCTAGAAAAAGCAAAGCTAAGGTGACAGAAAGCAGGTCAGTGATTGCTAAGGGTTAAGATAAAGAAAGGGATTAACTATAAATTGGCAAAAGGGAATTTCTGTGGTAATGGAAATATTCTATAGGATGACTGTGGTAATGATTACACAACTGTTTACATTTGTCAGATTTTAAATTGTATACTTTAAAATGATGAATTTTATTATATGAAAATTTGCCTCAATGAAACTTATTTTTTTTTAATAGAAGCAGTTTTCTGTTAAAGAATTAGGACAATCTGATAACAAGAAGGTTACTGGAATTTTTTTTTTTAAATCACAAACATAATATTGCAGTGGAGGAAGTAAGCAGCAGAATATATATTAATGAAACCTGACTCGTAATTTAGAAGACTGCTTTAATAAATTCTCCCAAAATACTGCGTAAAAACACATACTATTGGGTATTAAGAGGAGAAACAGTTGGAATCATGGAGGATAGAGCCAAGAGAGCCAACATCAGTACAAAAAGATATCCAAACGATAAGAAAGTAGTACATGAGAGAGAACAAATAATGAAATAATTTGTAATAGTAATAAAAGTAATAAAATAAATAAAATAAATAAAAGTAATAGAAGAAAATTTCTCCATAAGGGGTAAAACCTAATTCTTCATATTGAAAAAAGTTTGCCAAGTATTAAAAAGAATAAGAAAAAAAAAATAAGAGTAAGCATGTCTCACCAAATGTATAAAACTATTTCATACATATTGTATACATTTCCAGATGGACAATATTAGCAACAAAATTCAAAACAACAACTCAGACTGTCAATGAATTCTCATAAGAAACACTAAAAAGGGGGTGCCTGGGTGGCTCAGTGGGTTAAAGCTTCTGCCTTCGGCTCAGGTCATGATCCCAGAGTTCTGGGATGGAGCCCCACGTTGGGCTCTCTGCTCAGCAGGGAGCCTGCTTCCCTTCCTCTCTCTCTGCCTGCCTCTCTGCCTACTTGTGATCTCTGTCTGTCAAATAAATAAATAAAATCTTAAAAAAAAGAGAAACACTAAAAAGAAAAGACAGCAGGAAGATACTTTATGTATAATTCTTATCAAAAAGGTTTTCCACAGAATTCTCTATCCAGTGTAGCAATTATTTCTCCTGAATACAAAAGAAAAGGAATTAAAATTTTTAAAAAATTTATTATAGTTGACACACAACATTGTGTTATTTTCAGGTGATTCGACTTCTCTGTCCATTACGTTATGTTCCCTGCAAGTGCAGCCACCAGCTGTCACCATACAACCTGGTTAAATATGACTGGCTGTTTTCCCTGTACTGCCCCTTTCATCCCTGGGACTCCATTCCGTAACTGGAAGCCTGTACCTCCCACTCCCTTTCATGTACTTTGCCCTTCTTCCACTCCCTTCCCTCTGGCAACCACCAGTTTGTTTTCTGTATTTATAGGTTTGATTCTGTTTTGTGATTGTTTATTTATTTATTTATTTATTTATTATGATTTCACATGAGTGAAATCATGATATTTTTTACATGCACATATTCAGAAAGTCTACCATCGTGTCTCCCAATAAAGTACTCATAGGGTCACCTGGTTGGCTCAGTTGATTAAGCAACCGACTCTTGATTTCAGCTCAGGTCATGATTTCAGGGTTGTGGGATGGGCCCCACGTAGAGCTCCATGCTTAAGCGGAGAGTCTGCTGGAGATTCTCTCTCTCTCTCTCTTTCTCCCCCTCTGCCCCTCCCACCTGCTCTCTCTCTCTAAAATAAATAAATCTTTTTTAAAACATCTTAATTTTATTTTTTCAGTGTTCCAAGATTCATTGTTTAAAAAAGTACTCATAAAAAATTCCACAAATTGAATAATGAATTCAGTAGAAGACCTCATAAAAAAAGAATACACACGAATTAATTATAATAAATGAAACCAGTAATATGTATAATTACTCCTAAATAAGTATTGATGGTACAGCTATGAAAAAATATGGTTTAAAAAGATGATACGGTAAAAATAAATATAAATGAATGAATGAAAGATAATGGCCTAACAGAAAAATAAGTACTGATCTGGAAGCAAGAACTCAGATTTTCTGAGATTCAAGAGGAGATGGAAAGAAAGAAAGTCATGGTTAAACTTAATATTTTGTGTAAGAGGATGATTTTAAATCACAAAATTAATAAAGAAAAATACATTTTTAAATGTTCTTTAAAAATGTAAAAATCCTCACTAGTCAAATGCAATTAAGATGTTAACATTCCAAGTCCCTTTGTGCAGAGGTGGAGAACAGTGACAAAGAGCTGTCATTCAAGCAAAACCTAGGAAAAAGAGAAGAAAAGGACACTAAGGCACACAATAAACAGAACAGAAGCCAGAAAAGGACAGGGAACAATACCAGACACAACACTTATCCTAAAGAACAGAAGTCAGTGGGTTAAATTCCCTTAGTGAAAGACAAAGATTCTCAATTATGTTGAAAGAATAAAAGCCAGAGCCAAATATGAACTCTTTATAAGAGATTCACCTGAAATGACACAAAAACAAAGTCTTGAAAATGAAGAGATTGGCCTGTGATCTTACATTTAAATTTTCTTTCTTTGCGTGGAACACAGAAATAACAGACTTTTTTCCCCTGAGATTTATTAATTTATTTATTTTTATTATGTTATGTTAGTCATGGTACAGTACATAGTTAGTTTTTGACGTGGTTCATTGTTTACATATAACACCCAGTGGTCCACGCAATACGTGCCGTCCTTAATATCCATCCCCGGCCTCACCCATCCCCCCAGCCCCCCCCCCCCAGCAAAACCCTCAGTTTGTTTACTGTAGTTTATAGTCTCTCATGGTTTATCTCCCCTTCTGATTCTCCCTTCATTTTGCTCTTCCTTCTCCTAATGTCCTCTATGCTACTCCTTATGTTCCACAAATAAGTTAAACCATATAATTGTCTTCCTCTGTTTAACTTACTTCACTTAGCATAATTTTTAACTGAGTTTTTAAAAGACAGAATATAATTTTTTAAAGTAGGGAAAAACTAGAATAAAACCCACCTCAGAGGCAGAGGAAAGTAAAACCAAAATAAAATTTGCCAAGTCAAGAGAGCATCAAAGAGAGGAGGGAAAAAAAGGGGCAGGGAGGTTTTTATGTGAAAAACATTACTAGAACTAATGAGGAACATGGACATATTGAAAAAAATACATCAATTGGATATAACAGTGATGAATTCCAAGTAAAAGATCCAAAACTCATTAAACTGGTTCTGGTTCATCTACCTTTAAAATATGCTTTTGGGAGTGATGGTTCACTCTGGTCAGTATCTATTTTATAATACCGCATCAATTGAAATTTCAATGTAAGTATCTAATTACAATTCAAGAACCTTGTTTCTAACTTAATTTTCTTCTCAATCTTACATGGTATATTTACAACAGTTGACTGCATTCTAGATAACAGTTTCAAAGAACTGACATCATAAAACCATGTCTTCTACCCATGGTTCAATTAATAGGAATTCAAGCCTTTTTCCTTAGAAACCAAACATTTAGGAATGAAGAAAATCACACTCCCAAATAGCTCCTGAAATAAGGAAGAAATTACAAAAGTTTCCTAACTAGAGAAGTTCTATTTAACAGAACTTCAGAGATACAGCTAAAGTACTAGTTAGTGGAAAATATATACCTTAAATGCATTTATCAAAAACTAACAAGATTAAAAATAAGTTAGTTAAGCATTTATTCAGAAAAGTAGTAAGACTACATAAGAAAAAAATGAGAAGGTACAAATAAGCAATATTCAGAATGAAAGGGGAAACTTAATTATAAAGATAATATTGTGTAATAGATGAAATGAGTAATTTTCTAAAAGAATATAAATTATCAAATATATAATACAAATTATCAAAATTCAAGTTGGAATGGAAACCCTAAGTAAACAAAGAGTCATTTAAAAAAAAAATTGATAGTTAAAATATTGTTTCACTCCTTCCTCTGTTCCTCCAAAAAAATAGACACCAGGAAGAGCTAATTTAGTTTTTTGGATAAATTTTATTAAATCTCGGGACAGATAATTTAATGGAATTTATTTTAAAAAAATAAAATCAGAGAGAGAGCATCCCATCATTGTATCAAATGAAACTAATATAGTCTTGATCCACAAGCAAGAAAGTGACAGAAGAAAAAAGAGAAATATAGACCTATCTCACTAATGAGAAAAATTTAACAAGTTGAAGCCATTAATATATAAA
Source organism: Mustela putorius furo (assembly GCF_011764305.1). Classification (NCBI taxonomy): domain Eukaryota; kingdom Metazoa; phylum Chordata; class Mammalia; order Carnivora; family Mustelidae; genus Mustela; species Mustela putorius. The sequence continues at coordinate 11,986,863 of NW_025421480.1, read as the reverse complement.
AATAAGTTAATTTTAAAGAAGAACTTATCCCAGAAATGAAAGGATGGTTTAACATCAAACCCCTTTAAAGTAATACCCCATACTAACAGTTTAAAAGACAAAAATACAGATGATATCTCAATACATGCAGTATAATATAAACTTAATAATATTAAACACCATTCGTGAAAGATTCTTAGCTATCTAGGAATAGAAACAAATTTCCTTAACCTGATAACATATCTACAAAAAAAAAGTGATTAGTAGGAGAAAAGTAGGGACCCCCTTTTTTTCCAATATCTATGGGAAACATCTGAAATTTTATCATTTAAAATTTCACCATTAAGTGTAATACATGCTATTATTTGTGCTATATGCCCTTCACCAGATCGAGGACACGTCTTTCTATTCCTGATTTATATGACTGTTTATCCTGATACCAAGCCTTAGCCAAAGCAGTAAGACGAGAATGAGACAAAATTATCATTATTTGCACATAAACTATTAGAACTGACAAGAACTACATCAAGATTGCTAGACATGTGATAAGTACACAAAAATCAATAGGATTCAAATATAGTTGATAACCAATTAGAAAATATAATAGAAAACAAAAAAAAATTCATGACAGCTACAAAAATATAAGTTAACTTAAAAAACCACTTTGATAGATTACTATCAAACTACAAATCACATGTGAAATTTTATGAAATTATGCATAAAATATCATTGAGGAACATGAAAAGAAAACCTGAGTAAATGGTTAGATAGATCATGGATTAAAACAACAACAATAATATCAAAAGCCTCAATGCCATAAAAATGTTCTGCCCCTAATTATTCTATAAATTCACTATAATTCTAATCAAAATCCCAACTGAATGTTTCCTGGATATCTAGACACTGAATCCAAAACTTACGTGAAAGAGTAAGTGTCCACAAATATCCAAAATACTTCAGAAAAAGAACAAGGAAGATTTGCTCTGTAACAAATCAAAATATTTTATAAACTTGTGGTTTGACTTAAAAAGTGTGATATGGGCAGAGAGATAAGGAAATAAATCAATTAAACAAACAATAAATACCAAAACCAGACATGATATATAAGATACCTTTTTATAAAATGGAGGAGGCATAAAAATGAATAGAGAAACAATTCACTCTTCAATAGATGAAATTGGGAAAATGGGCTTTTCTTATGAAAGAAAGAATTGATCCTCTATCATAGTTATTAAAAATTCTCATTACTTAAATACCTAGAAATAAAGGAACAAATCTTTATAATTTTAGAATAAAATATTTTAAATGTCTTTATGAATTTAGTTTGTTCTGATTAAATATGGCATCTGTTGTGATTGATAATTGCTCATGCTGTATTGGGAGTTTCACTGTTTCTGTTTGTTTAATATTTTAAACCTCATCTCTGCCAATGAAGACTTCACATCCAGAATACATGAATGCCTCCTATAAATGCATAAGAAATAAACAATCCTATAAAAATGGGAAAAGGGTATGAACAGGCAACAAGCAAATAAAGTGGCCAAGAATGATAAAAAATGCTCCAACTCAATAGTAAACAGGTAGATGCTAATTTAAAAAACCAACAAATCCTTTTACAAAGCAGTGAGATGCTAGTTCCGATTCTTGCAAGTAACAAAAATTTAAAATTCTGACCACATTGATCATTGACAAAAATATGGGAAAATAGAAACCTCACACTCTCCTTGTCTATACTGACATAAATCATATTGAAAAGCAATTTGGTAATATCTAGTACAACTAAAAAAACCCGCATATCCTGTAACTCAGAAATTCTATTTTCAGTTTCACATACCAGAGGAACTCTTTCACACAGACACAATGGGACATTGAAGCTTTGTTCATAAAAACAAAAAAATTAGAAATAATTCAAATGACTGACATAAGGGAATGGATATAAAATGTGTGATATGTTCATGTAGTAAGATACTCTACACTAGTTAAAATGAATAAGTATTTCTATATGTATTAATGTGAATAAATGTTTAAAAAACATAGATTGAGAGACAGCTCGGTGGCTCAGTTGGTTAAGCGTCTGCCTTCAGCTCAGGCATGATCCCAGAGTCCTGGGATCAAGCCCCGTATCAGGCTCCCAGCTCACCCAGGAGTATGCTTTTCCCTCTGCCCAGCCACCCCTCCACTATATCGTTCTCTCTCTCTGTCTAAAATAAATCAATAAAATCTTTTAAAAAATAAAAATAAAGAAACAAAAAACATAGACTGAACGGGGGACGGAACTAGAACAGTATAAGAAATTTAAGTAAATTTTAAATTCAGAAAACATTACTATGTCATTAATGAATACATGTAGTAAGACATAAAGGTCTGACATAAAACACAACAAATTCTTGGAAATTGTTCCCTTTAAGGAATGATAAAAGGTAACTGGACTAGAGAGGGAAATAGGGGAGATTTAAACTTTTTCTATGATGTTTTCTTTCTTTAAAACAAATTGGTCACAAACTAGGAGACAATATTTGCAAAAGACCTATCTGATAAAGAACTGTTATCCAAAATCAGATGAACACTTACAATTCAATAATAAGAAAACAGACAACCCAATTAAAAGCTGGGCAAAAGACCTAACCTGACACCTCACCAAAGAAGACAGACCAATGGCAACTAAACATAAGAAAGGATGTTCAATACCACACACCATTAGGGAATTACAAATTAAGACTACAATGAGGTGCTGCTACAAACTTATTAGAATGATCAAGATCCAAATCCCTAAACACACCAAATGGTGGCAAAAATGTACAGTAACAGGAACTCCCATCATTGATGGAAGGAAAGAAAAATGGTTACAGCCACTTCAGACAACAGTTCGACAGCGTCTTACGAAACTAAACATACTCTCACTACACTACCCAGCAATCACACTCCCTGGTATTTACCCAAATGAGTTGAAAACTATGTTTACACAAAATGGGCACATACGTGTTTATAGCAGCTTTGTCCAAGACTGCCAAAACTTGGAAGCAACCAGGATGTACTTTAGTAGCTGAATGGATAAGTAAACGGGTACATCGGGCAATAAAATATTATTCAATCCATTAAAAGACACGAAGAGGGGTGCCTGGGTGGCTCAGTTGGTTAAGATTCTAGGGTCCTGGGATCAAGCCCCGCATCGAGCTCCCTGCTCAGCAGAGAGCCTATTTCTCTCCCTCCCTCTGCCTGCAGTTATGCTTACTTGGGCTCTCTCTGTCAAATAAATAAATAAAAAGCTTAAAAAAAAAATAAAAGACATGAAGAAACCTTAAATGCTATTGCTGGATGAAAGAAGAAATCCGAAAAGTCTACAATACTGTCTCAATCCAGCTACACAACGTTCTGTAAAAGGCAAAATCATGGAGACAGTAAAAAGATCAGTGTTTCCCAAGGATTAGAAAGGTGGGAGTGATGAACAGATAAAACAAAGAGGAGTTTTCAGAGCGGTGAAACTTTGTGTGATACTAGAACATTGGATATGTGTCATTATTCATTTGTCCAAACCCTTAGAGTGCACAACATCAACAATGGACCCTAATGGAATGCATGAACTTTGGGTGATAATGGCACATCAGCCTGGGTTCACTGACGGTGACAAATGCTCCACTCTGGGGCAGGATTGTGATGGTAAGGGAGGCTGTATGTGTCCAAGGGCAAGTAATTTAGAAACTCTCATACTTTCTGCTCAATTTTGCTATGAACCTAAAACTTTCCTAAAAAAATAGTCGGGACGCCTGGGTTGCTCAGTGGGTTAAGCCTCTGCCTTCAGCTCAGGTCATGATCTCAGGGTCGTGGGATCAAGTCCCACATCTGGCTCTCTGCTCGGCAGGGAGCCTGTTTCCCCTCTCTCTCTGCCTGCTTGTGATCTCTCTTTCCCTATGTCAAATAAATAAATAAATAAAATCTTTTTAAAAAAATAGTCTATCAATTTTTTTAAAAAAATCTGAAGTATTCATGAAAAAGTTAACATTTGTTCATCTGGAGTAGTGAGCCTCTAGGTTTTAGCATATTATCATTTATAGTTCTCTTTTAATTTTCCAATAAGGCATTCTAAAAATAATTATCATTGGAAATATGTATCCGCATCAAAACATTAAAGAAAACACAAATGAATATTTTATAGTGATAAAGGTATAATTCACAAAGAAGGTCAAACCCTCATAAACATTTACACTTCCCCAAAAAAATCAGACAAATTTATCAAGTAAAATCTATTATAAACACAAGGAAACCCTGAGAAGACTTCAAGCATGGTGGAAAGACTCACTTGCTTTTCAAAAAAATCAATAGGTGAAATAGATAATAAATAAAGATATAACAGATATAAAGAAACCATTGAAAGCCTGATTTAATAAATATATTCTGAACTTCATAATATAAAACATATTGCGTATTTTGAATTATATATTTGAAATGCTTTTCAAACATCCTGGAAGCATTTTTAAAAAATTGATTCTATATCAGACCACAAATCAAACTTGAAATATCTAGAAAACAGAAATATGAAAAGCCTAGTGTCCCCGCCCTCTGTTAGATCATGTCAGGAAGGAGTCAGGCTTCCAGGGACCGACATTCCCTTGACAATCTCAATGCTTGAGGAAGTCAAGTCACTCCGCACAGCCCTGAGCTCTCCCTTCAGGGGCAACGCAAAGATGCCTTGAGCCATATTGTCCCTCTTTAGAAATTTCTTTTCTGAGGAGTAAGGGACTGAACTGAATGGGGGACAAAAAGATACAACTGGATTCTTCTTTATCTAATATACACAAGTCACGTTCCCACCGTCTCTCCACACTCCCTGTGTAGAGACACCTGCAACAATTCTCTGAAAATCCTTTGCTGGTTAAATTTTCCTTCAAACTAGCTGAACTTCTGGAGTAAAAGAGGCAAATGTGGGAGAAACAAAAACAAGGGGCAGCGGAGGAGAGAGGCAGGGAAGGGACTGGTGAATCTCAAACACCAAAGGAAGACCCATCGCTGCGCCCATGCCTCTGGCGCCGGGGATGGAATTCTTCTCTGGCTGATTTAACACACCTGAGCTGCGCTTTGCTCAGGCTGATGAGCAGCGTAAGTCAGGTTTCCATGGCCATACGTAAAACCCCAGAACAGACGAGGTCCGCACCCTCCCATAAACCCGAGTCAGAAATAAATGGGAAGATTTATAAAGGGGAGGTGCAATTCTTCTGCTACATTGGTTTAAAGATGGTGAAATAAATGAGTTAAACCGTTCACTCAGAGTGTTTCATGAAGCAGATCTAATGTGCAGTTTTGTGACCTGATGGGACTTTAACTCTTCAGTAAATCAAAAAGCTTAACAAATATTAAGATGGCAAAGATTACCTGTGTGGGACGGATTTGATCTTTCATCCATTATCATTCAGGAAACCAAGGGCTCTAGAAGAAAGTGCCCAGTGTGTCATGTGACCTCGGGGGAGGGGGGCGGGGATGACCCCCTCTTCTTCTTCCCTAGAAGAAGCCAGGAACCTCACAGTAAGTACTGATCTTTCTGATCCTCCAAGAAGGAGGCCTGAGATCTACAACCAAGGAAGTTTCCAGAAAGTGAGGACTCTCCCTTCCCTGGGTATTTCCTGAGAGGCTCTCTTGGCAGTTCCCGACACCCCACGAAGCAGATCCTTACACCCCCAGCACCAGCCACTGTCTCTACAGATCTTGGTTCCTCTTCAGGGAAACCACACGAGTATTGCCCCGGGACCCTCCCCAGATCAACTGGGAAAGCCATGTGGGAGGAGAGGCCCCAAACTTGCAGTTCCAGGAGATTGACTCCAGAGACCCAAAGTCATCAAAGCTTTCCATCTAAAGAGGGTAAATGAGAAGCAGGGTGATTGTCGATGGTCTAACCTTCTTTTTCTCCTTCATACAGGCCAAAGCCAGAAATGGTCATTTACCCATGAAATGCCTAGAACCTCCAAACCCAAGAACTAGAAAGACTTAGCCATCATTCTGTCCTGAGACTCAACAGTGACCTGTGGAACCCCTGTGTGCCTTGAGGACCACTAAGGAAGTAAGGGTCAGGCAAGTGAAGAAGGACCAGTGGGGCTCCTCACTGACTCTAGCAAAGCAACCCTTACTAGTATATATTCTACATTGAAATGCTGCATAAGATACCTTGGGAAAAGAAAGGCCACCTCTGCTTATTTTGCAAATGACACACCTGAGCTCAGGGAACAGAAGAGCCGGGCACAGTATAAAACCAGGCTGTAGGCATGTCATTACCGTAGGAGTTCAAAGGAAGAGAAAGATGACTCACCAAGAATATCCTGAAGTCCACCCTCGTTAAGATTCCTTTGAAAGGGGAGATGGACAAGGAAAGGTCAAGATTCTGGATTCCCGCAGGTCAATGGGTGACTACATCTGTGAGATTGCACCAAAGTCTGTGATTGGCCAAATGGGCCCCAGGCAGCAGCCCTGCTCAACTCAGAGGCATCCCGTGTCTGCCTCGAGGGCCCCTGTGGTGCAGAGGTAGCCCTTCACCTGGGGTGACAGGGACCTGACCTTCCCCAGTATCCCATCCAGTAAAATGTCCGTCAGACACCTCGCCCCAACTCACTCCCTCCACTGGTACGTTGCACCTCGAATCTGCTTAGAAAGTATCCACTTGCTGCTTTTCATGGCTCGCGGGGGGCCCCGGTTGCCCCAGCAGGCATTCTTGGTACTAAGGCACACAGCCTCAGCTGTTTCTGAGAGAGCAGAAGAAACTTCCCCTAGTGTCCAGGGATTTGCCTTGACTCTGTTAAAACCCAGGGAATGGAGGAAGAAAGAAATGAGTTGTCAAGTTTCTACTGAATTTTGTCCTGCTATCTAATCAAAATGACCATTTTTAAAAAAAAAATTTTTTTGAATTTTTAAAGGTATTAGCCTCTGTTATTATTTGTCTGGGAGTCTGTAATAGTCCCATTTTATTAGATCCAAATTTCCTATTTAGACAACAGAGCCTAAGAGCCTCTTCAGAACAAGTAAATAATATGCATTTTCCAAAGTAATTTGCAGACACAAATACATATGCGCTCTGTTCAGATTACCGAAAGGACAAAATCACCAAGAAGATGATGATGTTGTTTAATAATTTCAAAACTAAATATTTTTGCACCCAAATGGAAATACCTACGATGTCCTGGAAAGGTCACCTTTGGCCTGCTTGATAAATTATACCTCATTTTACCACCTTCCACATGCCATCTCTGACGGTTTTGAAAAAGCAGCTGCGAGAAGATCAGTATTATTTCCAGGAATCGATTTTTCCCTGTCCCTTCTCCCACTCTCACAAAATCAGCCACGTGAAAACTCGCCTCGTATCCACTCTCAGAAACCACCTTCACAAAGGGATTAGAACACCTGTTCTCAAGCTCCAGGTCCCTTCTGCGGGCTGTCTCCAAGCTCTGCTCTGTTTGGCCTTGGCCCTGGGCCAGGGAGAGTCCCACTACGGCTGACCTCCACCAAGCACCCACAGGCAGATGGACAGGAGCAGTTGCTCCATCCCTCCCCCCACCCCCACCCCCCGCCGAGCCCAGGAACAGTTGGGCTAAAATTAGTCCAAGGCCCGGGGACAGATCAACTGGAAGGAGAATCGGAGATAGGAGAGGGAGGAGAGAGAACATCCTAGAAGACCAACTTTGGAGAAGCAGCCTGGGTCTCTCTCCTAAGCGCCTTAAGGACAGGGAGGGAAGTAGAACATTCTGGATAGCGGCCTGATGGCAGCTGCCTAGGAACATCAGGAGACACCTGGGGTCAGTTACACCCTCACTCTCTACTCAAGCAGATGCCCTGGTGGGCCTCCCCTCTGTGCGGCCCTCCCCACTGCATTCTGCTAAACCCTGTCTCACTCTTCAGACACTCTTGTACATTCTCTCAGAAAATCTCCCAACATGAATCCTGATCAGTATGGGAAGGTTTCCATGTTTTAGACCATAGTCCAAAGTGGTCAAAGAGAACAGAAATGATTAAAAGTCCAAGTGCACGTGTAAATCAAACATGGACTTGTGTACAAATCCCCAGATCATTGGATGTGAGGGTGTTAGTGTTTGTCCTGCTCCTTCTACTATAGATCGCTGGGGTTCAGGGTTTTTGTTAGGAATCTGCTTAAAGGGAAAGTTAACGATCCTAGTCACATGTCCCTTACAAGAGGTTTATTATTTTAACAAAACAATAGAAAAGTGGAGGTGGGTGTCCGTCTGAGTGACTTGGGCAGGTAAAGCTCTAGAGTATATTCTCCCACTCCATCCCACCCCCTCTCAGAGGCAGGAAAAGGAAGCCAGGGACTAATGTGAGAGGAAGTCACCGCACACCTTCCGTGGCTTATTGGGGTCAGTTTTAGGGTTAATGTAAGATGTAAAGAGACCCCCGGCTCCTATTTGGTGCTAGAAGATTTTGCACACAGTGCTGGTTGGTAAAAAGTGAGAGAAGGTGAGCTCAGACCCTGACTTACTGGCCTGACTTTGAGCATCAGGAAAAGGCTGTTAGCCTTGGCTGTTGCCACTGCCAGGTTGAAGGGTGTTACAGGTAGACATGGGAGGCTGACTTTCACCTTTAACTGCAACATTGCCCAGCATTGCTTCATTCTGTGAATGGGGTTTTTTTCCTAGTTACAAAGGCAGAAGAGAGGTTCAACCCTGGGCATTTAAAAATGGCGGATGACAAACACTAAAGACATCTCCCAAAACAGAGTTCACTGGAAGAAGTTTCCAGATTGCTATGTTGATATTTGGAAGGATGTAACAGTCAAGAGGATGTAATAAATTCTGATACATTCCCTAGGAAAGCAATCACAGCACTTTAGAGTTACATTTTGATATAATCCACAAAACTACTTCTAGTTAAATGTACTTAGATTCCTCTGGAAAGAACATTCTTTATACTTTCTCAGAAGGCTCTCCCATTGTCTGCATGAGATTGTGTGTTCCCCTTGGAAAAGAGTCATGTTTATTTCTATCCCACCCCACTACATACCCACCCCAGGGCCTGAGACCCAGAGCACCTTACATATAGGTGCCAAACCCATTGCTGACATTTGATGGGGCTCTTGGGCTTGGTACCGTTTCCGTCTTATGAAGACATGCACGCACAGAACCAAAAGCTCTCAAAACTGGTTGTAGATAAGGACACTCGTTGACAAACATCAAACATCACTAATTTCCCAAACCCTCACAAGCTCCATCCGAAGGCCAACAGAGTCACAATGGATACTTAATGATGAGACTCTTCGAGGTGCTTTCATGTTAACATGGTCCAATGTAATGTCGAGCTGGGAAGAATAAAGGTTAATATATTCTATTAGTCCCAATTGTCATAAGAATTTTACCTAACAATATGGTTCATTAAATGCTGAATCTAACAATTATGTTCACCATAATAGAAATTATTCAGACAGATATGATCTGAATAGTTGTGATTTATTAATTTAGACACAAATTTAATTAGCAATTGATTTCAATTGTGTCTCCTCCTGAACAATAACTTTTGTGGACATGCATCCTAGAAAAAAAAATATCAATGAAGAAATATCAGGTAATAATAAAGAAAGCAGCCACTACACTTTCAGAAATACTATTATGGCTTTCTCCTGAAATGATAACAAAAATAAATCCAGGCAGCTTGAAGAGCTGGCTCTTTTTCCCATATGAAACACTGCTCCCGATCCCATGGGTAAGGGCATTCCAGTGAGCTAGAGTGCTGCAGACACAGTCATGGAGCAGAAGGAATGTGAGAGCCCCAGGTTCTTCTGGATCCACTGGAGATGCCCGTCTCTACCCCCCGGTCTAGATGGAGAACAATTGTTCTGGCTTCCATCTCCTGTGCCCTGGGAGAAAACCCAGCACTACCCCTCGTTGCCTAAATTTCCAATTTCTTATACTTGGACCCAAACTTTTGCATCTCTTCTTAGAGATCAAACTCAAAAGAAAATAACCCATAATTTAAAAAAAAAAAAAAAGACAGAAAAATAAAGAGAGAGAGAGGGCTTTACTTTTAAAAGGGAAAAGTGGGTTTTCCTCCTAGTAGTCTTTTAATCAATTCTTTACCCCCAAGATTAATCCTTCCCCAACTACATCTGATAGACCAGTAACAATTTTCCATTTAGAAAAAGGCAACATTTGGCTTTTCATGATGCTCTGAAATTTGGGGTAGAAAGAGGGGTAGAAGATTGGAGGAAGCAGAAGGAGGAAGTGAAATAGATATCTTCCTTCTGACTTTTCTTTCAACTGGCCTCAGCCTTAACTTGCTTCCCTCCTACTGATTCCATGGATCACCAACGACAATTAACTATATTCCTTTAACAAATAAATATAATATAATAGTAGAATAGACATTTGAAATTCTGTAATTAAATCTTTTCACATTCAAATGGCAAAATCTGAGCTCTTTGGTGGAATGGCTGATTCTAGAGCTGGGGCATGAATTATGCAAAATGAACCTGGAGCCTCTAGTCATATCAGGCAACCAACAAAACTACCAGATCTTATCAAAAAGAGCCAAGTGCCAATGTAAAGGGACTCCAATTGCTAAGCATTTGGATAACTTCATCGAAAGGCATCAAATTTATAAATCCATGATTTCCTGATGATACAAAACAACATCACCACCTCACTGGTCATCTTTGGAGAATAAAGGAAAATGGGCTCATTACCATAAAGGGAAAGGGAAAGAATCACACATTCATTTGCCTTTTCTGCATGAACTGTATCTCAGTGTAAATAGTTGATAGGGAGAAATTCCCCTTTAGAGAAGTATTTCAGGCAATGATCTTCGGTGCTTACTAACATCACAGAAAGCAACATGACCAGACATTATGTGCCTGTGTGGATGGACAGAACTTTATCTGTAAAATAACCTTGCAAAAACATTGAATCTGGTTGCAACAGACTAAATGTTTCTGTTCCCCCAAAATTCGTCTATTGAAACTCTAATACCCAGTGTGATGGTATTTGGAGGTGGGACCTTTAAGGTCATTAGGTCATAAGGGTAGGATCCTCCTGGATGGGATTAGTGCCCCTACAAGAAGAGGCTAGAGCTAGCCAAGTCTTTCTGCCATGCAAGGTTACTGCAAGAAGTCAGCATTCTGCAACTCAGAAGAGGACTCACCAGAACCTGACCACACCTGCATCCTGATCTCAGACTTCCCATCTCCAGAACTGGGAGAGATAAATGTCTGTGTCTGAGCCACCCAGCCTCTGGTACTTTGTCATAGGGGCCTGAACTAAGACACTGGTCAAGGCACTAGATCTAATTACCAGTTGACAGGACATACTAGAGGCAGAAGAGTACACTCAATGATATTACACAGATGCATTTGCAAAATTAAGAATGTGCAAAACTTTATAGGACAAATCACCTGTTTTTCTTTTAAGTTGTAAATTGCAGGCACATTTTTTAAAAAATAGTTATAAAAAGAGGAATGGAGAAACCAATGGATGGCAAGAGACTTTCTTTATGCTGTATCAACCAAGCACAATGTGTGAATATTGAATGCTCCTTCAAACCAATCAACCTAAAAAAAAATCCTAAACACAGACTAGACATTTATGATATTAAGGAATTGGTGTTTTAAAGTATGATAATAGTAACATAGTTCTGTGGGGTTTTGTTTTGTTTTTAATTAAAAAGTTTTGTCTGGGGGCGCCTGGGTGGCATAGTCGGTTAAGCAGCTGATACTTGGCTTCAGCTCAGGTTGTGATCTCTGGGTCATGAAATCAAGCACCATGTTGGGCCCTGTGCTAAGCACAGAGTCTGCTTGAGCTTCTCTCTCCCTCTATCCCTTCCCGCCAAGATAAATAAATAAATCTTTTTAAAAAGAGAGAGAGAGTTTTGTCTTATGCAGACAGCTACATAATAAAATATTTCCCAGTGGAATGCTATGATCCAAGACCAGGACTGAGGGCCCCCTCCAGTGCTTCCCCCGGATGCCTCCCTTGCCCCTCCCTTGCCCTGGCCCTTGTGTGATGTCTGGAATTTGTTTCAGTAATCCAATAGTGGGGAGAGAACGATAGGCGGGAATAGAAAGGAAAGAAGTTTTGAAACTTTCTGTAATAAAAAATACAATTAAAGAAATCCTTAAAATGGGTTGTGATGCTTTATTTTTATATTTTAACTTTTGAAATAACTGACAGTAATTACAGTTTTCAGATTTCTTAACAGTAGGCCATGAGCCGTTTCTCAGCACTAGACCATGAGCCCTTTCACATCAGATCTGATTCAGCTTTGTTGGACTGACTCAAAAATAGGTATGTACATCTCTATGAAGAAGGCTAGGTGCCTAGAGCTGAAAATGCAGCTTCAGACCAGAAAGTCCCTGTCATCCACAGAATGCTTACACTCTAGTCAGAGTGTAAGGACAGAGACAAAAAGAAACTGACACAAGAGGAGGGGTTGCTAAGAAAGAAAGTCAAAAAGGGGGATGTAATTAAGGAAGGGTGGCTGGGAAGGCTTCTCTGAGGGGGTGTCCCATGAGCGGCAAGAAGAGAAGGAAATGGAAGTGTTCCCGCAGAGGCAGCAAGAACCAAATGTACAAAGTCCTAAGTCAAGAAAGACCTGGAAGGTTCAAGAAAACAAGAGACAAGCCATGTGTTGGGCACAAAATCATCAAGGGGCAGAGAGGAGCACATGAGGTCCAAGAGACAGGCTTGCTCCAAGGACAGAGCCTTGAAAGAGTGTTGTGGTGTTGAGAACACGCACATGGTAAACATGACTGAACCCAGTGAAGGCCTTTTCATAAACTTTTGAAATTTGGCAGGCAAGTGCAAGAATTCGTTTGTCTTGATGTCACCCAAGAAATTTCCCTTTACTTCTTAAAACTACCAGCTACCAACTTAGAGTGGCCTTCTTCTCTCTTCTGTTTCTCCCTCTCCTCCAAGTAAGCAGTATTTGTTTCGGATTACAGTCGGGAAGTTCCTGAGAGGGTTGCAAAGCAACACGTATACCCTTTATAAATAAATTCTTAAATTTGTATTTTTAAAAACAAAACCAAAGGATCAAAATGGAGTCACTTATGCTAAGCCCCACATCACTAAACCAAGATTTTCTATAGTTTTGCCTCCCCCAAAGATGGAAACTTAAACCAGTCAATCAAGAATCACCTGATGAATACAAAATCAATGCACAGAAATCAGTTGCACTTATATGCACCAACAGCAAAACAGAAGAAAGAGAAATTAAGGAGTCGATCCCATTTATAATTGCACCCAAAATGATAAGATACCTAGGAATAAACCTAATCAAAAAGGCAAATAATCTATACTCAGAAAATTATAAAGTACTCATGAAAGAAATTGAGGAAGACACAAAGAAATGGAAAAAACGTTCCATGCTCATGGATTGGAAGATCAAATATTGTGAAAATGTCTATGCTGCCTAAAGCAATCTACATGTTTAATGCAATCCCTATCAAAATACCATCAAATTTTTTCAAAGAAATGGAACAAATAATCCTAAAATTAATATGGAACCAGAAAAGACCCCCAAATAACCAGAGGAATGTTGAAAAAGAAAGCCAAAGTTGGTGGCATCACAATTCCAGACTTCAAGCTCTATTACAAAGCTGTCAACATCAAGACAGTATGGTACGGGCACAAAAACAGACACGTAGATCAATGCAACAGAACAGAGAGCCCAGAAATGGACCCTCAACTCCATGGTCAACTAATCTTCAACAAAGCAGAAAAGAATGTCCAATGGAAAAAAGACAGTCTCTTCAACAAATGGTGTTGGGAAAATTGGACAGCCACATGCAGAAGAATGAAACTGGACCATTTCCTTACACCACACACAAAAATAGACTCCAAATGGATGAGAGACCTCAGTGTGAGACAGGAATCCATCAAAATCCTTCAGGAAAACACAGGCAGCAACCTCTTCAACCTCAGCCGCAGCAACTTCTTCCTAGAAACATTGCCAAAGGCAAGGGAAGCAAGGGCAAAAATGAACTATTGGGACTTGCACAGCAAAGGAAACAGTCAACAAAACCAAAAGACAACCAACAGAATGGAAGAAGATATTTTCAAATGACATATCAGATAAAGGGCTAGTATCAAAAATCTAGAAAGAACTTATCAAACTCAACACCCAAAGAACAAATAATCCAATCAAGAAATGGGCAGAAGACATGAACAGACATTTCTGCAAAGAAGACATCCAGATGGCCAACAGACATATAAAAAAGTGCTCAACATCACTTGGCATCAGGAAAATACAAATCAAAACCACAATGAGAGACCACCTCACACCAGTAAGAATGGCTAAGATTAACAAGTCAGGAAATGACAGATGTTGGTTGAGGATGCAGAGAAAGGGGAATCCTCCTACACTGTTGCTGGGAAACCAAGCTGGTGCAGCCCTTCTAGAAAACAGCATGGAGGGTCCTCAAAAAGTTGAAAATAGAGCTAACCTATGACCCAGCAATCGCACTACTGGGTATTTACCCTCAAGATACAAATGTAGTGATCCAAAGGGGCACATGCACCCGAATGTTTATAACAGCAATGTCCACGGTAGCCAAACTATGGAAAGAACCTAGATGTCTATCAACAGATGAATGGATAAAGAAGATGTGGTATCTATACACAATGGAATGCTATGCAGCCATCAAAAGAAATGAAATCTTGCCATTGCGACGACATGGATGGAACTAGAGGGTATTATGCTTAGCAAAATAAATCAATCAGAGAAAGATAATTATCATATGATCTCTCTGATATGAGGAATTTGAAAGGCAGAGCAGGGGGTTGTGGGGGAGGTAGGGAAGGAAAAATATGAAACAAGATGGGATCAGTAGGGAAATAAACCATAAGAAACTCTTAATCTCTGGGGGGCGGGGTGGGAGGGGTAGGGAGAGGGTGGTTTGATTTTGGACATTGGGGTGTGCTATGGTGAGTGCTCTGAAATGTGTAAGCCTGATGATACACAGACTTGTATCCCTGGGGCAAATAATACATTTTATGTTAATAAAAATAATTTAAAAAGAAAAGAATCACCTGATGGTACTCATTAGGTACTCTACCTGATAGATATCTGTCATCCCCTAAAAGAAAGGAACCCTGAAATAATCAGCCCACTTTTTTGCCTAGTATAACTTTCTTGCTCCCATTCCACTCTACCTACAAGTCTTTCATGTAGAGCTCCATGGAGCTCCTTTCTATCTGCTAGATTGGATGTTACCCCATTTGAATCGATTTTCATTCAAAGAAACTCAACAATTTGAATATGCCCCAGTTTATCTTTTAACAGTATTAGCCAGAGTTCTGTTGATTTCTCAAGTCGCTCTGTTTACTTCAGGAAACCTACTGAAACTGATCTATTTAACCCCTTGCTTGCTTCAGCACAGGTTTGGCCGAGACTAAAATGTCAGGGAGCCTGAGAGTCCTTCATGCTTTTCCACAGCTTGAAGTGAGTTGCAAGGTAGAATTAATTGGGGTTGGCAGGACTAGAAATTGGACATAGCCTCTTAGTTCCAGGGGCATAAAGTCTTCCCAGTTTGGCTTCCTAATTTGGTTTGAAATAAATTTCTGGAATGTCAAACATCACTATATTCAAAGGTAAGTATATATCTATATTCCAAAGCCAAACGAAAATGTCTTTTAGATTATCTGTCATTTTCTATTACTTGTGATACAGTTCCCTTCATTTAGTGCCTATGATCAAGAATTAACATTGCACCTCAAATACAAATGAATGGGAAAGGTAACAGAGGGGGAAGGCTTTCAAAATAGCCTAAAATAGGAGCAATTTGTCCATGTCTAATTTGTTGGGCAAAAGGACTTTCACCTGTTAGGAGAACAAGGTAATCTAGTTTGAGGTCTTGAAAGAGAGAACAAATGGAGTGTTCTCTTTCTTCATAATTGTTCACATTTAATGGCATTACAAGGGCATGTTAGCTATTCCAACCGAAAGCAATTTAATGAAAATGTATGCATATTGGGGGCATTGATATGTTAATGCTGGGAATGAAATATAAATCTTTGGGGAAACAAATGCGAGGAAGGGCACGAGGAGGCTTTGTTCACCAACTCACATAGAGTTGGGCTTCAGGAAAGAATAACCTACAGTCTGCTCTTCCTTCCTGTGACCTATAGGTCCTTGGTGCAGGGAACTCAGGGAGCTAGAGATGGGAAGACAATCATTTGGGATCTCTGTGGTCTGAAACCACCTCCAAGCAGAACAGATCCCACTACCTGGAATTTACTCTCGGTCCTCAAGCCCAATCTAAATCTCCATTTGCCTAAAATAAAAATAAGAAATTAAAACACATATAAAAATTCATCTTTACCAAAATTCTTCCTTGATTAACCCCATCCAGTCTGGTTCCTGCACTTGGGTTCCATCTACATATGAACTTTTGCACATGTTGATGTATTGCTTCAGAGAACATAATTTGCTGATACATTGTTCCAGATCATTTCATCTGAGTATTTTTGTGTTTATTTGAGAATTCAGGTGCCTGGAACTTTTCCCTTTCATTTGGGAATTCAGGTATAAAGTCAATTTTCTATAATTGTTTGTGGCATTACTCCCAGAAGGGGAACTATTGGATGACATTTCCATCAGAGATGAAAACTCACCAGCCATTTTGTTTAAACATTGCTTTGTCACTGGAATTCCAATTCAGTTGGTATAATTTATATTGATTCTTCCCATATGTCCCTTACTCAATTCTTTGTATCTCCACTTCCTTCTCCTACCTCTTTATCAGTAGGCTCTAGGCACACGGACATTTGTCTGGAGACGATCAATTCTGATGCCAATATGGAGTTTCACACTCACATATACACAAGCAAAAACAAAAATCTAAAAGAGACTAGTAAAAAAAAGAAAAATATATTTTTAAAAAAAGCAAAAAGAAAATGATGGGTTTTGATTCATTTCCTTAAGGGTTTTGGGCCTGCTTTCTCTTAAATTTGTGGACCGGTTTTTCCCAGGCTGCAGACAGGACTCATGGTAACTTATTTTCATAGTGGAATGGGTGTCTTCTCACATGAAACCAATGACCTGCCTGTCAGGGAAAACCACAGCCCCTCAGCAGCCCCTTCTTTACATTTTTTTAAAGGATTTATTTTTTTTTATTTTACAGAGAGAGAGAGAGCTCATGCGAGCATGAGGAGGGGCAGAGAGAGAGAATCTCAAGCAGACTCCCCACTGAACACAGATACCCTACGTGGGACTCAATCACAGGACCCTGAGATCATGACCTGAGCCGAAATCAAGTGTTGGTCACTTAACCAACTGAGCCACCCAGGCACCCCCGCTGCCACCCTCTCCACAACACATATTCTTGTTCTCTTCCTTCAGACTTGAGGAGGAAAGGCCCTAAAGACTATGAACCAGAAAAACATAAAGGTGATGAGGATATAAAGATACACAAGGGTGACATTAGACTTTGCCTGAAGCAAATTCAAGGGCCTTGGAGCATCTTGAAAAGCTGACTGTGATTTTCACATCTATTCGTTTTTCCACATGAAGAAGTATGAAATGTACAATCAAAAGTGGAATAGGTAATATCGGCTCATCCCCTCCCCATCTCTCCAGTAAGGGCTCCTGGAGCCCCCCAGGACTGGTAGCTTTATTCCTGGCCATACCCAGAGCACTCTGTCTGGACCACGCTCCTTGTGTGCCAGACCTCGCCTCCAGACATGTTTCTAGGGGAAAGAGAGTTTCAGTCAGCTTTTATTCCCATAGTTACCAAAATAGTATCAACAAATATTTATTCAATAAATTTTGATCCATCTAAAACCTTAGCTTCTAAAGGACCAAATCTTTATTACTTACTGTACAAGATATCTCAAAGTAGAACTAAATAAATACTATTAAATAAAAATTAGTGAACACTGTCTCTAGACCAGTCAGTGGGAAGTCAGTCAGAATTTGAGTTAGGTGGACCCTGATGGCAGAGGGGAGAACAATAGGAAAAAGAAGGAAGAAATCCATCCCAGTCTATCTGGCTCCAACTTCCGGGTGTGCTCCTATCCTAAACTGGTCCAAAGCCCCTGATCACCATGAGAAGCAAAAGAGTTCTTCTTCTAAGAAGCAGAGAAAGAATTGTCTCTAAGGTATGACTTCAGGGTGGGCAGTGGTGGGGTGAGAATAGTAGTGGAAGGAGGGGTTGGGAATCCTCTGCTGTTGAAGCGGATGAGGCCTGGGAGATTCTTATAGTCTAATTCCATAGAGAACAGATGAGAAAAATGAAGTTCAGAGAGAATAAATGATTCTCTAGGCCACAGAGTTGATCATGGGCAAAATGGGGTTGAGAGCCCAGGTTTCTGACCCCTTATTCCAGATTTTGAACCACCTCTTTTTTAAAAAATGACAATAATCAAAGTGCCCACTTCAAATTAATCTGTTAAAAGCTGGAGACTCACTGAGTGAGGTTTTTTTTTTTTTTTTTTTAACTTCCCTATAACCTATCTATGAATAATACAGACAGAAATGACCTAGGAACAGGATGGGAATGTACAGTGTTAACAGGGAGGTGAGGTGCACAGCTGATGGGGGAGGGGCATTTGGCACAGACATGTAAGAGAACTAGTCAGCAATATCCAGTAAAGTCGAAGATGTATATTCCCTTTAATCTGGTGACTCCACTTCTAGGTATAGAAACTTTGATACACATACATGAGAAAAAAATGTTCATTAATGAAAACTACATTAGAAAAAATAACCAAGAGGTGCCTGGGAGGCTTAGTCAGTTAAGCATCTGACTTTTGATCTTGAGCTCACGATCTCAGTGTTGTGAGTTCAAGCCCTGTGATGGGCTACACAGAACCTACTTAAAAAGGAGAGAGAAAAAAGAAATAACCCAAAGGTAGCCCTGTGAGACGTCAGTTTCCCCAGGAAACAGATTTGAGATGGGTATTTGCGCAGGAGGGCTTTAGGTAGTACTCTTGGGAGCAGCACCTGTGCAAGTGAGGGAAGCAGGACTAGGCAGAGGGAGGAGCTAAACCGTATAAGTAGTAACAGAGGTCTCAGCCAACCCTACAGAGAACTCCGCATGTGGACCTGTCTCTCCAGGTTGTACCAAATTGAGGCAAGAAGTCCAGGCCTTTGTACCCTTCACTGACCAGTCACTGGACGTGAGCTGCCCTGGGAAGAGGGTGACTTTGGATGAATAGCTCCCTTTGCCTGAGGTAATAATTACTCTACTGTGACCCATTAGCAGTCAACATTCCCTGTGCACAGGAGAACGGATGTCATGGTCCTAAAAAAGAGAACTGGGTGGCATCTCATGGCATCCACTCTAGCACTCCCCTACCCTCAAAACCATGTAGCCGGTAATTTAAACACATTTCAGGGGGAAAAAACTCTAAGATAAAAGAAGAAATAGATGTGTCAATAACAAGCTATTTAGAGATGAACAAGTAGAACATAGCATACCAAAATCAATGGCATATATCTTAAATGAATACTAAGAAAATTTATAGCCTAATACATTTGAGAGAATATAAAATTGTAGATTATTGAACTAATTAAAAATCTAGAAAAGTCAAAATAAATAAACCAAATAAAGGAGAAAGAATTAATAAAGTTAAACCCCCAAATTAGTGAAAAAATAGTATGTCTCTAAAAGGCATTGATCAATAAAACAAGAACTAAGACTTTGAAAAATCAAATATAGTAACTGGCTAAGTCTAATCAAGAAAAGAAAGCTACAAATGAATGGAAAAGGTATCTAAACACTGATAAAAATTTTCAATTATCAGAGAATAGTGTACAATGTTATGCCAAGGAATTTGAACCCTAGACTAAAAATGATGATTTTATATAAAAGTATAAATGATAGCAGTCTCAAGAAAAAATATCAATGGACCATTAACCTTTGGAAAAATTCTACCAAACATTCAAAGAATACCCAGTTCACATCAAATGTTGCAGAGCAAATCTAGAAAAAGATAGAAAGCTAGTAAATTCATTTTATGAAGCTAGCATAATTCTGATACCAGAACTGGACAAGTATAACCCAAGAAAATTAAACTATAAGCCAATATCACCTTTGAACAGATGTGCAAAAGTCCCAACTACAATATTGGCCATTTATTAGCAGCATATCAAAGACACTGATAAATCATAATCAAGGTAGTTTCATCCTACAGATGTAGGATGACCCAGCTCTACATAATTGTTAAGGTAACCCATCTCATTAATACATTAAAGTAAAAAATCAACATAGTCATCTCAATAGGTGCCCCCCAAAGTCAACACCCATTTATAAAGTTGATTATTTATGATATCAAGTATTACAATGGCCTACATCAGTTTAAATGGCTCATGTGGGCCAACACAACCTAGTCTAATGCTATCTGCAATTACATCTTTTTCTAGCTCACTGGAGAGAGGAAACAGAGAAGAGCATTAATGATTGCCACAGTGATTGGAGTCTAGAGGATAAGAGAGGAAGAAGTTAAAAAAAAGAAGAGTCCAAAAAATCTGCATAAAATACACCTTGAGCTTTTGCCCAGCCCTTAAGGGCAGACCTCAAGGATCTCAGAGAGCCAATGGCAGGCAAGAGCGGACCAGACTTTTCAGAGGTCCTATACAGCTAGGGAGATGTCAAAGCACGTTCCCGCCAACGTGGATGGATGGGTCCTGGTGAAAATCTTGGGCTTTCAGTACCATGGTGTTAGAGACTTGTACAGTGGAGTAAACTCCGTAAAGGCCACACGGAATCCCTCTGTGCTGTTTCTTACAACAGCAGGTGAATCTACGATAATCTCAAAGTAAAAATACTTAATGAAGACAAAGAGAAATGTTCTCGGAGAATCCAAGGCTGAGAAAAGCTGAGCAAATAAATCATTTTGATTTGATTTCGTAGATTAGATTACAAGACACACCAAAGGAAGTTCTTCAGGCTAAAGATGAGCCCAGCGGAAGGACAGCCCTACAAGAGGGAAGAGAGAGTTCCAGAAAAGGTGAATGTGTGTGTGTACATGAAAGGCATTTTAAAGCAAGAACATTAACAATGTCCAAAATAGTAAACACAGACACCCCCCACCAACAAGAACAACGACACATAAAGCCTGGAAGCGGGTAATTCCACACCTCGGTACCTACCCTGAAGAAACACTCAGGTGTGCTGGCGAAAGGAGGCAATGAGCTCACTGTGAATTCACATGCATTTGTCCCTGAGCAGGGAGCCCGACACTGGGCTTCATCCCGCGACCCTTGAGACCACGACCAAGCCGAAATCAAGAGTTGGACACACAACCAACTGAACCGGCTGGGCACCCTGAGAACTTACTCTTGGTATGAGATCAGGCCACCACAGAATTAAACTTAAGAATTATTTATTTATTTATTTATTTATTTATTTATTTATTTGACAGACACAGAATACAATTAAGCAGAGAGGCAGGCAGAGAAAGAGGAGGAAGCAGGCTCCCAGCTGAGCAGAGAGCCCGATGCGGGGCTCGATCCCAGGACCTGGGATCATGACCTGAGCCGAAGGCAGGGGCTTTAACCCACTGAGCCACCCAGGCGCCCCAGAATTAAACTTATACTCGAATGCATTCCAAACTTCTCTTTTTTACTAAGATTCATAACTTCTCCTATAAATGTTAGTTGTTATTTTAAAGCTCCTGAACAACACATCAGTTTATTCTTCTTAAGCATTCAATTAGAACAGATAAAGGGTTTATTTTTAAGATTTTATTTTCTCAGAGCGAGAGAGGGCATGCTCATGAATGGGGGTGGCAGGGGAAGGGACAGAGGGAGAGAGAGAGAGAAGCAGACTCCCCGCTAAGCAGGGAACCCAACTCGGGGCTCGATCCCAGCATCGTGACCTGAGCCAAAGGCAGACTCTAAAGTCACTGAGCGCCCAGGTGCCCCTAGAACAGATGAAGTTAAAGATCCCCTGCTCTGCCGACCATAACCCATTTTTTTGGTTGGAGGCAGCCACTGTTAAAACTTGGGATCCCCTCTTTTGAGCACATTCCCCCGAGCATTATTGGAAGGGTACGGGCTGGAGCCCATCTTCTTGGGCCTGAATTCTACTCCTGTCATTATCAGCGGAGTGATGTGAGCAAGTCACTTACCTCTATGTTCAATTTATTCCCTGCAAAAATGCAGAGAACACAGTACTCATTTCATAGGGTCTTCTGGAGAATTAAGAGTTAGTTTATGTAAAGCACTAACAACAATGTCTGACATACAGTAAGCATTCAAAAGTGTTTCATATGGGTATGCATAGTCTAGAAAACAATGTTTGCATAGATGGCATCGGACTGTACATCTATTTCTATGACTTGCTTTTTGAAAACTCTTTCCATGTTAGCACAATTAGATATAACCCCTTTTTATTTTTTTTAAAGGTTTTATTTATTTGACAGACAGAGATCACAAGTAGGCAGAGAGGCAGGCAGAGAGAGAGGAAGGGAAGCAGGCTCCCTGCTGAGCAGAGATCCCGACAAGACGCGGGGCTTGATCCTAGAACCCTGGGATTATGGGCAGAAGATTTAACCCAATGAGCCATGGAGGTGCCCCTAACCCCACTTTTTAAAAAACTGCTGCATACTTTTTCATTCTATGTACATGAAGTAACTTATTTAGCCATCCCCTATTTCTTTCAAATTGTTGCTACTGTTAGAGTTGTAATTCAGGCCCTAGCAGATGGAGAGAGAGAAGCAGACTCCCTGCTAAATGGGTCTTCCCTGGAAGGTGGACCATCACAGCAAGTCAGAGGAGCCATCAGTCCTGGTCTGGAATTCCCAGAGTTCACAGGTCAGCCAACTGGCGGAAAGTCATGGGGTACTGAGGGTGGTAAAGAACCCAAACAATGCCTTAGATCAGAAACAGAGAGCTGAGAAGGACAGAGCAATCACCTCCAAGAATCTTAGGACTGGATCAGACCTGGAGAAGTCATTGAACTCCCCCTCTAGCCTTCTCAGATTACGACAACATCATTTATTAGTAGTTTGATTTTAAAGACAACATTCTACAACCGGCCTCTGTCAGAAAGTTCTCTCCCTGAGCTGTAGCCAAATTCTCCTTGGGGTACAAGGCCCAAAAATACACTGACAAACTTCCTTGGGAAAAAAAAAAAAAAGAGAGAGAGAGAGAGAGACTCGTGCTCAATTAAGAGACTATATACAAAATTGTGTTCTTATAAAACAGGTAAGTTGCGGGACAAGGTGTAGATAGAGAAGGGAAGATATGCTGCACAGAGGGGTTGTTTTTAAATGGAATTATTTCAGGATTTTTTAATATGAGTTGTTTACAGAATAGGAATTTCTTCATAGAGGAATTTTTAGTAGGCAAATAGTTAAATTACCCATTGCCCACTGTGTATCTATAAATCACACACACACACACACACACACACAAACACACACAAAAGCATAAATTCATAGGTTTAGGCATTCCCCAATCCACCTGGCTGGACCATGAGGGTTACTGGGATCTTGACGTGGAAGACAGGAGAGGGAACAATGAGTCCAGTCAGGGAGGCCACGAGTCAGAATCAGGAATCCCAAAGAAAGGTCATGAATGAAGATATGTTGAAACCAGACGTCAGCATCAAAACCAAATGTTATCATTATGCTTCCTGGCCGCTTTCTCCAGAATAAAGCAAGACACAGCCAGGGGCCACACAGGAAGTGGGTTCCAACCTCTACAACCTAAGAGGGAGCCAGGCCTCCGGAGCAAAGGGAGGTGTAAGGCCAACAAGAAGACCCCCTGAAAAGAGGCCAAGTTTTGAGCACAAAACTAACTCCAAGTGCTAAGTACTGGCAGGAGTGGGGTACCTAGTCTATGTTCAGACGAGGTTCTCACTGGCTGTGGATTTGGTGATGGCAGATGCTCAGTGGGGCTGATGCAAGTGGTAGCCCTTATAAGGGACCCATCGTGAAGGGGTTTTACATCAAGTAGCAAATAGTATACACACAGATCGTATGTGAGAAATTACTTTGTCCAGTGCATCCTGGGCTTTGGGGTGACACCTGTTTGTAGGTCATGAAATTAGTAACTGTCAGCCGAACTGTTTTTATTAAGTTTTGTTGTGAATAGAATGGAAGGGAGTGGGTGGTATAGTTTGGAACCAAATGCACTGTGTTTAGTAAGGCTAGACATTGTTTTGTGGAAGTTTGGGTGTGTGTGTGTGTGTGTGTGTGTGTGTGTCTGTGTGAGACACAGAGAGGCAGAAACAGACAGAGACAGAGAGAAATCATGTGATAAAAAGCTAATTTCTACCATGGGTCACAGTTTCAAAAAGTTATATTGTCAATGAACCAACAAACCCTTCTTGTTTTACAGGGAAGTAAATTAAGGACCAGGAAGGGGAAGGGGCCACCAAGGAATAGCTACTCTGAGTTCTTCTGCCTGCCCACCTACAAAGACCATGCTCTCTGAACAAAACAACTCAGGACATAGGACATACTTATTTTTATGAATACTCTTCATAAGTTTCAAATACGATCATGCTTTTATTGTGCACTTAATAAATCGTGCAATTTGAAAAGAAAACTACACAAAAACAGGACTTTCAGAGAAAAATCTCAGCTCTATGGTTGCTGACTAGAGCCTGTAACCTCTCCTATGGTTACCATGGTTTTAGCCGGAGGCTAGGTTCGCCCACAAAACAAAAAACCAAACCTGCAATTTAGATGTTTGGCTGCTAGGTGCAGTGCCATAGAGATGCAAGCTGAATCAGTCTCCAAAGTTCTCTCTTTGGGTAAAACAATAAAATTTGATATTAAAACTTAAATATAACATGCCCCTCCCCCCAAAGAGATCATGGTTTTAAAGCAAAAAAAGAAAAAAAAATTAAAACTAAAAAATCCTGAGGTTCCATTTAGTATCTTTCTCTCCGATCCTATAATTTTATCAGTTCACCTGAACTAAATTTGAGGTCAGTGTAAAACCCCTACAGTTGGTTTATCCTCAGCTCTTAGGTGTTCTTGGCACCAAACTCCCTGAGCCACTCGACTCCCAGAAGCTTAAAATAAAGACATTTCTTTCTAGTCTTCTAAGATCATTAAAGGAAAAAACTTCCTTTTTTCAAGTTCCCCGATCCCAGAGTCTGGCTTCTTTACTCTCCACTGAGCAGATAGGATGTAGAAATGAGGCTTCAGGGTGATGAAGCCATCAATGCCCATCAGAGTCTTGACCCGCAATGTTTCTCCACTTTTTCTTTTATTCTTGCCCATGCCCTCGGTTTTCCCCTACTAGGACTCCGACTGTTGTGTCTCCGGTACCTCGGCCCCTCGACAAGTCGCAGTCCATTTCCAGTGTGATTTTCAGGATGCTGGTAGGAGGTGCGGGAGGAATCGCTACCCCCGGTTTATAGATGGGGGATTTAAATTCAGAAAGATGAAATGACTTTCCATCTCGAACTTTAAAGTCAGAGTCTGTTACCGCAGTGTTCGTTCTACTGTTGATTGTGTTAGGATGCAGGAACGTTGAGGAGAAAGAAAGATCCAGGAACAAGGAAAGTTTAATATAAAGAATTCCTCATAGGAAGAGGTAACGAACCATGACAGGGTAGCGAGAGCTCTGAAGAGTAAGGGGTTGTAGGTGGGGGGAGCGGCCACTACCTTGGGGCAGAGGGAGAGCAGTTATGGAAGGAACCCCCGAACCTTGCGGGGGAGGAGGCGGCTGTGGCCCATTGGGTGGTGGAGAGCTTGGGGTGCTGCCACCAGGGCTGGAGGACAGAACACGATCTGCTGAGGGCAAAGAGGGCACGAGATGTCTCACTCGTCCTATAATGCCACCCGCTATGAGGCCAGTGAAACTCACCGGGTGAGCCCCACTGGGCGACACCAGTTACTGGCCACAGGGCAGGAGCAAGAAAGACAGCAGGCCCCTGCCTCCTGCATGCGGTCTCAGCACCCTCCGCTGGCAAGGGTAATACTGCATCAGCGGGCAAAGAAAAACCTGTACAGCGCCCAGCTCTAGTACCTCAAAGTAGGGCAAGGAAGGTTGGATTTGGCGCTGAGAGACAATGACCCGGTAACGGGGTACAGTGAGCACCCCAGATGTGAGGGGTGTCCGATAAGTGGAAACACACCTGTAATTTCTTTGGAAGGCAATTTGCAGGGGCTCCTTCCTTTGGAATCTGAGACTTAGGCCCTAGTAGTCATGGAAGGGAGTGTTTCCTCTTGCCTGATGGCGTGGGGAGGTACCATGGAAGTTTAAAGACAGCGTGGGAGTTCCAGAACAGGTCACCCGAGGGGAAGGTGACGAGTGATAAGGAAAAGGCACAGAGCAGCAGGAGAGTTCGTGGGTGCTGGTTCTATCATTTTAGCCTATACCTTTTTGAATGTCTGAAATATTGCCTGATAAAATAGATGAATAAAATTAAAAAGTATAAATAACATTTTTAAAGAGGAAATGAGACGGAGATGCAGATGGCTTCTTAGAACCGGTTAATTTTCTTCAGCAGCTCTTTCTTACTGATTTTTATTATTTCTATTCCATGGATTTCTCCTTAAAAAATTTTTTTTCTCAAGGTTCTCTCCTGAGCCTTCCTTTCCACATACTCTCCCCCAACTCTGCGCAATCCTATCTAATTTCAGGACTTGCTTCTCTATGTACATGATATCCAAGTATTGTATTTTTCACCTGGGTAAGGCTCCTGAGACAGAGCCCTCAGAGCACTCTTTGACATCTCAGTTGGGATGAAATTCCTCACCTCCACCCTGCAGTCACTCTCGCCCCCCGTCCTCTGCCTCTTTTGTCTCCTACTCAGTAGCTGAGTCACCATCCACCAAGGTTGGTCAAACAAGAAACCCAGGGCCTGTCCTTGATGCTTCCCTCATTCGCCAAATCCAACCTCCAAGTTCGGTCAAGGGCACTCTTCAGTGTTCCTTAAATTGATTTGTTCTCTCTATTCCCGCCATGGAATTTCCAGATGAAATGACCACAGTCCCTCATCTAGGTCACCGACACGTCTCCCTTTGCCTCTTGCCTGTTCCTCTCACACCTAGTGTTTGCTGGAATCAGACAGAACCAGATTATGGGGCCAGGTGGTCTGGAAGCTCCGTGGGGCACCAGTTTATAGGACAGCCTGAGATAACGTTCAAGCAGATCGAATACGTGGGACCAGCTAACTCGGGTTTCTGTGCGCAGCTTACGTTACTGACAAAACAGAAAATGGTCCCATCAGACCCAAGGAGATTTACGGTCCCCAAAAGAGCTGACCCAACGCTGCATAGTATTCCTGACAGTCAGAGTGTGATTTGCTTGGTGAAGGGTAGGCCGCCCCACCAACCTGAGGCCAGCCGCATGGCAAGCATCTAATGCCTGAGGAAATTTCGAAACTCACATATAGATGGTCCAGTTTGGATTAACGAATGCATGATTTCTTTTATCTACATCTGAAGGCTTTTATTAAGGTTCAAAAGTTGTCAAATTCCGAAAATGACACACAGACAATAAAAGACCAAGAAGAGAAAAACCTCAGGAAAGCAGGAATACTAGTTCACATGAAAACCTAAAAAAAAATTTTTTCCCTATTTCCAACAAGATTGCCCAACCACGTTTGTGTGATAAGTTACGCCAGCGTGAGATTAACACATTGCAGGTGTATATAAGTGTCATCCGAAGGAAACCTTCATCCAGCTATGTTAAATTGTTATGTCACTACGTTCAGGGAGAAAGAATGAACTCCCGATTTGGAACCCAAAGAAAGAGATGTGCAGTTTTTATTAAGAGAAAATTAGTTTCTCTTTATTCTCTAAAAGTGATTATTAAACTTTTTTGTAAGTAGTCCCTTGAAGGGATGTCTGATCCCTCACCAGCCCCGGGGCACCAATGACAGTATTTAAATCTCCTGCCCCCAGAGTGTGCGGCCAGAGAGGGGAGGAGAGAATCCAGAGTCCTCACCGTTTCTGGGAGGGTCTTCATGACCCACCCCCTGCCCCCGCTCCCCACATCTCGCCTCTCCACTCTCTTTTCTAGCCTCCAGCTCTGCCCCAGCCCCCGACCTCCACCCACTTCTTCCCTGGTACTGGCCTCTGCCGGCCTCAGCACAAGGACCGCCCTTCCCGCACCCCACCCCCCTGTACCCTGAACAACTCCTATGTGTTTTTCAGGTCTCAAGTGAGATTTTACCTCTTCTTAAAAGTGACTCCTGCCCCCCTTCCAGAAGTTTCCATTGAGTGTGCCTAGGAGGTGATCCATCATGCCCCGCCTCCTCTCCCATCACACTCACGTCCTTAACACCCTCGCTTACAACTGTCTGTGGACGTGAGTTCTTATAGGCTAGCGAGCTCCGTCAGCACCCCGATGACCTCACAGTTGTCTCCCCAGCCTCTAGCAGAGTGCCTGACATGGAGGAGATGTGTAATAACTACTTACGGAATAAACAAATCAACTCATAAACTGCATCTCCTTCCCATCAGAAAGTAGAAAGGAGTCAAGATACTGTAGTCTACCCAGATGCTTTGCGGGGATGAAAATTCGGAGCCAGAAGAAATGGCCATGAGACGGGATGATGGGAAGACAGCCGGCTCAGGGTCAGCAGTCGTGGGATTCTTCTACCCACACCGATTTCCCTTCTGCCCCAGAATGTTACTGGGGTGCTATCCTCGCCAGCCATCTGCAGACATATTAAAAATGCTAACGCTATTCACCCAAGCAAAGTGGAAACAGTCAGGTAAATCTGTCCTGTACAAATCACACAAGGTATTCCAAAGCCAAGTAGCAATGAATATTGGATGAGCCCTCCACTCATGCGGATAATTGAGAGTTAGTCCCGTTTGGAGTTTGTTTACTTGTGTTCTTTTAAATCCTGGCCATGGGATCCAGCCAGTGGGGCCAACAAGGTAGGACAGGGCAGAGCACAGAGAGGAGACGAGGGTGGAGAGAAGGGACCACCTGGCTGAACAGCCACGGGGACCTCCTGGCTCGAGAATCCATGAGGAATTCATTCTATACCAAGTTCTTTCATTGTTTCTCCCAACCCAGAGAAAAAAATGGGCAGAAGGGGCTCACAGCCATTCCATCTGGGTGCTAGAAAGCTTATACCAAGAAGCAATAAGAATTTGAATAACAAGGACATTGTCCTCAGAGGAAAAAGAAGAAAAAGGAAAAAAAAGTAACCCACCCACCCGTGTATGCCAAGCCACAAAATTTAATTAGGAAGATAAGAATTGGGGGGCGAGATTGGGTTGATGTTTCTTTTTTTCCCTGGCGATGAGCTCAGGGAAAGGAGCAAGAGACATAATTTAAGCACAGAATTAACATCTTCTAATAATCTTAGACAAAACCCGACTCTGTTTTGCTTTGGTTTGTAAATTAGCTCATGATTAAAGTGTCTCTTCAGCCATGCTCCATTGTCTACCCAGGCCTGTTTGCTGAATGCCGCCCTGACCTAAACGCCCTTGGAGCTCGAGTACCAGATTCGAGAGTGTGAGGGAACAATTATTATAAAGTGAAGTACTTGCAGTTTTGCTGCAAAATCAATGAACTTTTCAAGTGATTTTTATCATATTTTGCAGCTGTTCTGTTGGCTTTTGAGTGGTTATCACACCGTCAGCTCCGGTGTTTTCAAAAGGCATTGTTCATCTGGAAGCCTCCACTTTTCCTGGAAGAGCAGCTGGCACTGGCCTGGCCAGAGGGCCCGGCTGCCGGAGAGGGCATCCCAGAAGCTGGCTCTGGTCGCAGCGTTGGGGCCTCTCACCTTTTCCCATATTCGGCGATTCTGGGCCCTGGCTCTCCTCCTGGCTCAGCTTGACCTGCCTCATCTTACAGACAAGCTCCTGGAAATCCCATCTTGTGTCTTCAAACATCACGAGCTGATGGGGATAAGGACCTTAGCGATTGCAGGATACACCAGGAGGACGAGTCGGCCCAGGCCCAGGGGCTGTGCTCGGCTCTTCCTGGGAGCCCAACAGGGAGCCCGGGAAGGAGCAGGGTGGCTGGAGTCAGCAGCAACTGAACAGAAAGGGAGGAGAAAGGAACGTCCCAAGTCTCTGCGATCCTCCCATCAAATGTGCTTGTGCACTAAACCATGTCCTTGAGGCAGACGTTGAGCTGGAGGACACTAAGGAAGCAATATTCAACAGGTATCTTTGCTTAAAAGGTATCTGGTTCATGTTTTTCATATTCACTGAGAATCCAGGTGACCCACATAAAATATTGAAGCTTCAATGCACAGGTTTACTTAAAATGACTCTAAAATGGGCCTATTTCATAATGCTAAATAATACTATATTTAGGTGTGGTTCTGAATGAGTGAGGAATCTGAAATCATGCTCACTGTTCTCTCCTCCCTCTTTGTCCTGAATTCAGCAGACTATCACCCCAGTAGAAGAATCAGAAATTGGTGCTTAGATTTGACCCCAGGATGGGGGCTCTTTTGAACATGGAATAGATGAGTACTTTCCCCCAACAAATTTGTCTGAGGTAACCTAACAGTTGTGCTCAACAACCAGTCAACCAATAAATAGTTCTGAAGCATCTGTCATGTGTTCAGCATAAAGATAAATTCTCTGGGCTCCGTTAAATAAAGATAAAATTTAATTCCTTACTGCAGAAGACAATTGCTAAGGGCTCAAGTCCATGGACTTTAGCATACACTCCAAGACGGACCTCGACTCATGTCTCAGGATGGGTCAGATTTAGGTAAGTGGAGAGAGGAAAGAACACAACAGGGGATCAGCCCACAGAAAGCTGGGGTTGGTGCATGCAACAATAAGTCCCTCTTGGGTGATTTTCGAGACGTACCCCGAAATCGGTAGAGCAGGCGATGTGCAGGCATGGAGTTTAACCACCTGATGGGACTAATTTGGGGCCTGAGTCAAGAAAGGAGTTTATTTTGGTTATCCCCAAATAAATGTCTATAAGCTCAGTTATTTCTACTGTCTGAAATTGCCAGCTTTGGGAAAAACCAATGATAAACCAGGGAACTCCTACAGAGAACTGGTTGCTTGTTGAGGGGGGCAAAAATGACCATGTACTGAGTTCTTTCTATATTCCAGGTGCCATACTCAGCACTTAACTTCATTTCATTTAATCCTGACGACCACCCATAGGGTGGGTACTATCATTAACTCTGTTTTATAGAAAATGAAGCTGAGTTACAGAGAGGTTGCGTTTGCCCAAGGTCACACAGTCGGTAAGTGACAGAGCACAATTTAGAGCTAGCTGAGGTCTGGAAATCCGGCTTGTATACCTTGGCTTTAAAAATTTTAAAAAAAAAATTTTTATTTATTTATTTGAGAGAGAGAGAGTGCATGAGCAGGGGGAGCTGCAGGGGGAGAGGCAGAAGCAGGCTCTCCATTGAGCAGGGAGCCAAATGACATAGGGCTTGATCCCAGGACCCTGGGATCACGACCTGAGCTGAAGACAGACACCTAACTGACGGAGCCCCCCAGGCGCCCCTACAGCATGGCTTTTGAGGTGATCGTACTGGCTGCAAGCATCTTGCCGTTGGCAAATTAAGAGTTTGACAAAAGAAATGTCTTTTCCAAGACCTCAAGTGGATCAATATTCCATTTGCTCAAGCTGCATGAACATGGGCATCTGTACTCTGCTGAGCACTGGGTAGCAAGGAATCCAACGACCCAGAAGAGAGAAAAACCAACTGACCCTTCCAGGCTTAGGGTTTTAGAGTCGGCTCCCCAGAGGTGATAGAATCAATGAAGGCCTTGAAGTCTAATAAGATTGGGAAGAGAAGTGAAGAGAGCCTTGAACAAAGGAGAACACAGCATGAGCAAAGACTTAGAAGTTAGAATATGCATGTCATTTTCGAGGGCCAATGGATAGAGTGATCTGGCTGAAGTAGATGAACAGGGAGTAATAAAAAAAATTAGAATTAAAATTTAATAATAAAAAGCCAGGAAGTAATAAAAAGATGTTTAAACAAAAGGTAAAGTCAGGCCATATATAGTCTATGTGAATGTTCAGCTCACAGAGATGTTCTCCTATAGACTTTGTATACACTCCTATAGACTTAGTATACACTCCAAGACGGACCTCGACTCGTGTCCGTGGAGGACTTGAGCTTCTGGAGGACTTGAGCCTGTATGTGTGAAATAGATCACTCAGAACAGATCTGGGGAGTGGGGAGACGGTCTGAGGTTGTAAACCTCTGGACAGGGGTTGCAGCAGTACCAGTGGAAAAGGCAGAGGAGATTAACAAAGAATGAGGGACAATGGGTTGAAGAAAAATGACAAAGAGGAAGGTATGGTCAATAAATTCTAGTACCAACTATCAGAACAAAGAAATCAGAAGAGGTCCCTGGAGAGGAAGGGATAGAGAACAAAGAGTCTGGTTTTAGGATTAGTGAAACATATGTAAGGTGACCATACAATTTATTGTCTAAACTGGAACACTTTTGAGAGTGAGAGGGAATGGGAACACTGCTAATAATGACCTCACAATAAAACACAGAACTGGGATCACAGAGGCAAATCAGGGCACCTGGCCACCCTGGACTGGCTGATGGAGGAAACGTTCCAGAGGTAATGAACACTGCCATCCTGGAGCGCTGGGGGAAGACAGGACCATGGGATGTGGTCTCCGCCAGCTACCAAGAAGTCCAGGATGAAGCTCTAAGAGAGGGTCACTGTCCAAAACATCCATGTCTATAGAGAACAGGGATCCAAAGATTGAGATTTGGTGGCTGGCAGCAGAGGGGAGAAGGGAGGCCAGAAGAAGACCAAGAAAGTGTTCGAGAGCATGTGGTCAGCAAAGTAGGAAGAGAGCGAGGGGGGTGCTATTTTCAATTTAGGACCCTCCCTTTACTGTACAAACCAGCACATGCACACATACACATCCCCAACCTGTGGTAGGTGTATCCTTCACCCTCCATGCTACAGAGAGAACCATCCTTGGACTTAACTACCAGCCTCCCAGAAACCACATGCAGTGTTTACACATTGTCTCTCTTGCCCCATGTCCCTCACCCCTCCAACCATTTGGATGCTGTTACTTCTGCTTAGTATGTCCTTCCATTCCTCCTCATTCCCTACCCCAAGCTTCTGCCCCAAGCTAACTCCTACTCTTGTTTTCAAGATTCAACTCAGCTTTCATCTCCTTTGGGAAACCTCTTCTGAATTTCTCAGTATGGCTGAATGTCCCACCCTGGTTCAAATTAACATGCTGGGTTTGGACCCATTGTCACCCCTGCCGTACAACATTGCAATTGTCTGCTTCCTGGTCTCTTTATTCCCAGACCAAAAGTTTTTGGAGAGCAGAGATGGAGGGTCTCATCTCTATCATCCATCATCCCCAGCACATTTCTGGAGAGTGATGGTGCTCGCTGAACATTAGATGAGTGAATCCATGGATAATGGATTGACAAATGGTCCCAGACAAAAGCTTAGTTCTTCCTTACTTATCATAGTCATTAAATAAGCCTGGTCACTAAAGACTTAAATTTGACTACGTTGCCCTCTCTTGCCATTTGTTTGATGACCACAAAGAACTCAGATATGGTTGTGAGTCCCTCCCATAAATAGATACCAGTCTAATGATGATTGGAAGAAGGAGGGATAAGTAGATGCCCAGGCTTCTAATGGAAAGAATAGGAATGTTAATGGCTGCAAGGGTTCAGGTGACAAACTCCTGTTCTCTCCCCAAATTTGGGACAGTGAAGCAGGAGACAGGTCTCCAAGGGAGAGGCGAGCAGGAGAATGGGTGTCATGTGCCCAGAAATCAGGTTCTACATAAAGCCTGGAACCATTTCTGAAGAGTAGGGTTGGAGAGCACCACCGATAGAATTCACCACTGCTCACAAAACACCCTTCTGAGAGCCAGCAATGACACCACAGACAGCATCCAACATAGCTTTGAGGGCAGACAATCCTGGTCAGTGCTGGAAGAAGCCCAAGCAGGCCTCTACCCAGCGCGGACACAGCCTCCAGGGGGTGATGGGATATGAACCAAACATTGATCATAGAGGTAGGGAACACAGCTGTCAGGTGTGAGAACCCCAGAATCCAAGAGTAATTTGGGCCATGAGTAAAAGCCAACTTAGTAGTTCCTAAATTGTGGACTAAATTGTGTCCCCCCAAAATCCATATATTGAAGCCCTAAGCCCAACATGACTGTATTGGGAGAGCTGGCCTTTTATAAGGTACTTAAGGTTCAGTGAGGTCCTAAGTGTGGGGCCCTAATCCAATAGGCCTGGTGTCCATATAAGAAGAGGAAGAGAAACCAGGAGTGTATGTGTGCATAGGAGTGGCCATGAGGAAACACAGCCAGAAGGCAACCCTCTATAACCCAAAGAAAGGGGCCTCTGGAGAAATCAACCCCGCCAGCACCTTGATCTTGGACTTCCAGCCTCCAGACAGTGAGAATAAATTCTGTTGTCAAAGTTACTCCATCTATGGGATTTGTTTGGCAGTCCTAGAAAACTAATCCAGTCATATATTGAGATTTTGTGAGAAGAGATGAACTATGTTTCTAAGTGAGTGCTGGCCTGGCACGGCGGGGGCCAGGACCTAAGACAGCTTCCCCAGAAGCTGGGGCAGAATCAGAGTAAAGGCCTCCATTTTCTTGCAGACATTCCGGCCCGAAGGCTGATTTAAAAGTTTCTAGCCACACAAGAAAGATCCTGTGAGGAGAGCCTCACAGAAAGAGAAGATGACAAATTACAAAGGACATCTGTGATGGTTTATATAAGGAAACTGCTTCCAATACCGTCCAATCACCAAGACTTCCCGAGTTGAGGCCACTGGGATTTCTATAGGGAGCCTTAGCCCAAAACACAGCAGCAATGAACCCTGGGGGTCAGGGACAAAAAATCAATACACGCACTGCCTTTGAAAACTCAAGATGTTCTATAAAAGCTTTGAGCAAGGACAAGAAAAAATAGAGTTCCTTTGGGTCTAGAGATTTTTTTTCCTTTTTTTTTTTTTTTTTTTTTTTTAAACAGATTGCCTGTCTGCTCCAAGAGATGGAGATTGAAAAGTCGTATTCTCTGTGTGAAGGATCAGAGAAAACCTTGAAAATCCCAGTATCCTAGAGGATTCACAAAGGGTCTCAAGAAGAAGCAGGACTGTGTGGGACTCGTGTTCTGGCCTGTGTGGATGTCAGGGCGGCACAGGGCTCCCCACTGGTGCTGGGACAGCGTCTTTGAAGTGAGCAGAGCTGCCTTTATTATGAAGTCCCACCCAGGCCGGAGGCTCTGTCTCTGGATCAGCAATTTGGGGGGGGAAATAAAATAAGGTCTACACTTCTAGGGGTTTTTGGCCTCATTTCAGAAGGTTCAAACGTCCATGTGCCTAGGAAGCCCCAGGGGGTTTGTTAAAAACACAAATCCCCGGTACCCGCCCCAGAGACTTGGCTTTAGCAATCAAGGGGAATGCTTCTCACACTGTCTTGGGTAAAAGACCAGTTTTACTTATTTCCACTCCATCGTAGATAGATACTTTTATAAAATACAATACAAAGAAATTTACAGAAACATTAAAACTTAAATAATGCATAATACAATCCTCAGTTTTTTTATTACTAGACTCACTGAATGTAAAATTACTCTGTCAAATTGTTATAAAACTTTCTAAATGCTTGCTCTCAATGTCTGTTCCTATCTTGCCAAGGGCTGGTCGTAAACAGTGTACGACAGGCAGGCCTAGTCGGGCCAATTATACTCAGAGTTTGCTCCAGAGGAGGGCCCATTATCAACACACCGCCCACTCTATACCTCCACGTAGTAATTAGGATGCAATTATTCAGGAACTAAACTCAGAGAAGCATTCCTCTAAAGCTGTGCCGGCCGATACAGCAGCCACTGGCTACATGTGGCTTTGAGCCCTCGGAATGTGCCCGTCCAAACAGAGACATCCCGTAAGTCAAACACAGCAAGCTGGATCTCAAAGACTTAGTGTGATGAGAAAGAATGTAAAACGTCTGATGAATAAGTTTTATATTGATTCTGTCTGGAAATACCATTTTGGATAGTAGTATCTGTTTCTGTTTTTTTTTTTTTTTTTTTTTTTTTTTTACTATGCTTACTAGAAAATTCTAAGTTATACGTGAGGCTCTTGTACGTGCGTTGGACAGCCGCGTTCATAAGGACTTTGCTTTCATCCGTGCATTCATGTCTCCGTAGGTGTTGAGCATTTACTCTGAGCTCTGTGTAAGCCAGACATGCACTTGGCCTCTGGGAGCTCACTGATTGCTGCGCTCTTGCCTCTGAGTTCCCACAGAGTATGCCCAGCTCTCAGAGCAAACATCACCTTTTACGTGAAGTATCAGAGTAGCAAATGCATGGGAAAGAAGCACAAGGCCTTATTCAATCAGCAGACCAAAAATAAGCATAAAAATAATAATGCTAGCAGTAATAATAATGGCACTAGTGAATAAAAGCTTACTGTGTGCCAGGCTCTCCGTGTAGCATTTTGGGTACGTTATTTCACTTAATCCTCATAGCTCCCCTATGGTAGAATGGGATGATCAGTTTTATGGGTCAGATTGTCTAAGCGACAGTATTCAGTTACTTAAACACGAATCAAGGCTGCTGTGAAGGTACTTTGTAGATGGTGCTAACATCTGCAGTCGACTTGAAGTGAAGACATTACTGTGGCAATATGGGTGGGCCTCATCCAATCAGTTGAAGACCTCAAGAGTACAAACCATTTCCCAAAGGAAATTTTGCCTGGAGACTGGAGCATCAGCGCCTA
The DNA here is from genome assembly GCF_011764305.1 of Mustela putorius furo. NCBI lineage: Eukaryota > Metazoa > Chordata > Mammalia > Carnivora > Mustelidae > Mustela > Mustela putorius. Next base: position 11,950,299 of record NW_025421480.1, on the reverse strand, counting down.
CCTGACTTCTCAGCTTGCTGACTGCCCTACATACTCTTAGACTTGCCAGCTCTCACAATTGTTTCAGTCAATCCTTTAAGGTAAATTGTCAGCCAATTGAAATTATTTGAAATTTCTGAAAATAATTGTGTCATCGAATTCCTTAGCATAAATATATACCTCCTGTTGGTTGTGTTTCTCTGCAGCATGTTCACAGAGAGGCATTTGGGTTTGGTTTTTGTTTGTTTTTGTTTTTCCCATTTTCTGGTTGAGATTAGTGACCTGGGCAACCATCTCCCAGTCAAGATGTGGCGGAGCTAGGCTCCAGAACCAGTCTGTCTGATTTGAATCCCGTGCTTTTTCCTGCCATGCTCATGCATTCCCAAAGAGAAGACCATGGGCTTGGGAGGCAGAAACAAGGACAGAACCACAGGGGACAGTCCATGGAAGCTTCCCCAAACTGCAGTGGGGAGCGGAGCTGCTCGTGGTCCAGGCTGGGCCTCTGACGGCATGGGAGAGTGTCTGCTATGGGTCAGAGGATTCTGTATCGTTCCAGAGACTCTGCCCCTGAACCAAAGGTGGGTAGAGAACAGAAACTCGCATAGGTGTCAGTGAGAAGCACCCTTGGAAGTCCCCATCCTGGGGCGGCGGCATTAGTGCCTAGCACCTGATCTGGAAGGAGGGTCTGGACATCTCCTTATGCCCGTGAAGCCAGGAGGCCAGCCAGAGTACAGAAAATGTTGGATTACAAGTTTAGCACCCCTATCTTGAACCGGAAAAGTGGTGCTGGTGGAGACTAGACTTCCTGCCATTCCTCTGATGGGCCTAAGGTTTAGAATGAGAGAGGTTTATCAACATTTTGACCCTTGACCATCCTCTGGATGTGTGTGTGTTCTAGAGAGATACTTGGTCCGTTCTTACGAATGGCTATGTTCCCAACTGTTCAGTAAGCGTAAGAGTCCTTCAGACCCAGCACAGGGGTGGGCACATGGTAGGGGCTCATTAGGACGGACCAAGGAGCAGACGAAGGGATGAAAAAGCAGTACAGAGAACCAATATTATATACAGGACATAGAAGGGTATAAAAGAAAATCACCCCATGTATTATCCAGGATCCATATACTTGCATTCCAATAACTCCAGAAGGAAAATAAAGTGGAAAGAAAGGGAAATTAGGAGATGGGCAAAGGCCTGCCCTGAGGCATGGAAAGGAGCCCATCACCTGTGGGTTCCCCAGCCGCTGTGAAGACCTCTGTAAGGGGGAGACGTGAGGAGTGGTGGTGGCTGGAAGCTGGGGGTAGAAAGTCGTGCAGACCCTTGAAGCCCAGGCTCCAAAGTTTGGACTGAGGCTCATTTCCACAGCACGATCCTCTCCAGAAGGCTCCAAGAGGCAGCACGGTCTGGGAGATAAAGCTCGGGTTTGGAAGCAGAAGACCTGGACCGCGTCTGTGGCACCGCCACCGACTCACCCTCTGCCCGCCAAGGTTGGGAGGAGGTGCGGGGGTGGAAAGGCCCAGCTTCCTCTCTGCACGAGGCTTCCCAGTCTGGAAGATGGAGATAACACCTCCCATTAGGAAAGGCTTGGGAGGGCTTTGTGCACCATGAATGCAAAGGCCTACCAGGCGCTCAGAGCCAGAAACCAGCCCCTTCCCCGACAGCCTGCAGCAACACTCTGCCTTCTGATGTTTTTCAGTAACCCCCACTCTTCCCTGGAGGATGTGCGGGTCCCGGCAACTAAAGGTGTGTCTTCCCTGACAATTTCAGATTCGGGCTCCGCGGGTTTTGTTTTCCCAGGAAAGCACAGGCCAGCCTGTTCTTCTCTCTGGGGAGTCTGTCCCTGGAGACGGGCAGCCAGCTTGACCCTGCTGAGCTGTCCTGCCCTCCTGTGGAGCTTCTCCGAATTCATCAGGGTTTCTCGGGGGATGGGGTGGGGTGGGGGGGCTATGCTCCCCCGCACCGAAATGACAAATAAGGCAAGGAGGTCACTTCCATAGAGAACAATATAGCCAGCTGTGCAGAGTTTGGGACGATCAGATTCAGGAGTGTCGGAGAGGATTCTGGGTCTCACAGCCTCGATGAGGCTGTCTGGCGTGTGGGGGTTCTCGACCGGGGCTCATTCCATTAACCCCGAGGACAGGCGCCGTGCCCGCTCCTATCCCGGGATCAGCCTCTTGGAGAGAGACATTCCCAATCCTCGGCCCTGGCTGACCCGTCCCACCGCACACCCCTGCAGGAGGCTCAGGAGGGGTGTGGGGCCCGGAGGTTGCGTAGACAGAGGAAAGGGAGTCCTTGTCATCACACAGCTTTTAACTCAGCCGAGGCACCTCTTCCTCTCTCGGGCTCAGCACCCTCATTTGCAAAATGGGCTGATCTTCTACCCGAATCTGGAGCCAACGCACACATAGCCGAGTCACTCTGAGCACGGCACGTCCTTTAATTCGCTCAACAAATAAATCTTGAGCATCTGCTATGGACCAGGCACTGTTCTTGGCATTTGGGAAACATCAGCTAATGAAGCCGAGGTCGCGGTACCGTTCTATTCAATGCCAGTGATTTTTCACGTAGCAGAAAACTTTCTAAACTCCGTGTGGCACCTCGAGGCCGTTCGCTGCTCCCAGTGTAAAGACTGGGAAATACTTCACCGCTCTCTCAGGACTGGGCACGCAGGTAACAAGGAACGCTTTCCAAGAAAATGTGGTTACTGCTCCCAAGACGTCATTTCCACAGGTATGTTACCGGCATTTTCAAGGTCACTTCTGACCCCGCTTTTTTTTTTTTTTTTAAGATTTTATTTATTTATTTGACAGACAGAGATCACAAGTGGGCAGAGAGGCAGGCAGAGAGAGAGAGAGGAGGTAGCAGGCTCCCTGCTGAGCAGAGAGCCCGACGTGGGGCTCGATCCCAGAACCCTGGGATCATGACCTGAGCCGAAGGCAGAGGCTTAACCCACTGAGCCACCCAGGTGCCCCCTAACCCAGCGTTTTGTCTTTGAACACAGTCAGTACCTGTTGGGATAGAATTCCAGCTTTTCCCCCATGCGACTATTAGGGCATCAAAACCTTGCTCCTCAGGAAAACCAGCACTTCCTTTCTACGATCAAAACTGCTATCTCGACGCTTCAAGGAGCACGCTCTCCTCTCATTGGTGTGGGGTGGAGATTTATTGAGTCGTTCACAAGCTCACATTACGTCTTCGAGGATTTGCAGCCTAGAGGGACAGAGACGAGCAGGTGCGCGTGGGCCCGAGTCGGCCCGTGGGGCTCTGGGAACACGAGGGCAGGTGTCAGACCCATTCAGCAGTGGGAGTAGGTCAGGTAGGAAATGGCAAGAACATTTTTGCCACAGAAACAGAGCCATGGAATGTGCTTCAAATTGTACAAATGTGGTGGAGGTGAGAGCCCACTGGGCTTCGAGTCATTCCAACAGGAATTAGGATACGGTCTCTAGCTTCCTAGATATGTGTGGCTTTGGAGAATTCTCCTAACTTCCCAGAGCCTGCATTTGCTCAGCTGTCAATAAAATAGAGCTAATGTGCAGCACTTACCATATGCTGCCATGAATGGCTGTTTTAAGTGCCTTACAAATGTTAACTCATTTCAGACTCACGATGACCCAATGAGTTAAACTGCATTATTAGTTCCATTTTATAGAAGAGAAAAACGGGACACAGAGAGGTTAGAGCCAAAAATCTTTGGAGATAGGTAAATGGTGGCAAGAAGCTGGACCCAAGCATTGGAGCACCAGAGCCCATGCACTTGACCGCCAGGCCACCCCGCCTTCAAGGAGAGGGTAACATGCCTGCCCATGCAGCAGTCAGGAGATGCAAACACACCTTTAGAGACTCCAGAATGGGAGGAAATATTTTCATTATGGTATTTGTTATGAAAACCTATTTAAGGCTGAGTCAAGAACATCCTCTTCTGTCAACTACAGAACAACTAGCAAGGACATTAAAGGTGAGAAAGTCAAGCCCACAACAAACAGTGTCACACCGAGGAGCTCCAGATGGGAATATCCTGGTCCATGTCAGCTCCCACTCTACAAAGACACGCCCCTTTGAATTTATAGAGGCACAGTGCCCCATATCGCACTCGGGGCCTGTACCTCTCGCCCCATCCAAAACAGACAAGAGTGGACTTGCACACTTTCCCTCCTTGGGAAGAGCCCAATCATTTATGGCAAGTACAGGGACCACGGCCTCCGTCACGCCCCGAAGATTATACTGAGCATTTGGCTGAGAAATGGATGCATGAATGAGCCCCACAGTCCACCAACCTCGTTAGGAAAAATCCCACCCATGTTAAAGATAAACATACCCAAATGAAAAAGACACAATTGCTGAAGCTTTTGTGCTGCAGGCACAGGCAGTTCTAGAACACAGCACACGTGCAAAGAACCTCAGTTTAGTTCAGGGAAAGGCAGTACTGACCCCAGCTCCACTGGATGCATCCTACCCAGCCTCAGAGAGGGACTATCTCAAGGGAAGTGTTAGAGGTTGAAGTGTGTCCCCCCAAAAGTTGTCGAAGTCCTGACCCCCAGTACCTGTGAAGGTGACCTTACTTGGAGATAGGCTCGTTAGGGAGGTGACCAAATGAAAAATGAGGGGAGATTCTAATCTGCTGGATTGCTGCCCAGATGAAAAGGGGAAATGTGGACGCCCAGACGGCACAGAGGGAAGAAATGTAGAGACCCAGGGAGGGCGCCACGCGGAGATCGGTGTCACAGAGTCAGGTGCCAAGGAGCACCAAGGGTGGCCAGCAAACCAGCAGAAGCGAAGGGGATGATATGGAAATGAGTCTTCCCCACGGCCTTGAGAAAGAACCAACGCTGTCGGCACCTTGAGCTTGGACTCCTCGCATCCAGGGCTGTGAGACAACGGATGCCTGTCCATGGTGCTCTCTTATGGCCGCCCTCGCAGACTCACACAGGAAGCCATAGCAAAGCGACAAACCTCCCCACAGCTCACCTGGGCCATCAACTGCCCCAGCCGATCTCCCAAGGGAAAGAAAGAACACAGAGCGTTTCCATGCAGGCAAGATGGGTTTGGAGAGACGCGTGGTCACACTGACGGAGCCTCAGTGACAGTCCAGGCCTGTCTGAAATAAGGTCTGAGGAAGGGTTATTGCCACTCCAGAAACAGTTCAAGAACCAGTACTGACAGGTCGTACTCGTAAGGCAACAGCGAGGCTGCTTGAACAATTCCAACGCTCACCATTCAAAAATAATTCTAGTAAACTCTGAATATTGCTGCATAGAGCTAGGGAGAGAGACCTGCAAGAGAGTACAAGGGTGGAGGAGGCAGAAATATTCACTGCTTTTTAAGGAGCACCATAGACTTGAATACCCAAGAGTTCCCACAGAAGCCAGAAGCCCAGAATCTGAAAAGGACCCTAGAAGTTACCTTGTTAGAGGTATGCTGGTAGGGTTCACACATTCACTTACACATCTATGGACTCATTCTACAAATCTCCCAGCCCCTCCTATAGCCCAGGCACTGTGTCACTGTGTAACAACACTTATATTAGCAGCCTTGGCTGAAACTAACAAATCCAGTACAGGCCAAGGAGAGGCTGGCCCAATGCACAGAACCAGTGTGTGATCAGCTGTGCAGGTTGTGCACTGTACAACCCTAAAAGGTGGCCTGTGAACATCAATTGTTGTACTGCAACAATTTTCTAGAAGATGCCAGAAAAGTGTCTGATACTAACAATATTGATATAGTAATTTCCTGATAGAGGGAAGTAAATACTCTTAAGAAAGGAAGATTTCTTCAAGTTCACCCAACGGCACTTAATGTACCTAGAAAAAGTTTATTAAAGGAAAAGCTGGGAAATAGCTGGGTCTTAGGTTTGCCTGGTGTTGGGAGTGCCAAAATGTTTCCATCTCCTACCTCTGCTTTTGTCAGAATGTCAGTCTGACTCTTGTTCATCAGCAGAAACATGGCTATCAAGAGCCCTTAGATCTTAGAGTTGATAGTGTCAGCTATCGGAAAGAGAGAGAGAAACTCTCTAACACATGTGGTGAAAGTCTTAAAAAAAAAAAAAAAAAAAAGTCCTAAAAGGTTAAAGAATCTAGCAGTCCAGTCTACACTGGGGGTACACTCCTGACCTGCGGCTGGAGCGGCAGCATTTTGATGGGCCCAGAGTGGATCAAGTGCCCAGGAGGAAAGAGCCAGGCATGGCCACAGGGACACAGCCATGTCAGAACAGGAGTCCCTCTGGGAGCCTTTGGAGTGGGACAGGCAGTTCCCCGGAAAGAGGGGTATGAGGCAGAAACAGCCCCAAAAAAGTCCACCACCATAGTCCACCACCACAGCTACTGTGAACCCTCGGTAGCAGTGAGCAGCGTGCAAAACCCTCTGTACACATGGAACATTCCAGATACTAATATATACACACGTGTACTGCACCACTCAATCCTCTCTGGGATACACTGAGCGGCCGCTCCCATTGTACAGAAGAGGAGATTGAGGCTTAGCATTGTTGAGCAACTCTGCCCAAGATATAGAACAGATCAGAAGTGGAAGTGTTGGGAATCCTTGGATCCCAATTCAAGGCTCCCTACACCCCCAACCCATGTTCTTAATCCCTCTGTTGAATTATTTAAAGAATTCCCAGCCCTTGAGAAGCTTATGGCTCAGCGATTCTTTCACTCCTTCAAAAAATATCTGTAGAGCATCTACTAAGTGCGAGCACTGTTCTGGGCACTGGGAGTAGAATGATGAAGGTAAAACCGCTGCCCTCGAGAGGCTTACGCAGTATGATGTGGGCAGGGGTGACAGAAGGTACGGACAGTGAACAGATGAACAGATAATGCCACTGAGGAGTCTCTCCTGGGGAGGTGGGAGGTCATGTCAGGATTGCCTGGGCTTATCTTCCAAATACAACAAATTCCCTGTTTCCAAGAGATTCCAATATGTTCTTGCCTAAGGAACATGGGCGCCTCCCTACTCACACATTCGGAATCACATTTTAAGAAACTATTGTTGCTTAGGGCAAAGTGTTCCATCCCATGGAAGAGCACGGGAATGAAAAACTCAAAAGTCAAGGCAGTGGCTCCTTGGGGCGGAGAGGAAATGAGAATCGGGGTCTCCCAAACAGATCCGCGGCGCTTATCATTTTAAACTGGGTATCACGCAGAGGAGAATTTCTTAGAGTTTCCCTATATTTTTCTAAAATAGTTTATAATAGTTGTTTAAAGGGCCTATGCGAAGTGTAGGGCTGAGTTTCCTCCAGGTGGTACGTCTCAGCCCTCTCTGCTCCTCAGATCACCTCCTTGGCTCCCATTTGGAGAGCTCGGGTAAGATACAAATGGTTGAGTTCTGTCGCTAGAGATTAGCGTGCAGCCCAGGTGAGGGTGGCTTTTCAAAGTTCCTCGGGATCCTCATCTCCAACCTCCCAGAGCCTCAGTTTCCCTCTCTGTAAATAGGGATACACTCTCCGTACTGCATACGATGGTTACGAGGCTTCACTAACGTAATGCATGGAAAGCCCGCGGCCCTGGAACTGCCCCAGAGTGAATCTAGGTAAATGTTAGCATTATTACTGTGATCTGCACACACACCCCATCTATGACTGGGAGCCTGTCCTGCCCACCTTGACAGGGACAAGTCATATCTCACTTTTGCCATGAGGCTTTCTCAGTCTCTTCCTCTTGATCGGACTGGATTGGGGCAAAGCACACACTGCTGTGGGATCATGGAGCTCCGGGATGACTTGCTACCTGGTCTGTCTGGTATTGCTGTCATTTGTTTGTATGCCTTTTTGGTCGCCTCCTGGCTCTCTTGTTACCGCCTGCAGTAGAGACAAGAGATGTGCACCCCCCCAACTTCTCCCTCAAGGAAGGGCGTGATGTCCAGCCACAGGAGGTGCCCTACAGCCCATGGGTGAGGGTCCAGACGACTTCTCTATCACCTTCTGGTGACTTACACTCACTACATGCCTGACGGAAAATTGATGGCAACTAACCAGGGAATGCTCTTCTCTACCTTCTCGGGCTTCTGTATAAACAGGCAGCTTCCAAGGCTCTTCTTCTCTAGAGAAACTGCTACATAGTGAGGACAGAGTAAAACCTTATTGTATGAAATTGGCTTTGCACTGATTCCATCCCTAAAGCACTTCCCCTGCCCACTATCGCTAAAATGGACACAAAGATTGCTTTGTCACACTGAGCGTTATTTAGCAACAGGATTTGGATTTTGGAAGGTAGGTACCCGTTCCTCTTAATGTTCAAGCTGGCACAGCCCCTCTGAAAAACAGTATGCAGGTTCCTCAAGATGTTAAGAGTAGAGCTATTCTACGACCCAGCAGTTGCACTACTGGGCATTTATTTACACTTGAAGATAGAGATGCAGTGAAAAGAAGGGGCACATGTACCCCAATGTTCATGGCAGCAATGTCCACAATAGCCCAACTGTGGAAGGAGCCGAGATGCCCTTCAACAGACGAATGGATAAAGAAAACATGGTCCATATACACAATGGAAGATTATTCAGCCATCAGAAAGGACGAATACCCACCATCTGCATCGACATGGTTGGAACTGGAGGGGATTATGTTAAGCGAAGGAAGTCAAGCAGAGAAAGATAATTGTATGGTTTCACTCCTATGTGGAACATAAGCAATTACGTGGAGGACCATAGGGGAAGGGAAGAAAATCCAAAGGGGGAGAAATGAACCATGAGAGACTAGGACCCCAAGAAACAATGTGGGGTTTTCAGAGGGGGGGAGGGGTAACAGGGTGATGGGTAATGTGCTGTGATGAGCAGTGGGTGTTATACTTAACTAATGAATCACTGAACACTTAAAAAAATGGGGCTCCTGAGTGGCTCAGTGGGTGAAGCCTCTGCCTTTGGCTGGGGTCATGATCTCAGCGTCCTGGGATCGAGCCCCACATCGGGAATCTCTGCTCAGCAGGGAGCCTGCTTCCCCCTCTCTCTCTGCCTGCCTCTCTGCCTACTTGTGCACACGTGCATGCTCGCTCTCTCTCTCTCTCTCTCTGTCAAATAAATAAATAAATAAATCTTTATGTTAAAAAAAAAAAAACAAAAACCACCATTTCACATCTCAAATGCAGCCCCTCCCAAGAACTTTTTAAGCCTAGAAAGAATTGAGTTACAAGCAAATAAAGACAAATTTCTTAAACTGTAGGGAAAGGGAGAGACAACTTCACATCCACCTCCCCATTCCCCCTCTCTTAGATCTCTTTGTGAATTTTGTTACATCATCTGGTTATGACTCGTCTTCAAGTCACACAGGAGGAGCCTGCCTGACACACAGGAGGCTCATGACTTGGGGTTGTGATGGTCTTCGAAGCGTTTCTGCCAGCTGTAATTGGGATGCCGGAGCTGGCGGGGGAGGGGGGGTGGATGATGGGAAGTGATGACTTCACAAAGGAACTAAAGCTTTTCTCACCTCCCCTGCAGTGCAGTGTATCCGATTATGCACATAATCAAACACACTCCTATGGAAGGCAATTCTCTCATGAACACGGGAAGGTGTGTCATTAGAGCCAAAGCCACGAAGCTCTGTGGCTCCGCGCCACGGGCGGAAGAAGGGCATTGCTTTATATCCGCTGCAGGTAGAAGCCCCTTCTACGTGTGCCATTAAGCAATAGCTTGCAGCCTCTCTCTCTCTCTCTCATTGATCTTTTATTGATTCCCCGGCCCTTTCTTACAAACAGTGCTGATCCACCTGCACCCTGCAGTTACACAGAAAAAATAATAACAAGATAATAGAAATCATTTTTAGGAAGAGTTCACAGTTATAAAACCATCTGATGCCCCTTCTATGGATATGGGCTAAGAAGAGTAATGCCCTTGTCCTACTCCCGCATTGCCCTATTTTCGTACTCTACCTCCAAGGATCTTCCTTGACAGCCTCATCCCCTTGCCACGAGCCCCGTGCTCTCCCATCACCCTCCGGTGCAGATGAGAGAGGCGCCACCCAGTTTCCTCTTCCAGGAAGGACTTCGGGGAGTGCAGCTCCTTTTGGGTCTCAGCTCCTTCTGGGTCCACCTGCATCTCAGAGGAGCACCTTGAATGAGCTCGGGCTCTTCCTGAGGCTTCCTCTGTCTGGTACTTAGCAAGGCGGTGGTATAAAGGCCCGGCCATTTCTGCCCAATACAGATAACTCTGAGAGTTATCTGTTCACCCCAAAGTCATTGTCAGTCACGCTATGGTGAGGCCTGAGGCAAATGCTCCCTTCCTAATCCTGTCCTTTCACTGGTACTGATCCTTAATAAGCTTCTTGTGTGTGCTACCACCCACCACAGCACACGAGTCTTTTGCAAGCCATGTAAACCGGCCCCTGGAGGCAGTGCTCGCACCGAAGACTTCTGAATTCTAGCAAATAAGAACAAACAACTCTTATTAAGAAAATTAATCACGGGGCGCCTGGGTGGCTCAGTGGGTTAAGCCTCTGCCTTCAGCTCAGGTCATGATCCCAGGGTCCTGGGATCCAGCCCTGAATCGGACTCTCTGCTCAGCAGGAAGCCTGCTTCCCCCTCTCTCTCTGCCTGCCTCTCTGCCTACTTGTGATCTCTGTCTGTCAAATAAATGAATAAAATCTTTAAAAAAAAAAAAAAAGAAAATTAATCACCAGTCCAACTCTGCTAGAGTCACTTGCACAAAACCAATCTAACTGCCAAGAAGACTGATCAAAGCTGGGGGAAAAAAAACTATTTGAAGGCATCAGAGAAAAATCAAGGTAAGTAGGATGTGAGGGTCCATGACCTTGGAGAAATGGGACGCATACATCGAAGTGAGCCAAGCTTTCCTCTGCTGCTCTTTCCTGTAAGAGCATTTGCTAATTCACATCAGAAGGCATAAAGGCAGAGACAGACCCAAGCAATGACCTAGAACATTTGATAGCCCCAGGGTATTGGGAAATAGAAGCTGGAATTTAAGGATACCAAGGTGGTATGATTTATGACTCAAGAAATCAAGATCCTAGAGAAAAGAAAACCTCAAGAAAATAAGCTTAAAATTCTGTGTCACTTTTGCTCTTGAAATACGTGTTGGACCCTAAGCAGGGTTCCACAATGGTGGTCTGGGGAAGCAAGGAAAATAGCTACGTGGCTACAGATGTGTGTGTGTGTGTGTGTGTGTGTGTGTGTGTGTGTTTTAACCCATCAGTTGTATGCAGTGGAAACACTAAAGTTAGAATACAGAACTAAACACTAAAATTAGAATACAGGCCCACCAAAGAGGAGTAGCCTCAATTATACACCAGACTTTTGGTTGATACACCAAAAGAAGAAACCAAAAATTATGGACCCCAGAGAGATCCCACATGAAACCTAAAATTGCCTTGAAGCATTTCAATATGTGATTGAATCCAAAGAGTCTGCCTATAGTCTACTTGCTGGGAAAGAATGAGAGAGAGAAAGAGAGGAAGCAGGGAAGGAAGGAAGGAAAAAGAAAGGGAGGAAGGAAGGAAGAAATTTCCTCCAAAGATACGTAACATCATCAACACCCTTAGAATTTTTCAAGTAAAATGTCCAAATTTTAATCAAAAATTATGAAATATGTCAGGAGATAGAACCAAATAATTGAAAATCTAGAGAAAAAAATAGGAAAGAGTTACACTTACAGACACTTCAGATTCTAATATTTGAGTTATTGGACACAGAACTTATAATGAATGTGATTAATGTGTTCAAGGAAATATATAAAAACATGGAAATTTCATCAATGAATCATTTTTAAAGGAATCAAACATAACTTACAACAGAAAAAAATGTAATTACAGATATCATGGACTAAAGAAATGGATTTAACAGCAGAGTAGCACATCGGAAGATAAGATTATTCAACTGAAAGATAGATTAGCAGAAAATATAGAGACGGGCATACAGAGGGGGAGAAATTATAAATATCATGGGTCAAAGCAGAAATCAAAATGAAAATCAGAAAACATTTTAAAATGGAAGACAATAAAATACATCATCAGAACTTATAAAATACAACTCAACTCAAGCGTATTCAGAGTGAAACTTTTACTTTAAACACACATTTTAGAAAATAATGGAGGCCGAAAAGCCTTTATATAAGCATCCAGCTCAAGAAGCTAGAAAAATAACAAATTAAGGACAAGGAGCGTACAAGGGAGATAATATAAAGAAATTGGACAAACTAACTTAAAACCGTAATTAAGCAAAAGTGACACAAGGATTTAAGAATCTGAATAGTCTATGTCTATTTAATAAATTGAATTTATAATTAAAAACTTACAAAGGAAATTCCAGGCCCAGGTAGCTTTATCAGTTAATTTTTCCAAACATTTAAGGAAGAGATAACACCAATCTTATACCAACATTTCCAAGCTCATTCCATCAAACCAGCATAATTTTGATAGTAAAACCAGAATAAGTATATAAGAAAAAAAATGCAAGCCAATACCTCTAATAAACATAAACTCGAAAGCCTTTTAAAAAATGTTTACTCAGCAAAAACACAGACAAATCAAGGAAATCAAGAAAGGAAAATACATCACAAACAACTTATTTTAACCAAAGAATAAAATATGGATTTTGAATTTGAACACCAATCAATGTAACTTATCACACTGGCAAAAAAAAATAAACACTGAAATATGTAATCATCTTAAGAGATACCCCAAAAGAAAACATTCGAAAATATCCAGTCCTGTTCATCATTTCAAAAAGCATGCTACAAATAAATTTTTTTAATCAAGCAGAAAATTAAAAGGGTAATTTCTGAATATGGTAACAAGTACCTACATCCAAAAAAAATCTATCATGCATCACACTTAAAACGGTAAAATACTGAAAGTTTTACCTTGGGATGAGGAACAAGGTGGATTCGATTATCGCCACTACTGCTCAACAGGAAATTCCTCGAGGTCCTCACTAGTATTGTAAGACAAGAAAAAGAAATACACAATATGAGGATTTAAAAGGAAGATATTAAACTGTCATTATTCATAGTACATAATTGGTTACCTGTAAATTCCAAAAATAATCTACAGATACTGAATTACAAAAGCCCCCAAACAACCACCGTAATCCTGAGAGTGAAGAACGAATCTGCAGGAGGGGGAATGGAAGGTTGGGGTAACTGGGTGATGGAGATTAAGGAGGGCATGTGAGGCCGTGAGCACTGGGTATCATAAAAGACTGACGAATCACAGACTTAGACCTCTGAAACCAATAACATATTATATGTTAATTAATTGAATTTAAATTTAAAAAATAAAATAAAATGCTTGAAAAGAAACAAAAGAGAACAAATCTGGAATAACACACTCCCTGATTTCAAACGATACTTCAAAGCTGAAGTAATCAAAACAGCGTGGTATTGGCACAAAACACACATAGGTCGAAGGAACTGTATAGACAGCACAGAGATAAAGCCATTTATATATGGTCAATTAATTTTCAACAAAAGAGGCAAGAGTATACATGGGGAAAACAGTCTCTTCAAGAAGTGGTGTTGGGGGAAATGGATAGCTACAGGCAAAAGAATGAAACTGAACCACTATCTTATACCATATACAAAAATTAACTCAAAAAGGATTGAAGACTTAACATAGACCTGAAACCATATTAATCCTAGAAGGAAACATTGACATTAAGCTCTTTGACATTGGTAATGTTCTTTTAGATCAGACTCCAAAGGCAAGGGAAACAAAAGCCAAAATAAACAAATGAGACTAAGTCCAACTAAAAACTTCTGTACAGCAAAGGAAACCATAGGACAATGAAAAGGCAACTTACCGAGTGAGAGAAGATATTTACAAAACATATACCCAATAGCAGCAAACATACAAAATATTTAGAGAACTCATACAACTTAGTAACAACCACCACCACGACAAAATAAGCAATCTGATTTAAAAATAGGCAGACATAGACATTTCTAGACCTTTTATCCAAAGAAAATATATGCATGGTCGGCAGGTACATGAAAAGATACACAACATCACTGATCTTCAGTGAAATGCAAGTCAAAATCACGATGAGACATCACCTCACACCTGTCAGAAGGGCTGGTGGGTGGCTCAGTTGGTTAAGCAGCTGCCTTCAGCTCAGGTCATGATCCCAGGGTCCTGGGATCGAGTCCCACATCAGGCTCCTTGCTCAGCAGGGAGCCTGCTCCTCCCTCTGCCTGCCATTCTGTCTGCCTGTGCTCGCTCTCTCCCCCTCTCTCTCTCTAATAAATAAATAAAATCTTTGAAAAAAAAAAACAAAACAAGAAATAGATGTGGGGAAAAAAAGAGAACCCTCATGTGTTGTTGGTGGGAATGTAAATTGGTGCAACCACAATACAGAGATTCCTCAAAAAAGTCAACATAGAACTACAATATAATCCAGCAATTCCACTACTATCTACCCAAAGAAACTGAAAACACTAATTCAAAAAGATATATGTAGCCGTATGTTCATTGCGGCATTATTTACCAAGTGTCAATCAACATATGAGTGGATAAAGATGTGGTACCTACGTACAATGAAATATTACTCAGCCACAAAAAAGAATGATCTTGCCATTTGCAACGACATAGATGGACCTTGAGAGTATTAACCTGAGTGAAATACTTCAGACAAACAAATACTAATTTTACAAATTAGTATTTAGGCATTTTACAAATGCCTAATTTTACTTACATGTGCAATCTAAAAAATAAAACAAATGAACAAATAAAACGTAGACCGATAGACACAGAGAAGAGATCGGTGGTTGCCAGAGGGGTGGACAGTTACAGGGGGAGTGGGGAGGGAGATTGGAAATGGTAAAAGGGATCAAGACGTTCAAACTTCCAGTTACAAAACATTAAGTCATGGGGATGCAATGTACTGCATGGGCAATACAGTCAATAATATCATGTTAACTTTGTATGGTAACAGATGATGTGACTAGACTTATTGTGGTGATCATTTCCCAATGCATACAATTGTCAAATCACTATGTTGTACACCTGAAACCAATATAGCATTGTATATCAGTTATACCTCAATTAAAATTTTTTTCAAATAAATAATAGATTTTATCAAGGTCATTGATGAAAGATCAATATACAAAATGGATTGCACTTCCTATAGTAGAAACAAAAGACAAGAAAATAAAATTTTAAAATGATGCCACATAAATATGACTAACTAAAACATCAAATGCTAGGACTAAACCCAGAAAACTATGAAACCCGGTTACAGAGAGTACCCCTATGACTAGTCACAGATGGGAAGCATGTAAGTTTCCAAGATGTCAATTCTCCTTTGATTCCAGTCAATACCCCAGCAGGTTTTTTTGTGGAAATTGATACGGTTTCTAAAACTTGCCTAGAAATGCAAAGGTCAAGAATAATCAGCAAAAGTGGAGAGAAAGGGGTAAAAGGGAATGTTCTGGGCTGCTGATAAGGTTCTGCGTCTTTTGTGCGCGGTGGTTACACAGGTGTGTTCGCCGTGTAAAAAAAATAGAATTATCATCTTGCATAATTATCAATTATGTACATGTGTTGTACTTGAATTAAATATATGTATGTATACATGCTGTACTTGAATTTGAAAGTTTATTTTAAAGTCATCACTTAAAAAATTGATCAAAAAATGTAAAAGAAGGAATCAATGACCTGAAGACCTGCCTCAAGTTATGGGTGGGAGATAATCAAACATAAGCACGCGCCCTGACTCACCAGCACCAGCCGGTTCTCCCCACCTGTCATCTCTCCAGACCAGATAATAAATATTTTCACCAGAAGAAAGCAATAATTGCAGCCACACAATTTTTGACTTGAGATTTTCCTGCTTCTGCTCCTAATTTAACCGAAACGTTCTCCTCCCCTTTCCCTGACTCTCTGACCCCCACAGTTTCTGTGTCCATTTCACTCCGCGGGAACAACAGAGAAGAGCGGATACAGGTAGAACGCAGAGGCAATTATAAGATAGATACTCGTAAAGGCATTACTGCCATTTGTGCCACTTGAAATATTATCCCTTATGAGTTTTCTCACTGAATTAGTGCCATTTAATGTGTGTGTATGGCCAAGGGGAAAATATAAAATTGATCAACGAGAACAGGAAAATTACTCCAGAGAATCTTTGTGGCTTTGTGAATTGTTGCTTGACATTGTGGTTTTACCAGATATAATGGCATGATTTACAATTTACAACAGGGCTTGGGGGATGCAGATACAAACATTTTTACTTAAAATACCAGGAGCAGATGGGGAAAAAAAATACAGACTGGACTTGGTCCAGATGCTGAGGATGTTGCACATATTCTGACTCCCACGTGAAGGCATAAATAACACCAATTTCTCATCGTCCACAGAAAGGCGCGAGAGTCCTCGCAAAGGTAATCCAAACAGTAGATAAATAGGAAATAATTCCTGTATGTTAAATTATTTTTAAGTCTATGTGTTGCAGTCTGTGGTTCTGCTTGCTTTTTCTTATGGGGATATCTGATGTCCTAGCTACTCGTGATATCGCACACAAAATTATGGAATCGCACCACAAAGAGAAAACTCTAGAAGACGGGGGAGCTAAGAACTACCCCATTTTTCAGCTGTGTCCCAACATGCAATTCTTCCCAGCCACACATTTCATACTGCAAATGGGCAATTTCACCTTTCAGACTGATAAATAAGAATCATGGCTAAGAGAGTAGATCTCAAAAGTCCTCCTCACAAGAAAAAAAAAAATTGTTTAACGATGTATGGGGACAAATGTTAACTGGACTTAATGTGGTAATCATTTTGCAATATATACAATTATTGAATCATTATATTGTACACCTGAAACTAACATAACGTTACATGTCAATTATACCTCAATTTTTTTAAAAAATTGTGAGAGATTATAACGATCCCCGGACCTGGATCCTAGTATCAGGGCTTCCTCCTGGTAGCTCTGTGACATTTGACAAGACTCCTACTGGATCGAAATCTTGATTTCCTGGTCAATAAACCTGATGGGAGCTGATCAGACGGTTGCTAAGGCCAGCCTGACTCAGAGCACCCTGTGGTCAGTTTCAGCAGACCTCTCCTTCCTCTCAGACCACGATCTGTCTTTTCTAGTCCCATTGGCCTCAAAATCATTGCTTTCATTTTGAAAATGTCAGTCTTCCAGTTCCCATGTAACTCCAATTCAGGAGCAGATGGCAACGGTTATAAAAGCAATAAAGAAATTAAGTAAGCAACAGAGATGTTAACTGAGAGATGAAAGCAAGATTTGCCAGAGATAAACTGTAACATAATCTACTTATAATCAATAGAAAGTTGGCTGTATTTCCAATTTTCCTGGTATCGGGAAGATGCTCGTCTCCTCTGAGGAAAGAGCCAGAGGAAAGGGGGTAGAATGCATAAGGAGGGTCGGTGGTTAGAGATAGGGAAGGACTTCCTGGGAGTTGGTCAAACTGGAACACATTATAAGAGTTACTACGTGAGTTGCCTGCTGCACATGTCGGGTTTTTCCCACGTGTATGTTGATGAGGAAGAGGTGATGATACCCAAATTCTCGAAAGAGTTATACTTAAAAAAAAAAAAATGAGTCACATGACACTTTTCGATAAAAAGTCAGGGAGAGAAAAAGCAGTGTGAAAAACAATCAATAGGACGTCTCCACTCCAAAACGGTTAGGATTGCTAAACTATGGAACCTCCATCCCTGAGGGAGTCCTTCGAGGATAACCTCCCCCCCAGTCCCGGTCCGGCCTCTGGAGAATAGTGGAGAATGCTTGGATGCAAGTTAAAAAAAAAAAAAAAAAAACATGTCGTCACCAAGCCGATGATTCTCCTGTGGGGACAAAATGAGAGCATGTCCCTGGCAGCATGTTCCGCAGGTTGCCGACTCTCTCATAACGTGGTTTGTGAGAAGGTAGTGTGTTCTCTGCTCTTCTGCGCTCGCTCCTTGACCCATGCACAGCTCACTTCTCAACCGGGTCCTGGGGCCTGTGGCAGGCATTGACTTCTCAGGGGACGAGCCCTGACAAGATGGCTTGAGGTTGCCAGGAGTGCTGATGGGAAGCTCAATGAGAGCATCTTTTCCCTTAGCTCTGTTCCTGGGTGTGGCTTGAGGGAAGTTTAGCATCCTAGACTTGCAGGGAAGAGTAAGAAAGCTGTAACAGAGCCGAAGAAATGGTGTGAACTTCGCCAAAGAGAAATTAAGTCCATCACAAGGTAAACTAATCTTAGCAGACATCATAGCTAACGTCAAAACACCTGGGAAGCCCAGCTCTGGGCACAAGGAAGATTTCTTGCCCTCATTCTTTCCTGTGTAATTTAGACAAATTACTTAACCTCTCTGATCTCCTTTTCTACCAGAACCTTTTCCCACCAAGTACTGAGGTATTGTACAAAAATGGGTGTAATACAAAAGGATATCAGAGAAATATTTGCATGAGTGAGAGCAAAGGAAAAATAGGATTATAAACACATAAAAAATAATAACGTTTCAGGGGTATTCACACACAAAACATGGCACCTAGTCTTATTAAGCCAATGGGAAGAGGCTAAAATTTGGCCTTTGCGCTTCCTAGCAGCCAAAGCAAAGAGGAAAATTATCAGTTATAAAATACTGTATATATAAAAGGCTATATATATGGTGCATAGGAAGCCAGTCCTTTCCTTACACAGATGCCTGAAAGAATTATTAGAAGATCCTTATAAATAAGACTCTATATGACACAGTGATAGTGTCTTTCACAAAATTCCTCAAACCTAAGAGATCCATGTAGCTCTTAAGTTCCCCAGTTTCCTGTACATAAAATAGGAAAGATATCACAGATCAAGCAAACTCTTTCCATGGGAAATTGTGAAGCTCAACAGAACTGATTGCTAAAAGCCCGAACACAAGAGAGGGGAGTAATCAGGCTGAGGTGAGCTTGGGAATGAATGTCATACCCGCCATGGAAAATCTTGGCCAGCTTGATGAGGCATTTAGCAAGACCAGATGAATCCTGACACTTGGTCTCTTACTTGTGTAAAAAAAAAAAAAAAAAAGAACCAACTTATCTTTTATTTACCACTCAAAGCTCTACTAAGCAGGGACAATGCCCAATATAAATATTATCTGCAGGGCCTCTCGCCATCACACACACGTAGTAGGTCTTTAGAAATATATTCCCAGATGCTATAATGCATCTGTAAATTTCTGTTCTCACCCCCAATTACTTCAGTATTAGCTATCAGTGAGTCTTCAAAATCATATCATAATTAAACAAAAAAATACACAAAAGCAAAATTCATCACTGCATCAGGCTCAAAACACTCCATTTTTATATTCTAACCTATTATCTAACCTCTAAATAAACCAGCTGTTGGTTGATGAATGTCAGTATTGACCCAGGCACGCTGACTGACTTTTTTGAGAGACATTTTAAGTCATTAGACACTCTTAGCCAGACCAGTTGGTCTCACATGTGATCAGCTGGTCTCAAGACTTTGAACTGGAACCCTTTGTTCAAGTGAAATTCTCCTAGAAGGATATACAAAAAATAGCTGAGTTATCTAGTTGTGGGGGCAGGGAGCCCCAACCCCTCAGGGCAGTTGGCATTAAAATTGGCCCCACCTGGTCTCCCAAACACACCCACATGCCAACCGCCCCACTCCTTGAGGACACGAGCGGGCCCAGCCTCCTCTCCTGGGTCAGGGAGCGGGGAAAAGGAGGCATCCCACAACTTGCCCAAGGTCACACAATCTCTAGACCTACAGCCCCGGAACTGAACGACGGGGTGTGCGGAACGTGAGACCAGACAAAAGTGAACGGGAGCCAGAAGAGCCACAAGTTAGAGATGACACTGTGCTGCTCAGCCTACGCACATACCAGGAGGTCCCCAGACACACCCCCCCCCACACACACACACCACTGTCTTCATCCTCGGATCAGCCATGACAGGGGTACAAAGGGGCATCTTCACAAGGAAAACGGGGAGGGGGGATCCAACGCCTGAAGAAGAAAAGGAACAGAAAGGAAAGAGGAACACTCTGCTCCGGCCTTGGGGGAATCTGTATTTCCCTTTGAGGACACCCCATCGAGCCAGGCGACATTCCTCCCTCAAGTGTCTCCCGCAAGAGGCGTCGGGAAGACTCCTCCTTGCCCTCACGCTGGTCACCATCCTTCCTCCACTGGTGACTGCGGTCCTGAACAAACCCCCCAAACTCCAACTAATTAAAGACAAATAATTAAACACGGTGAGGAGGGGGAAGGTTGGCAGAGCCCCCCTGCATTGTGTGACCACCTTGGCACCGAAATGGTTAGAGACCATATCCCTCCACGTTGCCTCCTCTCATTGTGGTGGAGAGCTCTTGAGAACGTTATTAGCTGGGTGTGCGCCTTGCCGTTTTTCCACACGAGGCAGATGGGTAATTACGAAGCTAATAGTCTGATTGAGAGAAATCAGATGCAGTGGTTTGCCCAATTAGATGATACATTAGCTTCCTTCTTTGTAAGCAGCTAATGTGTGAAGCAAAGTGGTATTTTCGAGGGTCAGAATCCTTAAACAAGTGCCGAGTTGCAGATTATTGTATCTCTCTTTTTTTTTCTAATGGAGGAAAAGTGCTAAGTCTTCATTACTAAAAGCATAGAAAATGCAAATCAGCTTCTGAAACAAAAGAGAGAAGGGACAGGCGAGAATATTTGGTGTCCGATGTGTCAACCTACAACATCAATTACATTGAAATGCAATGCATGGCAGCCTAATCAAGGATAGTATAATTGTAATAATTGCGTGCTTTTGTTGGAGAGCCGCTGCCGTTGTTATTTGTCAACCATTTGTTCCTCTCTATTGTTGAGGGGGGGAAAGATTTTTTTTTTAATGTAACTGAGAGATTGTGTAGGTAATGGGTGAGCGGGCGGCCATCCTCAGAATGTGTATGAGGGGTCTTGCTTCCCTGCTACATGGCGGCTCCTGTGGTCCCAGTGAGTCGCTGGGACGGTGATGTGAGCTGGGAGCAGCAAGGGACAAAGTGGACGGCCATGCCAGGGTGGGCTGCAGCCTCTGTCCTCATCGCCAGTGTCCTGGGGTGGGGGCAAGCCCAGCGGCGGGACCAAGGAGGCTGGAAGGAAGGGGCTGCCGTGGAAAAAGCCTCCTCACGCCACATCCTTCCTGTCCTCTTTAGCAAACACTGAGTTCTCCACCTCCTCTTGCTTCTTTAAGTTGGGGCCTCCAGAAGGACGAGAAGGATGTGCTTTGTCTTTGCAAAGGATCCCTGCCTGTAAAACCCCCAGTGGGGAATCCTGGTTAAAACTCGCACAGTGTGGACGGCGCAGGAGCTGGTACATTCGCCCAGAAGGGAGCACAAGGACTGATGCTAGACCCCCACTTGGTCCCTCACTGGCCCGCAAGCCCAGCTTCTCCGAGGTCTCCTTGTCCCCCACGTAGTGCAGGTTCGAGAATCGAGAATCGTCCTGAGCAGAGCCCGCCCTGTGGACAGATTCCCAACCAGGATGATCAGCCTTGGGCAGATAGAAAGGCTCTCGGAGCGCTTCTGTCAAATCAACAGATTCTTCTCCTCTCCCCACCAGCCCCCCGCCCTCACTTTTTCTTCATGTGTACGGATGTTTCAAAAACATCCTTCTAGAGAAGAGAGAAGAGAGGAAGTCTGTGTAATGGGCAGCTCCGGGAAGGAAAACACAAAACAAAACAAGGATGTTCACGGAAAGCCGAAGTGGAGCAGGAAAATTCTTCTTAGGAGCAGCTCTCAGCATTCGGATCAGATAAGAGGTTTATTTTTCTCACTTCAGTTGGTCTTGCCAATAGGTTGAAACAGAGGCACAATGGAAACCGGCTAAAACATTTAACAGAGCTGTTAAATCTCATTCTCCACAGCTAAAAGAGAACAATCCCGGACCGTCTTTACCGAGGGGAGGCTTCGTGGGCTGTAGGAGGCTTTGCGTGTATCCCTGACAATCCTGTACATACTCCAAAACTCACACTAATTAAAAGCAAATAATCAAATACATTCAATTTGAAAAGTTGGCAAACTCGCGTGTATTATTGCGTTAGCACCTTGGCATGGAAACGCTCACATCGCGCTAATCTCGTTGTGCAGAAGAGCTCTCCAGCTTGCTGTTCACCCAGCCCGTGCCCCCGCCTCCCCTCTGCTCCCCTTTGGGCTGCCTCCCCAGCCCCAGCCCCCTGGGGCTCCCCCATCAAGTCTCCCACTTTTCACAGCAACTGGGGCCTCCACAAGGGCCTTTGCTTTCATTTCCATGCAACCGAGATGTCTGAGATGGAGAAGATGTCCTTCCTCTCCCTGGCTTCTTATTCATTTATTTGGAGAGAGAAGGTCAGCAAGAGATGGGGTTTTTAAATAAAGTTTAGAGCAGTGAGCCTTGGCTACGGCCTCCTCGGTTGCTGGCCTCCTGCCCATCCCCCAGCCCTAACCCCGTGCCACCCTCCTGGGGACTCTCCTTGTCAATCTGGTGGCCAAATCTGAGCGACGAGCTGACAACAGGAGAAGAATCCTCCGGATCCGATGCAGCTGCCCCTGGGATTTGAGTTTCTTGGGGGCTGGTTGAGGGATGAGAGGAGGGAGTTGCCCAGAGAAATGCAAAACTCCTGCCATCAAGAATGGGGCGAGATGAGCTCAGACTGGCCAGAATTTTTCTGGCAGATCCGCTACCTGAGGCACATTTGTCTTTCATCCTGGGCCACTGCCAATCACAGCCTCCCAGTATCCAGGGCTAGGAGGAAGATGGGCAGCTTGTCCTCAGCTTTGAACAAAAGGAAAACAAATAAAGTCACATTCAGCTGCACGACACTCGTGTCAGATGGAAAAGGAGCGAGTCACAGGAGCAGCGCGTGAAGCTGCTTGCAGGAGGCAAAGCACGGCTGCCCCAACCAGGACCTGAGTCTGGAGAGTTCCTAGGAGTAGATGCTTGAGGACGCCATAGGGTTTCCTCACCAGTGAGACTCCTGACTTGTTTGCGGGTGAGGCCTAGAAGTGCCCTTCTGCAAGTCAGAAATTCCAGGCCATTTTCCAGTATGTCTCACTGCACAACCGACGGGTACCAATCAAGAGGGCAGACCTATTGGTATTGTCATTACTTCGGAAAGACTACTTCAAGAAAAGCATTAGGCAGGCGTCTTGGTTGAATCCTTACTGTTGCATCATGAGCGAAAACCAAGATGCATTGGACAGTTCTTGTGAAATCCGGTCACGCCCTTCTCCCTCCTGGTCTGGCCTGTGGCTTCATCTGCATCCCCTCGTGTTCAAATGACCCCTCTTCCTTTGCCAGGTTTCTGTTCCTTGCTTCATTCACTTCTCAATTACTTGCTCAATCATTCATTCCTCGATACAGTCGGCCAAAAAATATTTACTAGGTAAGAGGTTCTGTCGGTACTATAATCAACCCTGAGAATACAGACGTGAATGGGGTTGGAGCCACTCATTCCCTTTCTGGGTAGGTGCCAAACAGAACTGCAAGCAGAGACTCAAAGAGACACTTGCACGCCCAAGTTCACAGCAGCACTATTCACAGCCCCCGTAAGACAGAAACACCCGCCATGTCCATCGAAGGATGAATGGATAAATGTGGTCTGTACATGCAGTGGAACATGACCCAGCCTAAAAAAGGAAGGCAAACATTCTGATATATGCTGCTTCAAGGATGAACCTTGAAAACATGATGTTGAGTGAAAGAAGACAGACACAAAAGGACGAATACTGCATGATTCCACTTACCTGAGGTTCCTAAAGTAGTGAAATTCACAGAGACGGGACTGGCACGGAGTGAGAAATGGACAGTTGGTGCTCAATGGGTTCAGAGTTTCAGTCTAGGAACATGAGGATGTTGGGTATATTCTAGACCACCAAACCATACATTTAAAAATGGTGAAGATGCTTAAATCAAGGTTATGTGCATTTTACTACCATTAAAAATAAAACAAATACAAAAGAAAAATGAATAAGGTGAGTCACAGTCCTCAAGGAACTTGGAGTCTAGCAAAAGAAGAAGACGGGTTAAAAATATATCCATAGGAAGTGTAATACGGTGAGGCAAGTACTGTAACCACACAAGGCATGAAGCCAAAGGGGGGTTCTGCGGGGGTGGGACTCCAAAGTCTGCAGACATGGCTGTCGAGCTATCTCTAGATTGGATCGTCTGAGCCTCAGTGTCAGCCAACTCAGAAAAACAGAGGAAGAGGGGGCTATGAGGGTTTCATTGTGTCCCCCACAAAAGATGTTGGGATACTAACCCCTACTACTTCAAAATGTGACCTTCTTAGGGCGCCTGGGTGGCTCAGTGGGTTAAAGCCTCTGCTTCCGGCTCAGGTCATGATCCCAGGATTCTCAGATGGAGCCCCGCATCGGGCTATCTGCTCAGCAGGGAGCCTGCTTTCCTTCCTCTCTCTCTGCCTGCCTCTCTGCCTACTTGTGATCTCTGTCAAGTAAATGAAAATAAATAAATAAATAAATAAATAAATAAATAAATAAATAAATGTGACCTTCTTAGAGATAGCTTCCTTACAGGGGTAATCAAGTTAAGATAGGATATGAGGGTGGCCCCAATCCAATATGACTGGTGTCCTTATAAAAAAAGGAAATTTGAACAAGACACATGCACACACACACACACACAGACACACACACACACACACAGCAAGAACGCTAGGTGAAGACGAGTTATGCTCCACACGCCCAGGAACTACCAGGAGCTGGGGAGAGACATGGAACACATCCTTCCCTAGCACCTTTGGAGGAGATAGAGCCCTACTGACACCTTGACCTTGAACTTCCAGCCTCCAGAACTACAAGATAAATGTTTTCCTAAGCCACTCAGTTTCTGATACTTCATGACAGCAGTGTCAGCAAATGAAACAGGAGCCAACCCAGGAAAATTGGGAAGGTGTCTCTTTGGAGGTTTTATAGAAAATTCACCAGTGGGGGCGGGGGGGGGGGCTTGGGTGGCTCAGTGGGTTAAAGCCTCTGCCTTCGGCTCAGGTCATGATCCCAGGGTCCTAGGATCGAGCCCTGAACCGGGCTCTCTGCTCAGTGGGGAGCCTGCTTCCTCTTCTCTCTCTGCCTGCCTCTCGGCCTACTTTTGATCTGTCAAATAAATAAATAAAATAAAATAAAGAAAGAAAATTCACCTAGGGACCCTGGAATGCCTAGCAGTTCTCAGGAGAAGAGGGACAGGGAGCAGAGAACCAAGATGCCCATTTTCCTCTCTTGTCTTTCCCTGCTCCCCTCACCCATCAGAGACAGCCCTCTTTTTTTTTTTTTTTTTTTTTAAGATTTACTTATTTATTTGAGAGAGAGAGAACATGGCAGGGAGGGGCAGCAGGAGAGGGAGAGAGTCCTCAAGCAGACTCCCCACTGATGCAGGGCTGGACCCCAGGACGCTGAGATCACAACCTGAGCCAAAACCAAGAGTTGGATGCTCAAGCAGCAAGCCACCCAGATGCCCCACGAGACAGCCCTCCTTAAGACCAGGGGCCGTGATATTTTGCTTTTACTTTTATTTTTGTCGCGTTGGTAAGCACTGCGGGAACTTTCCCAGCCATTCTCGCTGCTGTTTCACAGTGCAGGGCTGTTTCCCTCGTGAATTACAGGGGCAAGAGCACCAGGGCTGCAGAGCAAACATTTTGTACCAGGTCCAGAGCAGCACAGGCTGGACCACTGTCTCCCACTCTTTTCTTTTGAGGACCTAGAACTCTAACCCAAAAATCATATGCTGTCTGAGAAAAACAGGACAGCTCTGGAGCAGGGGCAGAGCTGCTGGCCTAAATGGGTCTGGAAGCCAAGGCAAGCGGGAATCCGCATCCCTCTTCCAATCCCCCACCCAGCGGTGAGATTAAGCAGAGGGCTTTGCAAAGGAGCTCCAGGAAAATACTGATAAATTGAAGAGCAATCGACAAGGCACTCAGGCTCCCTCCCTGAGCTCCACCTAGCCCCCTAAATTTGTGTCAAATCTTCTCTTTTGTCCCCCTCAACTAAGCCCATGCGCGAATGGAAATGTTTTTGTGCATTAAAGAAAATCAATAACAACATCTCAAAAACAATTTCAAGCTCCTCTTCCTCCCACAGGGTGGCAAAGTCAGACCCCGCAGGGCTGTACAAGGGTCCCAAGGAGAGCCAAACTCATGTGGGTGGCAGAGTTCCACTAGAAAAAAGTCACAGACGCTCACTTCTCTCCTAACACCGGCCACCGTTCATACCGGCTAGCCTAGGAAAATGCTCACTCTCTTCCCGTAGTCCTTAAGTTTCAGTCCTTGCTTAATTTCTGTGCAGTTTTGGTCCCTAACATGGGGCTTTTTTGGATGCAAGATGTGAGCCATAAGGCAAGGGAAGGAGGGAGCAGGCTAAGGGAAACTGCGGAAGCTTTAGGGTGGGTAGATCTGGATTTGAGCATCAGCTCTGCCACTAACTAGCTGTGCAACTTTATGCCAGTCACTTAACCTCTCTGAGTCTCAGGTTCCTCCTCTTTCAAGTCCAGATGATCACACAGATCTTGCCTGGTTATCCTAAGTAGGAAAAGAGATTATAAAATACAGGCACTAGTACACAGTAAGTGCTCACTGCTATGATTTTTATCACTAAGGAAGGAGTTGAGGCCAAACAAGGTGCCACTGACCTCTCCCCCTACGCCCACCCCACCCACACACAGGCAGATAAATCAGGCAGCATGAGTGAAGGCTGTGGGGTTGGCTAACAGAGAGCCGCCAGGACGCCTGCAGGAAAGGTGCCGCCTTTGGAGGTGACGGACAGCGAGTCTCAACCTCCAGTAGACGAAAGAAGAGATTTATTCTTAGCAACTAAAATAGGCAAATGGGCGCAGTCAGGCCAGGAAGAAGTGAGGGGGTTGGGTAACGGGGTGAGGAGTCACACTGCGGCAGATGTCTTGGCTGGGAGAGAAAGTTCTAGAAAATGCACTGTGGGATGGGGAACGGGGGGCTTGGGCTCAATTCAGAACAGCCCAGCTCCCTTCCAGACGTGAAACGAGAGCAGCATCCAGTGGGATCCCCGGGAGACCCCGGCGTGCAGGGCCTGCCAGCCGGGCTGCGGGGCGCGGGCTGGGGAGCCGCGCACGCTCGCGGTGCTTAGAAGCACAGTCGGTTCACCTGAGCGGGCTGGAAAACCCTCACCCCTGGGGAGGAAAAAGAAGATGGGATTTCTCCTGGGGTCGGAACAGGACCCCGCCGGCCAAGAGACAATGGCTCCAAGAGCCTCAACAACTCCACCCCTGTTGACGAGGGAACTCAACACCCTGGAGATCGGCGTGTGAAATCTGCGCTGGGGAAGAGAGTCCTCATTTAGCAGAGAAAGCGCTGCGCTATCTATGTGTGAAAGCTTTTTTAACACTGTTCCCTGCTCTCCATATGGCGAACTTCACCCAAATTAGGAGGAACTGATGAACAAAACTCCAGCAATTGGAAAAAGACAGCGAGCTCCATCCAGGACCCCATCCCAGAGGCAGCCCTCTCCCCCTCCCCCAGCAGGGGCCCCCAGGGCAGGGTGTCTGGCCTCCTGTCCTCACAGCCCTGCGACCTCCTCTGGGCCCCCAGATGCTCCCTGTGGGGCAGGGCGAAGCATGTTCCCTCTCCGTGGATGAAATCAGGGTCTCCGATAGTTCAAATAATAACGGCCACCATTCCTTGTGCATTCACTGTGTTCTACACAGTATGCCGAGGGCCTGGCTCCTATGATCTCAGGTGTCCTCACCAGAACCCCATGACAAGGTGTCTTTATACCTATTCAAAATTGGCAACATTGAGAATCAGGTTGTCTTTTGGCCAAGGCGGCACAGGAAGGTTCAAAGGCGACTGATCCCAGCGAGGTCTAGTTGCTCGGGCCAGCCCTCTGCTAGCCAGGAACGGGGTGGAAATTTTGCTCCAGTGGAAACCGAGGGGAGGCTCCCACAGGCTGGGAAGGAGCTGCACCCTTCGCCTCGGTCGGGCAAGGTCAGGAGCCCCTCATGGTTTCCCAAGAGGACTGGGAGCAGGGGGGTGGGTGTGTGGGGGCCACAGAATGACTCAGAGGCCCCCAGCCCTGGAAGGAAATTTAATGACCCATAGCACTCCCTCTTGGAAAAGCCAAGGGTCAGGAAGACAAAACTGAGTCACACAGCAAAGTGATGTAAGTAAAACAGCCAGGCCCTGACTACCCGGGTTATGTCCTATGATACCCTAGAGACTGCTGTGACAGAAACAGCCTCCCTTGTCAGTCTTCTACCTGCCTCTCCCTAGTCCTGTCCACGGTCTGGGCTCCTGCTGCCTCCAGGGAACCACCCCCTACCCAGCTCTCCCACCTTCGTGCTCCCTTTCCTGACCTCGTGTGAAGGCAGCAATTCCTGACCACGTTCCCACTGGCACCCTTTTGCCACGGCCCCTCCAGCCACATCCCTGTTGGCTTTTCCCCAGGGTCTGGGGGCTGTGCGAACCACCCCCCCACGCTGCTCCTTCCAGCCTCCCTGGCCCAGTGTGGCAGGAGGAAACGAAGCTCGATGCAAAGATGTTCAGAATGTTTATCTCGGTGTGATTGTATCACATACAGCAACTCCGCGCTGTGCCCAGGGCATTGCGTGGTTTGAAAGACGCTATACAGACTAAAATTGTGTGGCATTGTTTGTTCCTCCACATTCGGCGAGACAGAACCAATCTAGTAATCACTGTTTTTGCTCCTCAAATCAGGGACGCTCCATTTTGTGTGTGTGTTGGCTAATCTGGAAATAAAGATTCGTAGCAAATGTATAAGGAGCTCTGGAAGCAGTCGGGGCCTGATGAATGAAAGAGGCAAAGACAGTCGAGGAGAGGTCGGTGGGAGCCCCGCGGTCCCTCCGGCAGGGACAGCTGCCCATTGCCAGGGTGACGGGAAGTGCCACATCTCATCTCCTTTCCCGGCAGACAGAAGGGGCCCCGGGGAGCGCTGCGCCCCAGACCCGCACCCGGCCAGCTGCCGTCGGCCCATAAGCCTCCTTGCCGCCAGGTCTTCGCCCCAAGGTCAGGTTCTCCGGAGCTGGGGCTGACCCTTTCAGAACATAAGTTCTCGAAGGGCCGTGGGGAGGAGAGGAGAGGACGGCACCAGGGTAGGGACAACCACGCACACACCCACGTCTGTTCAAGGACATGACGGGAGGGAAGTGGAGGGACAGGGCCTGGGAGCTCTGGAGCCGTCCAGCTGGTCTGCAGCATTACCGAGTTAGCACGGAGCTAACCCTGGCCCCTCGCCCAGCATGCGGGACCAGGGCTTAAGCAGCCTCCGTGCTGTCCCAGCTGAGGCGCGACCCCAGGGATTGGCCGAACTGAAACCCGCGAGGTCTGCACCAGCACGTTCCCCTGGGAAAGGGAATGCATCTGGCTTCCAAGCCCGGCCCCAGCCTCCTGGAAACAGGGCCTTCCTCTCATTTTCTCCCCCACCTTCCACCTGCCCACTCACCTCGTGACCTGCCACGCCGCTCACAGCCTGCTTTCCCCGGCTAACCTAGTACCTGTGGCGTACCCTAACTTCTCCCCGCAGCCTGCCCAGATTCTGCGCATGCTTCAGTGTCCAAATCAGACCCCGTCACCTTTCCTGGAACACCTTCCATGATCCCTCCCACTCCACGCAAGATTACTAGGTCACCACTAAGCCCCAGAGCCTCAGTCTGTAGCTCTACAGACGGATCCTACCGTAGCCCCTGAAGTAGATGTGTGTGGGTCTGCCCCCACCGAACATAAGCTCCTGGGGCACAGAGCCCCGGCGTGGTCTTGTCTGCAGCACTTCTTCACCTCCGGCACCCAGCAGAGCGTCTAGGGCGGTGAGCATGATCAGGAGCCCAGTCAACCCCGCAATCAGCATTCCCTGAGATATGGGGCCAGGTGGGCAGTAAATGGGAGGTGGTCGTGGACCATCGTGGATGGTCCGAGACGTCACTGACTTCACTTTTCCCTTCCAGAGACTTCCCTGGCACTTTCCAGGTTGTTCTAAAAGTTAACAATTCCCAAATAGTTCACGTTCTCCTCATTGCCAAGTTGGAGCGTGTTGTCTGCCAAGTTAAATTGTGGCCGAGTCGCACAGCAATTTAACTGGTCTGATGCACGAGGCCTCATCATCCATTACCAGGAGCATTTAGAAGCGAGGTAATTACAGGCTGCATTCCTGAAGCCTGAGGCTCCACAGCTACAATCCTGGAGTTTATTATAATAATAGTGATGGGGAGGGGTCCCAGGGATTCCATTTCCAGACTGTTCAGATTGGCACTAAAGAGCCCCAGAGGAAGGGATGGTAGACGCCACTGCTCCTCTCAAGGTCAACTCCACCCCAAGGAGGAGGCCCTGGGCTAAGCTCCCCCCACCCCCAGCCTTCTCCTCCACCACTGGGAATGAAGCTGCCCAAGGGCAGAAGGGGTTCCCTCGATTTCTCCTGTCTCCAGCTCCAGTCTTATCCCACGAGAGATGGCACAGAGAAGCCCACTCCCTTAGCTTGTCACCAACAGATTTAGGCAGAATCATTGCTCTGGGATGAGCTGTAGGACAGGGGAAGCCCTACTGTGATTACAACACAAGCACCAGAGAGCAATTGCTGAGTTTTCCAGATCTCACTTTTAAAATGCAAATACCCAGTTGAGGAAAAAAATCCATCAGGTCCCAACAGTAGTATGATAAAGCTGGTATGAATTAGTACAGCAAATTCTCTCCACCTCGCTGGAGGGGCTTTCGTTTTTTAAAAAAGCATTTGATTCCTAGGTGCTGCATAGGGGCAAACTCTAGACAAGAGGCAAGAAATAACCACAGGGTGTTTGTTCATGATCAACCTTGAGTTAATAATGTAGTTAGTTCATCAATCAATCAATGAGTTGTTGATTAAGTCAATGGATGGGCTGTTGGATCGGACAGATCTTATTTGATCGCACTACCTTTTCAGATGGAGCAAGCCAATCTGAGTGTCTTGCCCCACTCCAGCCCAACACATCAGCCACCCCAGGGACTGTGATGGGCATGGTATGGAAGTGTGGGAAGGTAGCAGAAGAGCCACTCAATAAAGCTGGAGAGCAAGCTGTCCTGACGTTTTTCCAGGTTACAAAGAAAGACCCCCTTCTTCCCCCCAGAGCACAACCCAAACCCCACTCCTGCTTCCAGCTATGCATTCTGAGCCAGGGTAAGTCTTCAAAAGTCTTTCAAAGGTTTGTACATGCTTACCACGGAGATACTGCAGGTTCAGAGATACCATAATAAAGTGACTAGCACAGTAAAGTGAGTCAAATGACTTTTTTTGTTTCCAAGTGCGTATGAAAGTTATGCATACACGACACTGTAGTCTAGTGAGCGTGCACTAGAGTCATGTCTGAAAACACAATGCGCATGTCTTCATTTAAAAATACTTTATTGCTAAAAAATGCTAACCATCATCTGAGCTTCCAGAGTCATAACCTTTTTGCTGGTGGAGAGTCTTGCCTCCATGTTGATGGCTGCTGATGGATCAAGGTGGTGGTGGCTGAAGGTTGGGGTGGCTGTGGCTATTTCCTAAAATAAGACAATAATGAAATTTGCTATATGGGTTGAATGACTTCTGTAACACGCTATGCTGACTAACAGCATCTTACCCACAGTAAAATTTCTTTCAGAACTGAAGTCAATCCTCTCCAACCCTGCCACTGTTTTATCAAGTAAGTTTATGGAATATTTTCAGGGCTCTGTGGTCATTTCAACAGTCTTCGCAGCATCTTCACCAGGAGTGGATTCCATCTTGAAAAACGACTTTCATTGTTCATCCATAAGAAGCAGCTCCTCATCTGTTCAAGGTTGACCTGGAGACTGTAGTCATGCAGTACTATCTTCAGGTTCCATTTCTCACCTGGTTCCCTTGCAGTTTCTACCACATCTGTGGTTACTTCCTCCCCTGAGGTCCTAATCCCCTCAAAGCCAACCACGAGGGTTGTAATCAACTTCTTCCAAACTGTTGTTCATGCTGACATTTGGGGACCTCTTCCCATGAATCACAAATGTTCTAATGGCATCTAGAATGATGAATCCTTCCCAGAGGTTTTTAATTTTTCTTGCCCAGGTTCTTCAGAGGAACCCCTGTCTATGGCAACTATAGCCTTATGAAAGGTACTTCTTAAATAAGATGGCTTGAAAGACAGAATTACTCCTTTATCCATGGGCTGCAGAATGGATGTTATGTGAGCACCTATGAAAGCAATAGTAATCCCATTTTACATCTCCAACAGAGCTCTTGGGGGACCAGGTGCATTGTCAATCATCAATAATCTTTCGAAGGGAATCTTCTTTTTTGAACAATGGGTGTCAAGAGTGGGCTCCAAGTATTCAGTAAACATAGGCGTAGTCATCCAGGCTCTGTTGTTCTACTGCTAGAGCACAGGCAGAGTATATTTAGCATAATTCCTAAAGGTCCTAGGATTTTTGGAATGCAAAAGGAGCATGGGCTTTAACTTAAAGTCACAAACTGGGTTAGCCCTTAACAAGAGTCAGCTTGTCCTCTGAAGCTTTGAAGCCTGGTATAGACTTCTCTTCTGTAGCTATGAAAGTCCTAGATGGTATCTTCTCCTAAAAGGAGACTGTTTCATGTACATTGAAAATCTGTTAGTGTGCCCAACCTTCAGCAACTCTCTTAGCTAGACCTTCTGGATGACTTGCTGCAGCTTCTCCTTCAGCACCTGCCATCTCACCTTGCACTTGTATGCTCTGGGGATGGCTTCTCTTCCTAAACCTCATGAACCAACCTCTGCTCCTTCGGATGCTTCCTCACCTTTCTCAATCTGGATAGAATTCAAGAGAGCTCAGGCCTTGCTCTGAATGGGGCTTTGGCTTCAGGGAATGGTCAGATCTCCTATCCAGACCACTCAGACTTTCTCCATATCAGCAATAAGGCTGTTTTACTTTTTATCATTTGTGCGTTCACTGAAGCAGCACTTTTAATTTCCTTCAAGAACTTCTCCTTTGTGTTCACAACTTGGCTGTGTGGCACAAGAGGCCTAGTGTTTGGCCCATCTCAGCTTTCAACATGCCCTCCTCACTAAGCTTCGTCATCTCTGGCTTTTGATTTACAGTGAAAGACGTGCAGCTCTTCCTTTCTCTTGAACACCTAGAGGCCAATATAGGGCCTACTGTAACAAATCACCACAAACTTGGGTGGCTAAAACCAATAGAAATTCATTCTCACACAATGCAGGAGGCCAGAAATCTCAAAGGAATCTCAGTCAGTGGGCTGTCTTCCTTCTGGAGGCTCTCAAGAAGGGGTGACGATGCCTCTCGCCCAGTGAGTCTCCACGGTGTTCCTTGGCCAGTAGAGACATCACTCTGATCTCTGCCTCCGTCTTCATGTCACCTCCGTCGCTGTCTCCCTATGTCTTTCTCTGTCTCACTGAAGAACACTTCCACAGGAATTGGGGCCCACCTTAATCCAGCAGGTCCTCACCTCAATCCTTACGTTAATGACATGTGCAAAGATCCTATTTCCAAGTAAGCCCACCTTCTGAAGTTCCAGGTTGACATGAATTTTAAAGTGACACTACTCAACAACTCCATCTTCCTAGAGCAGAACAGCAAGAGAAGAACTTCATCCAATCCCCACAAGAGGAGTAAATGATGGGGAATGAGAGGCCTCCAGTGAGGTCCCTCTAAGTGAAGCCCCCAATGGCCCGCCCACCTCCAGACCTCTGAAGATCAGAGTGTGGATCCCAGCGTGTCATTAGATGGGCCTCACTCAGGAAAACTGAAAGCAAAGACCTTGGGCAAGGCTAACCTGAGAGGACAGGACGGCCAACATCATTTTTAGCTCCTTCCGTGATCTCCAAAGTATCTGCCTAAGGAATGACCTGACCCTGAAAATCCACTCCCAGCTGTCTTTGTGAGCCATGTGGCAGTAGAGAGCCCCCAAGATAGCATTAATGATTCTTATCTCCTGGTAGTCACACCCTTATCTATTTCCTTCCCCACGGACTAGATCTGACATGTGTAGCCAATAGGATATCATGGAAATAAAGGAGTGTGACTTCTGAAGCTGGATCATAAAAGATATGGCAACTTCTGCTTTGTTCTCTCTTGATTCATTTGGGTTGAGGGGAGCCTGTTGCCATGTTGTAAAGATATTCAGGTAGCCCGATGAAGAGGGCCACATGGATAGAAACTAAGGTCTCCTGCCAATGACCAGCACTGACTTGTCAGCCACCTGAGTGAACTCTCCTGGTACTAGACTCCCTGGATGTAGTCCAGTTTTCAGAAGACTGCAGTTCCAGCCAACGTCTTAACTGAAACCACAGGAGACAAACACTCAACTACGCCACTCCAAATTCCTAACTCCTAGAAACTGTGTGATAATAAATGTTTATTGCCGGTTTAAGCCACTAAGTTCTAGGGTATTCATTGTGTCTCAGCAGGGAGCTAATATACATACTTAGCTACATAGTCATCCATTTGTCCATTATTCAGTAAATATTTACAGAGCAAACAAAATGAGATAGGTACTCTTGGGAAAGGAAAAATTAACATGATCCCTTCTCCCAAGGAGCTTATACCATAGGAAGAGAGGATTCATGAACCCAATTCAAAAAGCAGCAGGCACCAAGGGCTTCTGAATTTAAGAAAAGGCAAAAAGTGCACTGTGGGTTCCTGGGGACTGCTTCAGAGTCTAGATTCTCAGTTGCCAACAACGGAAAGCAACTCCAACTTCAGTAGAAAAGAGATTTATTAGAAGGATAATTGAGAGCTCATAGAGGTGATAGAATGACCAGAAGAGCAGCCAACAGGCACAGCAAGGATGCCAGGGAGCTGTGGGGCAGCCAGGCCCCCGCCCCCAGTCACAGTCTGGTCTCTGGCCCCAGGTACCACGCCTGTCCCTGGACACGCACTAACCCTGCTGGACCCTCGTTGTTCCCAGTATCAGGCAGATGGAAGCACCCAGTTGCCCAAGACCACATCACCTGTACGTTACCCAGATACCAGGAAGCAGAACAGAGCGTGCCTGTGCGAGGTCAGCTTCTGCAGGGGGAAGCAGGGACCTCTGCGTGGTGCGGCAGTCGGCCACAAATAAGAAACATATTGGGATGTTGAGACACACTGTAGAGAGGGAAGGGGTCACTTGGGGGCAGAGGAGTAACAGGATGGAAGGGGGTCAGGAGCTGCAGCTCATCCCTGTACTTCCCTTGGTTAGGCTTTATCAGACTCAGTGTCCTCGTCAAAGAAAGGGCATAAAAGTATCTTCTCCCTCCTTCCTTTTTACCATGAGTGTGCAGCCTTCCCTGCCCCTGCCCACACCCCAAACCCATCCCATCTGCAATTGCTCTGCAGATTTTTTTAAAAAGATTTTATCTATTTATTTGACAGAGAGAGATCACAAGTAGGCAGAGAGGCAGACAGGGTTGGGGGGAGAGCAGGTTTCCCACTGAGCAGGGGGCCTGATGCGGGGCTCCATCCCAGGACCCTGAGATCATGATCTGAGCCGAAGGCAGAGGCTTAACCCACTGAGCCACCCAGGTGCCCCTGCTCTGCAGATCTAAGGATGCATAGACTACGGTAGAATTAGTTTCTGCAAATAGAACTTAGTGAGGACTTCCACGATAGATAGGAATGTCCCATAATGGCCTGCCAGGCACAAACGAAGGGGACTCAGTTAGTCTCAGGGGGAACCAATGATGGGAACCAATGCCGCAAACAAAATCACGGGGAGCGGTCCAGGCCCATCTTTCCACCTACCCAGGCTTCCAGGGGTGTTTGATTTTACCAGCCCTCCTGAGTCTGCTATGAAAATATGTGGGAACGCTGGGGTTAAGCAACAAGACTTCTGAATACCCCAAATATGCAAGGAGGCCAACATGATAGACTGGGCCACTCTGCCAAGTCACCAACTCACCGAGCTTATTGCCATCCCCCTGAAGATGCCCGCCACGCTCTCTCAGCCCAGGCCCATCAAGTGGCCAAACAGGGGACTGAGTGGCCCTTTCACGTGACAGGTCTTGGATGTCTCAGAAACACTGCCCCCTGCTGAGCTCAGCCCATTTCCACCTCCTCCAGGAGAAACACAGAAATGCACCCATTCCTTACGGCCCAGATTCTCTAGCAGCTCATCTTTGACCATTTTATCCTAAGAGGCCACTGAACTCTTCACCGGTGCCACCGGCTTCGGCAGGTGATTAAAGACCAACCTGGAACGTTTGCTCTATTGTTAACCTACTCACTCAGTCCACGGGGGCCAACCGCTCCCAGCCTGGATGCCCAGGGGTGTCCACCACTTCCATCGAGGCACAAGCCAATTTCGTCCTCCCTCATGGCTCAGGAATGACCTTGGCCAAGGTCAGCGGGAACTGAGAGCCCTTGTCTTCCAGCCTGATCCCATCAGACCACAACAAGCCCTCTGCGCACGCAAGTCCAGTCCCCGTGAAGGTGCCAGCAGCATTTATAATCTTTCCTCCAGCTTCCAGCAAAAACCCGGCAGCCCACTGTACCGCAGAGAGAAGGGGCACCAACCTCTCGGGGCCCGCCGCCATTCAGCTCCACCTTCCCACCACAGCACCTCCCTCTCGGCCCCAGGAGCCGTCGCCTCTGCCAGGCACGTCCCTTGACCTTCCTCTTCCGTTGACTGCCCTCAGCCACTTGGCTGGGCCCCCTGAAATCTGGCCTCACCGTCGTGCGCTTTCCACAGACACAGGCCTGAGCTAAGCGGCAGGTAAATGAGGGGGATGACAGCGCTCAGCAGCAGGAGAGGCAGGGAGGTCGCGTGCTCTGACCCCGTTGTCACTCCCCCTCATCTATCTGGCATCCTCCAGGGAGCCTTCTCGGTTAGAAGGACAACCCTTCCACGCTGCGTCCCCGTGTTTCTTGTCTTTCTCTCCTTCAGTGTATGTGGGTTTTGTTTTTTCATCTCAGAGACACTTCCATCAATGACAAGCTCAATTTCACTCCACGTCCCCGCGCCCAACCAGCTTCACATCCTCCCCTTTCTCCTCAGCGCCTCACCATGTATCTCTTCTCTCACTTCCTCTCTCTTACCTTGGAGGTCTGCCTCCCTGACCCAGAATCCTAACTCTGGGTCCATCAAAGTCCTTTGCTCCACAACCAGGCTGCTGAGAGCCACCCGAGGAAACCACACAACCAGAGTCTCCGTGAACCTGGGGTCTGCCACCAACTCCTTTCTCTCTCTCTCTTCTTCATTCACTTTTCTGGATCTTCTAGTCCCTCAGAATCCCCCCTCTGCCGCCCTCCTACTTACTCCACCTCAGCCTTGCCTCCTCCACTAAACATACTGAGACCCTAGGGGACGAGCTCCCTCGGCTTCCTCCTCACCACTGGCCTGTCTCCACTGTCGCCTGTCCTCTCCTCTTGCCTTCTGCTTCCCTGACAGAAGCACCGCTCCTTCTGTCCAGGGCAGATCTTTCCACCTGGCTCAGAATTCACCGCCTCCCACCTCCTCAGGGGAAACATTCTGCCCACCTGTCTTGAGTCTCCGCCTTCCGTCTCTCCCTCTCTGCTGCCGTGGAAAAACACGCTCCTCGAGAGCCCCTTTCTTTCCTACCTCCACCCCCCGCCTCCCTCAGCCCTCTGGTCACCAGAATCACCAGTGTGATTCCCCATCACAGGACTTCAGCACTGTCATACCAGGAGTAATTTAGCTTTCTGTGTTCTCCCACCAGATTGTAAACCCCTCCGAGGCAGGACCGTGCCTAAATTCAATTTTATATACTCAACAGTTTCTGAAGCAGGGCAGAGACTGAATGGAAGTTTCTTGAATGAAGGTTGCATGTACAAATCTACCATTCCCGTATGACCACGGACCCCTTCGACCTCTGGCTGTACCTTCTGCGTTGCTCAGAGGTCCTACCTCACCCTTACAGTACAAAGCTCACACTAACCATGCTGGGACCATATAACACATTGAACTGAGTTGGGAAATGGCGTCTGTTCTCAAAGTTTCATCCTGCTGCTCTGTAGATGATCCCAAATCTGAACTTAAAAATCCAATTGTTTTCCTTTTCGGGTCCATATCCTGTTTGGTGTTCCTTCTTTTCTTTCAACCTATACTCCAACACCATATTAAGGTGACTTTCAAAGCTGTCTGGACCTACCTCTTGGTTTTTTGTTTTGTTTTGTTTTTATGCTGTGTTTTTTTCCGTTTCCTCTCTCAGGCACGGTCCCCCGACCCTTTGCCACTCTGTCCGAAGGTGAGTCGCCACCATTCCAAGTCCATTAAAATGGTACCTCTGAGAAGACGTGCCTGCCCTCCCCCCTCAGAACAATCCCCATTCCTTGTGCCCTGTCGTGCTCGACTGCAGGGCATCTGTGGAACACACTTGGCCTTTCAGTCAGCTGGGGGAAGTTCTAGAGGACAAGAGTGAGATTTGCCCAGGGAGGTCCTAGTAAGCGTGTGCAGTTGTGTTGAACTGAAAACAGAAGGCAAGTACAAAAACAGTCCATTCTTATGGGCCCTGACATCATCACCCCTCAGACTTCCGCCTCTTCAACCAGCCCTAGGAGGTTTCTCCCACAGAGGACAAATTCTTCATCTCTTGGGCAGACAGAGACCCATTCAGTGATGGTATGAAGGCTATGGGATGGAGATTCCGAAGAATAGGTGTCTCAGCTGTAATTCAAGTCCCCTGAGAAAAAGCCATGTTCTTTCCTCTTGTGACTCTCTAGTGTAGACAGCTCAGGGCAGATCACCCCTTTATCACGGAGCTTATCACATTGCCTTCCTCCATAAATGTAATTATTGAGCAATGATAATGCAACCCCTTCCTATAGGATTAGGAATTTATGATTTAATAGAACCTACATGAAAGACCCATGTGTACCAGTCCTCCAGAGAAAGAAACCAGAGAATGTGCGCGTGCACGTGTGTGTGTCAAGACATTATTATGAGGAATTGGTTCATGCGATTATGGAAACTGGCAAATCCAAACTCCCCAGGGTAGGCCAGTCGGAAATGTGCAGGTCAGGCTGGCATCAGAAAGCTCAGGCGGTAGTAGACGCTGTCGTCTTGGGGCAGAATTTCTTTTTCTCAGAGAAACCTGCATTTTGGCTCTTAAGATCTCCAACTGATCAGAAGAGGCCAAACTCAACATTTTCAAGAGTCATTCCTTTTACTTAGATTCAACAGCTGGTAGATATTAGCCACATCCACAAAAGACTTGCACAGCAACACCTAGATTAGTATTTGATGACATCACTGGGTACTAGAGCCCAGCCGTGTGCACTGGTACTTGAAGATGAGGCAGTCGATGGAAACATCCGTGGGGATACAGGATGTGCCACAAACCTTGTCCATCAGCAGGAACAGAGTGTGAGGTCCTGCATCATGCCAGTCTACTGAGAGCCTTTCCTGGCATCCAGACTAGAGAGCGCGACTTTAATCTTCACTTCCCACCAACAATTTTCACCCAGCATGCTTGTAGGTAAATTTAGGAAAGAGTCTCAAGTTTAAAAAAAAAAAAAAAAAAAAAAAAGCCCAGCAAGCTCTCATGTTGTCTAGACAGAAAATGGATGCCCTAGGCATCTCCCAGTGCTGCCAATATTAAGGGAAAGTCCTTGAGGACACTTGGATGCAGGTCACTGATGGAGCTAATAGGTCTGTAGTTGTGAGAGTCATTGGTAGGTTTTTATTAAGCATCTACTATGTGCCAGGCACTCCCCTAAGGGCCAGATATAAGCCGTGAAGAAAACT
Source organism: Mustela putorius furo (assembly GCF_011764305.1). Classification (NCBI taxonomy): domain Eukaryota; kingdom Metazoa; phylum Chordata; class Mammalia; order Carnivora; family Mustelidae; genus Mustela; species Mustela putorius. The sequence continues at coordinate 11,910,765 of NW_025421480.1, read as the reverse complement.
GACCTACCCTTTACTTCGTAGAGCTTATGTTCCAATGGGCCAAGTTTCACTCCTCTCAGTTCAACCAGCACTCGTCAGGGAGGAAGCAGAAATTCCACACTTTGCCTGGTGACCCGCAGTGTATCAAGTCCTTGGAGAGAGGCAAGAGCAGTGCTGGAGAAACGGAACACACGTTCAGATACCAAAAATATGCTCCTTTCCATTCTCCCATCTTAACACTATTTTCTATCTCCCTGTAGATCTTCTCCAAGGAATCTGGACTCTTGCCTTCCTGAGAAGTCTCCTCCCTCTCCCTCTCTTTTCTTTCTCCCCCTTCCTGTCTCTTTCCCTCATGCATACGAATAAACACAACACACACACACACACACACACACACACACACAATCTATATCTCACAAGCTCCCAGACAAGGTGACCCAGACTCAGTCTTCAACGTCAAGCAGCAAAGTGTCCCTCAGTAGTAGGTTGAGGCCACCTGTAGGATGACAGGCCTGCAGGCAGGACCCCGGGGACCGAGATGGCCACTCCTTTCTCCCTTGCCTGCATTAGCAAAGGAGCCTCGGTGTTGAGACTTTTTCTCTTTTGGGCGTTGGGGAGTGGTCCTCCAGCCAGACCTTGCAGGTAAGCGAACCTGTATGAAAGTCCCAGCTTCCTCTGAGCAAGTGAAGGGCTTCACGTTTGGTTTCTCGTTTGTAAAATGAAGGTGAGATGCTTTCTCAGGAATGACAGAGGACTAGATGCGCCCAGGGCAAGGCAGCACCGCAAGCTGCTCTCTCACAAAGTCTGCTCTGTCACAAAGTCAGCACCATCAGAATGACCCAGGGCTCTGTAAGAGGACCGCGAGGTGTTTGCGGGGTGTTGGAGGGTGAGGGGTGTCGCTGTTGCCCTTGGAAGCTTGTGATATAGGAGATAATTCAGGGAGGTCATCTAATCCAAGTCTGCCCTCTCTCCTGGGGGGATATGGAGCTCTTTGTGTGTGAGCGGTCCCAGCAGCATTATCCAATCCTCCTCTGACCTCCGGGGGATGGCGGGGGACCATCTAGGGAGCGCACTCTGCTGGTCATGTGTTCAGGGATCCTCCTAGTTCCATCAAGTTTCTTCCTAGATCATAAAATGTCAGAAAAGGGGAGGAAAAAATACAACTGAAAAATAACTGAGCCAAGAGCCCGCTGTCCCTCTCCTCATCTGACTGCAGGACCAGCTTTTAGGACTAGACCCCCAACGGGGACTTCTGCAGTCCGCTTACAGGACGGCTCAAAAATTCCAGGCAGGTCACACACACAAGACAACCGCCCCCCGCCCGTGGAAGCAGTGGAGATTCCCCAGCCCACCCCTGCTCGCTGAGGGCCCCCGGCCCCCTCTGTCCAAATGGCCCTTGTAACGGGGCAGCTCCCGTTTGGCAGGCCGTGTGCTGTGACCCCTGAGAGCGGACGCCTCGGGACTTGTCCTCTGGTCTCTACATTCCAGCACCAGGCCCCTTGGACGCCCTCCAGTTCCAGCAGGTGAGAAGCGACCCTTGTCCCCTCCCCTGGCTGTGCCCGAGGAGACCCCACTGTGCCTTCCTTCCACATCCTTGCTCCCTCTCAAGGCGCCCCGTCCTCACTCCTGCATGGGGTACGTGGCCAGCCCATCTACCTGTCATCCCATCTGGCCCCATGTTCTTATGGAAGAAAAAATATGGGCAGGGGGGGCCTACACTTCCCCTGAAAAACTCCCCACAAGACCCCCAAACCCCACTGCTGGCCACTCTCGTCAAACACTCATCCGAGAGGACCAGATTGCTGCTGCTACTGCTGCTGCTGAAATTAATGGAATCTGGCAGGAAAACCTTTTGTTTTTCCAATCCCGGACTGTGCCAAGCAAACACAAGGAGCATGTTGAAAATGGCCGCTGTCGAGGAGCGGGTTTGGTGGGGTATGGAGACTCCGGGCACACCGGCCTCTGCCCAGGAGGCCCGCACACTGGGTCCCCCTCTGCTTCCCAGATGCTGGCGATTTTCTTTTTTTTTTTTTTTTTAATGCAAATAAAGCATTAAACAGGAAACCTTTCAGGATCCCTGCCATGGACGAGAACCAAGTGCCGACTCCTCTTCTTTCCAAGGACAACGGCTCCAATCCGACATTTTGTGACTTGGAGATGTCCATGACGGGCTCAGCGGCCCCGAGCCAGAGAACCCCGAGAAAGCCCTGTTGCCTCGCAGAAGGATTTTCTCCCCCAGATTCCCCGTCCTAGCAACCTGGCCTGAGGTCTGGTGCCCACGCGGGTGGCCCTGCCCGGGGCGGGGGGCACCGAGGGAACCACGGGCAGCATCAAGGGGGATATTTCTTTCCCAGGTGAAGAAAGAACCCTTTCCCACACACCCTGAGGAGGTCAAAACTGCCAGGACCTCCTCTCCCGCCCTCCCGCCCTCCCGTTCCCACCTGGTTCCATCCCCCAGAGCCGGGAAGGGCGGATCCGGTTACTGCCTGGGACTTGAAAGGCAGCATTCGTTCGTGCCCTTGGGGCAGGGACAGCCAGCCGCCTGCCACTGTCAAGATCTGTGTCCGTCCCATTGTTTTAGGGCAGAACAAGAGGGAATCTGCAGAGCTGCCCCTCTGGAGGCTTTGTTGAAACTGAAACTTTGAGTGGCCTGAAAGGAACTGAATAAAGTAGGGACAGAAACCAAACACCCCGCTGGTTTGCCGCTGATATCGCTTGAGAGGGCAGAGCCCGGGGACAGGAAATGGGAGGACTTGAGGGCCATTTCTGGACAACAGTCATTTCTCAAGTGGCGCTGGGCACGTGGTTTCACCTTTAAATCCTCTCTGATGGGGCACCTGGGTGGCTCAGTGGGTTAAAGCCTCTGCCTTCGGCTCAGGTCATGATCCCAGGGTCCTGGGATCGAGCCCCGCATCGAGCCCCGCATCGGGCTCTCTGCTCAGCTGGGAGCCTGCTTTCTCCCTCTCTCTCTCTCTCTGCTTCTCTGCCTACTTGTGATCCATCTTTCAAATAAATGAATAAAATCTTTAAATAAATAAATAAGCAAATAAATCCTCTCTGATGAACCCTGTCCTTACCAACCAGTGATTTCTCTAAGCTCAGCCACGCGTTCGTATTCAAACGTTGCCTCACGCGTGGCATCCTGTGGCAGGCCACGTCATCCCTGGGGGGCAGTAAGCTTGTGGTTTTGCTCCTCCCGTCCGACCTGGGAACCTCACTCCCTGAGAAAATAAGATTTCCAGGGCTCATTCCTATGATTTTAGGACCTGTGTGGTCCTTAGTATTCCAAATGGGCTATTGAAATCTGTGTGCATTAAGCGAAGGGGTAGGGGCACAGCCTCTCGGGGAAGCCCACTTCGTTTCAAGGCGAGGCAAGAGCTAGCTCCTGGAGGCTTGAAGACACCAGAGGACGATGTAGGGTTGGGTTCCTCGGAGCTCCCCTGACTCCCGAAGCTGGAGGCATCTGGGACGTTCTGATTACCTTGGGTACTTACCCTCCTCCCTACCCGCCTGTGTGTGGCTTGAGGCTGCCTCGCACTGTGTTCGTTAAGGGAATAAATGAGTGGCTCAGGGCCCAGTCCTGTCCTGAGATTCGAAGTACAGAGCCACCTCTGTGACCCAGCTCCTAGCTCCTTGGGAGGCATTCAATACATACTCACTCAATTATACTAAACTGTGTTATTTTACATTCACTGAGGGAAAACGAAACACACACCCACAAGATGCTACGTCACAAAGGTTAGAACCCAGGGACACTGGCGGCAGCTGTAAAGCGAACTGAGGGTCCCAGGAAGGAAGGGTCTCCAAAGTCTGGGCTCCCTTCGGAAAGACTTCTTGCGGGGTTGTAGGGGAGGAGACATCTCATTTATGAGTGATGTAGGAGTGAGAAGAGACAGACCACAGACATTTCCATGGAAGTCCACATTGCAAATGGATGGAGAAAGCACATTGCACTGAACAGAGGGCCCACCGTCGTGCCTAAAACACAGGAAGGAAAAAAAAAACCCACTAGCTTTCAGGTATTATGAAAACAGCTGGGGTCAGCACTAGTCTTTGTGGCAGATAGACCTAGCTTTTAATTCCAGCTCTGTCACTTGTTGGTTGTTTGATCTTGAGCAAATCACTTAACCCCTCTGTATCTCAGTATTCAGATTTGAAAAGATAGGCTGATGCTTCCCTCAAAGGCTGCGGAGTTCACAGAATAATCCACGTGGTTATACCCGGCACCGGGCCTCTGGTGTCATAGGTGCTCGGGAAATGCGAGATACACTGAACAGAGGAAACCAAACAAAAGTAGCCAAAAAAGAAGCTAAAAAAAAAAAAAGTCTCATGGTTCCAAGACCCCTGCCTACCTCTCTATCTGGCAGTGTTTCAGTTCTTATTTAACTTTTTTCATTAAATTAAGAACAGAGGGTAGACAACAGGGAGATGTCCAATAACATAATAAACATAGACCACATAGGAACAATATAGAGAACAATCGATTTGGTGTCCAGCCCCCCTGGCTTCCAGTCCCAATGCTGCTGCTAACTAGTATGACCTTGAGCAAGTCCCTTAACCACTCTGGGCTTCAGATGCCCCCTCTCTGAAAGGGAGAGAGGCAGTGATGTCAGGCAGGGAAGCCTGAGGGAAGGGGTTCAGCTAGCTGATGGGCAGCCGCTGTAAAAATTATGTGCTGCTCTAAGTGAATGCATACGTGGATGGGCCAACATTTGTTTGCTCGTTCTTTCTTGTGAATTAATTACAACATAAATAACTACAAATTGATTTCAAGCTCAAGATAAAAGGTTCAATGAGTGTTCGTTTCACCACTACTTGTACTCTTTTGATTGGGCTCCTTAAACGTGGTTTCCATGGCTTAGGAGACCCCGGGAATTCTCTCCCACTCTTTCGTCCTTCTGGGGTCTACCTCTGTCTACCTCTGATTCACCTAGGCAGCATTCTGAAGAGGAATGCAGAGACAGGGTGTTTTTTTTTAATCCTGTGGGACCAGACGGTCCAGATTACACATCCCTGTCCCCTTCCTTCTTCTAGAATTCCTCAGCTAAACCAATTGATCCCCCAAGTTTTTAGCGACCAGCTCTCCTCTACCGTGCCTGTAATTGGAAGAACACAATGCCCGAAGTAGAATCTCTTCGCTAAAAATACCCCGCATTCCTGAGTGACTACAAAAGCTCCCTCCTCAAGCCCCTGGGTAGCCAAGCTAAAAACAGTAACCAGCAGCTTCAAATGGCACCAGTCACAAAGGTAGAAGGTCCTGAAAACAGCATGCCACTCTAAGCCATCTGCCATCTTGGCCCGCCCTGGCTCCCCTCTTCCCAATAGCGATGGGTATCTTAGAGCTGCTCATAGCTGGGCTTCTGTGGCAAGAGGTAGGTGAGGGTTGGCTGCCTCCTGCGCCTACTGGCCCACAGGCTGTCTGGCTCAAGGTCTGGACATCGTGTACAAAGAAGTGGCAGAGGCAGGGGAAGTTTATCAGAGGAGCTTGGGAAAGCCGTACTATGTACAAGCAGAGAAATCTGAGAGTTTAAGCACTCTTTAGAGGAAATATTTACCTTTTTAGCAAAAACAGAAAACCATCTAATGATAAATGAGGAAGAAAATGCTGGATTCAATGAAAGGCTAAATGAAATGAAATGGCTAAATCTCCCATCTTCCATCTTCTAAGAAGGTGCCAGAGAACTCAAGGTGTTCTTGTCTTTCTAGCACACTCTCACAGGTCACCTTCTCCAGAGAGCTGGCCCAGCCAATACACTCACCAGGACCAAGGTACTTACTGTCTGTGTGGCCCAACAGCTTTACCACAGGAAATAGTCCAGTGTCTCATGCATGGTACATATTCAGTAATTTTTTTTAAAGCTTTTATTTATTTATATGACAGACAGAGATCCCAAGTAGGCAGAGAGGCAGGCAGAGAAAGAGAAGGAAGCAGGCTCGCTGCTGAGCAGGGAACCCAACACGGGGCTCAGTTCCAGGACCCTGAGATCATGACCTGAGCTAAAGGCAGAGGCCTTAACCCACTCAGCCACCCAGGTGCCCCTCAGTAATGGTTTTTTTTTTTTTTATATAGGTTTTTTTTTTTTTAAGATTTTATTTATTTATTTGATAGAGAGAAATCACAAGTAGATGGAGAGACAGGCAGAGAGAGAGAGAGGAGGAAGCAGGCTCCCTGCTGAGCAGAGAGCCCGATGCGGGACTCGATCCCAGAACCCTGAGATCATGACCTGAGCCGAAGGCAGCGGCTTAACCCACTGAGCCACTCAGGCGCCCTCAGTAATGGTTTTTGAACAGACTTAGGACCAACCGAATCCTTTCCTTTCATACTACCTCCATACTCCTGAAGCTAAATAATTCTGTTTAAGGATTCTCAAACCATCCCATGTACTCTCATCCACATTTATCCAACATCAAGACGAGACATTATAAGGATCACTCTTCTTTAACTCTAAGTCTGATTTCTAAAAGAATAGAGGTGGATTATACACAAAGATTAAGAAAAATACGGGAGAAAAATATAAGGGAAGAAAATAGGGTGAACGCAAGGGTGAGTTATAAATAAAATGATGTTCTAATGGGTACACTTGAAGAAATGGACGGCAGTTGGGTTCTGAATGACCAAGGAAGGAATAAAACATGAACGGTTTTGGGGTGCCCTTGTGGCTCAATGGGTTAAAGCCTCTACCTTCAGCTCAGGTCATGATCTCAGGGTCCTGGGATCGAGCCCCACATCAGGCTCTCTGCTCAACAGGGAGCCTGCTTCCCCCTCTCTCTCTGCCTGCCTCTCTGCCTACTTGGGATCTATCTCTCTCTCAAATAAATAAATAAAAATCTTTTTTAAAAAAATGAACAGTTTCACAAATTTCGAAGTCCAAAAGTTTTTAAATCTATACATGAAGAAGTCCTGTGAATCCAGCGTCACAAGCCTGCATCTCAGGCCACAACCGCCCCGGGAAAAGGAAGTGTGAACGGCTTGGCAAAACCCACCCTGCGAGTGGAAACACAGCTTAGAGCGCATGTCCTCCCCCACGTGACATACAGCCTGCTGCGTTCTGTCTAAAGCATGGCAAGTTACATCAAAATATATCCAGTCGCTCACCAACGTGAAAAGTCAGTCAGACAGAAGAGTCCAAAGTTGGTGGCAATGTCTCTCCACTCTTGTCAGTGTCGGCCACTGTGTTCATCTATATGTCCCCTCTCTCCTAGCACCATCCATGACCCTCTCTCCCAGGGGCCTTAAGCAGACGCACTCCAGCGGGAAACACAAAGGACTTTCTGCCATGGTAGGATCCAAACTGATATGAAAGTCTCCCCAAAGCATGCAACCACGTCATGCCCTCTTGTTCCCCTGGCCCTTCCTCCTTGGCTCCTAATTACTCATTAGCAGTTACCTTGCCTAACTCTTTGATGCTTGGGTCCATGTGGGTCTTAAAGTCTTTTCTGGTTTCTTCTCTACCCCTCTGCCTCGACCTCTAGAATTTCAGATCATCTGCTGGCTTACCTAGTTTGCAAGCCAGCTGTCAAACGACCGGTCATGGAGAGAGTGTGCGCTACAGAAACCAACAACAGATACAAATCAGGTCCCCATCCCCTGCCCCCCGCCCAGAAACTGGTTGTTAACACTCAGCAGCACACCATTGCTTTCAACTCTCGCTACCCGCTTCACTTCCTGCTCGGTTCCATGAAATGTGTCCATCCTTATAGTAAGCGCCAGCCTGTGATGGAAGCATCCAGAAGGGCCAGTGACCAGCAATCAGAGGACAACAGCAGTCTAGCGGACTTTTTGGAGGAAGAGAATATTGAATACCTAATTAATTTTTCCTCCATCCCACATTGACGCCTTCAACCAACACTGTTTGGGATCCTACCACCACATGCCAGACTCTTTGCAGATAAGATCACACTAAATCCTTGGATGGGAGAACGGTGAGGCCAGATGATTTAATACCTTGCCCAAAGCCACACGACAGTATCTGTGAGAGCCCAGACTCAACCCTAGGCCATAAGACTCCAAAGCTGGGGCCCTCTCCCCTTCCCCAAACTCCCTGGTAAGCAGACCCACGACATTTCAGGTCCTGAGTTGCAGGTTCTTGGCCGAAGGCAGCGGGGCAGGAGCCGCAGTGGGAAGCCGTGGCAGAGGAGGGGAGTGGGAAGACAGGCCCCGCCGCCGCTGTGCTAGAGAAGCAGGAGGACAAAAGCCACTCCTAGAAGCCTGCGCCGCCGGCCGCTCTGTGGGGGAGTCGCCAGCTCCCACTGCACTGACAGCGCCCCCATGCTCTGCGACCAGGCAGCTGTGCCGCTCACTTCTGTGCACGTGTTTCATGGAGCTGGGAGGGACGGGGAAATCCCTCTGCTGCCAGCTTGCAGGCGCAGAAATAAATCATTAAAGCCGAAGTTTGCCAGACTAGCCAGTGGGTGGGGAGAGCAGCCGCCCTGCCACCAGGACCATCTCTCGCTGAGCACTGAACACCCCAGCACAGCCGTGCCCTCAGTGACGGGCACTCACGTACGCCTTCGCAGAAACCATATTCCACTCCACACATGTTCTCATTTGACCTGGTCTCCCAGGGTGCCAAGACCCGGGGACGTTGGGGAAACTGAGGCACAGGAGAGCAAAGCCATCAAGCATGATCTAGGAGGTGAGGGAAGGGTACTCAATGGAGTGGACACAGAGCCGGGGGCGGGGGGGGCAGAAGAGCTAAAAGCAACGGTGTGAGGCTGAACGTGAACACCCAGTTTTCCAGGAAAAGAAAAGGTCCTGATCTGGAGCCGTTGCCAGTTTCTATAGTGCACACTCTCCCCATGGTGGATCGCAAGCTACCGGTGGCTTGACAACCGGCTCGCAAACTTCCTGAAGATTTAATGATCAGCAGCAGCACGAGCCGGACCCAGCAGACCATGGAGAAGACATTTATCCACAGGCAGTCTGCAGACCCGGCTCGTAGGTGGGCTTCAGGAAAGCACGCATTGAGTAACAACCACCACCATTAGCATAGCCCCTACCTGGGAAGAGGTTCAGATGCACTCAGAGAGCATACCATGAGGTCACCACCCACCCAGCCTCCCCTCTATCCCCTTCACCCTCGGCTCCACTGCCAACCTGTCCACAGCCCCGTACCCCATGCCCCATGCCCTTCCTCCTCCCAACACATCGGTCTTTTTCCATGGCTAGTCCCTCCGCCAATGCTCTGCGTCCTATGCCCTCGCACCTTCTCGGTCCCGTTGCTCCGTGGGCACGCTGCCCTCTTTTCTCTAATCCTCAAGCCTCCCTCTCTACTTCCTCCTTCCCATCACCCTTGGGTGCACTAGCATCTCTTTCATGGAACAAATTTCTCTTGACACATCATCCCACCGCACGTCTCCCCTCTCCTTCACAAGCAAACGTCCTGAAAGTATTGTCTGTTCTCACTGTCTCTGCTTCCTCACCTCCCATTCACTCCCCACATCCCGACCTTCTAGCTCCGGCCCTGTCCCTCCCCTGGAAGCTCAGGGAAAGGCCAGCAACTACGTTCAGCAGAAATGGCCATCTCGGAATCCTTACTGTGACTCCAAGGACGACAGAGCAAAAAGCATAGATCAACACTTGCGTGATCGGTGTGGAAAATGGCAACCGTCCAAGTCCTTCCAGAAGGAATGTCAGTCAAGGAGCAACGGCTGGTGGGGCTTTTGCTCTAAAGTCTTTACATTGGCTGCGAACAGCAGCAGGAAGGATGGCATTCCACGGGAAATAAAATAAACGACTGGAGAGTAGCAAGGAGAGGCATTTGAGGTTGGGCGTGGAGGGCGAGAGGGGGCGGGACTGAAGCCGACAGCTCTGGGCAGGTGAGCAGAGAAAGAAACAGGGATTCTTGGTGGAGCGGCCATAAAAATGCCTTTAGAAAATTGTTCTTGGACATCAGGAGATACTGAAGTGGGTGACAGTGACGTCTGCAACGTTGGCCCTGTCTCTTCGTCTCCCCCACGGAACCCTGAGTAAATGCCACTAGGCTCACTGAAGCATTAGTATGAACGGATCGAGGGAGGGGGAGCTCCAAGAGAAAAATAAGGGGACAGCTGACATCTGGGTTACACCAGCTACAGCAGGGAGGAATGACAAGTGAATTCAGCAAAAATGTTTTATTTCCACATCTATTGTCAAGTCTAATTATTGGTTGAAATTAGAGGTTCTGCCCTGATCATGGCCATGAATAAATAAAAATATGTTTGAATTTCAGCAGATGTCATTGAATTTCACATATCCTTCCCTTCCCAGAAAGGAAAAGAAAGATCCGGCTAGCCTTTTCATAAGCTGACATCCACACGTAAGGCACAGAAACTTGCTCTCAAAATGATTCACTTGACCAAAGAAATGAACACCAAATCAGAATTCCTGAACTTTGTTCTTAGCTGCGGAAACTACACACGTGGGTCTTGCATCCACCCTTGGCAAGAAAATGTCAGTTTGCAGAAGCGGTTTTCCTTCGCACGAGGATGCGTGTGCAGTACTCCCATAGTCGGTCACCTAATAACAGAGAGCAAGAGCCTTCTCTGGGCCAGCAACCGCAGGCAGCATTAAAATAAACACAGAGATGCGTAAGCTGTGGTTTTCCCTTGAGGAGCTCATTAGTTAATACCGCTCAACATTTGGGAGGCTGCAATTTGGGTATAAGCAGCTACAGCTCATGGCCGAGTTAGTGACAGATGAAGATGTACTCGGGCTCTTTCCCTTACGAGCTTCTCAAGAGCCATCATCCCAGCCCTGACCCTCCTCCCGCCCTCCCATCCATCTCTGCCCGCAACACGCCAGTTTGGTCCTTCAGCTGCGCCTTTTGCCAGCCAGCACACCCTGACCCTGGGCTTCAGGCACTGTGTTCCTGTTTTTCCCACCCCCTCCCCTGCCACCCCCGCCCCCCAGCAGACGTGCGTGGACCCTGCTGCCTGATTAGTAGGGCTGAGTTTCGGCAGCACCGTGAGCAGATCACCAGCCCTGCGGAGAAAACCGCTTCAACGGTGCTTCGACAGAACCAGATTCCCAACTGCATGGTCAGCGGGGCTCTCTCTGTACCGGGGGCTGTGCCGAATGGACCTCTGGGTTCATTCTGGGTTCCTGCCTGCCCACTCACCAAAAGGCATACTTCCCTGGGGCCAAACCACGCTAAGGCTTTTGAAGCAGGAGAATTCAAAAGATGCTAGAACCAGATTCCTAGAAAGGACTGTGAGGGGTCATTGAGCCCCGCTTCCTGCCTTCAGCTACATAATTTGGAGAGGGCCTCCCTTTTAGTGAAAACATAAGACTCTTTCTTGTCAACTGATGATCCTAGGTAGCACCGTTAATACACACTTGGCCCTGCATCTTAGACAAGAATGGAAAGGAAAGCAAAAGAAATATCTGTATAGCATGAGAGCAATTCTTTGTTTATGCTAACATTAATGGCATGTACTTGGTGCTAGGCCCTGTACCATAGTCTATGATTTAATCCTCATACTATTACCATAGAGGAGGCACTATGATTCTACCCATTCCACAGATTTGAGAACTGAGGCACTGAAAGACTGAGGCCCAGGATGTTTGGCTAGTTAAGTGTCAGAGCCAGGACTCCCTCCAGCTGCCGCACCGCTTCACCACTAGCCTTTCTCTACCAGACCTGCTAGACAGGTCTGAAATGCATCTCGGTCCTGACCCAAAACTAATTCCACTGTGTCGCTCAGGCCAGGAGCTAGTCACTGGAAGTCTGACGCATTCAGACAAACACTCCCCATGCATGGGCTCCCATCACCTCCTCTTGTTTAGGTCACGGGTTAGGGTCAGATCAGTCCATCAGCGAGCGGTACTGCCTCGATTCCCCCACACTGCATGCAGGGATCTGCCACAAATAAACCTCCTGCCCCGAGTCACGCTCTCATCTCACAGGCCCCTCATCGACCCCCACGGGCACGGCGCTGGTTAGCTGTTTGTCTTTATGCGTGTTTCATTGTGCCAATTCGGTCTCCGCCAAGAGGTTTATAAGCTGTATGAGGGCAAAAACCATGTCTCTGCCTTTCTCTGTCTCTCTATATTACTCCCAAGCCGCAAACAGGTGATGCTCAATAAATACACACAAAAAAGCTGGGTCTACTTATGACACCAAATCCCTGTGAATTCGGGAGGTGACTACAGGCACAAGGTAACAATCAGACAATTACATGGGGAAAGAAACCTAGAATGACGTATAAATTGGTATCACAGCTTGCCATAAAGGTGCATTTGAACCTTCTTTTTCCTTCTCATCAAGTTGTTTGAGCAAAGAGGAATCATACTCCCTCACGCCTACGCATGCCATAAACCCTCCAACCTCCCTAGTATATGATGCATTTGGTTACAAAAATAAAGATCAAGGTCAGTGCAGCTTCGCTCTGAGTCTCTGTCTCCCAAGAGGGCAGGAAGCAATATTTCCAAGCAAAATGTGGAGCCCTCAAAACAGGAGGTCTATAGATTCTTTGCAAAGGGCTTGTTTGGGTCGAGAAAATTCCAGCCCAATGAGAAACCAGATGGGTAGATGCACCAAATATTGAAGACAGGCCTCAAGGCAAAGCAGACAGACACTCTCTCTGGTGTACACTAAAGTCAGGAGTGATCCTCCAGCCGTTACGAGCAGAGAAATGTCCCACCAGAGTTTTCCAAATAGCAAACTCTTAGTCCGATGATTGTTTCTGTCATTTGCCATATTTTCTGTCCAAAAGCCTCTCTAGTTCCTACATGGTTAGCAGCTTTTATAGCCCAAGATAAGTGTCCATCCCTTTTAATTTTCATTGTTGCATCTGTTTTGCCATTTCTCTGCAGCAGGTTGTATTACAACGGAAGGATTAATGAGGAAATGGATGCAAACATTTTTATTTCAAATAGCTCTCAGACAAGAACTGGAAAACGGAATCAAGCCATATGATTGTAAAAGAAAAAAAAAATCCTCGCCATCCAACTATTGGGCATTTTGCCATTATTTGTGAATAGCATGTAAATACAAACAACTTAACTGGGGTGGGGGAGAGATGTACATTTTTCATTTGTGTCTGGCTAATCATTTTTTTTTATTATTAATTTGGTCCCTTTTATTTCACATAAATGTCATCTCAAGCACCAAACATCAACAAATAAGATCGTTTATCTTGCTGGGGAAAGCAAAACATTGCATTGCCATTCAGAGAAGGCAGCTGACGTCCCTACCGCACCACTAATAAAGAAGGCCTTCAGAACGAAAAATAATCATTTTCTATTACTTTCCACCATGCCTCATCCATAAACACAGGGCCGCTGGTAATTACATTTAGCGAAGAAGCATGCTCTGTGTATTACAATTTTCTGAGATGAACAAAACCCTGAAGAACGCCCCAGACCGGGGAGTGGAGACGAGGACGAGGGGGAAGACTTGGCCTGCCGGTCCCTCAGGTGCCTCCCTGGGCCATCCGGGGCAGAGGAAGGATGGAGGGAAGCGAGGATGCGGTTTTCGGATTTTTCTCCTCCCTCTTTTGGCGCAGGCAAAAAGGAAAGGCAAGCTGCATTGAGAGGACAGAGCCTGGCCACGGAGCAGGAGGGGACCCGGGCGGAGGGGACCCGGGCGGAGCGGCCGCCTCTGCCGCGCACGCGCCGCCGCTCGGAGGCCACGCGGAGCGAGCCACGCGGCCGGCCCTGTCCCCACGCCCGTGCACACGCGTCGCGTCGCATCGCGGGCAGGGAGGCAGCGTGGCCGCGCTGATAAATCCGCCGCAAGCCCCCTGACTCGGCGCTTCCCTGTCGCCGAAGCATTTGGCTCGCCTGCCCGCGCGGCCTCCTCTGCCAAGCAAGGCACTGACTCCACGGGAGAACCGTCCTGTCGATCTCTGCAGGAATATAAGACCTTTTTTTTCCAAGGAAAATGTTCCCCAACTCTGCAAGGGAGGTTGGCAGTACATCTCCAACTCTGGCCTGTCTTTTTAATACCCCTACAATAGCTCGGTTGGACTGAGACCAGCTGTTGGTACATTACCATTTGTAAATGCTTAAAACAGCTACTCCTTGTTTTCTTGGCAACACTGACTGTGGGGGGGGGGGCGGCGGGGGGAGCTAGTTCCAGCCACTTCCATTCAAACATTAAGAACCACGGACTGCCAGTTTTGGCATTCACCAGCCATTGTTTGCTCAGCTCTCTTCAACAAGTTTCTCGTCCCCCCACTATTCCTCCGCACACCCCTCCATAGAAAAAGAAAAAAAAAAGAAAATCAGTAGAGAATGTTCCGGTCCCCGTGGTCCTGACTCTGGTTCACAACAATCATGTAGTTAGTCTTCTCTGAAAGAAGATAGAGGAGCTGAAATGAACACTCTTTTGTTTGGGTCTTTTCTTTTCTCTGGTTTGGTCCCCTCTCCTCCTGGCCGGGCCGGTTATCATTTTACATGTGCTCGGCTGAAGATCAGCATCTTCCTGATGACCTCGAGATTTTCCCAGTGGCCCCCTTCCCCTTTCTCTGCTCTGAATGTGTGCGGGAAAGGCATCACCTTTCCCAGGGCTAGCATAGGACCCCAGCCAGGGACACAAGTCGGGGGTGACGGGGACATGGCCAAAATCTAAGCCATCCCCTTCAGGTGGGGGCCACCTCTCATTTCACCAAAGACCTTGGTTTTCATTTGCAAGAAGAGTCAAACTCGCAAAATTGATTCTTTTGTCGTGAAAATAGGTGGGGACTTGCACGAAGACAGGCCCTTTCCTGCTCCCGGCGCCCACTAGGGCCTCGGTTGGCTGGGGCGGCCTCCAGGGCCTCGTGCCCATCCTGTGGCCATGCTCCACCTGCCTCAAGCACTAGCAGCCCAGGAGAATGGGCGCTAACGTGCCCAGGGCTGCCGTGGCCGGGACAATAGGCTCCGTGTGCCATGTCCCTGCTCTCGTGCCCTTCTGTTCGATGGCCTCCCCCACCAAGGGCAGTGGTGGCTGCATCTGTCCTTGCTCCTTTAGTGGGGTTTCTGGGCACAAGAGGTCTGTTAGCATCACACACGCTCTTGGAGCAGAGTGATTTCAAGTAGCCAAATGTTGCGGCGGGGTTGAAATTCCGCACAGAAGCTCCAAGTGGACGGAGAGTGCCAGAACCTGGGCCCACAAGGACCAGAGATTTGGGGGGAAAATTTGGCCTGAGATTAAGCAGGCCTGTCCGGTTTTATGGAAATGTTATACGGCCAGTTCTTCACCCCAAGGGAGAGAATCCAGAAAGCCTAGACTACTGGCTTAGCAGCATAAGAAAGCACTGGGACACACAGGCAGGAGGATTGGACATGAACCCCAGCTCTGCCACTGGCCAGACCTGCCACAGAGATGCTCAGGTCATGTCTCAGAGTTTGAACTGTCTCATCTGTAAAAATCCAGAAGTTGGATTAGACAGTTGCCTGGGTCCCTTCAGTTCTAGAAGCCTATGCCATTGTCTTCCTAATTTTCTTTAGCTTAAGCTACTATGAGTTCCGGATTGCTCCCCCGCCAAGACACCTAGTGCACAGAAACTCAAACACTGAATTCTTTAAAAAGTTAAGTGTCTTAATACATCAGCTTTACAAAAATCAGTTAATGCTCAACATTTCAGGAAAAGATCATAAATTCTTTGAACTGAATCAGGCTCGATTCACGTGTCTGATTCAGCTTACAGTTCCCAGGCCCGGCGTAGTGGCTGGTGCACAGTAGGCTCACGATGAATCATGTTTACTGAACAGGACAAATCTGATATGCAAAGTGGGGTCCATGACAAGACAGCACAGGTGACTTGTGAAAACCAAGCTGATGGGAATCGGTCAGTCTGAGACTAAAAACTGAGCAATTTCCTAAGCAGGTAACTCACCTGCAGTTCATTGGAAGCCAGGCGCTTGCAAGAAAAGTTAAAACACTTAAATCCATGCATTTTACTAAACCTTGCGACGTACTAATACCGAAACATTGGTCAGTCCGGCAGCTGAAGTGCAAATCCCTCCAGCAAACCTGCTACAGGTCAGCTCCCTCCCCAGAACTTTGGGACATCTGGATTAACCCTCCACCAGACCCTCGTCACACTTGTTTAAGACTCCCCTTCCTGGGCTGAATGCTCTCTGTAGGCTGAGACTGGGTCCCCTTTGTCCGTGGTGGATTCCCAGAGTCTTGCACAAAAGGTGTTCCAGCAACAGTTAATACTGAGGTAGTGTGCAGGGAGAGGATACAAAAACTGACTCTGTCAAGGCCCTTCCTCTCATGTTGTCTGAACGCCTTGATGACTTCACTCATAACATCGACAGAGGTGGTTAAGAAAAAGACAGTGACACCTTCTGACACGTGAGAAAACAAAGCAGTTCCACAGTCGTGAAGAACCGGAGATGGAACCAAAAGGCCGAGCCAGGCTGGTCTCTGACCTCAGCCGTAGCCCCCCACAGTCAGCCGCCAGCCACTGCACTTGGCAGATCTCAGCTCTGCCAGACCAGGGAGGAGACCCAGGGAGTTCACCCAGAGCGCCCTCAGAACCCCGACTGCGCCCCCGAAGGTCGGTGAGGGAGAGGCCCGGCGAGGAGAGCACCCGTGAGGTCCCCACACCATGGTGGTGAGCCCGTGGTCAGCACGGAGACGGCCGGAGCCACGGGGGTGGGAGCAGCGGGTAACGTAGTGAGGCACGGCGCTCAGCACGTCATTCGTTCTGTCCTCACCACAGCCCTGGGAAGGGGTACGGTGGCGGTCCACATTGCCCCGATGAGGAAACCAAGACACAGAGGGAGGACTGTCTTGCCCATGGTCCCAGAGCCAGCAGAGAGCCTGCTGAACTCCAGGCCCGGCAGCCTCTGAAGCGTGGTTTCTGGAAGGCCATCGGCTGGGGTCAGTACTTAGGGAGGACAGTGGCAAGCTTGCAGCCAGGCCACACAGAGCCTGTGGTGTCTAAAGGGGGGAAGTCAGGACCTCCAGACACCCCAGGTGTCCCCAGAGTGCACAGTCCTGTGAGGTCTACTGCAGTCAACACAGAAGAGTCTGCTCAGCACAAAGTCGAGGAGACGATTCACACAGCGGCGCCCGGGCCTCCACTGCCACCAGGCTCCTTGGTAAAGGGGACACATGCGCTCTACACATCCCCACTTCCCCAGGGCCTCAGCCCATGAGGAAAGAAGCAAGACTTTCCCTCTGTCTTCTTTATCTTGCCTTTAAATTCCTCGACCAGGTCGGCATGATCAAATATCGTCTGATCTCCCCCGAAGGCAGTGTGGCGTGACCTTGGGGACATGGGTACGGGAGCCGGACCACCAGGTTCAGATCCTGCTTTTGCCATGTAGTGTGGTCCTGGGCATGTGTCTCAGCTTTTCTGTGCGTCGGTTTCCTCCTCTCTCAAGTGGGGATAACGGTAGTACCACCCCCGTGGGGTTGTGATGAAGAAGAACCACCACTTGGCCCCACACACATCACGGTTGTTTCCCCGTGCCCCACCCCGCGGGGCGCGGACACCGCCGCCCTGTGTGACGTCGCTCGCTGTCATCTCTCTGGTCTGTGCTCACTACGGCTGCAGCGGCTGTAGCGAACACCCCCCCCCCTTCAGCGGTCCCATTCCTGCCTCCAGGGCAGTGTGATACAGTAGAAAGGCTTGGATTCCAGTTAGAACCCAGTCCGAGCTCAGCTGTGCCCTTTTGGGATCTGGACCCAAGTACAGAGCCCCCAGGAAACGTAAAGCATGACGCAGTCAGTAATGCACGTCACTTAGAGCCCAGACTCAGAAAAGCTGGCCCCTGCGGTTTAAATCCCTGCCCCAGCACCACAAAGTGTGTGACCGTGAGCCAGTTCGTTCCCGGCGCCCCGCTTCAAGGGCCTCGTCTATAAAAGGGGATGACAGTGCGATGTCCCTCGTGGCACCGCTGTGAGGACTGAGGAAGAAGACACGTGCACCCAGACACCTGCAAATGTGCAGTGAACACTAGCTCCTCTCATCACCTTCCTTGTCTGTAGACTAGGGATGGTGGCACCTAGAGGTGGGGGATGGGTGGGGAGGGAGGGTAGAGGTTGAGAGAAGAGACACGTGCGGCGCCCAGAGGACAGGTCTGGCGCATAGTCAGCGCTCGATAAATGGCGGCCCCCTCCCCTCCCCATGCCTCCCTCTGTCTGTACCTCAGATCCGAAAGGCCTCACTTTGCCCCTACCTTCCAAAGACCCCAACCATCATCACACCCACTAAAATCCTACCACCCCCCCCAAGACTTCACAGATTCATCTAAAACATCCCTTTCCCGATATAGCTAGGAAGCTTCCTCCGCTCTCTCCGCCCTTCCTCCCACCCAGCCTCATGTGCTCAACCTTACAGACCACAAATACTTGAGAAAGACTTGGATACTGTTTTCCTTACTGTGTACCAAACACTGTGCTAAGATTTCTATTTTTACGTCATTTAATCCCCCTGTATTAGTCAGCTCGAGCTGCCATCACAAAACACCACAGACTGGGGGACTTAAACAAAAGATATTTATTTTTTCATGGTTCTCGAGGCTGGACATCCAAGATCAGAGTTCCAGGCAATTCAGTTTCTCCGGGGAGCTCTTGTCTCGGTTTGGAGATGGCCACCTTGTCACGATAGCCTCACACGGCCTTTTCTCTGAGCATGCAGAGAAAGAAAGAGTGAGCTCTCTGGTGCCTCCTCCCTTTAGGATAAGGGGCCTACCCTTATACCCTCACTTAGCCTTAATGACTTCCTTGGGGACCCTATCCCAAATAGAGCCACACCGGAAATTAGGGCTTCAACATACAAATTTGGGGAAGAAACAAACATTCAATTCATAACCCCCTCCAGTACTTCTTTGAGGTGGGTTTGGAGTTCATTGATGAGGATATGGACTCTCTGCCCCAGCTCACAGAACCAGTAAGTGGGTGGTCATCTGAGTCTTCAGAGCCTTCCCAAAGACCCACACTTGGCGAGAAGAGCCTCATACTCGCCACAGCAAGCAGACATGAACTCCCCCAGAGCACCTCAGGGGCAGAGGAGATCCAGAATCAAGTGGGCTTCTAGTGGGATGGGAGGGCTCTGGAAACCTCCCTCCCACCTCAAACTTTCAGGAAGGTTATCCACATCATAAAAACCTGTTTTGTGGGGTTCCTGGATGGCTTGGTCGGCTTAGCGTCCAACTCTTGATTTTGGCTCAGGTCATGATCTCAGGGTCATGTGCTGGGTGTGAAGCCTGCATTGGGTTTTCTCTCTCCCTCTCCTGCCTCTCTCTCTCTCCCTCTCTCCTTTTCTCCCTGTCCCTTAAACAAAACAAAACAAAAAACTGTTTTGCTTGCAGAAAATGTCTTTTCACATATTCATTCAACAACCACTTAGACAACACCTGCTATATGTCCAACATTGCTTTTGGTGCTGGCCATCCAGCCGTGAACAAAGTAGACCATGAGGGTTACAGACAAAAATTCAGCCACAATCCAGTGCCCAAAGCAGGGCCAGCACTCTGTAGGACATAGAACCCAGCTTGGGGGCTCTGCTGGGGTGGAATGAAAAGCCTGCCCTCGTTCTAGAACAAGACACTTTGCTCTTGCATCAACGATGCCTAAACACCCACGTGACACATGAAAATAAACAAAATGGCCAATGTGATTATTTGATTGACTTCACCATAACAGAGGTTAGGAATGCTGAGTCCCGCCTTCCTCTGGAATGGCCTCCATTCAATCCATTTGGCTAGACACTCATTGCCTGTCTACCAGGGGTAAAGGCCCATGCTAGGCAGTGGGCAAGCATTTGGAAGAATATGGAAGAGAAGCGCCCTCGCAGCAAGAAAATAGCTCTGTCAACAATGAAAAAAAAAAAAAATGCCTCTGGATCTCTTCGATGGCTGACCTCTGAGATGAAACCCAAACTCAGACCTCAGCCTTCACCTTGACATGGCCCACTGAAGGTCAGCAACCCCTCCTGCCCTCCCAGCCTGAGCTGGAGAGGTGAGAGGAAAAGACAGAAGGCTTTATTATACCACCCAGGCCACGCCTGCCAAGTTCTCCCCACAACCGCTTTAAAAAAAAAAAAAAAAGAAAGAAAAAGATGGAGTGAAAGGGAATTGGAAAAATGGAACCCCCTACATCCCAGAAATATTACTTTCATGAGCTGTATGAATTATTTAACAGACAGCTGAAAAGACCAAACTCAACAGAAGAATACAAAAAAACAGCTCGGTACAGACACCTTCCCCGAAGCCCATGACAATGAAATGTATTTTATGCCACAGATCAACGTGCCAGAGAAGGAGGCTTCAGAGACAGATGCCCACAGGGATCATTAGCCCCTTATCTCTCAACCCTTTGCCACCAGCATCCAGATCTCCGAGCCTGGGCAACCCAGGGGGAGAGGAGCTGAAAAGTGTGTATATTGTAAGTGTTGGTTAAACAACCCCACCGTATTCTTATTTGCTGGAGGTTTTAGGGAGCAGATGTAGGACTGGCAGGGCTTGGAGCTGGCGATATTGTTGTAGCTCACTCAGAGCCAACAGGGAAGGGGAAAAAAAAAAAAAAAGCCACACACACAAACACAAAAAGCTGCATTTCGTGTGTGCGCCTGGGTGTGCGTGCTCGCTCCGTGCAACCACTCATCCAAGGCTCCTTAAAGTGGAGCTGACCGCTGCGAAACGAGGCCTGGGGCCGGGCCAAGAGAAACACAACTTCTCCGGGGGGCTGCGCGCCCCAGGGTGCCTGTCCTGGGCCACAGGCGCGAGGGGGCTGGGGCGGCCGCTCGCCCGCTGCCGGCTCGGTGCTCTCCGTTGCTAGAGAAAGGGCAAACACCGACTCTAAAGGCGGCCAGCAGCAGTGAGGCACGCTGCAGCTGCCAGGCAATAA
Organism: Mustela putorius furo; assembly: GCF_011764305.1. Classification (NCBI taxonomy): domain Eukaryota; kingdom Metazoa; phylum Chordata; class Mammalia; order Carnivora; family Mustelidae; genus Mustela; species Mustela putorius. Next base: position 11,890,012 of record NW_025421480.1, on the reverse strand, counting down.
CTTAGATAGTTACAGCTGCCATCACCTAGTTCATGCAAGCTTTTTAATATCTTTTGGCAGCTCTCGGTGTCACAGCACAAAGGGAGAGTTGGCACTTCGCAGCACACTTTGTTTGACATAACTGTAGGCAGGACCCAGCTGATACCTTCAGTAATGTGGATGGGTTTGCTCTTAAGGTGCGTCTGAGCAGATCAAACGGTTCCCCACCCCCCCACCCTCGTCCCCCACTTCCCTCTCCCCTCCCGCCACCTCCTGCTCGAGTTCAGGGCACGCACCACCACTAAATCACATGTTGGGAACCGGACCAGAGGAGCCAGAGGACTCGGCGGGGGCAACATAAGGTTGGCCCTGGAAGCACCCAGCGAAGGAGAAGAGGAAAGCAATGTGCAGAAGACAGGGAGCAAAAGGGAAGGGGAGCGGAGGAGAGAAAAATAGGAACTATGTTCCAGAACTCTCCCCAAGCCTTACCAGGAGACTCAGTCCCTGCTTGCCTGCCACTGGGCTCGCAGCTCTTTTAAGAAATCAGAACAACGCTGTCTTGCTTCCTGTTCCTCACTCTTGAAACTTACTCCCGAGTCCTTACTTGGCAAGTCCTTACTTGCCAACCGCGAGCCCAGTCCCACCTTCCCAGAGACCCAGTTTGCTCCAGGTAGCTCCCTGCCCTGTATGACTCTTCCAAGGGCCAACAGAGAAGAAAGCGCTTCGCAGAAGCTCTTCCCAAGCCCAGGGAGTTGTCATGACAATTCTCTGTGATCCCTCCGCCAAGCCAGGCATCCTTGTTTGGCAGATCCAGGAGCCTTGCTGGGACTTAGAGGAATAGTCTTCTCTAAGACCCCACAGCACAGATGGGCACGAAGCAGACGCGCGGGCAGAGGACGAGCGGAAGATGAGCACAGGGACACGAGAGGGAGAGGCTGGTAGACGCGCTGCCCAGGCTGAGCTGCGGGTTGGGGGTCATTTCCACACAGAGAGACTCATCCCTGCTCCGTCTTCACACCGGTCTCTCCACCCACAGCACGTTTCCTCTGCATCCTTCCAAATGGTAGCTCTGGTTGCCTGCTGGATGCCTTGGAGAAGGCCACCAAGAAGGCGGGCACAGAGAAGAAGCCATGACAATCACCAAGGATGGTGACGGGCTCCTAGTGGTTAGGATATTCGTTTTCTCAAGCTGTGCTAACAAAGTATCAGAAGCTGGGCGGCTTACACGATGGAAATTTATCATCTCACAGATCTGGAGGGTAGAAGTCCACGCTCCGAGCGTCAGCAAGGTCGGTCCCTGCTGAGGGCACTGAGGGCTGCTCCGTCCCATGCCTCCCTCCTAGCTTCTGGTAGTTGGCCGGCTGTCCCTGGAGTTCCTAGACTTACAGACGCACGCCCCCGATCTCTTCCTTCATCTTCACAGGACACTCTTCCCATGTCTGTGTTGTCTGTGTGCTCAAATTTCCCCTTTCTATAAGGATACCAGTCACACTGGATTAGGGGCCCGCCCTAGTCCAATATGACCTCCTCTTCACTAACTAAATCTGCAACAACCTTATTTCCAGTCCAGGTCACATTCTGAAGTACTGGGGGTTGAGGCTTCACCATATGAATTTGGGAGCAGGGGAGACGCGATTCTGTCTAGAACAGTTGGGTACTACGATGTCCATGTTGTATACTTTAGGGAATTATTTCTAACCCTTATCTGTCCTGCAAGGTGGGTGCCATCATCCCCATTTTACAGAGAATGAAAGTAGGACTCAGCAAGGTCAAGGAACTTGCCTAAAGTTGGATAACAATAGGACCTTCTGAATGCAACAAGGGACCTGTGTTAAGTGCCTGGGACTTGGCCATGGCCGTCCTTCTCCCCTTGGGGCTGAAGATGGGTCGCAACCTTTTCTTGATGGGCCATCTTATCTGGAGTAGCTTGGCCTAGGATCACTCGGTTCCATCAGATTCCAGCACACAGCATTCACAAAGCTACGTTTCCTCCAGAACGCATATGGCGGACAGTCTACACGGTGGAGCATGGAGGGGCATGAAAGACAGGTGTGTTGTTCTCACACACATGCTGCTCCTGCTTGGCAAGATTCTTCACTTCTCCTGGCCTCTCAAGGAGACTATTCTGGACTTTATTATCATGCATTCACTGAGTATTTAGTATTGACTTATTATTTGTTAAAAAATAAAATAATGGTGTGGCCGTACATGTAACACAGTGTGAGTTCAATAAATGTCAGTTTTAACACGGCTGTGAACTCCTTCTCCCCACTCTCACCGTTGTCCACTCAGGGAACACAAGCTCATTGCTACGTAGATATGAGCGAAATACCGTATCTGACCTTCACCTAAATAAATAAATATCATTTATTGATCACTTCACGCCAGCCACAGTTCGACAAATTTACAGTAATTAGCTCAATTCATTCTTCGAGCAGTGTCGTAGGGAAGACCCATTATTATCCAACTCTATCAATAAAGAAACTGAGAACAAAATGCTAAGTGACTTGCTATAATTCCTTGAAAAGGCCAAATAATACGGAAAACTGTGTGTTGAGGTACCTGGGTGGCTCAGTTGGTTAAGTGTCCACCTTCTGCTTCGGTCATAATCTCGACCTGATCTCGATGTGGAATGGAGCCCCACATCACGTTCCTGCTCAGCAGGGAGACTGCTTCTCCCTCTCCTCTGCTGCTCCTCCTGCTTGTGCTCTCTCTCTGTCAAATAAATAAATAAAATCTTTAAAAAGAAAGGAAAGGAGGAAGGAAGGAAGGAAGCTGCATCTTTAAGTTTTCCATGCTCAGAGGGCAAACTGAATTAGAAAGTCATAGTGTGGGAAATGCGGCTTTACCAGTTAGAAACAGTATACCCCAGTTAACCTCTCAGGTAGCTACCCCTTAGTTAACTAGTTCACCAGTTAGCCTAGCAGAGCTACCCTAACAGGAGCTCTGAATGGAGTTATTTTCCAGGAATTAATCTTTGTTTCTACTACCCCATTCATTCTTTACTCACAGATACCCCTTCTCTAGGCAGTGTGAAATATAGATCGATGTCCCCAAATTCCACTTATGATAGAAAGTTCCAACAAATGGGATTTTCCTCTATATTCGAGACCTTCCAAGATGCTCTCCAGCTTATAAGTATGATCTTACCATGGAAGAGAGAGAGCATCACACGCAGGTAATCGGATTCCCTTCCTCTCAAACAAAGCAAGAATACTTTTATTTCCAGTTTCCCTACTCCCAATCAGTAACATGGTGCCTCTTGGCCCTCTTGTGCTGAATAATTTCAGCAGTTTCCAAAACAAAATTAAATACAGCCCTAGCTTGAGAAATGTTCCACCTCCTGGAGTCACGGCATTTAGTATTATTATTCGCTTATTATTATTCAAAACAAATAAGAATGATAAAACATCAGTTGGAGCCACTCCAGCACAGAAGGAACTGGAATATCTAATAAAAACCATAGTAATCCGCAAATAGAAAGTGTTAGAAAATGCAGAAAAACAATGGCAGAGGACATTCTGAACCTCCCCGCCCCCCCAACAGAGATCACCTGAAATAACACAGCAGCAGTGTGGTCGGTCAAGTGCACACAAAGAGTACTGTCAGGGTAACCCCCACCCCCATTTAAAACCTCAGGAGGATAAAATGTCAAGGGCCTGCGCAGTGCCTAGCACAGAGTAGGACACCACTTTTAGTGTTCTCCCCTTTCTGGTGGCATTCAGTGGAACTTTTCTTCACACAGTCTAAGCCTTCTGACTAAGGCTATCATAGTCAGGAATTCTTTGTTCCCCACTAGGGGATATCCAGTGACCCCCCCCAAACCCCCATATCCAAGAACTCTTATTCCACGAAGGGCCTTCAAAGCCCCATTTCGACCTGAGCCACATCTCATACATTTCAAATGTTTAACTCCAACTTGAGTGTTGAAAACCACCAAAGGACCACCCTTTCCGAAGAGGAGTGTGGCAGGTGAGTGACTAGGGGACTCCTGTGTGCTCCCCAAAGCAGAGTGCTGGTGAATTCCACACAGAATGAGGAACCGGCCTTCACTCGGGTCCCCTGATGGTCCTCAACCCTGGAGACTCCTGCGTGACACACCCGGCCTCGTCTGAATGGAGCCCCATTCCTGAGATGCCTGTCTTTGGGGATGTGGACCTCGGTTAACTAGGTGGAAGGGTTTGTTCACAGAAGATTCACTTGACCTAGACCTGTTTCCAGTTGGAAGCCAGGCAGAAATGAGGTAGACTCAAAGTGCCAGGGACCACCATTGGACCCAAGGTGGACCACCACCTCTCTTCGTGCCCATCTCCCCCATACGGGTCAACCTCCACTACCATTGCCATTTTTGGCTTTGGGGAAGCGTTTTGGGCGCTGAGGTCCGGAACAGTCTGCATTCTGTGAAATGGAGAGGGCAATGGTGGGACTAAATCCTATTTCTTTTCATTGACAATAGCCTATCTAATCCTTGCATGAAGTTGTGAAAATTTCTGTCCATCAGAACATTACTAATATAGCCCCCCCCCCCAAATTTAATGGAAACAATCCAAATATCTAACAATTGAATATTTGCTAAGTAAACCCAGATAATTGAATACAATGGAATCATTTAAAATGCTCTTCACTGGCTCAGTCAGTTAAGCTTCTGCGTTCAGCTCGGGTCGTGACTGAGTCCTGGGATCAAGTCCCGCATCAGGCTCCTTGCTCAGCAGGGAGCCTGCTTCTCCCTCTGCTTGCTACTCCCCCTGCTTGTGCTCTGTCGCTCTGACAAATAAATAAACTCTTCTTTAAAATAAACAAAATAAAATAAAATGCCATTCACAAAGATTCTGAGGACTAGAGAATTACTGCCGACATAAAGCGGGATGCAGAATACATTTACATCCAGTTAATCGCAGCTATATAAATATAGGAAATACATACAGTACTCGATATTGTTTTGTCTGCCAGTATCCCCTTCCCCTCCTTCCCAACTCCAGCTTCTCTGGGAACATTACACACACACACACACACACACACACACACACACAAATACAGTTGCCACAGAGGAGCCATTATCCACATTATACACAGGATGGCTGGCCTCTGGCCACAGTGGATTGGTCCAAGGTAGACACATCTGACCCCAGCCAGGACAATCCTCTCCTTCCCTGGTCATTCTGGAACTGGAATTGAGGGAATCTGTCTCTTTCCAGCAGTAAAAATGACAGGACAGAGTGGCCAGGGTGTGGGGTGTGCAGATGTGGGCCCACATGTCCTGCCCACTGGGCCAGAGACCCCGGCAGCTGATCCACAGAGAGAAGAGGCAGGAGGACACACATGCACAGAGGGAAAGACAGAGTCCCTGATGGCAAGTGAGTCTCTCTGTTCTCCTTGTTCCCAAGGCCTGATCATGTCTTCTGCCCTTGGATTCCACAAGACAGACAACCCTAGATCCATTATAGTAAAGCTATATGAATTGGATTTCCATCACTATAACCAAAAGAGCCCCTAACCAATATGTGGACCCTCAAACACCCAGCTACTTATGCCTCCCCTATCTGCTTCAGGATGTTTTTGGGGAAGGGTCCGTGATTGCAAGGGATTTCTGTTTGCTTCTCTGCGTTTCCCAAATTCTCGACTGGGAATATTTTTATCATCTGAGAAAATCCACTTCCCAATCTGCCATTCTGATTCGCTTATACACAAACATAATTTGCCAAGGTGAAGGGAAATTTTGTACTTCACAGAAAATCCATATTTAGGAAATAGTTTATGTCCAATGTGAAGATTTTATAGATTATTATTATTATTTTAGAATCTTCATATTAGACATAGAAACCAATGTCCCGAAGAGGGTTGGTCTTTTCCTGGCTCCCCTGTCCCAGAGGCCTCTGCCTCCCCACCCCTGCCCGCCCCTGGCCTGGCCTCCTGGTCATGCCTCCCCTTTCAGGTGTTCTGAGGTCTCTACTGATTGATGAGACAAAGGTCGGCCATTTGCATGTCTTCTCAGAAACGAAGAGCAGGAAGACGTCCCTCTTTCCACCTGGTGTGCCAACACCTCTGTTCACTGCCATTGCTTCCCTAAACCATTGCCATTTTGGCTTTAACCTCCCCCACCCCCTCCAGCCTTAAATCCTTCAAAAGCTTTTATTCTTTGGAAGCCAAGAGCAAACCCTCTTTTCCTACTGAGAATCAGAAAACTTGGCTGGCGCACCCCCTAGTGGTGGCCTAATGAATCCCCCTCAATTGCTGTAGGCAACACACCCCCGGGGGTTTCTCAAAGTGGGTTCCATGGGACTCCCCTAGTTCCACAGGAAGATCACAGAGGAGAGAAGTGTTCCGTGCCTAAGTTAGATTTGAAAACACTGGGATACATAAAAATCAGTTTCCTTATTGGTGGACTCCTCCAAATCTTTAATATCCTAATTAACATTATGAATCTCAAAGATTCAGATTTCAGCACGCAGTGGCTCCCAGACTTATTTGATCAGACTTTAGAAAATAATAGGAAGAGCTACTATTTGTGGATGTACTGTCAGTTACAGTTTTCTCATTTGTAGATGGAGAAATGGATGCTTAAAGAGGGCCAATAGCCTGCTGGCATTGGGCTTACGTGAGACCAAAGTCCACGTTCTTAAGTAATTACACGTTTCTGGCTTTTTATTTGTTCCAGGACATTGTTCTGCAGATTCCACTTGCATTAATTAGGCAACTTATGCATACTGCTCTACTTGTTCCCCGTATTACCCATCATGCAATGCTACAAATCGTCTCCCTGTGGGATAAGAAGAGCCAGAGCCTATAGGAGATATCGAGAGCTCTCTGATTGCCCCCGGGAAGCTTCAGTTTCCACGCAATAGAGAGAGGGTCAGTGTCGCAATGCCATAAGCAAAATCCTCCTTAAAAATCTCAGCAAAAAGTTAATGATAGAACACCGTGTCAGGAACCCTATGCATATTTTCCAATGATACTATGAAAAATATAGTAGACTATTTTTCTATCTATTCTAAAAGAAGCTTAATTTCTCTGAGTCTTATATATCTGTTGATCTGGTTTTATAAGCAATGAGATATTCTAGGTGCATAGCTAGGTTTCTTGGTCTATTAAAAAGTAGAGAGGATAATACCCACCACACATCACATTTATGTCGAATCTAAGTATATAGTATGTTAAATGTGTAAGTCCGGGTTGTTTTTTGGTTTGGGGATTTAAACAAATTTTTTTTCTTTAGTTTCTGGTGGAAGAAGCCCAAAGATAATTTATTGGCTCACATAAGTTAAAACTCCAAGCTTCAGACACAGTTAGATCCAGGAGCTCAAATGAGACCATCATTAAACCTGAATGCACACTACTTGTATTTTTAGAGAAAGGAAATAGAATATAGTGTCATAAATGTCATAAATGCGTCCTGATGGATGCAGAGAGATACTGTAAATAATTTAATGGATGTAGACATTTGGGGATGGAACCCAACTTCCACCACTGACCCTCTGGCAATCCTGCCAAGACTTGATTTGCCCATCTGTAAAAATGAGCACGCTGCTTCTCTTTTTCCAAGTCAATGAAAGCTGGAAGAAGTTGCAAAACTTTCAAGGGCTTTTTTTCCTTGGAGGATTATGTATTGTGGAGGATTTTTTTGTTTGTTTTGGGGATTGTTTCTTTTCTTTTTCTTTTTCTTTTTTTTCTTTTTTGCTATTAATGTTCAGGGAGCTAGCACTTACCACTGGCAAAGTATTTTACAAGTATTTATTTGTTTTACAAATTTGTCATTTAGAACTCCATAATTAGCCTGGCAAAACACACACCTTCAACATTACAACCACAGTTTAAAGCCAATCGAGCCACAGGGGGAGAAAAGTATATATATATATATATATATATATATATATATATATATATATATATCTGCATCCATATTTAAATTCCCATTGTGTGTGTGTGTGTGTGTGTGTGTGTGTTTGCAAGACACATATAAATGGCAAATAAGGAAACTTAAAAAAAAAAAAGACAGATAGATAGATAGTCCCAGATTTTAAAACCACCCCCAAGGTAGAACAGGTGGTGAAAATATAATAAAACATGTTGCAAGGAACTTGTCATGAATTTTAAAAACAAAAACGCCTACAGACCAAATAAACTGCTCTGAAACTCGGCTAAATATGAAGTTCCCAAACTATTTTAAATGACAAAGCAGAAGTTCCCGAGAGAGGGAGTCCAACAGAAATGGTTTGAGGGCGATTGCTGCGGAACTCACACGGAACAGAGCTCGAATAGACGGGCAGACGCCCAGCCCGCTCCCCTTGCCAGGCTGGGCCACGTGCAGCTGTACCCGGCCCTCGGGGCCAGACCATGTGCGCAGGGACCGAGGATTCTGTCGACAAAGGCCTCCGGGAGCCCCTCCTGCACCCACCTCCCCACCTGGTCGGTGGTTTCTCCATGGATCTAAAGGCAGACGTTTGGGTAACTGGACCAGACCCGGGGCCAACCCTTGTCACCGTCCATTTCCCGGGGCCCTATTTGAAGCAAGCGAGAGGCCCTGGCCCCGGGGTCCAGGCAGACTCCCCGTCCCTCTGCAGCACGCACCCTCACACTCTCCAACCGTTCATTCATCACCACCACCTGCCTGTCCTTTCTTTGTGGTCAACAGTTTATGAAGGGTTTTCAGCACTGTTGCCTCTCTCTGCTGCACAGAAACTGGGAACTTACAGAGGCCATGGAAGGGTTTCATTTTGATTGTGGAAACAGGAAGAGGTAGAGTGATCTGCTCCAGATCACAGAGCTGGACCCACAGCCCCAGATTTCTCACTCCCCGTCCAGTGCTCTGTCTACTAAACTATGTTCATTAACACCATCCAGGGACGGGCTCCTGGGGGGCTCCCTCCGTTAAGCATCTGCCTTCAGCTCAGGTCATGATCCCGGGGTCCTGGGATCAAGCCCTGCATCAGGTTCCTTGCCCAGTGGGGAGTCTGTTTCTCCCTCTCCCCCTGCCCCCACTCTTCTCCTTCACATGTAAAGTTAAATAAATAAAAAATCTTTTAAAAATATAAAAGACCACCCAGAGATTAGAGTTGGGGGAGGGGTCAGAATGCTGGCCCCAGACTCAGCTGAAGAGGGAAGAAGTGAGCGCACACCCCAGCCAACGGGAAAGCCCAGGCCCCACTTCAGGGCAGGCAGCCCTCACTGGGCACCAGCAGATTGTTATCATGGAGGAATGGCAGGTCTTCTCATTTTTTTAAGTGAAGCCAGAGATCTGAATCTTTACATGAAATATCCTGACATTTATCAGTTTGGTTTAAAATACCACCACCACCATCTGAACCTAGCAAACCCATCCACAGGCTGCTCTGCACTGCAGCGCAGCAGCTGGAGACCTTGTCCCCATGCAGGGACCCAGTGCCCCTGCCCTTCTCTCTGAAGGTCAAGATGTAATCCGTCGAAAGAGGGCCAGTCCAGAGATGCAAAGGGAGTTGGCAAACTTGAGTTTCAATGCCAGCCCTGACTTGCTAGTGGCATGACCTTGAGCAAGTCATTTACTCTCTCTGGACCTCCGTTTTCTCACCTATTGAATGGGGCTAATACCGTTTCCCTTGTTTCCTTGGCCCCTTCAAGGCTCTGGCTCCAGGAGAACAAATTGGCCTCCGAGGCCATTCCAATCTCCCAGAGCAGTTCCATTCTATACTACCATCTCTCTTCCCTTGTCACACTGTGATCCTTTTTCACCCTATGGAACTGGGGCTCCTCATAAATTAGGCTTGGCCACCTTTGTTCTCCCCAAAGCATAGGATCACAGATAAATGCCCCATAAATCTTAGTGAATTAAGCAGTGGCCCAACCAGCTCACTGAGTACAGATTACGTGCAGGACACTCTACTAGGTGGGAAGGAAACCAACCCCGAATCATGTCCTTAAAGAAGATGTGCTCTGGGGGCATCTGGGTGGCTCAGTGGGTTAAGCCTCTGCCTTCAGCTCAGGTCATGATCTCAGAGTCCTGGGATCAAGCCCTGCATCGGGCTCTCTGCTCAGCAGGGAGCCTGCTTCCCCCTCTCTCTCTCTGCCTGCCTCTCTGCCTGCTTGTGATCTCTGTCAAATAAATAAATAAAATCTTTTATAAATAAAGAAAGAAAGAAGATGTGCTCTGGCCAAGGAGACAAGACACGCATAACGATCGGCATCAACGGTCAAGTCTGTTAGTTCCCAGCTGGATCCCAGGCTGGGATCCCCACCACCCTGAGAAGAGGTAAGAGTTTTAAAAAGACCTCTTTCGTTGTCTTTCTCACAGGCTCTTTTAAGCTCTTCTTGGCCCTCTAGTTGAAGGGACTCATCTCCCTGCACAAAAAAAACCCTTAGAGGTGGACCCCATGATACCCCAAATGCACACACTTCAGCAAGTCAGGAGAGAATGAGGGCAGCCGGCTAGTTCTAACGAGGCGCGGTCATACCTGCTGGTCTGGACGCGTGTGTGGGCAAACGCCGCCTGCATCGCTGTTGTCGGAGGCTCGTGAACCCACGAGGGCCGAGGCCCATCTTTCATCCACTTCCTCCCACCCTGGCCCTCAGTTCTCACTCCCAATTAAATGGCCAGTTCCCTGAGTATACCGGGTAGCAAGCATGTGCTAATTCTCTAATCTGGCTTGTCCTTGGAGGCTCACCCTATCCTGCTGGCCCCACCAGCTGCCTAAGGGAGCACAACTGAGAAGAGATTTGGCAATTATCCAGTTAATTTGATCAGTGGAGACAGCCAAACAAATAATCCAGGCCAAAAATGTCCAGATCAGCTGTCTACATGGATCAAATTCCACTTCACTGACGCAGCGCAGGTTCAGCCTAAGAGAATGGCTTTGACTGAGGGACCTGTCCCAGTACCCTGACAGGCCGGGCTACAGCGGCCTTGAGCAGAATCAGGAGCTTGGCTACGTTTCTCTGGGACATGCCCTCCCCCATTCCCTTTCAGCATCCTTACTATTTCTAGGCCTCTCTACCTAGATCCCTGGAGCTTGGCCCCACAGCGCCAGGGTCTTCGGCAGCAGCCAAGGACTGGAGCATTTTTGTGCCCATCCCCTCCTGAGTGTTTGAAATTCATTATGAAGAGACTTCAAGGGGTGTGGCTCAGTCGGTTGAGTATCCAGTTCTTGGTTTGGGCTTGTGATCTCAGGGTCATGAGATCGAGCCCAGTGTGGGGCTCTGCGCTCAGTGCAGAGTCTGCTTGAGATTCTCTCTCTCCCTCTCCCTTTGCCCTTCCCTGCACACACACACACACACACACACACACACACACACACACACTCTCCCTCTAAAATAAATAATCTTTTAGATGAAGGAGGAGGAAGTGGAGGAAGAGGGGCTTTCAGTATCTGAAATGCCTCTGGAAATTCAAGAAACACAAGTGTCATGGTGCCTTCTCTCTGAAGGTCAAGGTTAGGCTTGGCTACCTCCCACGAGCTGGGAGGAAGGAAGGTCTGGAATGAGAGGCCTTGCTCGTAGGAACCCTTCCAGCCTGAACCATCCTAAGAGGCTGCCTGTTCCTCACTTAATCCCACTTGTCTCAGGTCTTATCAGGCCCCTCCCTCTGCCCAGAGGACAGTGGACCAAGCTCTCAGCACAACAGAAGAAAACTTTCACCATCGGCCCCCAGACCCTAAGGATCAATTAAAATGAGGTTCCACTACATTCGTCCGAAATACCAGAAGCTTAGAGACGAGGGCCCGCTCACTAACACAAATGAGTTGAAAGGCAGGCAGTCCACACTGTGGAAGACACCACCCTCAACCCCATCTTTCCTGGGTGGGCACCAGCCGTATCTCCTACTAAGGTGCGGGCTCGGGAGCCCCTGGAACTCCCACTTCACTTTGCAGCATAAAAGCCAACAAGGCTGCACGTTCTCCACGAACTGAGATTGCAGGCCCCGGGAGAGAGTAGCTCCCAGCAGAGCAGTTTCTCTCCTCATCTGCCCTCGGACTGGCTTGCTGTCATTGGCGGGACTCTGCCAAAAGCGGCAAGAAGGAGACAGCAAACCGACTCGGATTTTTCCCTTTTTTTCATGCCATTTCCTCTAAAGCGGGAGCTTGTGGTTTGCTTTCCCAGCAAGAGCTGGCAAGGGCTCAGTCAAGTGCTCCACCAAGGCCTAACTGGGGCCACCGCTTGCCAGCGAGCGCGATCAGAGATCTAAATATTTGCCTTCCCACCTCCTCCACTCAGTCAATATCACACTTCAGACTGCGTTTCTTGGAGCAACCCCCTTCCAAGTATCAAATTCTCTGTCGCTTTGGATGAGGTTCAGCTGCATAAAACAGAGGCTCCAACACCCAAGGATTTACTCTGTCGTGCGAAAGTCCACAGCGAGGCGGGGCTGAAGGCTCCAGCTCCACGAGGTCATCAGGATCTAGGGTCCTCCTACCCATCTGCTCCGACATCCCTATAGCTTGAAATTCCCTCGGGAAGGTGCCCTCAGCATGCAAGAGGATGGCTGGAATCACAGGAAGTCTGAGGGTAAGGGATGCTAATGCGCTCCTTCCCCTGAGGACCCGCTGCCTCGAAAAAATGCAGGGCTCTGTTGTAAGCAGAAAAGCCAGGATGATACTGGAGGAGACCACTAGCAGCCTTGGCCGTGATTTGTTATTTATTAACATTTAAGGCTCCCCTACCACAGCTCAGCCCTTATTTTATTTGCATTCGTAACTTTGCAGTGCCCAGCACGATGGCTCTCACAGCAGGAGAAATCAACAAATGTGGGGACGCCTGGGTGGCTCGGACAGTTAGTAAACAACTCTTGATTTTGCCACAGGTCAGGATCTCAGGGTCCTGGAATCAATCTCCCTATCAGGCTCCTTGCTCAGCCTGGAGTCTGTGTAGGATTCTCTCTCTTTCAAATATATAAACAGAAATCTTTTTAAAAAAAATTTTTTTTAAAAAGGGGTGCCCGGGTGGCTCAGTGGGTTAAAGCCTCTGCCTTCGACTCAGGTCATGATCTCAAGGTCTTGGGATCGAGCCCCGCATACGGCTCTCTGCTCAGCAGGGAGCCTGCTTCCTCCTCTCTCTCTGCCTGCCTCTTTGCCTACTTGTGATCTGTCTGTTCAAATAAATAAATAAAATCTTTTAAAAAATTTAAAAAAAAGAAAGAAAAGAAATCAATGAGAGCGTACTGAACACCCCTGCTGACATCCAGACTGAAGAGGTTCCATTAGGATCCGAACTTAGACTGAACCTCAAGGATAATTTTCATCTTATCACCATTGTATTTTTGAAGATGGAGTTTCTTCTCCTCTACCCGCCTTAAACTGGCTACAAAGGTTTCACTTAAGACCAGAAGAGTGTCGCTTAGAGCCAAAACATGCGCCAAGGCCTGCTGCCTATCCGCAGGGCATCCTGGTCATTAAGTTGGGTGAGGTTCAGCTTAGATGTCCTCAGTGCAGTGGTTTTGTTCTGGAACAAGCTCCTTAACTTCTTGACAGACCGGTACACACTGAGCAGCACGTGTAACACTAACAGAGCATCTGGTAGGCTGGGAAGACATCATGTTGACTTCGCGGTCAGCATGCTCATGGAGTCCGACTACCCAGACTGAAAAGATGTATTATCACAATTCAAAAGGACTTTGATCTTGTGTTAAAAGCAGCCAAATACAGCCAAAAATAAAACATTTACTGGAAATCCAGGTAACCCTTCCTCTGCACTAGTCAGGATGGTGTAGCCATGGCTGAGTAGCATATACTAAAATGACTTAGGTCTTAGTCAACTTCAACTCAATAAAATCCAACATCGTGTTGCGGTCACACGTGCTTTTAGGCTGCGCCAACGGAAGCATTAAATCTGGAACACCGGAGATGATACACTTACTCTACCAGTCAGGGTACGCACGGAATACTGTGTCCAGCTGTGGGGACTCCAATCTGGAGGAGTATGGAGGAACCGGAACTTGTGCGGAGGTCAGCAAACTGAAGAGTAAAAAGATTCAGACCCATGTCATATAGAAATGGTGCAAGGAACTGCTGGTGTTTAGTCAGGTGAGGAGAAGACTTGGAGACCATGGCTCCTATCTTCAAATATTCAAAGAGCTGTCAGGTGATGAAGAGATCGATCTTTCTCTGGACAATGCTAAGCTATAGAACCAGGACCAATGGACAGAAGACCTAGAATGACAGTTTTGGGCCCAGTATCAGCGAGAAATTTCTGATAACCAGAATGGTCTCTAAATGGGGCATTATCTTGGAATGCCATGAACTTGGCCCTGGAGGGATTAAAATCCAGGCTAGACAGCTTCCCAGAGGGTAGCAAAGGGTGGGCTCAAGGCTCAGATGAGAGCCGACTTAACTTGACCCTTCCTGAAAGGGTCATCCCTTTCCTGAAACTCTGGGGCATCTGCTCTGGCTCTTTAACAGCCACACCGTATGTGGTCCTATGAGCTAATGGTTTACTGTTCACTTTCCCTTTCATTGTCTCTACTGACTGTTGCAGCTCTTTGGGTAGGCAGAGCAGATTCCAGAGGATAAAATGTCATCCAGTTAAACATCCAAGTCAGGACTGACCCCAAGTCACTTGATCCCTACTTCACCCCTCCATGGGCAAGGTCACCGTGAGAAACTTCCCTCTCGATCACAGATTGACAAGCAGGGAGAGACCCACACAGAGGACAGCCGAGTAGGAGCACGCTGGACCCCGGTGGTTCCCGCAGTCTCCTCCAGCTGTTGCTCCCACTCAATGATGTTCTTTCCCGCAAAAAGGTTTATTTCCTAGGTCTTTGGAGCATTGTTTACAATAGCCAAACTATGGAAACAGCCCAAGTGTCTATTGATTGATGAATGAAGAAAGAAAAATAGGATTCCATTATATATATATATTAATATTATATATATTTTATATTTCATTCTTTTTATGTCTGAATAGTATTTCCTCATATATGTTATATAATGAATATAATGAAATACTATACAGACATAAAATAGAATGAAACCTTGCTATTTGTACCGACACGAACGGAGCTAGAGAGCATAATACTAAGTGAAATAAGTCAGTCAGAGGAAGACAAATACCCTATGATTTCATCCCTATGTGGCATTTAAGAAACAAAACAACTGAGCAAACAGAAAAAATAGAAAGAGACAGGGAGAGAGGAACCAAGAAACAGACTCTTAACTATGGAGAACTAATGGTTATCAGAGGGGAGGTGGGGGGCGGGGATGGAGGTAATAAGTGAAGGAGGTTAGGAATACACTTTTCTTGGGGTGCCCGGATGGCTCAGTTAGTTGAGCGTCTGTCTTTGGCTCAGGTCATGATCCCAGGGTCCTGGGATGGAGCCCTGCTCAGCAGGGAATCTGCTTCTCCCTCTACCTCTGCCCCTCCTCCCACTCGTGCACACATGCACTTTCTCTGGGTCAAATAAACAAATAAAAATCTTTAGGAAAAAAAAGAATATACTTATCTTAATGAGCACTGAGTAATGTATAGAATTATTGAATCACTGTGTTATACATGTGAAACTTAATATAACATGTATGTGAACTACACCAGAATTAAAATTAAAAAAAAAAAGAAGTAGAAGTTCATTCCCTAGATTAAGGATCAAGGCTCTAGACAAGTGTCAGCAAACTACAGCCTGTGGGCCAAATCTGGCCTGCTACTTGTTTAGTAAATAAAGTTTCATTGCAACACAGCCTTGCCTACTCATTACGTATGGTCTGTAGCTGCTTTTCTACTTTAAAGGCAGAGTTCCACAGTTGCAGCAAAGGGCATATGGCCTGCAGAACTTAAAGCATTTGTTACCTGGTCCTTTATTTAAAAAAAAAAAAAAAAAAAAAAAAAAAAAAAAAAAAAGCTTGCTCTAGGATACTAGTGTGCTATTGGATACTAGCTAATATTCTTTATTGTAATGGGCAAGAAACATCAGAAAAATCTTGCAGCACTGGAAAACCCCATCCAGAAAGAAATTCCTTTCACAACCATTGGCTGATGCAAGAGAAAGGGCCACAAGTCTTTTACAGATTGAAAGTTTTTCTCTTCTGTCGGTTGGGTTATGATACACCACCGCCCTAGGGGACAGCTATTATGACTATTTAAAACACATATAATAAACTGATTGTTCCATCACTGTGTCTATTTGTAATAAGCACAGACAGTGCTCTACAGCGTGGTTATGGAAAAAAGCAACGTAATTCTATGAATCAATATTAGGTCCTAATTAGCCACTGAGCTCAGGCTGATAACAGCTTATCATACCTTTCAGCCCAAAGAAAGCTCAGGTGGAAGGGAGAGAGAGAAAAAAAACGAAGAGGGAATAAATAGCTAATTATGATAAACCAGTTTCCTTGGTAACTCTGTTTATAACCGCAATGATGTTGCCATATTTTTAATGATAAACACAAAGGTTTGATGTGAGATTATGTAATGCATACTGTCTCAATGCTGGTTCTACTCTAGCCAAGGGGAATCCAGATACAAATGTGAAATTTTGTGAGGCTAGGAAAATTAGAGAAGCTTTCTCTAACCCCCACCCCAAATAGCTGTTGTTAGTCTATTCTCTTGGGTACCAAAGAGCTCAAGAATATGGAAACAGATATTTATGGTGCTCAATGAATCCTATGCACCCATTCAACCCTCAGGTTTTTAGTCACAGCATTTACTATTCTCTCTTCCCCAGCTGGGGTGCCCCTTGGTCACTTCTTTGACCAGACCTGTGGTTTGGGGAGGGACGTCCAGTGAGTGACGCTGAAGGGATGGGTCACTCCGCAAAGCAGTCAGCCATGGGAGTCAAACCATCTGAGATTCATTCCCCACTTTCAGCTTTCAGGGATACCTGGGCCCCAATTTGTGAGAATAACATTTTGCTGAAATATTTGAGTCCAGTGACAAATCTGATAGGTGGAATGCTTAAGCCAGGGGTTGGCAAATATGGCCCATGGGCCAAATCCAGCCCATTGTCTGTTTTGGTAAACCTAGTTGTACTGAAACAGAGCCACACCTAAATATGCATTTGTGTCTTGTCCATGGTTGCTTTCATGCCACAATGGGAGAAGTGAGCAGGTGTGGCAGAGACCGTGTGGCCCTCAAAACCTAAAATATTTACTATCTGACCCTGTACTAAGTAAGTTTGTTGAGCCCCACACTAAACATCCAGAAAGCAAAATACTGAACTTAAGACTCCTCTGTGGCTAAGGGAGGCAGTGTGGAATTGCTCTGGCCAATGAGATGCAGGTAGAACTCCCCGGAGAGACTTTCCCCACTCCACTCCCCAACATCCCTCTCCCCTCCCGTAGAATGGGCAAACCCATAAAACATGAAGAATTTTGCCCTTTGCCATTTTCACTTCTCCCCTCTCTGCCAAGGCCCTTCCACCTGGAATACAGACACAACACCTGTAGATGCAGCAGCTATCTTGCAACCATGAAGACAAAAGTAACCCCTACTGATTGTAAAGCTGGAAGACAGAAGGAGCCAGTCCTTGTTAACATCCTTGAGTAGGTGCCCAGCACTGACTTGTGTTCTAAGGACCTCCAAGCTCCTTATGTGAGCAAAATTAGCCTCTCCCTCATTTAGCCATGACAATAATGTTTTCACCTACTCATAACTGGACCGAATCCTAACTGATCAAAGGGATATAAAGAAAGTTTTGAGGGGCACCTGACTGACTCAGTCAGAAGAACATGTGACTCCTGATCTTGAGGTCATGAGTTCAAGTTCTACACTGGATACAGAGATTACTTAAATAAATAAGTAAGCTTTTAAAAAGAAAAGAAAAACAGGTTTTAGGTGTTAGAAACTAACAAGCTGCTGGAGTGGGGGACAAGAGAAAGGTGAGAGACAGATTAATTGTCAGAGATAGGCCTCTGAGAGACTAGAAGTTCCGGGAATGAGTTGTCAGTCCCACAGGTAGGGGCTGCTGGTGTGTGGCCCAGTGCCGTGATAACCTGGCTCTGAAGACGGTACGGGGCCAGTTATACCCCCTGGGCCTTAACTACTTATGTGATCTTCTCATTTGTCTTCAGACCATGTGTTCACCTATGGCATGGCAATTGAGTGTAGCAGGAAAACAAGCAGATTCTGGAACCAGAATATTTAGGACCTATCACATCTAGCTGTGTGACTTTGGGTAAATTACTTAACTTCTCTGTGCCTCAGTTTCTTCAACTGTAAAAGGTAGGTAAGAGCAGCACTTCACTTACGAGAATTTCTGTAACGAGTCCGTGAGTTAAAGCATTTAAAACAGTGCCCAGTATATTGTTGGGACAGTACAAGCCACAACTATTTTTCCAGTTACTACTGTTGTGTAACTGATTACTCCAAAACTAAGCACCTTGAAATAAGTATTTCATTGTGTCCATGGTGTTGGGAGGGCAAGAGTAGGTGCCCAGCACTGCCTTGTGTCCAGTGACAAAGGCCTAGGAAGGATGGCTTATTTCTGTTTCATGATGTCTGGGGTCTCTTCTAGGAAGACTTAAAGGCTGGGGCTAAGTGGACAGCTGGAGGCTGGACTGGTCAGAAGCCTCATTCACTCCAACATCTGGTGTCTGGCCTAGGATGACTCCACCTGCTAACTGGGTGCAGGCAAGTCTGCACTGTCGAAGGGCATGTGGGGTGGGAGACTGCTCATGGCCATCTTTATTCAACATGGTCTGCCTTGGCTATTATTATTTTTTCTGCTCCGTAACGTAACAAACTGCTTGATCTCCACTCCCAAACTCTTGTTGTTCCCAACCACACAGTGAAGAGCTTGGCTTGTAGAAACTGCTCTCTAGTGTTGGTCTTCCCCTCCTGACCGAGTTACAAGTTCCTTGAGGACAGGATTGTGCCCTCCATCTCCAATGCATCTACGTCAACATGTACAGAGCTCCCGCTACATAAATAGGAAGTGCTTAATAAATGTTCTTGAATAGATAAATGGCTGAATCATACGCTAATAAATACTGGCATAAAAGCCCAATATCTTGTAAGACTTGTGGGCTTGGGGGACATTGCCATTTGGCCACAGATCTTCAATCCTTCCCTTCTTCCTTGGTAACAAGCGATAAATTTTATTCAGGGTTACTAAAAGACTGCATTTTCCATCCTCCCTTATGGTTAAATATAGGCACATAACTAAGTTCTTGTCAAGAAGATGAAAACCAAAGTGTTGTATGAGACAAGCATAAACACTGCTTAAAAAAGCTGAGTGAACTGTAAGAGTCTCTTTTGCTCTCTCCCCTCTTCCTCCCACTTCCTGGAATGCAGATGAAACAGCTGGAACTCTAGCAGCCATCAAGAGATCTTGAGGATGGAAACCAGTGCAAAAAGCAGAAAGCCTGACTACCAGATGACTTTGTTGGTGTTGGCATGCTGCCTACTTAAGATAAGGTTCTAAAGTTGTTTAAGCCACTGTAGTCAAGTCGCTTTCTAGTAACCAAGTGAAATTCCTCCTACACCACATGTTAACCCGCAAGAGGAATTATGTGATCACTTCTTCCTCTGAAGTTCCTACAGACATGGCACCTTTCCTCTCATGTTTACCACATAGCCCCTGGTACTATTACACAAATGTTTAATCCCCCTAGTATATCATGATTGCCAAAGGATGTGACTTATTTTACCTGTCTTGGAGCATGGACACATACTTGCACAGTGCCTCATACTTACTTATGATTTAAAACATACATTTTTGGATGAAGTTAATATTGATATATTTATTAAGGGTAAAACTATAAAGGTATTTTACCATATTTGTTGATGGTATCCTTTGTGCCACTGCCTGGTCCCCTTTGGGTCCTAAACATGGAGATAGTAGCACATCTCGGTCACCACAGGGAGGAGAACCTGAAGATTCCATTTATGTTAATCTCCTCATTGTAAAACTAAGTATAGTATACTGTGGTAGCTTTGGGTTATGTTGATTAGCACTTTTTCATCCCATTCTTCTTTGTGTGAAGTAGAGAGACTTCCTCTACCTCCAATACAGCCTGGTGGGGCATGGAGCACCTAGCCCTTAACCTGATCTGTCATATCCCATGAAGAAGGGGGCACGTGTGGCCCTGGCTGGCCCAATCTGACTACCACATGCCCCTGCATTCAGTGACCAATGAGACTCCTTCCAAGAATTTTCCAGACTGGAGGTAGGATTACTCTCTCCCTTGGGTGAAAGCTTTATGGCGATAAACTTAGGACTCTTGGTCACCATCTTCTGAAATGTATGAAGGAAGTCAGGCTGCACTGAGAAAGGGACAGAGCCCCAGAACTGCTGGGGCAAGCAGACGTCATAGATGTCTCAATGAGTTGGAGGCAATGTTGACTTATTGTCCTTGAGACCACGCCCCCAGCTGCTTTAATTCTCCAGGCTACCCTAATGTCCTTCTGTGCATGGGAAACACACTGCATTCCCTTTGCAGTTAAGCTGGATTGAATTGGGTTTATGTCACCTGAAAATGACAAAGTTTTAACTAACTGAAATTAAACCACGTCCATGCCTGGGGGTCTGTAAAAACAGGGCTAAGGCTACTTCTCCTGGCTGTTTTATGTCTTCTTTGCTTGAAGACAGGGTGCTGAACCAACTGACATGTTCAGGTCTCACTCTGACATGTGCAATGCTAGAAAAGGATTTTAAAGTCTCAGTGGGACTCGGTGTGTCTGCGCCCATCTTATAGCTGGAGATACAAAGACACCAGGAAGCTCTAGAGTGACACAGTAAAGAAAGAATGCAAAATTTAACTCTCCAAGATGTTCTCCTAATTGTAGCACAGACTCCCTGAAGCCATGTTCCAGTGAGTGTTAGGAACCTTTGCATCATCCTCCCCTTTGCTGTACCACTTCCTCTCCCTCTGGACAAATGAACACGTTCTAGTCCTCAGACTTGATATCTTTCCGACTCAGGCCTAGTACCTTGACATATATCAAGCCACAAGTGAAGGTTATACACACAAGGGGGTTAAAAAAAAAAAGAGCTTTGAAAATAACTTACTTTCTATCCATCACTTCAGTACAAGTCTCAAACACACACCCCTGAGTGTCTGTCCACACAAATACACACACAAACAGAGGCACTCATGCACATGGACACACTGTAGAGGGCAATCCACCAACATGTACAACCAAAGCCTGCCCAAAACAGACACACTCATGAAAGTTTGTTTGTTTTTTTGTTTTTTTGTTTTTTAGCAAGAGTAATAGTAGCATCGGATTAAATGCCCTCTTTCTCCTGGAGCTGTGTCTTTGTAGAAGTTGGGGGTGTATCTCTGTGTGTGGCTGAGCAGTAATAAGAACCACCATGAATTTGAACCATAACCACAGAGTAGCTCACTAGTATGTCAAGTGCTGTGTTCTATTTCACCAGCAGCCCTGGGAAACCCAGCGACAGAGGGGGACAGAGGCACACCAGAACAAGACCGGTTGTTTCTGGACTCTGGCCCGAATCCTGGCCTGGCTCACCCTTCTCCCTCACTTAGTCTTACTCACAAATGGACCCAACCTTGGTGTGGCCCATCTGAACATTGACAAAGTAATGCGAAGTGCAAGCTCCACAGGTGTAAATGAGTGTCACTTTCTTTGGTCCCCACCACATCAACAGGCCAGACCAAAGGTGGCCCTCATGCGAGGACCACTGTGATCAGCCTGGAAGCCAGAGGCCCAACTTCTAGCTGAGGACCAGCCCCCTGCTGGCTGTCAGACCTTGGGGTGATGTTTCTCCCACAAGATAAAAACTGGACCAGTCCAGCTCTAAGATGTTTTCTACTCCCAATATTTTGAGATTCCATGAGCCATAGACCCCATCCCCAATCTACTAGTCATTCCAGGATCCTCCTCCTTCCTTCCCCACTTTCCCAGCATATTTGGAGAATCCAGAAACCAATGGGACAGGACCCTGGACTGAGAGCTCTGAAGAAACCTTTTGGGAGGGAGACTTAGTAGGTGGGAAGGCATTCAGGAAACAGCAAGAAAAGGCATTTATCTTCAACAAGGGCTCCAAGCAGGCTCAGGGGCTCCACTTTGGGGCAGCAGTGTCCTAAGATCACCTGGGAAGCTTATTTAAACACGGGTACTCTGGAGCCCACTGGGTCTGAGACCAAGAAATCTTTATTTTAAACAGCACAGCAGGTGCTCTTTAAGTAGATGCTCCACAGATGAAGGGAGCCCCTGGTTCTGGCCTTTGCTTTCTGCCCATCTTTGTCCTGCTGTCCACTGTAGTAGCCCTGGTGGCCACAGGCAGAGTGACCAACAGCCACAGGAAATGGAAATGGTTAAGACCCCATGCTAAGGTCCAAGAAGCAAGATGGTATGGGTCAGAGATGGCTGCAGAGAACACTCCATTCCTAAAGACAAGTGCTGAGAACCTCTACTGGGGACAGGCTCAGAGTCAACCTACAGGGAGTTCCTGAATGCAAGCCAGCCCAGGCTGAGTCAGTGAACACAGGTGGAGAAGCTCCTGGTGTAGTAATGAGCAGGAGAAGAAAGAAAAGGTCATTATGATGGCATCTGAAGGAAGGTCTTACCTGGGTCACTGAAGGAGATGAGTGACCTTTGAAAGTTCCTTCCAACCCTGAAGACCTAGGATGCCAAACAAACTAGACTATGTTAATAAATCAGGAACATCTAGAGTATCCACAGAGGCCTGTAGTAACTCCCAGAACAACACGGTTGTTCTTAACTGCCTGCTCTGTGTATACCTTGTATCATTCTTATTACTGACGACGTGCCAGTGGTCTGCCTTCTCCACTGGACTGCAAGCTCTAAGAGGTCAGGGACAGTGTCAGTGGCCTGGCATGGTGTCCAGTACATAAGGGCTGATCTATATTGAGTACTGTGACCTGGCACTGTTCCAAATGTCTTACTCATATTATCTCATTTAATTCTCCTACCAGCCTTCTGAGAGAGGTACCGCTAAAATACCTATTTTGCCAATTGGGAAACTGAGGCAGAAGATAGTTAAATGTGCCCAGGGTCACACAACCAGCAAGCGTCAGAGCCAGGAATGGATCCAGGCAGCTCAGCTCTCAAGGCCTCTGCTCTTAAATACTAAGCCATGGTGACACTTAGTAGGTGCTCACTAACATATTTGTTGGATTGAAACCATCTCTGAAGTGTTTCCCCTGAGTTTAACTCGGGACATCACCCACTATTTAAAAACAGAGAAGTTGAGCCAAGTACAAAATAAGCTAATATCCTGTGTTTTCTGCAAGAGACAAGTTTAATTAGAGTTTAGGTAATTAAAGCTTTCATGGTCTCTAAAAAAAAAAAAAAATACAATACATTCATTTATGTAAATCTACTCCAGAGCATGATTTTTGCAAAATGCTATGTAACTTGCTTCTCACAAAAAGTGACTTATGAGTCTCCCTGGGGAGTGAGTATCTCAGATTGTGGGTATTCCCATCAGATGCCCCGTGCCTGTGGTAGTCGGTAGAGCCCGATTTAGAGCCAATGGCTCTAAGTAGTCACTCCAGCTCCCAGCTCTGCCTCGAATGGGGTTGGTGTGGTGAGAAGGGGCCCTGGCAGCTGGTTCTAAAAATGAACCCCCTCCATACATCCTACCCAGCCCTCTCCACCAGCCCCCTCAGCCACAACTTTCTGACTTCCTTTTCTCTATAAGTTGCCCCACACTGTTTGTTTCAGCCCAAAGTATCTCATCAGAATTAAAAGATCTTCTCGGGGGGCGCCTGGGTGGCTCAGTGGGTTAAAGCCTCTGCCTTCGGCTCAGGTCATGATCCCAGGGTCTGGGGATAGAGCTCCACATCAGGCTCTCTGCTCAGCAGGGAGCCTGCTTCCCTTCCTCTCTCTGCCTACTCGTGAGCTCTGCGGGTAAAATAAATAAATAAAATCTTAAAAAAAAAAAAAAAAAAAAAAAAAAAAAAAAAAGATCTGCTCGGTAAAGAAGAGACAAGGTGACTTTCCCAGGCCAGGTCAAGTGAAGAGTTGGGAAGTCGCAGTGAGTTCATGCACATGAAAGGATGGTCCATCCTAAGCCCCGCATGAGTGCGGGGGTCGTTGCTCGTGTCCCCTCTCAGCACTTGAACAAGATGGTGGAGAACAGCAGCCAGGCCAGGCCATTAAGCAGCCAAGCCACCAGGTAAAGCTAAGCTTCCTGTCCACGACCACCTTTGATCCTTCTGACAAGCAATTACAGTAGGTCCTATTACCTTCTATTTCAGAGACAAAGAAGTGAGGTTCAGAGCAGTTCACCAATGGACCCAAGTCAGGAATGGAAACAATAAATCCTTACCAAAGTGCTAGACTACATTCTTAGATTGCTGAAAAGGTAGACATACTAGGTCGTGGTGGGAGATCTGTTGGCCTAAGAGAGGCAGGATTCTGGCCCTAAGGGACCCTGAGTAGCTACTGAAAAGAGGTCTTCTTAGATGGCTTTCTAAACTTTATATATATATATATATATATCTCATGTATGTATATATACCAATGTTATATATGTATGTTTGTATACATAGAAAAAAGACAGAAAAGAAGTATACCAATGTGTTAAAGATTGTTACCTCTGAGGGGTAGAATAATACATAATTTTATTTTCTTTTTGCCTTGACTATCTTCCAAGTTTTCTATAATGAATACGTACTACTTTTACAATCTGAAAATAAAGGTGTTTTTAAAAATCCATTCCAACTCTCCAATTAATTCAGTGGTCCTCTCCTGGCTCTTCTCCAGCTCCATTATGTCATTCTTAAGAAGCAATAGCCAATATGGCACAGGGTTTTCCAGGTGTCTACTTTTAGGAAATCTGATTTCTAACTCTCAGAGGCTGTGTGCTCGCACTCTCTCTCTTTCCCACACACACACACACACACACACACACACGCACAGCCACATCTGCCCCAGAAGAATCTGCCCTATTTACCAGGACCCTTAACTGCTCTTTTGCTGATAAAAGAGAATGCTCTATTTGTACCCAGATCCAAATCTCACAAGCCCACCTAGCTGGCCATGTATATGATGAAAAGAAACAACAAGGTCAGTTCTGATTGCAAAGCTGTAGCACTGCTCTCCGATTTACTTTCAATCCACATGTGATCTTAGAGATGTAGGACTTTAATTAGGGACTAGGAGAGAGGAGATGGGGAGAGGGACAGGGAGAGAAAGGGGGCGCAAAAAGAAGAAACCCTTTCTGAGTCATAATGCCATCGCCCAGCTTACTACAGGCAACAGACTTCAGGATTGAGGTTTTAGCCAGGCAGAATGAAGTAACATGCCATCCCATAATTTTTCTAGGGGTCTAAATCCACACTTTCCAAGCTGCCCAGTTCCCAGTGCTCGCTATGAGAGCACTCCTCGGTAGGGTCAGCCTGGAGTTGGATGAGGATTTGGGAAAGGGCGGGGTAGAGAGTCATAATCTTCCATATGAAAACAGTCTAACAATCAACATAAATGTTTGTATTTCCCACAGTGAGATTCTCAGTCCCTGGGAACAGAAATAGGAATAATACCCTGTTTCATCGCATGATTATGGTGCTGTCCAGTCTGACCATTACTGCCGGGGCCCACAGCATAGCCAACTCTCAGCAACTTGGCTATAAAGGACTGGAGGCCTGTTCTCCCATTTATTTTTGAGATACTTAAGTACCAGATTGTTTTGTTTCCCATGTGGCCTATGCTTTTTTGTTTGGAAGGTTTTCGGTTCTACAAATTTGGGTTCAAACAAGGAATGACTGAATTACATGAAGGACCCTGTCCTGTGTCTTGGACCTGTTGGCCAATCTATGACCCTTCTGAGGCTCTGATGAACCTTAGCATTGGACTTCAGTTGTTTGATCTACTTGACACAATGATTGCAACCCAGCAAAGTGTTTTCCAGAAACTTGGAGAACCTGGGGTGGGGGAAAGCAGGCTTGTCACAGAAGCATCTTGACAATGCCAAATAGCATAGAGCCTAAATCCACACCCACACTTGTCCCCCTGGATCACCCCAGTGATCATGGGGGACCCTCCTATGGATCAGCCAGCTGGTAGCCAACGGCACAGGGCATGGGCAGAGGGCTAGGGGGAAAAGAAGGGAAGAAAACAACTATAAGACCTGAATCCATTAATAGAATTGTATAAATAATAGTAATTTTAAAACTTAGCCTTTTCTAAACAAATAGAAAATTTGTTAGAAGAGAGTCATGAATACAATGGGATAGTTGCCAAAGAAAGCCAAGGTGCCCTTCAATCCTGACTTGAAAGAGAGACTCAGAAAGGAGCACCAGCGTGCGGTGGTGTGAAGATTAGGTTTCCGGGCGCCTGGGTGGCTCAGTGGGTTAAGCTGCTGCCTTCGGCTCGGGTCATGATCCCAGGGTCCTGGGATCGAGTCCCGCATAGGGCTCTCTGCTCGGCAGGTTCCCTGCTTCCCTCTCTCTCTGCCTGCCTCTCCATCTACTTGTGATTTCTCTCTGTCAAATAAATAAATAAAATCTAAAAAAAAAAAAAAATTAGGTTTCCTTGCAGCCTTCCAGCAAATTCGATCCCCAGTCCTGCTTCCTTTGCTGTGCCAGACACTGTGCTGAGGGCTTTAAAGACATATCTCCCTTCCTCCCTTGACAAGCCTGCCTGGTGGGACTTATGGTCACACAGAGGAGAGACAGGAGCAAGGAGAGACAGCTTGTCCATTCTGCTCAGAACAATGGCGCCGCTCAGCAGAGCCAGAGCAGGTTCTCGCTGCCTCAGTGAGGCCCTTCAGGGCAAGTTCGTGGGCACACCAACTCCTCTTGCCTTCAACAATGCCGGCATTTATTATTTCTCACAGCAGGACACCGCAGCCCTGTGTTCTTTACATTTCTTTTCTGCCACCCGTGGTACTGGCACCACCTTCAAGGTGACAGAAAAGCGGCTGCCATTCCGCGCCGGCCTTCTTTTAAGAGCAAGGACAACGTCTGTGGAAGCACCTTTGGAAGATGTCTCCCTGTTGTGTCTCAGGCCAGAATCAGGTCACATGCGCTCTCCAAAACCTGGCCCGGGCAAGGTGAGCAACAACCATGGAGAGGAAGAAGAAGAGGCAGAGGCAGACAGATGGTGAGGATCATCTCGCCTAACTTCTTCTCACCTAGAACCAGTCATTCTGGGCTGTAGGCAGATCCCTACATCTATTAACCATCCGTGAAATAGCTGGGAAGTTTTAGAAAATGGTGGGTTCTGGGGCTTTTCCTCAGAACTACTGAATCAGAATCTCTTGGGCCTAGAAATGTATATTTTAACAAGCTCCCCCGTTTATCCTCCTGTTCAGCGACTTAGAAAGTATGAGAATCCCCCCTATAAGGATATGACTTAAGTCTTCAGTGTGCTCTAGGTCCCTCATGAGCAGCTAGCTCCCTCCTGCTCTTCTCACTCAACCAACCTCGCTCAGCCACCCTGAGTCCCTCCACCCTGGCCACATGCGTACCTCAGGGCCTTTGCATGTATGTTTCTGTAGATCCCTGAGGTAGGCCAAGTAACAGCTCCCCCAAAATGTGTATGTTCTCTCCCCATAACTGGTGAATATGTGAAAGGGCTTGGCCTCTGTGATTAAGTCACATTTGCCTTCACACCTCTCCAATTTCCCACCCACTACAGAATCCATAAAGTTTTCTCTACTTCTTTATTATTATTCTGCTGCTTTTTGAAAGCTAAACTTCTCCTATTACCCCAATTTCCCATACAGTTGTATATACATACCTAACTATATAGTTTCCTACTTCTCAAATCTCCTCCAACATAAAGCAAGAACTATTTATCTGCTGAGAACCGATAACCTCAATGCTCTCGTTGCACTTTTAGTTAAATGGAAAAACAGTTTTCACAATAGTTAATCTTATTACCAATACATATTGATTTTATTTTCACCCCATTTTTTGCATGTAACTTTTTTCCTCCGGCATTACTTTTCTTCTTTTGAAGTATATCCTTCATTAATTTGCCTAGAAAGGTCTTAGGGGATTAGTTCTCTTGGTTTTTGTATGTGTGTAGTTGTCTATGTATCTTAAATATTGTTTTATTTTTCTCAGCTATGGAATCTGGGTTAATGCCTCTTGTCACTCAAAATTTGAAGATATTATTTCTTTCTTCGTATTTATTGTTAGTTATGAGACATTTATAGTAAGTGTATTTGTCACCCTTGACTTCCACTACTGAAATAAGAGACTGATTAATTCAGATCAAGACCAAATTTCCTGTAAGAAGTTTGTAGGTCAGCTCTGCTATGAGTAAAACCCTACTATATGTGCATGTATGCATGTAGACTTTTCACATAAAAGTATCATCCATACATACTGTATCATCAGCTGTTTGTTTTTTTTCTTGGAGCCTGTGTAACAGATATTATGTTATGTCAGTATAAGTAAATTCTACTTCCTATGGCAAAAAAAAAAAAATGCTTTAAGTAAATTTGCGTGAATAAAAGAAAAATCTCATACCTTCACAAACTTCTCTCCCATTACTCAGAGATAACCAATTTGTTTTTTGTTTTTTGAATCATTTACTTGTACTTCTGTATTATGACTTATGAACTTGAAGATATCAATTGACTCTCTGCTATTAAAACTGACAAAATTTAATTCTCTAATACTACCCCTGCCTTACAACTCTTCCCAGAGTTTTATGGGTTATAATTTTTCATTGCTCAGTCTGTTACTTTTTATAATGCTGGCTACCCAATTTTTAGCCTTCTGTGTCTTTTATACAGGTTAATTATAAAAACTGAAAAACCAGTAAGTAGGAGTTCTGTATCTAGCTATGACACATTAGCTTATAACAGATCAGCCCTCCTGCCAAGAATAACTAAAAAGTTGGATTTTACTAATGCATTTGCTAAATGCAATATAATATTCTAGATTAGATCCAGTAATTTTTTAAAAGACCATTAATAGAAAAATTGGTAAAA
The DNA here is from genome assembly GCF_011764305.1 of Mustela putorius furo. NCBI lineage: Eukaryota > Metazoa > Chordata > Mammalia > Carnivora > Mustelidae > Mustela > Mustela putorius. Next base: position 11,861,265 of record NW_025421480.1, on the reverse strand, counting down.
TTAGAATAAAGTCTAAAATTTGTTAACAGTAATGTACCAATGTTTTTGTTCCTTAAGTTTTGGCAAGTATGCCACAGTAATGTAAGATGTTACATTAGGGGAAGCTGGGTGAAAGATATATGGAAACTTTTTATACTATTTTTGCAACTTTACTGTAAATCTAAAATTATTCCACAATAAAAAATTTATTAAAAGAAAAAAAATTTTGAAGGCACTGGAAAGCTGCCAAGACAGGAGGATTTCAGAGAGCCAAGATATCAAAGAGAAGTACAGAAGAAAGTCAGCTATCCATGTAGTTTTTAGCCTCAAGGCATTTGCCAACTCTTAAAGCTTCAGATAAGACACCATGAAGCAGAGTATCAGAGAAGCAGAACAGAAGGTAGGAGCCCCAAGTCTGAGAACTAAGCAGCCTTCTAGGCAATCTCACATAACCAGAAGAATGAAAATTGGAGGTTAGTACCCATAAATATAGAGTAAGACTGGAAACTATCCCAGTCATTCCATAAAAGGACAATTCCCTAGAAGTAAAGGCAAACCAAAATAGACCAGTCTTTACCAAGACTGAAGCCCAGATTCAAGTAAATTTAATCCTTCTCTGGATTCAGGTATAATGCCTACCACCTCAAAAAAAAAAAAAAAAAAAAAAAAAAAAAAAACAAAGTCATCCAGAGATCCAGAGGTTCAGATCACCTGTACAGTTTTCATTTCACAACACTCATAATTTGATTAAAAATTACTTGGTATAGTAACAGGCAAGACCAAATGACCAAAACAGGGGAAAAAAGTAAAAGCAAACCCACCAAAACAATGAGAAGACAAGCCACAGAATAGGATAAAATATTTGCAAAAGACATATCTGAAAAAGGATTGTTACCTAAAATACACAAAGAACTCTTAAAACATAACAGCAAGAAAACAAAAAATATAATTTAAAAATGGGCCAGAGATATTAACAGGCACTTTGCCAAGGAAGATACACAGATGGCAAACAAGCATATGAAAGATCACATCATGTCATCAGGGAAATGCAAATTAAAATGACAAAGGAGATATCATTATATACCTATTAGAATGGCTAAAATCCAAAACACTGACAACACAAAATGCTGGAAAGGATGTGGAGCAACAGGAATGCCTTCGTTGCTGATGGGAATGCAAATGGTACAGCCTCTTTGGAAAACAGTTTGACAGTTTCTCACATAATTAAACATACCCTTACCATATCCTCCAGCAACCATATCCTTGGTATTTATTTACTCAAAAGAGCTGAAAACTGGGCACTTGGGTGGCTTAGTCAGTTAGGCATCTGCCTTCAGCTCAGGTCATGATCCTGAAGTCCCAGGATGGATTCCCGCATTGGGCTCCCTGCTCAGGGGGGACTTTGCTTTTCTCCCTCTGCCCTTCACCTTTCTCTCTCTCTCTCTCTCTCTCTCTCTCTCTCTCTCTCCCAAATAAATGGATAAAATCTTAAAAAAAAAAAAAAAAAAAAAGGTTGAAAACTGAGGTACCTGGCTGGCTTGGTTGGTACAGCGCATGACTCTTGATCTCAGGTTCTTGAGTTTAAGCCCATGTTGGGTATGGGCTTACTTTTTAAGAATGAGGAGGAGGAAGTGGTGGAGGAGGAGAAGGAGAAGAAGAAAAAAAGGAGGGGAGGGAGAAGCTTAAAACATGTGAACACAAAAATCGGCAGATGAATGTTTATAGCAGCTTTATTTGCAATTGCCAAAACTAGGAAGCAGCCAAGATGTCCTACAGTAGGTGAATGGATAAACTGTGGTACATCCATACAATGGAATATTGTTCAACACTAAAAATAAATGAGGTATCAAGCCATGCAGGGACATGGAGGAAACTTCAAAGCATATTACTAAGTGAAAGAAGCCAATCTTTTTTTTTTTTAAGATTTTTATTTATTTATTTGACAGATCACAAGTAGGGAGAGAGGCAGGCAGAGAGAGAAAGGAGGAAGCAGGCTCCCTGCTGAGCAGAGAGCCTGACGTGGGGCTCGATCCCAGGACCCTGGGATCATGAGTGGAGCCGAAGGCAGAGGCTTTAACCCACTGAGCCACCCAGGTGTTCCAAAAGAAGCCAATCTTAAAAGGCTACATCATGTATGATTTCTATTATATGATATTGCAGAAAAGGCAAAACTGTAACAGGAAAAAGATCAGTGGTTTTCAGGAAGAGAGGGATGAACAGGTGGACAGTGAAATTCTTCTGTATACTACAATGGTGGATACATGTCATTAAACATTTGTCAAAACACATAGATTTAACAACAAGAATAAACCCTAATGTAAACTATGGACTTTGGGGCTAAATACATGTCAGTGCTGGTTCATTGGATGTAAAAAATTTACCACGTGGGGCCAGTTGCTCATGATGGGGAGTCTGTGGGTGCTGGTGAGGGGAAAGGGTGTTAAAGAAATTTCAGAGCTTTTCATCCAATTTTGCTGTGAATCTAGAACTGCTCTAAAAAATGATGTCTATCAACAAGCAAGCACAAAAACAGACCCAAAGGAATATTGGAGTTTCAGATGAGAACTTTGCAATAACTATGATTACTATGCTCAGTAAAACAGAAGAAAAGATTGATAATTTCAGTTTTAAGGATGCTGATAAGATTTGCATTCTCTTAATTCATTCAATTATTTAACAAATGTTGAATCCCTACAATGTGCTAAACATTTTGATTGGTACGGGGAATAAAACAGTGAATGTAATAAAATAAATCTCTCTCTCTCTGCCCTCATGGATCTTACATTCTAGTGGGGGTTAAAAAAAAATAGAAACAAATAAGAAGATAAATGATAAGGAATGTTAAAATATGCTATGTGCTATAAAAACAACTATCCATAGAAATATTCAAAATCATGCCATATTTGGGCCATGATTCTTGATACAGTTTTTGTTTTTCCTGAAATCCCAAATTTTTCTTTTTCTTATAATAAAAAGAATTACATATTTTAAAAATAATTTCTATAATATATTGAGAGCTCATAATCATATTACTTACTGAAATCCACTTTTTCCTACATTCTTCTTGGAGTTATCAGACATCCTGTTCTAATTTGACCCAGTTGGGTTTTGGCCTGCTGTATAGGTGTTAGGCTGGGATTTCTTTTCTTTTCTTTTCTTTTCTTTTTTTTTAAGATTTTATTTATTTATTTGACAGACAGAGATCACAAGTAGGCAGAGAGACAGACAGGGGTGGGGGAGCAGGCTCCCTGCTGAGCAGAGAGCCCGAAGTGGGGCTCGATCCCAGTATCCTGGGATCATGACCTGAGCTGAAGGCAGAGGCTTTAACCCACTGAGCCACCCAGGCAACCCTGGGATTTCTTTTTAATGCTCTAAGTATTGGAGCCTGGTTTTTTTCTCCCTTCTTCAATTATTTTCTTATTTTGTTAGTCTACATGCTCAGATTTTATATGTTTTTGTTTTGCTTTGTTTTGTATAGTAAGCAGTGAGGGAGATAAAATTTCTGAGCCTTCCATCTCTAAAGTGTCCTTAGACCTCACATTTGAGTGATAGTTTGGCTGGGTATATAAATCTAAGTTCAAAATCATTTTTCCTTAGAAGTTGAAAGTCATTGTTCCATTCTCTTCCAGCAACCAGTGCAGCTGATTAGAATCAAATAGAAATCTGATTCTCTTTCTTTAATTGAAACACTTCCCTCCAGAAGCTTTTAGAATTTTCTCTTTATCCTTATGTTCTGAAATTTGATGAGCAAATACCTAGGCATGGGTATTTTCTATTCATTTGCTGACAGCTAACTGCAATTTAAAAAAAAAAAAAAGGTTACCTTTCTTGCATCTTGGGAAATCTGATTATTTCCTTTTCTTCATTTGTCTCTTGTCTATTTCCAGAACTTTCACTGGGTAGGATTATACCTCTTTGTTTGATCTTTCCGGTCTCTAAACTTTTCATTTGTATCTTAAATCTTTTTGTCTTTTGCTCCACAAGCAGGGATATTCTTTTCAGTGTTGTCTTCCAGGATACTTATCAAAATGCTTATTTCAGTATCCACATGTTTTAATTCCAAAAAATACTTTGTTTTTTGTTTTCTCTCTCTTTTTTATAGCAGCAGTTATTTTATAAGTGCAATGTTGTCTTGGATCCTTCTGAGGATACTAATAAAATAAGTCCCCTTCTGTTCTCTGTTCTCTGTTTTCTGTTTTCTCTGGGATTAACTCTATTAGTTGGCTTTACCATTTTGTGCTTTACATTTTCTGCTCAGACTGTCTAGAGATAATCTAGTGTCTATCATGAATAAAGGATTTATTAATACTTGTGAATAAAGGTTGATTAATATAGGTAGATGGTAATAATTTCTCTGCAATTGTGTAACTTTTTCCCAATATGCCTCTCCTCTGGAGAAAAAGACTGACTTCAAGTTGTGAATATGTGGGAAAGCTGACAAATGTCTGGCTTTACATTAGTGTGCATGTTGGGGAGCAGGGGGACAGGCTGATGCCCAACATATGCCAAGCTAAGAGGTACTCTGAGGTACCAAAATCCTCACCAAAGAGCCTTCATCCATTCCAGACATACCATTCGTGTTTCTTTAAAGAGCAACTCTCTATGGACCAAATATTACTGCTCCTTATCACTACCAAAAAGGAAGACTTTATTTTCTTAAAAGAGTTAAAAGCAATTCATATCTAAATATGGTCAATAAGTGAGATTATAAAACTTCTCCAGTGAAAAATGATGTGTGATTTCCAAGTAATCAACAGAACCCAACAGGTAGGGATGGTACCAGTCAGACTTTGGGCAGCAGAAGCAAGGTCAAGTCAAGTGTTGGTTTTCCCTTTGAACTTTGAAGGCAACATTCTTCTGGTGGCCAGGTGGAATCAGACTCATCCCTCACATCCACACCCCATACAGAAGAAGAGACCACCTGGTGTAAAACTGAGTGGCAAATAATGAAAGATAGTAGGAAATGGGGAGCACTGGAGAGACTCTGACTTGTCAAGAGAAGGTTCAAACAGAGAAATAATTATTTGCTGACATTTGGGATAAGGGTAAAACTTTAATAGGATAGAATATCTACAGTGTGCTGGCACTGACCTAATCATGCTACCTGAACTATCTCATGTAATAGTTACAATAGCTCCATGCAGTAAATATGAAGATTGGCATCATCTTGCATTTAAATAGAAACAGTATATCATAGAGACAAAGAATTCAGGCTGTAGAGCCAAGTGTTGAGATTGAAATCCAGGTTCCTCCACTCCTAGCTATGTCACCTGGAACAAGTCACTTAACATTTTTGTGCCCCACTTGTCTCACATGTAAAGTAAGGACAATTATGGAATGTAATTTGTGGGACTGTTATGAAGATTAAATTAATTAATACATGTAAAACAGTGCCTTTAAAAAACTAATCTAGCAATAAATGTTGGTATTTATATTATCATTAGAGGAGCTAAGTAGTTTGCTAGTGGAAGAGCCAAGATGTTAAAGCCAGATATCTCAGACTTCTCAATCTGATCTTACCAACTACTCTATGTGGCCCGTCCCATGTGGTATATATAGCAAATGCCCACATGGTGAGATGCCAGGAGTGTCCAGAAGTGCTCCTACCCAAACATTTCACTAACTGCCTGTTAACTGGGCATTCTACAGGGCAATGGCTAGAGACTTTGCTTCCTGTTAAAATATGAATACATTGCCAGGCCCTCTAAACACTTGGACATTTCAGCTTTCAGTCATCAGTCAGTCACAACTTGAGTGTGAATGAGCTCCAGACTCTTTCATGATAGCCGTTCTTAATTTGGAGGGAAGTACAGGCAGTTTAATGGGTACCTGAGAGCCCTGAAGATGAGGGGACATGCTGAGGGACAGAGAGCAATGATCAGGAGCTTCAAAGGCAAACTTCAACCAGTTACACCAGATGGCATTTAACAGTTTTATATTTGCTTTCCATTATGGCCCTGGGAGACAGGGATTACTATCAGCCTCATTTGACATAATGAGGAAATTGAGGCTGAGTGGCACAGAGTGACTTCTCTGAGATGGTACAACTGATGATTGGCAGGGCTGGGACTGGAGGCCAGGTCTATGAAGCCCACACCTTGACTCTGTCCATGGTCCTGACCCGCCCCTCTCCAGCCACTGCATGGTTTGGCCCTGGTTTACTCCTGTCCACAACCACTCAGGTGAAGTCAAGCAGGGCTGACCAACCCTCACATACCACACTTCTGTCCAGGCACTGGTAGTTCCCCCAGTGGGCCCATATTTGTCAAAATAGAGGAAAGAAACAGAAAGGTCATTGTTTCCAACCATTTGCAAGAATATCTGAGTTAAAAATGGAAGATTTGTCATTTGCATGGTGAAGGGAGGCGGGGAAGAGGAAGCATTGTTAGGTGTTGGTAATGTAAAAACATAAGTATGCTGTTATTTATGTAATTAGTTATTGCTTTCATTATGGGTGCAGTCTTAATGGTTATAGTATTTATGTATAATTACCTTAATATTCACTGAAATTTCCAAGTAGCTCCCTAATTAACTGTCTCAAATATATAATTACATTGCATCTTTACGCAAGACTTGCCTAATTAATGTAGTTACACCACTTCTTTTGTGAATGTGCATTATTAAATGCTCTTTGCATCATTCTTCTGACTTCTTGTAATTCACGCTTTACAAAAATTAAGACCCCGAATTAGAAACCTTCACAAGCAGCCTAATCCAGCAGCAAAGCAGAGGCTCATAGCAACTCTGGAAAAAACAAGGACTTGCTAAGCCTCATTATGAGTTTCTCATTATACAACCTGCCTACTTGGAGGTCAGAGGAGCCCAGGATAGCCAGGCTCATTAGAACAGGCAGCCTCACAGTGAGGCCCTCAGGTCCCAGCTTCCTTTGTCTAACTCAGGCTGTTGCCCTCGAGGTTAACCTGCCCTCAACAGGAAAGGCCACCATGTGTCCTGAGACTTCTGCATGACAGAGGGCTGAGCATTAGACCTCTATGCTCTTCCAGCTAGCATGCCTGAGGCAACCTCTCATAAGTCTTGCTTTCCTAATCTGTAAAATAGGTACAGTGGCCAATGCCTACCTCCTCAAAATGTTCCCATAAGAATTAAATTAAGTAATGAACAGGAAAGAGGTTTAGAGTACACAAGTATTGTGTTATATGACTGCAAGGGATTATTTCTAGAACCACTTTGCCTTGCTACCAGAGTGGTCTCAGAATATATTGGTTATTCAGTGCTGCAGAGCAAACCACCCCAAACTCAGTGGCTTAAAACAACCACCATGTCATTTAGTTCATAATTGTGTGGATGGACAATTTGGGCCAGGCTCAGCTGGGTGATCTTTCTGGTCTGAACCAGGCTCAGCTGTTCCTGGCTAGGGCTCACTCCCATATCTGGGGCCACAGCTGGGATGGCCAAGACCCCTCTCCATGTGGCCTCTTGCCCTCTGTCAGGCTAGTCTTGGCATGTTCAGTGCTGGAAGCATTTCTAGCCCAAGATCAAAAGCCACAAGGCTTCCAGACCTGGGACTCACACAATTTCACTTCCACCACACTCTATTAGTCAAAGTACCTCACAAGACCAGCCTAAATTCAAGGGCTGGGGAAATGGACACCACATCCTGATGGAAGGAATTTGTGCCATTGTTTGTAACTTAGCACACCAGGCTTACCTCTAATCTCTTCTTTTCAGGGAGAAAATAATTCTTCAATTAACCAGTAACCATGGGTTATTGAGCACCTGCCATGGACTTCATATTGTGGGAGGTCCCACAGGATCCAGAAGAAGTTTAAGACAGCCACAGATGAAGAGGCAAAGCCAACAAACATGAATGAAATAGAAATAAAGTATGTGCAAATTATGTGGTGTGGGCTCTAAGTATAATAAAAATGCCCAGAAAGGAGAGATCTATGAATCATGGGAGAAGACTTCATGGAGCAGTCTGGCAAGGAGGCCACCACAGGCCAGGCCAAAGCAAGATGAAGAGAATGAACTCAATGCATAGGAGGCAGTGAGACAATCAGTTGAAGGAGAGAGTAAGGTTCATGCAGGCAAGACCCTTGGAGCCATTTGGACTTGGAGGTTCCATGGGAAGGGAAGTGGGGTTTGAACAGAATAGTCTTAAGATCCATGAATAATTATGTACTTAACATCAACCAAACATTTCCCAAGAACCTAGGAACTCAGCTCTTCCTTCAGATAACCACAGAGTTCAAACTCTTAATTCAGGTCACCTTCTCAGGGAGGTTGTCCCACTGTCCCACACATTTTTGCACACACACACACACACACACACACAACCACTCAAACATGCACACAGCCTCACCCCTCACTAATCTTTTACCCACCTTCACTGTCTTCAGAGAAACTGTCACTACTATGTACTGTATTACACACTTTGTGTTACTTTGCTTCTGTTCTGTCTCCTTTCCCCTCACAAGTTTATAAGCTGTATGAGGGCAGGACTCGATCCATTTTGTGTAGAGCTGTATCATCCCCAGCCCCTTGAATATACCTGGCATGTAGCATACCCTCAATAAATACTGTTGAATGAATGAATGATTAAAGGAATGTATTTTACATGCCAGGAGCCAATCAGCTAGGTCCAGTCTTCACCAAGAACAGCATCAAAATCAATAACCATAGTGATCATGAGATACTGGGAGAAATAGCATGGCATTTCATGGTCATTCCCTGGGTACATTAACATGGAGGGCAAATCAGCTAACCTCATCAACCTGCATCCCTCCTTTCTCCCTGCTCTCAGCACTATGTGCCTTAGAAGCTGACAGGGTGGCGTGCACACAGCATATGAGCAATGCTGTCTAGAGACACAGAGCTGCATACACATAATTATTAACATAACTGTGAATGGTGGTAGAATATCTCCATATTTTACTGAGGAGACAGCTCAGAAAGACAAAGGAACTTACCCAATACTATGTAGCTAGTTAACGTTGAAGGTGAGACTCCAACCTAGGTCTTTTGGCTTCAGATCCGAGCTCAGCCCACTGCTGCTCTTGCCACTGCAATACATGGGCTGGCTATTGAGGACTCTGAGCCTTACCTGTACCAAGCCAGGGAGAATAAAGGGGCCAAGACTTAAATGGTGGGGATAGGAGGCAAGGCTTACCCCCTGCCCATTATAAAGATGCCATTCACATTGTAAGCCATGTAAATAGACTGGAGCATAACTCCATAGACTGCAGGGGGAATGGCACCCCCATAGAGGTTCAACACAGGAAAATGCACAAAATGCATCAGAAACTCAACATATGGGGTGAGAACTGAAAATGGAGATTTGGATCTGGACTCGGAAAATGTGGCTCCAGAAATGTAACTCTGGTTCCAGCACTCACCTGCCCTGTGTGCTTGGGCAAGTCACTCAACAGCCTGAGCCTGTTTCCTCATCTATAAAATAGGAATAATATCTTCCCTGAGTGTTGAAAAGCTTTTGAGAGGATTAAATAAGTAAAGATACATATAAAAGCACATTGTAAACATGGAAAGAGCTAAACAACTCTCCAGTACTGTTATTCCCTCCATATTAAACAATGACCCTGTGACCCCAAGGGTTCCTATTCTCCATAACTGGACATACTCCATCATTAAAGAAAGGGCTTTTGCTGAAAACAAATATGTATATCATGGTCACTCCGTATCCAACAGTCTCCTAGGCAATACAGAGATTTAATATGAAGTACTTGGAACCTGGCACCATGCTGGAAAGTTAGTCCATACTCCTCGAGTCATAGACTTGATGGCAGCCTACTTCTGTCACCGCCTAGGTCTGGGATGCTACCAAATCACTTCACCACTTTGAGGCTCAAAATACTTGTTGTAGGAGAAGGTCAGGTTTGACTGGTCATTTTCAAGCTCAAGTCTGAAGGTGTTCTACAAATATTGTATTAAATTTCATCATTAAAAGTGAATTTTAAAACTATTTCTATGCCAGTGGAAAGTATACCCTCAGATGTATCATGTGTCAAAGTTGGCACATTACATAGCCTCAATTCTTTAACATGAGTTTCGGCTGATTTCAAAATAAGAAAATGCTATAACTCAGAACTTAAGGTATTTCTTTTAACAACATATTGATTTTAAGGACCATGTTGGGGCCCCACAAATAATTTCTTATGAAAAAGGAAATATACTGGAGTGCCTGGGTGGCTCAGTGGGTTAAAGCCTCTGCCTTTGGCTCAGGGCATGATCTCAGGGTCCTGGGATCGAGCCCCACATCAGGCTCTCTGCTCAGCAGGAGCCTGCTTCCCCACCCCCTCTCTCTGCCTATCTGCCTACTTGTGATCTCTGTCAAATAAATAAATAAAATCTTTTTTAAAAAAAGAAAGAAAAGAAAAAGGAAATATACTGATAAAAAAGTTTGAAAATCACTGAACTGGTTGATTCCCTATGGCCCTTTCTCACTCTGAAATATCTCTGATTCTGTGATGAATATAGAGCAGAATTCCACCTTTCAAAGAGAATGAAGTCTTCTTGAGAAGATAAGAAGCATAACATGATGACATACAGCACAGGACAATTGCTCTAGCTGTCCCCTGATAACACTTCTACCCTGTTCCCACAGTGTTATCTGCAGACCAGCTTGCCAAGAATAAACCTAACACTTCCCAGTCTCCTCTGTGTCTTGGTGTGGGCATATGGCAACGTCCTGGCCAATGGGATTGGAGATAGGGGTGGAAGTTGTATGCATGTACAGAAAACTCTCAGGAAGTCTACTTAGAAGTCTGTCTTCCTTCTGCCCTTTACTCCTTCCTGATGGCTAGAATATGGACACCATGACTGCAGCGATATAGGAGCCACTCTGGGTCTTTACTTAGCAGTTATATGTTGAGGACAGCAGAGGAATACAACAGAAGGGACTTAGCGCTTGACGACAGTGGACCACCTACCTGGACCTTCACGTGAATGAGAAATAAATATCCATCTGATTTCAACCACTGCTGTTTTGGAGTTGCTGCCACTCACAGCCAAAATGAATCTTAACCCATACAACAACCTATCATTATGTGCTTAACTTCCCCTTAGGAGCAATAAGCTCTTTGCCATCCCATCCTCTTGAGGCCATGACATGTGATCTTTATTTGTGCTTTTATAGAGGCCATCACTAGTTCACACAGTAAAAGGTGCCTATCAGAGTCGGTTCTTTACCCTGTGCCCTTCCTCTGAGCCTCAGCCCCCGCATGTGCAAAGTGGGGATAATACTTCTTGTCTACCGGGTTGTTGTAGGGAAAGGTGGGGTGGGGTGTGGTGGGGAAATCACCGAATCCAAGCCTCAGCTTCATGACCTATTTCAAATGTAGCCCATTCATAATCTCTCCAAGTGAGGCATTATCCCCATTACAGTGACCCCCAATGGGATTGGAGGTGGAAAACAGTCAACACACGCCTTTGGATATGCATCTGGCTACCACTGTCTGTATGTGTGTGTGCGCGCACATGTGACATGCGCACGTGGACATAAATTCTGTAAATTCTGTAACTATAAATTCTGTAAATATCTTATGATCAGGAGAAAATTTATTGTAAAGCTAATGAGTATAATTTTCAGGGCTTCTCCCCAACACCAACCACTTCAAAGACCCCGGGAGAGGACATTACAGTGTGTTCACATGACCATGTATTTGTATAAAATTTGCAGAAGTAAGATATTTTAGTAAAAGTCAGTCAAGATGTCTCCCACTTTCCACTCTGACTGCCATCTCAACCTTCACTCAACTGGTGGAGGAATGGCTACAGGTATTTTGGGATCTCAGTTAACCCTAACCCTGACCCTTACCCTAAGTGAAAGCTGAGTTGGTGATACATTTAGTTTGGGTTTTGTGGGGTATATTTGTGTGGTCTGCAAGCCCTTATGTATTTACTGCTGGTGGTCCTAGGAAAGGAATGGCTCCCAGGAATACTCTTAGTATCACTTCATAATGTATTTAAAAGTGGTATATGAGAAAAACTTAATAGAGGTGTTCCTAAACTTGACAAAATGTGGGCCCACCTGTGTGACCTTACACAAGCTAATCAGCCTCTCAGTGCCTTCGTCTCCTCACCCATAAAATGAAGAGCACAGAATCTACCTCATGGAGAGATTGTAAAGATTAAAGGCATAATTTTTAATTCACCTGAAGCACTTGGAACAGGGACCTGACCTCAGTCAACATTATTGTTGCTGTTATCATCCTGAAATGGAAGGGATTTTCTTTCTGCTTCCCCTTTGTAGCCCTGGAGCTCTCCATCCTGCTCTTGAGGTTCTCCTACAAATCTCTTCTGGTCCTGATGAAAAAGCCAGTCCTCCTTGTTGCCAAAACATCCCTGATACATGACACAAAGCATCACAGGAACATAGGAAAAGAGTTCAGGAAACTTCCTACAGCGACACCTTTTATGAAGCTGCAGAAAATCAAGCAACCAAAACAGATAAATACGCACCCCAAAACCTCACCCTGAGCACTTCACAAGGCAATTCAACACATCCGGATAAGTCACTGAGGTCGATTATTCTGCGGCTCAGTTGGAGTCTCCTGTGTACATGGCGCTGGTGGGCATGGATGCTTTCACCGAACAAGAGACGATCACCACGTGGGTGAGTTAAGTCTGACGCCTTTGGCACAGGTGACCTATCAGGGTTTTCCCTTAACTCATGACATTCACTCCACAAGATTCAGCTTCTTACTTTTAGAAACTACAGATCTCTGTGTAATGAAAGAAATACCAGGAACTTAGGTCACAACTATGACAGGAAGCGTGCGGATCTGTTGACAGGCTCCTCTTCCCTGACTTTCTGTAGTGACCTGAAGATCCACCCCCATCCACAATAGAAATGCTGGAACATCTTTTTCTCTTTAAATGTGTCATGATTGGCCTAAGAGTCACCTATGATTGTGGAATGGGGGGAAAAAATGAATTTGAGAAATAGTTTGGGAGGTAGACTCCATAAGACTTTTCTACGGATTGAATGGAAACCCTGATTGGAAACCCTCCTTCTATCTCCTGCTCTTCTAGATGTGGCGTGTGGCCCCTGGGAGCCCTGAGATTCTTTCCAGCCAAGCGGGATGGGAATGCCTCCTCTATCCAATCCATGGAGCTCTGGGAAAATCCACTGAAAGACTTGTGACCTTTTTGTCAATTGTTACACGTCACTTGTCATGATCAGATTTGTCCCATGGTGGGTATGAAAGACCAAGTTGGACTGTTCCCCCCATCTGAGGTCGGTCTTCTGGAGAGGAGTGCGGTCTCTGGTCAGGGCAGAGAGAAAACACCCCTCCCCACAGGGAGGGATTCACGGCCGGTTGTGCCACTGCCACCCCCACCCGCAGAGTCGCTGACTAAATGGTGTCTGAGGAAACCGTTTCCCTACCTGCAGGATCTGGCCCACATCGAATTAACTAATGAGACTCTTCCTATAGGCCTTTCTCAGGCCAAATTCCCAGGCACTGCCGGCCGTCCTGGTGCCAGAGATCTATTAGAGTCCCCATCGGAGCAACATATGTCTTCTGTGGGATTTCTTTTATTTCGCATCTACAGACAAGCATGGCCTCCACCTCCATTTGACTGAGTTGCTGTATCCATTAATTTTCTGCCACATGACAGCTAGGAGAGAAATGGGAAAAAGGACTCTGAGCTGGGACACCTAAAAATCTCTCTCCAGGGAGAGTCCAGTGCTTAGTAAGTTTAATTCAGCCAACATGGAGTGAGCGCCAACTACGTGTGGGGCGCTGCGATGCGGTCCAAGGAAGTGACATAATGTGAGAGAATGGTGAATGTTTTAACTGAATTCACCACACTTTTAGGTGATTGGCTCCATCAGTATGACACTACCTGAAGTCTGCCTGTGAAGCATCGTGGTGGCCCACTGTGCTACCTAGGACTCACATATGGAAATTCTTTTTTCCAATATAGGATTTTTCCATTGTCTTTTTTTTTTTTTTTCCCCAGATCTTGTGATGCCCAGATAGCTACCAAAATAACGAGTGGCTGCAACATCTGGGAGACCAAACAGACACAGGAAAAATACAGCAGAAGGGGAAGATCCATAAAAACAGGAAACATGGAGAGGAGAGTTTAAAAAGATGTCAAAACAAAGGCGGCCTGGGCGGGCAGCGAGGGAGGAGGCCGGGAGAGAGGCCATGAGCTCACGCGCCGGCACCAGTTCCTTAGGAGTCTTCGGAGAATTACAGGCAGACGCGTAGTGCCATGCACACACACAAAAGGACCGCAACCTTTCACACCTCTGTTTTACATAAAAGGCATGGCCTCCTTCAAAACTGAATAATAGCAACACCATCAACTTCCCTACGTAGGGGGCTAACCCTGACGTCTGGGCCCACCGGTCCCCGGACGTGAACACATGTGGAGCAACAGCGGCGCCATGGAGCCTCCTGCACAGAGGCCTCGTTCCAGCTCTGCCCAACCTCATCACAGAGGCCTGGTGCGCACCCACACTCATCTCTTTCATTCCCATATGCCCACACTGACACTGGGCCAGGCCCATAACACCGTGTCATCCAACGAATAATTGCCCGAACTGAACTTCAAATGGCTTTGAACTCACCACCCAATACTCTAACCACATGGCTCTCATCTCCTGGTCCACATTTTCAGATTCCAGTTAAAGCAAAGTAGCCACCCCCAGCAGAGCGGGGGCACCACCTCCAACACGGAGGGGGAACCAAGTCAACAACATTGATTACCTTACGGACAAGTAGAACTTTAAGAGTTGAATGGGGGCCTAGAGTTCATCAAATCCGACCTTCTCCTTAGACATGAACTCTCCATGTGTCATTGAAACAGAGAAACTTAAGTTCATGAGTCTCCCGTGCCAGGACATTAACACCCAGAGAGGGTTGCTTCCTCCCCTCCTACCCTGGACAAAGCCAGGGCTAAATGCTTCTTTTCTCTTTCTTTTTTCTTCAAATGACAAAAAGGACAACCATGACCACCACCTCTTCTCTGTTACTTCTTCCATGTGCCAAGATAAAATGTCACCTTCTGATTTTACTCTTCTGGCAGTTTCCCTGGCTTGTGAACTGCCCAACAGAGATTTGATCTCTTCTTGTTTTAGCAATTAATTCTGAAAGTAGCTGCTGATGCCATTAGAAAAAGAAAACATTCAAACCCAAGAGCTAGACCCTTCAACCATGTTCACCTTCTCAAGAAAATGGGGTGTGGTGGCAAGTAGCACCCCGCTCCCATGACATCATGGAAATTTCCTGCCCCACCTTCCAAACTGGTCATGGCCCTGCATGAGTGAAATGAGAAGAGGTCCAGGGCAGGTCTCTGTTCTCCCAAGAGTCACACCAGCTCGGTCCTACCTGTCAATTTCCCTCTCTGTGAGCCTAAGAAGGGTAGAGACATTGGTCACCAGGATCAAGGGCTTTAACAGCCCCAACAGTGCATGGACCAGGACAGCTTCTCCCTGGAACTTCCAGGCTGAGCTACAGACACCCAGCTTCCCATCACAGTGCATTGGAAGTGAATCGCTTATGTTTCTCTCTTGCCTCCTGGACTCTAACAAGGCAGTGATTTAACGATCTGATTCCTCGGAGTCTGACAATAAATGTTTATTTGTGCTAGAGAAACATTCACCTAAGACGTGAACAGAGAAGCTAGCTGCTGATGGCATTTCCAGGGAGAGGGTCAGTGAACTAACTCGGTGTTTAGAGGAAACAAGGCATTCTGAGACTGAAATCCCCAATCTGGAGCAGACACGGTTGGGAGACGAGTGGGGTCAGCTCTCTCCTATATCCCACGGGAATCTTTTTCTCCAGCCCCTTTAAAGTTAAAGCAGTGGCCAGAGGAGCCAGGATGGACACAATCCCCACCGAGTTCCCATCTCTCCGATGCCCCCGCAGGAGGTCCTCAGACAAGCTGGTGGGGAGTCTGCGACGGGAGCTTTTCCGCACAAAGCGACCTCCCTCTTGAAGCCTTCTCACTTCAGGTTTCTTTGAGAGGGTGCCAAGGTTTCACTTGCTGGCACAGAGATCGTCTCCTTCCCTCAGACAGGGTATGTGAAAGGCAAGGCAGGAGGAGCTTTTGTCGCTTGTTTGACTGGGAGGGGCGGGGGGGGGCGGTCTAACGGTGAGACCCCAGTAGAGGAAGGACCTCAGACAGCTGTCTGCCAAGGCACAGAAGAATGTCTTTCTTACTTTATGAGAAAGAAAACAAACAAACAAACAAAAAGATCTAAGGAAAAGGGAAAGAAAGGTAACCATGGAGCTTTTTCCAAGGAGCCTAAGACAGCTATCTCTGCCAGCCGGAGAGTGGGAGAGTCCAGCTTTGTTCTGATGAAGGGATATGAGGCTTATTTGGACCAAAAAAAAAAAAAAATCATCCACTGAATAATCAGATGCCTCTGGACTGGCTACAGAAGGCTCTATCTGGTGGTGTCCATTCTGCCTGCTGGCTTCCTGCGGAGATGAGAGCCTCCCCCAAGGAGACTGCCATTCTCCAAAAGTCGAGTTCTTGGCATGGAGCTGGGGTCCTCGCGATAAGGGATTAGATGGTCTGGGGCCTGCTCTGGACTTCTCTCTGCCAACTCCATGTGGAATTAAAATGCCCGGAGCTGAGCTACTCACTCAGGACCTGCCCCCGGCTCCACGCCCCATAAATCTGTGACCCCATGGGTCCCCTGAAGTTGGAAATGAGATCAAGGCCATTGGGAAATGCCTCGCTGAGCTTCCTGGGAGAAAGGAATCATTCCAACTGTAAGACTGACAAAGAAAAACAAGCCTCAAGATGAATTTAATTTCCACTTATATCAGTTATGGCAAGTTCTAGAAAAAGAAGAACTTGTTTTGTTTTATTTGGTTTTTAATGGTCCACATGATACTCGAAATCAGCAGGAAAGGACTTCTCCACTTGCCTGCTGCAACCCACACCCACCCCTGGAAAGGGGCTCAGGTCTGGGAGATGCAACTCTTAACACCTGGAACCTTGGTCTACATAATAGGACTTTTTAAAGGGCATGATCCAACCAGAGGAGGAAATTCCTTTCCCCGTGACTCTCTTGGCTTATTCAGCTCCTGGCAAAAAGCAGTTAGCCCATGTAATTAATAGAGATGAACCTGGCACTTCACTCAGCATTTCAGCTATTGTGGGGGTCCTCTGCCATGTCTCTAATTTCCAGGGTCTAAGATCTGCAATATCAAGGCGAGGAAGAGCCTTCTGACCATCCTTTGTCTAAAATGTTCTTCTTTTCTAATGTCCCTTTTCTGCTCCCTCTTTCTCCTTCCCACTTTACTCACACCACCCAGAACTCCAGCTGTTCTCACTCCCCCCAGAGGTCGGCACAGAACCACAAGGATTGTGGATTCCCAGCTTGCACTAAGAGAACACAACACAAACCATGAACTCAAAAGAAGAAATGTCCTTCCTCTCCAAGAAGCCACTACCTGGCTTACCCATCAAATGAGCACCAGACTTCAACAAGGAGAACTAGACAAAATGTCTTTGTAACCAAAGGAAACCAATGGGCCACATTCTAGCCACCAGCAAAATTTGCCACAGTATCATGATTCAGGAAATAACTTGGAAAACTCTTGGAGTTGATGGTTAATATGACTTGACCTCAGGACAACATCTGCTTTCAGAAATAATTTATTTAAGCAACACATGGTATTGATTCCTGCTCAAGATCAGACCTAGGCGCAGACATTGAGGAGAGGGGACTAAAACACACAGAAAATACTGCCCTCACAAAACCTACCCTTTAATAGGACAACGGATAGTGTATGTGTAAATGAAATGAAATAGATAAGTAAATGGTGCTAATAAGACTAAACTTCAGACAGTGCTAAAAGCTATAAAGGAAATAAAAACATGATAACGAGGTAGCAAAGGGAGCGAATGGGTGGCCACGAACCGACCTTTGGAGGGCAAAACTGGCCCAAATGATGGGGAGACCCAGGTGTGGAAAGATCTGGAGGGAAGCACTGTCAGATGAGGGAACACCGGGTAGAGCAAAGGAAGTCTGGGGAAGAAGGGACAGAACAAACCTGGGTAGACCAGCTGACCCAATTACTTTTTCAACAATAGCAGAAAAGCCCCTTCTCTCTCTGATGTTTCTTCCCCCCCCAAAATAAAAAATCCATCATAATTATTTCTTTCCCAATTTCCTCCCTGTCAGGCCCTCTTGTCTTTTATCAGCCTGTTCCTCCAACAACCCCCGACTCACCCCCCTACATACACACCCATGTACACACTGAGACAAACAACAGCTAGCGACGAAGGGACCTCAGATGGAAAACACCATGGCTTCTTCAAGACCTTACGACCACCCGCAAGTCGGGCACATGACCAAAACCCTGAGTGGAATGCCTGAGGCGGAGATGCCCCGGCTGGAGACACATGTCAGGGTGTCTGAGGAAAGGGAGGAAGCATGTGCAGTAGTACGGTTTTGTTTCATCTTCTTTGGTTCTGTATGAATAGCACCCGTTAATAGTGCGCTTTCCCTTTTTCTTTAAACAGATTAAGAGTTAGTCCGAGGCAAGAAAGGCATTCTGGTGGTTGGAAAACAGAGTGTCTTCTTTTTTCCTTTCTTTGCCCCGCTGAAGCGACTCTTCCCTCTCCTCTGCTCAGTCTGGGCTCACGTCCCTGTGCTGCAGGCTCGCGCAACCTTCCCACCCATTGCATGGGAAAGAGCATTCAGGAGATGGGCAGCAAAGGTTTTATTCAACTTGACCATCTCCTAAAAAAAAAAAAGAAAGAAAGAAAAAAAAAGAAAAGAAAAAGAAAAAGGAAAGAGAAAGACGAAGAACAGAAGTTGAGAGAGGCCAGACTAAATGGATATGATCTGAATGCATATTTGTGTTACAACTAATACAACCAGCATCAGAGAGGGGCCAAGATCAAATAAATGGTAAAACCTGACAAAGAGAAGAATAGATGGTATGTGGAGCCATCTGTTTTGGAGGACACCCAAATCTGTCTGAATCTGTGAGGCCAAACTACCAGCTATTCTAAGACGCCCCATTCCAAGAGTGGCCTAATGCGCATCTACACAATCACTTTCTCTCGCCATCACTTTGGCTGCAACTTTTTTGTGCAATTAAGTAATTTATTCCTTTCTTCAGCCTCCTGATTCTAATGAATCTGAGCCACAAACAAGCCTCAGTTGCTCCTATTCAAGGAGTCTGATTGCATCTGGCAGTGATTGCTGAAAATCCTGAAGAGGAAACAGGGAAGGGAAGCATATTGTTTGGGGGGGTAATAGGTGAAGACCTGCCTCTCTTGACCTATAATACATTAGTGTCAGTGAACATTTGGCAGCCTTCAGATGATTAGCAATGAAGATGAATCAAGCAAAAAAGAGGTAGAAATCTGCCTCATCTGAATCACCAGAACTGCATACATTTGCATGCTGATTAGCTGTTCTTTTGTCTGTGTTCCTAATTATTATGACACATTATGTCTTCATCATGCAAGATTCTGATCTGTCTTGTTCAAAATGCATGTAGAAAAAAGTGCAGTTTATTGATTCAACATGTAACTTTTATTTTTATGTTTGCTTTAATTAAATACATATTTGATTGCCTTTGACTGCTGTCCTTTTTTTTTTTTCTTGCTCTTATTTATTTCATCTTGTTGACAAACACACAGGTAACCTTCCTTTATCATTCTCAGATCGTCTGGTGCTCAGTCTTCCCTCTCTACCTTCCTCGCTCTCTCTCTCTCTCTCTCTCTCTCTCTCAGGTGCTCACTTCCATTTTCTTGAAGAGGCAAAACAAAGGAGGAAAAGAAAACAAAACGGCATCCCTAGTAACCCAGCAGAGCAGGGGAGCTGGCGGTGGGGGCGCGCAGGCGATGCCCACAGCAGGGAGAGAAAAATGGCTCCAACCTTAAGAAGAGCAGACAAACGTTGTGACTCCGGAGAGGCGCTCTTCCGGAGGACCCTGGGCAGCAGAGCGGGGTTAAAAATAACATGATCTTGCAAAAGAGAGAGACCCGATGTCATTCCCAGTTGTCTTCACACTTTATTGATCATGAGGATTTGTGAGCAGGACGTGAAAATGCCTGTGTCCCGGGTCAAGCCTCCATTTTTCCCATATGGCCCGACGACTCCGCTGGAATATCTGGGAAAGGAGGGGAAACTGCTTTCCCAACGGGCTCCGCTTAGACCCAGTTACTCCCCTTCTTCCTCAGAAGTGGAAGCGAAGCGGGGAACTTGGCACCTCTCTGTGCCAGACCCCAGAGACTCTGCCACCCCCAAAGCAGCCAGGAAACCAACATTCCTAGGAGCAAGGGGGGAGAACAGAGAACTGAACAGAGAACTCTGGGATGAAGGGGGAGGTGCCTCTCGCCCTCCCCTAAAAAGATGCAAAATGTACCAGCGTGTACCTCGAGGTCTTCTGGGGCTACTTCCTCCAAACAACTGGAGACTCTTTCAGTCGAAGGGTTTGGGAGAGGTGTGGGCAGAAAGAGAAAGGAAAAGATATTTGTCTCCTGCTGGTTACAGCCACCCCTAGCCCTGATGTCCTTATCACCCTCCACCCAGGGATATGCTAAACAGCTGGAGTTAGCACCAAGCTATTTGGCGAATCCAATCAAGACACTCAGAAAGCAAAAGAGCATCACAGAGGAAAAGCCGGATGCAGGAGTAATTGAGTGTGCTGAGGGTCCATAGATGCTCAGAAAGAAAGCAGGACCCAACCAAATGCAAATGGCTCCTCACTGAAGAGGCATAATGCCCATCGCTCTTCCCTGCTAATGGGCATGATTGGCTGGAAATGTAATCAACAGCTCTGCCCCCGACATCTATCCCTACAGTGAGGGACGACGGAAATCCATATTCATGAGAAAGCAAACCGGCAATGTTTACTGGGTGCAGAGAGGGGGTAGGGCTGGCCTGGGTCAGACAGAGTTCCTTGGGAGCCATAATGAGGCTGGGAGCAGGGAAACCAGCGCTGTTAGAGATGCCCCCCAACCCCTCCCCTCACAAACCTGCCCCCCAATAAGGACACACGGTTGCTGAATCTGGAACTAAAGAGAACACTGGAATCCATAATACCTACACAGAATTTGTCCAGTGACAGTGGCCTCTGGATGTCCATCTGGATGCTGCCATCTCACAGCATCTTGTATAAAGGTGCTGAGTCCCTCCCCTCCCTTGCCAACCCATCCTCTAAGCACAGCACATCTACTCCATGTGTGTCAACACTATGGAGAAAATGGTAACAAAAGGTGCAGGTATAACACAGACATCTTGAAATCTACTTTGGAATCCCTCCATCATGCACCAGCTTGCCGAAGCTAAAAATAAAGGATATCTGGCATTGGACTGGGATGCATGGTGTCTGCATTAGTCAGCTCAGGCTGCCAAAACAAAATATCAGAGACTGGGTAGACTAAAACCAGGAACTTATTTTCTCACCATTCTGGAGGCTGAAAGTCCAAGATCAAGGTGTTGGCAGGGTTGGTTTCTCCTGAGGCCTCTCTTCTTGGCTTGCAGATGGCTGCCTTTTCCCTGTGTCCTCACATGGTCTTTCCTCATGTGTGACCACACCTGATGTCTCTGTGTATCCTAATCTTTTCTAGTAAGGACACCAGTTAGATTGGATTAGGGCCCACTCCAATGTTTCATTTCTACCTAATTCACTGCTTAAGACCCTATCTCCAAAGACAATCATATTCTGAGGTAGGGTTTGGTCTTCAACATATGAACTTGGAGGGAACACAATTGAGCCCAAACAGTTTCTTCCCAAAATTAAAATCTGCCAAAACCTGAGGAAAAAACCTTTGAAAATACGCCTTTGCAGATATAATTAGTTAAGATGGGGTGTTGCTGGATTACCGAGGTCTTAAATTCAGTGACTGATGTTCTTACAAGAGTAGACAAACATACGTACGGACACACAGAGTGCCATGGGATGACTGAGGCAAAGACTGGAGTGGTGGTGGTGCTGGTCATGGGACACCAAGAATGGCTACCCAACTACCCGAGGCTAGAAAGAGATGAGGAACCCTTTCTCCCTAGAGCCATCGAGAGGAGCACAGCCCTGCTGACACCTTGATTTCATACTTCTACCCCAGAACTATAAGAATACTGTGACTAGTTTGTGGTCATTTATTGTAACAGCCACAAAAAACTAAAAAACCATGAAGACTGAAACCCATAGAATATCCCAAAATCGCCATGTAGAACTAGACTATCACTGGGCCAACGACTCACTCACCAAACGATGACCTCAGGTGTCCCAGTGCATTTTTCTTCCCTCTTCCACCTCTCAAACTTCCCTCTGGTAAAGGAGCCAGGAACAGGGAAAAGGTTCAAGAATCCACAAGCAAGACATTAGATCCTGGTCATCTGGTCACCAGCCACCTGAATTCAGGGCCCAAAGAAATAAAGGGAGAAGGTCATGTTCAATAAAGTCAGAAATCTAAACTATAAACAACCCAAATAGCCTTTTGTCTCTAGGCTGAGGTATGGAGTCCTATACCAATCCACAACTCTCAGCGAAATGAGAAAAAGAAAGCATTGGGGTTTTATAAAACTAAATATGTTTTATGCAAGGGACTCCCCCTTGATTCTGAGACCATGTCCTTTTTTTTTTTAATATTAATTTATCAAACTGAGAGAATGTGTGCCCATGAGGAGGGGAGGGGCAGAGGGAGAGAGAAAGATGAAGAGAATCTCAAGCAGACTCCCACTAAGCATAGAGCACAACGTGGGGCTCAATCTCACGACCCTGAGATCATGACCTGAGCAGAAATCAAGAGTCAGACACTTAACCAACTGAGCTACCCAGGCGGCCCAATCATGTCCTTTTCATATCTTAGATGCTTAGATGTCTTACCTATTATAAAATGAATGTAATAAGGGATGGTAAAATTTTTTCTAATATTTGTTCTTAACAAAATTAAAAGCTGGTAATTCTCTGGCCCTCAGTTGAAAACTAAAACTAAAAATCCATGACCTGTTACTTCTTCCAAGAAGCCTCTCCACATCCTTCACTCCCTTGGTACTGATGTATAAATCTTGCATTTCATTTTTCAGTCACATTTGGCTCTGAAATTATTCTCTGATTTCCTTCCAAAGAGATTGCAAATAGATCCCTCTCTCCCAGGGATAAGGATCATGACTCTTCCACTTTCTATTTCTACTTTTACATAGCACAGAGCAGTGCACTCAACAGATGCCCAGGAAATGCTGAATGAATGAATAAAAGAGTAAAGCAGATATAAATTTGGTATTAAAAAAAAAAGAAGAAAGAAAAAAGAAAACCACCCAAGGAATTTTCAATGATCCCAGGACAAAGCAGGAACTTATAAAGACATAATTGGAAACTCATTAGTTTCTGAAGTCCCTTCCCACCACAACTATCCATGGTTCCTTATTTAAGAGGGGGATGCAATATGGACCCCAAGTCAGTTGAAATTATAATGGAAAAGAGGATGCTGATGCCACAGCACAACCCAGAGTATTCTGGAAGCTTCCATGCTGAAAATGGCCTAAGATACAAAGCAGATTGATATATAACCAGGATCCAAATGCTTCTCACTACCTTTGCCCAAACCACCTTCATCCTTCATCCGCACAAAGGCACAAACCTCTACAGTAGTCAGAATAATGGCCTTCCAAAGATGAACACACCTTAATCCCCCCAAATTGGGAATACCTTGCATAGTGAAAGGGACTTTGCAGATGTGATGAATTTAAGGATCCTGCGACAGGGAGATTATCTTGGCTTATGCAGATGAGGCCAACTTAATCACAAGGGTCCTCATATGGGAAAGAGGAGGGTCAAAGTCAAAGAAGGAAATGGGTCAATGGAAGGAAATGTCAGAGAAAAGAGATGAAGACAGTTTGCTGCTGGTTTCGAGACTAGGGAAGAAGCTGAGAGTCCAGGCATGTAGGCAGTCTTTAGAAGTCTTTAGAAACTGGAAAATTCACAGAAGTCTCCTTTAGAACTTCTGGAAGGAACATAGTCCCGCTCAGACCTTGATTTTAGGCTTCTGGCCTCCTAAACTGTAAAATAATAAATTTTTGTTGTTTCAAGTCAAGTGATGCCAATTTGTTATAGCAGCAATAAGAAACTAATACATTTCCTTACTGGTCTCCCTAGTTCTGCCCTTGTCCTCCTATAGTCTATTGCTGAATACAAAAGCCAGAGGAAGCCTTTTAAATTCTTTTTTTTTTTTTAAAGATTTTATTTATTCATTTAACAGAGAGGGAGAGTACAAGCAGGGAGAGCATCAGGCAGAGTGTTGAGAAAGAGATGCAGGCTCTCTGTTGAGCCAGGAGCCAGCAAGGCCTTCTTCAAGCTGAAAGCTCAAAGCTGAAAGCCCCTTCCACTTCCAGTCTTCTCTCCCTTCCTGGGATTCTCAGGAAGGGAGAGTAGCACTCAACTGTCTGGCACACTATATATCCTACTGATCTGCTTGTTTATTTCCTGTTTCCAATAGAACATCTCCTGTCTTCATTAGGACCAGGAATTTTGTGTTTTGTCTGCACTGCCAAAACAGTGCCTGGCACATAGTAGGTGCTCAATATGTACCTGCTAAACAGACGGTCACTCCCTGTAGGAGGCTCTGGGATGATGGAACCGGTACTGGTAACAACTCCCATACTAATCACAGTCAAGTTACTGGGTGGGTACCAGGCACTGTGCCGAGCATTTCATGTGGATGAACTCAGTCAAATCACAGTGGCTTTTCAAATAGGGTCCTCAAGGGAACTTCAGAAGCAACTAAATTCAAAATTTAAGTTGAGAATTGCTGATTTTGGATTCTGGTCCCCACTGAATCAGGGAAAAAAAAAAAAAGAGCGAACTGTCTACTTGGCAAAACTGACATTCCCACAAGAACTTTGATAAAATTTGAGCATATAACCCTCCAGCTCTGAAAGTTCCAGACCCATGGTAAATATGCAATCAGAATCTGTTAACTAGTTGTTTTTTTTTTTCTACAAAAAAAACTAATGTCACCTGCTAGTCTGGAGAGAGAAGATGTAAGTCAGAAATGTGGAAAAGCTCACAGAAATATGGGACTTCTGCTCAACAACCCACTTTTGTGGGAAGGCCACCAAATTCTCCCACCTTCTTATGATAGAGTCCCCAGAGTCACAGGGTAGTTAGCTCTGACACTGTGACTTCTAAAAAGAAACATCTATTTGGACTTTGACTCCATGTCTAGCACTAAGCTCTTAAAATCCTGAGAATTCCTAAGAAGAGGATAAAGGTGTCTCTTGCTATGTTAATGAGGTGACATTTGGAAAGCTCCTAAGAAGGGGGCTGGTTTCCTGGAGACCTAACCATGTGACTAGAGGGTTGGAAATTTCAGTCCCACCCCAACCTCTGGCAAGGGGAAGGACTGCCTACCCCCCTCCCTGGAGGTTGAATCAATCACTAATGGCCAGTGATTTAACCCATCATGCCTATGGAATGAAGCTTCCCCCAAAATCAAAAGGACACAGTTCGGAGAGCCTCCAGGTTGGGGAACACATGATTCGGAGAGAGTGGCGTGCCTGGAGAAGGCGTGGAAGCTCGGCACCCTTTCCATCGCTTTGCCCCATGCATCTCCTCCATCCGGATGTTGCTCTGCGTCCTTTATTATATCTTTTTATAATAAATTGGGAAATGTAAGTGAGTATTTCCCTGAGTTCTCTGAGTCATTCTGGCAAGTTAATCGAATTCTGAGGGGGAGGAGGTCATGGAAACCTCTGATTTAGAGTGGGCTGTCAGAAGCACAGGTGCCATACTGGACGAGTGATTGGCATCTAAAGTGAGGGCAGTCCTGCGGGACCGAGCCCTTAACCTGTGGGATCTGATGCTCTCTCTTTGTAGATTGTGCCAGAATGGAGTTGAATTGTAGTACCCCAAGCTGGTGTCCAAGGATTGCGCGGTGGTGTGGGGAAACAGCCCCCATGTACACATTGGAATGGGTAACCAGAACCTTTTTTAATAACCAGGAGTATAAATGATAAGTAGAGCAGGGAAAGGGGGCCAGGAAGAGGCAGGATGGAGCCCCCAGTAAAGGGTCTGTAAGATCTCCTGCTCCTCAAAGATCTGCAGATGGGGAGATGCACATGAGAGAGGCTGGTTGGGTGGGACAGGTGTGGCTGGAGAAGTCTCTCCTTTCTGACTCTCCCCCGGGGTTTCATTTGGGAAAATGCTTTCTGAGGCAACACAAACCGGCCTGTGACTAACTCCACTCACCGGCCTGACAGTCCCCGAGGGGGAAGAAAAGGGAATTCCCTGCTTTGAGGCCACATGATGGGTAGGGATCTTCTTTTGTTTGCAATTGTAATCTCAGGAGTCATGCAAGTCAATAAACAAACAAGTGAAAAGATTCAGCGAGGTGTAAAAATAGATTTGCACAGGGCAGACAACTGCGCATTCCATTTATTTACCTCTTCTAACAAACCGATACCTGGGGTGACATTTATTAATAAACGGCATTACCAGGTGCCTGATATGTGGCTCACGGAAATTAATTACCCAGCCCGTGGTAAAACCATAACAAGCCTGCAGTGCTGTAACATTTGTGCTAATTGAAAATGAGATAAGTGCTGTGGGTACAATTTGCATTCAATGCAGTGTATTAATTATCTTCAGTTCTCTTCATGATAAATATACCTGACTGAATCACTCTCCTAATTTACCGGGTAATAGAGTCGTAAGTGGGTTCCCTTAGGTAACCAAGGGAAGGCACTGAGTTGTGGGCAAGATGGAGACCCTGGCTTTTCGGAGTACTTCAGCAAGCTTAGCTCGTGCGCTGGGCTTGGCCTTGCCTCATTCCCAGGAAGACAGCGAAATCAACCTGTTAGACTCACCTAAGCTCCCTGCTCCAGGCCCTAATCCTTCCACCAGAGAGGCTGGCTGGCTCCAGAAGCTCAGAGAACACTCAAAAATAGGACATGAGGGGCACCCGGGTGGCTCAGTGGGTTAAAGCCTCTGCCTTTGGCTCAGGTCATGATTCCAGGGTCCTGGGATCGAGCCCCACATCGGGCTCTCTGCTCTGCAGAGAGCCTGCTTCCTCCTCTCTCTCTGCCTGCCTCTCTGCCTACTTGTGATCTCTGTCTGTCAAATAAATAAATAAAATCTTTTTTAAAAAATTAAAAAAAAAAAATAGGACGTGAGAAGGGATCTAGTTTAACCCATTCAACAGCTCTCCTGGCCACTGAACATTATTATCTCTGCAAGCAAGGGCCTTTACCTATTCGTTGCTCCCATCTTCATTCAAAACATTTTGCATCTGGCTCTGAATGGACACGAATTGAAACTTGCAGTCGGGAAAATACAAATTTAAAGATTTGGGGGAAGGGCCACAGATTAATCCTTGGGGGTGATGATTTGGAAAAAGGGTTCAAATTACAAACGTGAACTCAGCTGTACAGCAAAGGCCCTCAGTACCACCCAACAAGGAAGGAGGGGAAAGACCCATCCGGTCGTCATGAACTGGAGATCCCCAACCCGCCATCCACTGCTGGCACATCTGCCAAGTCCTGCCATCTTTTTGAGCTTGGCCATGTGCTCCTCTGGCCTTGGCGTGTTGAGCAGCATACACTGAGGGAGAGGTGACAGTTGATAGTAACAATAACCTTTCTCGAGAATCGAGAGCTTACTGTGTGTCAGGCACCAAGCTAAGCACTTAACTTACATCATCTAAATTAACGCTCTTTAGAAGCTCCCCTTACTTTGTCTAAAGAAACCCATCCTTTTTGACCTCACCCTCCCCAACACGTACAGTAACGCTCCGCGACAGCACCTTCTTGCTTCCTGTCCCAAACTATAATCACCTTGCTCGCTTGTTCACCTGCCTCTTGATTAGCATACAACCTCCTGGGTAGAGTTCCAACCTGTCTTCTTCACCCCCATTTTGGGACCAGCACAGAGTGGGACACATAGCAAATACCTGTGGAATGAAGGCAAACTTGTTATAATAATCCCCTAATGTAAGCAGACCAAAACTCAAGTATCCCTGGCTCAAGCAGGGCATCCCACGTGTTCTCAAACTCATAAATGTAGAAGCATTTCATGGGCCCATCTACAGCACCCACGGAGGCCAGGAATCCCGTGTGATGAGGGCCCTGAGCACACAGAATGCCTACAAGGAAATCCCCTCCACTCACTAGCAGGAAGGCACCAATCTGGTCCATGGGAAGAGGAAATGAAGCTGTAAATACACATGATTAAAACAAACCGGTAGCCCCAGGAAGCACAACTATTTCTGATGCTCACACTGGAAAAAGTTCTTCTAAGGACAGAGAAGATGCTGTTCTATCGATATCCCATCAAACGCTTGTCATCACGAAACTCCTGCCGGCCCATTGGTATTTCTATGTGGGTTAGAAAATGGTGCCCGTCAGGCTAGCGTGGCCCAGATCAGTTCAGGGTTGGCCAGAAGAGCCCAGCTGGATTCCAGCTCTCACTCACCCCCACTTAGGCAAGAGCCCCTGCACAGAGCACGACCTGTACAAAGACTGTGCACAAAGTGCAGGAGCACTGTGCAGGAGCCCCTGCACAAAGACTCCTTCTAAAGCTTCTCAGCATAAAGTGCAACCTGGTATGTTAATTAGGCTCGAAATAAACAGATAGGGGGTAGGGGGAGTGCCATCTAGTGAAACCATCCCCATGGAGGACTTCAGGATGCGGTCCTGGTGTCCCCAGCTCTCAGTCCCCTGGTAGATGTTATTTTATCTCGAGCAACTCTGCTAGGTTATGCCTCAGGAGGACAAATGGTGGTGACTGCTAGGTTTCTCTCAAGAGGGGATGGCAGGTTTTTACAGTGGCTAAATGAGCATACTGTCCATTCTGGTAAAAAGAACTGAACTCTTACTATGCCACCTCCTTCCTGTATGGAGTCATCATGGAGGCAATTAAGGTTAAATGAAGCCAGAAGAAAGAGGTCATGATCTGATAAGATCAGTGTCCTTTTAAGAAGACATAGCATCTCTTCACCATTGGAGCACACAATGGAGACAGAGGTCAGCCTACAAACCAGAAGAAGAGGCCTCAGAATAAAACCTATCTTGCCAGCACTGTGATCTTGGACTCCCAGTCTTTAGAAATGTGAGAAACAAATTTCCGTTATTTAAGTAACTCGGTCTATGGTATTTTGCTATGGCGCCCGGAGTTAGGACACTGCCCTTAACATCAGTGATATTCAGCTATCCTGGGAAATGGGCAATTACAAAAGGAAAGTGCACCATAGGGTGTGGAAGCCTAGGGTAGAGAGAGAAGACAAGCAATGAGTCAGAGAATACTTTCTTCGGAGAGTTATGCCCATTATATAATTGATAGGTAGCATGAGTTATACTCCTATTGCAGTATAGTATATTCTCAACACCGTAGCCAGACCGGTCCTCTTGAAACAATCAGATCTTATCATTCCTCTGCTCTAAACTTGCCAATGGCTCCATCTTCAAAGGATAAAATCCCAAGTGTGTACTGGGTCCTACAAGGCCCCCTGACCTGGTTTAGGGATCCTCTCTGACCTTATATCCCACTATCCTCCCCTTGGTTCATTCTGCCCCAGCCACGCTAACTTCCCACAGCTTCTCAGACACTGCTATGTACAAATATACCTCAGGGCCTTTGCACTTGCTGCTTCTTAGTCCTGAAGGCTCTTTCCTCACTTCCTTTCTGTCTACTCAAATGTCACATGACTGGTGAGGGCTTCCCTAATCATTATAGATAAAAATAAAAACCCACAACCCCACCCATGTGCCAAAACACACATCCACTGCATGCCTTACCTACCATATCCTGCTTAATTTTCTCCACAGTGATTCTCAGAATCTGATATACTATCTGCTTACTAATTTAATTGCCACCCTCTCCCTAAAACAAAAGCTTCACACAGGCATGAAATTACTTGTTCTCTCTTATATCCTGAGCAGTTTCAATAGTGCCTGTCACGTAATAGACACTCAATAAGTACTTGTTAAGTGAATGAAAGATGTAAATGATTATAAGGTAGCAGATAATAGTAACTACATTTATTGTAGTTTTTATACACATTGTGCAGATGCTGGGAATTAAGTTGAACTCTACACACTGGGAACAGAAGTTTAAATACATCATTTCATTTAGTCCTTACAACAAGGTGGTATTTATTCCCACTTCACAGATAAGAAAACTGAAACTCCCTGAGTAAGTCATCTGTGTAATTTACAGGGATAGCAAGGAGTGAAGTCAGTCAGATTTGAACACAGGTCTGCCCGACTTCAAAGTCCATGCTCTTTAACCATTCTACACATCAACTGATATGATTGGAAGAATGTATGAAAATCAGATATATGTAAATTAAGTCTCAACTGAAATACATTGGGATATTTACTATTTAAAAAAAACTTGCAGTGAACTCCAAATTGTATAGTTTTAAAAAACACATAATCCCATTTATGAAATAGCCCTCTAATGTATCTAATTTTAACAAATATACCAGCTTTATCTTAAACCAGTACAAACCCCTGATTCAGAAAAACATTTTTGTTTGGCGTTACGATGTCACATGTGGCATTTTTGCCAAAAGACTGACGTTCCTACTCAGGTGTTGCCCACAATGGTCCAGAAATGGCTTTGGAACTCTCAGATCATACCAGGGAAGGAGGCAACCAGCTCAAGTTAGCCAAAAAGCCCACCTTGGACTAAACTTTTTACAAAAAGATGCAAAAAGAACTCACATGGTGTTGAAAGGATCAAAAAGAGGACTTCTTGTTATTGTTGGAAAATTATCGTTATTATCTTCCTTTAAGTATAAACAGAAAATCAAGTTTTCCCAGGCAACTCCTCATTCTATCACTTCATTTAAAATCACTGATACCATCGAAGGCGCAGCATAGCATAAGGACGCACTGACTTCATTGATTTTCCTGGCCAAAGTGCTGGGCTCCAATAGTAATTATGTACAATACATTTTTCAGATATATGCTTGTCCCTATTTTCAAATGAGGAGACATGCCATCCAGGAGTCAGGGGAGTAGACTGAACAAAGGGCAGGAGGAGAGGGTGTCAAGCAATCTGTCCAACTCCAGGCTGAATTCAGGGAGCACTCAGAACTAAGTCTTTTAAAAACTGTTCCTATTCTACAGGACACAATTCATACTATCAAAAAAAAATTGCTCAAACATATGCCATGTTATTCTGCTCACCTCATTTGAGACGATTCATATGGCAGAAACTTCATTCAATGGGCTTCTATTCCCCCAAAGTATATTCCACTGCTGTTAATGGAGGAAACCTGGAGCAAAAAAAGTCCTGGAAATAAAAAAGCTAGTGGAAACAAGTATGGCTTAAGGAAGTATATTTACAGCAAGATTTTTCAGAGCCTTTAATATGCTAATCAGCATCTTAAGTCAGAGACATAGATACAGTGTTTCTCTAATACAGTTGGCAAGAAGCCCCTGGTTTTAACAAGAACCTAAAGATTCCTTTTCCCTAGTCAAGATTTTAGGAAATGCTACTTAAGGGGGGTACAACAAACAGTCTAGGCTTCAAGGAGGTTACAATTTCCTTGAGGGGTATTATGAGTTAAGTTGTGTCCTCTGGAAATATATGTTGAAATCCTAACCCCTGTTCTCTATGGATGTGACCCTATTTGGAAATAGAACATTTGCAGATGAAATCAAGTTCAGATGCTGTCGTGAGAGTCGGCCCTCATCTGATATGACCGGAATCTTTATAAGAAGAATGTAGGGGAGGGCATGTGTTGTAATGAGAACTGGGTATTATATGAAACTGATGAATCACAGACTGATACCCCGAAATGAACAATACATTATATTTTAATTAATTGAATTTAAATAATTTTTTTAAAATACATTTAAAAAAAAAAAGAATAATGCAGTGCGAAAAGACAGAGATGGGAGTTATAGTGCCATAAACCAAGGAAGCCTGGAGCCACCCAAAGCTGGCAGAGGCAAGGAGAGATCTTCTAGAAGCTTCGGAGGGAGCATGGCCCTGCCAACTCCTTGATTTCAGACTTTCAGCCTTCAGGGTCAATGTTTGTTGTATTACATGGTTTGTTGTATTACATGGTTAAGGCAGCCCTAGGAAACTCACACAGGAAGGTGAGGCACTGTAAGTAACAAGATGATGGTCAGCAGTGTCCAGCAAGTACAGAAAGCAAGGAAGTGGAGCTTGTGAGGAGAACTTTCTGGTTCTTTCTGGAAGGAGGCCTTCCAGGAGGAGTGGGGGCAGGTGGGGTGGAGTGAACACACAGATCTTGTGGATTATTGGGGGGCATTCTCAACACAAACACAGAGCCTTGAGGACATCATGTAAAACCCTATAATCTTTCCTAGACATCCCAACAAGTTTTAGAAAATATACACATTTTCCATTTTTGCAAGCTGTGGATTTCTAGGTCAGCTTACAAGTCACAAAAAGTACAGCTAAATAAGAACATCTAAATAATTAATAATTCTAGATCAAGCCAGTCATACAACCATCTCGTTTCAATAGAAAGACCCAGAATAGGAAAAACAGCTCTGAAAATGTAAAGTAAAAATCTCCATTGAATAAAATAGCAGTGAAGGTTTACATGGGGGAAGGGACAGGAATCATGAGAACCTTAACTTTTAGCATGAAATGCATCTGTTAAATAGACCTACTAATGGTGTTATTGTAGCTAAAAACAGTGACTTGAAAATGTTGTGCACATTATTACTGTCATTATCCACCAACTGTAAGAATGCTATGTTAAAACTAACTCAAAACACCTCGAGAAAGGTAATTGCTACTAATGGATCTGAAGTGTGCAAAATGGGACATCATTACCCTGTCCTCACATTGCGGGGCCGGGGAAGCTGCTGCAGACAGCGGTTAGTAGGCTCACTCATCTTTCAATCAGGACGAAGCTTTGCGGAAAGGGCCTGGCTTGCTTTCCTCTGCAGCATGAGGGAAGTTCCACCAGGCAAAGTAGTATAGGAGAGGGTTTACGGGGCAGAGCCCAGGGCAGGAGACCCTCCAAACCTCCCCCGACGTGGCTGCCGTTGTGGGGGGCGGGGAATGGAGATACAAGAGAATCTTCCTGCCCCTTCCAGGGGCCAATTAGTCAGATCAACTGCCACCAACATGAGTTAAGTATTGCCAACCCGGGAATGGAGGGGAATAACCTAAAATCAAATTAATAGTGATAAAAGCCAAGCAGGTCACCTTGAGTCATCTTTGGCTTTCAGACATGGAGACCCCCTGAGAAGAGAGCCACCCAGCTGTCCCCTGTGACGGAGCTACTACCCTGCCTTGGGCGGTGCCTCCTTCCAGGCCTCTCTGGATAGGTAGAGTCACAGCGGTCTTCCTAGCTTAGTCCACCTTCCCTTAACTGCAATGACTACTTTTACTCTATGCTGAGTTCCCCACCTCCTCACCTCACATGTACCCCAAATGTCCCTTCACCAGTGCTAATTAATAATAATAATTAAAATTAAAAACCTGTCCTTGGGGTGCCGGGGGTGCTCAGTCAGTTAAGCATCTGCCTTCAGCTCAGGTTATGGTGTCGGGGTCCTGGGATCGAGTCCCAAGTTGGGCTCTGCTCAGCGGAGAGCCTGCTTCTCCCTCTCCCTCTGCTGCTTTACCTGCTTTGCTCTCTCTCTCTCTCTCTCTCTCTCTGTGTCAAATAAATAAATAAAATCTTTAAAAACAAAACAAAATAAAACAACAACAAACAAAACCTGCCCTTACCTTTTCCCCAAACTTTCAAAACTAATGTTCCCAAACAGCACGTGTGCCTTTGCATGGAAGTTTTCCTCTTCTGCCCAACTCCCCAGCATACCTTCAACCCCACACCCATCAGGGGGGTAAAAAAATTCGAAGAAAGTGGATTTTGACCAGGAATTGCAACCTCTTTTCTGACTCCTGACAGCTTAAGTAGAATTTCCCTCCTTCCTTCTGGCCGAAACACAGGAGTACAAACGAAGGGCCAAATGCCCAGAAATTGCGTAAGTAATCCCTGACCATAAGAGAGCTGCCTAAATTCCAATTTAGGGGGAAAAAAGTCCTTCATCCACATAAGAAATCCCCCCCCCCATCCACCGCAGCTCTAGGTGAGTGAGACTCCCTGCCCCCTTGCAAGCCTGTGATCTTGAAGCTCTGAATGAGTGCCTTTGCCCCCCCCAATCAAATCACGGAGATTAAGTGAGAAGTAGGGGTCCGAGTGGGGTGGGGTTCCCCGGTGAAGTTCCACAGAGCACACAGGGGTGGGGTACAGGAAAAACCACAGCAGGATAAAAAAGGAGGAAAGGAACTTGGCAACTTGGCAAAGCATTCTGACTTTTTAAACGATTTTCTTACATGATGCCCCAGTATAGATCATTTCAATTATTCATTTGATCATTCATGCTATGTATTTCTTTGTTTACTCAAGGATTACTTATTTAGCATTTATTAACAACATCAGAGTTCTAATAGGACCTGCCAACCAAAGTGATACAGTTGCCTGAGGAATACACGGAAACCACACAGTGAATACAGAACTCACATTCTGACGTGGGAAGGCAGACCATAAGCATATAGATATATAGGCCAGGACTCGATCTTTTTTCTTCTGAGGAAAAATTCAGTAGGGAAGGGTGATAAAGTGAAGTGCTCTTTTATAGGGGCTTGGGACATGCGCAAAGAACGGAAAGGAAGTGAGAGATCTCGGGGACGCCTTCCAGGCAGCAGCAGAAGCGTGAGGACCTTGAGCAGGGAGTTTCCACAGGGAGTTGAATGACAGCAAAGAAGCCAGATGACCGGAGCACAGGGCCGGAGGAGAGGTAAACAGCAGCTGATGAACTCAGGGAGGTTTTGGGATTTTATCTTGAAGGAGAGAAGAAGCTACTGGAAGGTTTGAGAGAGGAGGGATGCGACCTGCTTTAAAAGGATCCCAGTGACTGCTCCTTGGAGCACAGAGACAAGGGTGGGAAGCACAGCCCAGCTAGAAGGCAGCAATCCTGGGGGGGGACGTGGGATATGGGGGAGGGAGATGTAAAGAAACAGATTATTCTGGGAGTGCTTCGGAAGAGAGGCCAGTAGGATTTGTTCATGGGTGGGGGTGTGGGGAATCAAACACCCGCTGGAGTGACTAGAAGGATTGGCAAGGTGGGCGGAGTCCCAGCTGGCCCCCGGTCCATCACCAGCAGTGGGACTCTGCACACCTTCACCTTTCTGGTGACTTCTAGGTCACCAGAGTCTCTCTGGGTCTTCACCTCTAAGGTGATGGACAAAAGAATGGTCAAGTTCCCATGGACGTGACATTTTCCACTTCGTTTTTGTCAAGAAGTAAGAGTATAAAGAGGATCATTTTCTAAATAGTCTGGTATTACATCAGTGTTGTTAGGGCTCAATTAATCTTCTTTTCAAAAACCTATATTGTTATCATCCAATTTCTTCTTCAATTTTCAATTAACTCAACTCTGCCTGATTCTTCATTGCCCAAGACTTTGCCCGTGACTAGAGCAGTCCTCCACACCACTCCAACAACTTCAGGAAAACGTGACTCTTCTGCAAGATTTCGACTTCATTTTGTAATCTGTTTATATTTTATTTGCATTAGTGTTGTCAAATATGTCCCATATCCTGAAATTAGAGATGGACTGAAAGCCAAAAATGTTAAAGATATTGACCCAATGGGCAGGGTTAAAACTCCAGTGTTAAACAGGGACGGATGTTTGAGTGGAGACTGACTTTCTAAGTGGTCACATTATTACCAAAAATTTTTTTGTTAGAATGATTTTTCCTTCTATATGCGACTAAACTCAGATAATGCATACACAGAGGACAAAAGGATCCCTACACCAATGAAACAGCTTTGCAAAGTTTCTCAAAATGGGTCTGAAATGTCTGCTACCAGATAGGCCTCTAGTTCCAAGTCTATTTTAGATCTTACTATCATTAGGGGTACTAAACATTCAGTGGGTCCTAATAGAGAAAATATTTTGTCAAACCTGTTCCCAGATTTATCACTTATTTATTATTTAGACATAGAAAAAGTGAGGGTGAAGAAAAATGGGTAATAATACCTTTCCTGTTTTCCTTTAGAAATAAATTCATTTTTCTTCCTTCTTTTTTAATTTTGGCAATAGCCCAATATCATTACACAGCCCTCGACTACTCCAGGCTGGCTCGGGGCTTGACTTGCTGCCCACAGCAAATGGTGAGGAGGTCCCCAGCCAGTACAGAACTCTCTAGAATGGGAGAAGTTGGAGGAGCCAAGAGAAGCATGCTGATGAGAACAAAGGGTGACAAGGGACAGCAGGTGGTCCTGCTGAGACTCTCTTTAAGGCATTCACCGTTTCACTTGAGCTTCATGGTACAGTCTGTGGAGGAGCCATCCCAGCGCTCTGGCCAAGAATGAGCCCTGTTAGGGATCCTTCAGATCCTTTAGATCACTTCTGCTGAAGCAATTGAAGAGGAAAGTTCGCTTTCTTCCTGCTCTGTCCTGGGTGGATTAAAACAAAACAAAACATAACTAAGAGGAACAGAGGAAGGGAAGTAATATCATTCCCACTGGCTAGTTCAAGCTTTTTAAGAAAATAGAGAATTTGGTGGATGGGGGAAAAATCTAGGACTTAATAAGAATATTTTTGGAGCAGCCAGAGGGATGAGCTAGGGCAAGAGAAACAAAGGAGATGGTACCGCATTCACAGTGTAGTGTCTTTGAAAGCACAAGTCATGGGGATGAAGCATGCGGTAAGTATTGCAGGACTTATCAATGCAAGAGGAAAGCACTTCAAAAGCCTACATCCTTCTCATGGGAGTGCGTGTGAGGATAGCCAGTTAGCATTTACTTCTACTGCTTGAATTAATCTGGCACTAAGCAGTCACATTAGCTCCGAGATGGAAATAGGAAGAAAATCGTGTGCCCTCACCCCCCACGCATATGCACACACCCAAGCACACAGGCTAGCTTCCCAGGGCACACATCGCTAAGTGATACTGATCATGGAAGTTCCATGTGAGCGGTAAGAGCCAGCACTTGGGACAGAGTCTGTGACATAGTAAGTGCTTTGTAAATATCTGTCAGATGAATGAATCACTGCGATCTTCCACACCGAGCCTAGAAGCTTCCTCAGAGTCTTCCTCAAAACAGCGTGGAGTTCGAGTTCACTACCAATCAAGTGGCTGCAGCGCACCAGTGGAAACCTGCCTGCCATCCCTCGTGATCAGCTATATCGTAACACACTTCCTTCCACTAGCGGGAAATAGAAGTAGACTCCTGAGCTACCTTAACTCCCTCATCACATCCGGATGAATCCAATGGAGCCGTTTTCCTGTGAGGTATACAGCCTCATCTATTTGTAAAACAAATTCTGTTTGAGATAGAGAGCCTATAACGGACGCTCGCGTAAGTTATTATTTTTTGGTGCTGCTTGCACACACTTAATACTGATGTGTTTCTCTAATTACTGTGTTTGGAGTATATTTTAAGATTTTCTTTCTGGTAATTCAGGTGGACATCATAATCCTCACCAGTATTTCCAGTTCTCATTCCTACCTAGACATGCAGATGAATCACATTTTCCTGATCCCGGGCAATTAGGTAAAGTCATGTGCTTAGTTTTGACCCAAAGGCCATAACCATATGTCACTTTCAAGGCTGAAGCACTTAAGAGACCATGCTCAGTTTTCTATACAATCATCGTCTGCCATGGGCATCCCAAAATCATGTCTCAGGATTGGGGTACTGCAAAATTCAAGCAGACTGAATCATTGAGTCTCACACCACTGGATGAGTGAACAATAAATTTGGTTCTGTAAAGGCACTAAGATTTTGCTCATATTTTTACCACAGCATTTCCTTGCTTGTCCTGATACAGTGAGGAATGAGGTCTACCAGCCCTGACGCAAAGCCTGTTCCCCAACTTTGGCCCAGGGCCATTGAGGACTGGCACCCAGATTCTCAGGCATTACAGGGAACAAAGTTGATGGACAAGCAAAGCAGCTGGTAGAGAAAAGGGGTGGGGATGGGGAGGTTAGGGGACTCAAGAGAGAGGGGCTGGTAGAGACAAAGAAGATGGACAGCAGGATCCATTACCAGGAAATGAGTGGTCATGCATCTGTCCTTATCTAAGACCTCAGACACACACCAAACACCATCTAAGTAAACCCCCAGTCATCACTTCTGACTCTTCTTCACTTCCCTCCCCCGCTCTGAAACCTCTCCATGTTCAACCACGCGTGCTATCTCCCTCCCGCCAAGCGAAGCTAAGTAGAACACTCAAGTGATTGGGGCTGGGGTTTCTGACACTGTGTTTCTCATAAGCCGAGTCCCATAAAGCCAGAGCAAACTGGAACCTTACTCCAGATCCTAGTTTGGCAAGTATATAATAAGAGTCTTCAGCTTAAATGCTGATTGATCCAGTAATAAAAGTTTTGCATGAATTTCTGGCTGTTTCCCAAGACAGGTTCCAGGAAAGGTAGCATTACCAGTAACAGCAGAAAACTGAAAATCGTCAAAATGATCAGCAAAAGAGGAAGAGCTAAAAACAAACAAAAAGGAGCACAACTATATTACACAATACTATGGGTAAAGCAAAATGGTGCTTTTGAAGAACGTTTAGTGGGATGTAGAAATACATTATAATGTTAGGTGAACAAAAAAATATGAAGTTTTCTGTACAGAATAGTCTCAATTTTACATAATAATATATAATGCATGAAGACTTGAAGGAAATAAAAGTTACCAGTGATTATCTCTGATTGATGGGTTACAGCATTTTTTATTTCTTCTTTAAAAGTGTCTACATTTATCAAATTCTGTTTAATGAATATATATTATTTTAAATTAGGAGAAAATTTTTATTTTTTATTGTGTTATTTTAGTCACTGTACAGTACATCACTAGTTTTTGATGTAGTGTTCCATGATTCACTGTTTGTGTGTAACACTCAGTGCTCCATGCAATACATGCCCTCCTTAATACCCATCACTGAACCAACCCATCTCCCCACCCCCTTCCCTCTAAAACCCTCAGTTTGTTTCCCAGAGTCCAGAGTCCCTGATGGTTTGTCTCCTCCTCAGACTTCCCCCCCATTCACTTTTCTCTTCCTTCTCCTAATGTTCTCTGTACTATTCCTTATGATCCACATATAAGTGAAACTGTATGATAATTGTCTTTCTCTGCTTGACTTGCTTC
Organism: Mustela putorius furo; assembly: GCF_011764305.1. NCBI lineage: Eukaryota > Metazoa > Chordata > Mammalia > Carnivora > Mustelidae > Mustela > Mustela putorius. The sequence continues at coordinate 11,822,223 of NW_025421480.1, read as the reverse complement.
ACTTAGCATAATCCCCTCCAGTTTCATCCATGTCAGTGCAAATAGTGGGTATTCATCCTTTCTGATGGCTGAGTAATATTCCATTGTATATATGGACCACATCTTTATCCATTCATCTATTGAAGGACATCTTGGGCTCTTTTCACATTTTGGCAATTATGGACATTACTGTTATGAACATTGGGGTGCATGTGCCCCTTTTTTCACTACATTTGTATCTTTGGGGTAAATACCCAGTAGTGCAATTGCTGGGTCAAAGGGTAGCTCTATTTTTAACTTTGTGAGGAACCTCCATACTGTTTTCCAAAGGGGCTGTACCAACTTGCATTTCCACCAACAGTGTAGGAGGGTTCCTCTCGAACATCTGTTGTTTCCTGCCTTGTTAATTTTTGCCATTCCAGCTGCTGTAAGGTGGTGTCACAATGTGGTTTTTATTTGAATTTCCCTGATGGTTAATGATGTTGAACTTTTTTTATGTGTCTGTTAGCCATTCACAAGTCTTCTTTAGACCGGTTTCTGCTCATGTCTTCTGCCCATTTTTTGATTTGATTATTCGTTTTCTTGGGTGTTGAGTTTTAGAAGTTCTTTATAGATCTTGGATACCAGCCCTTTATCTGATATGTCATTTGCAAATATCTTGATGAAGTTTTTTCATTTGGATATTTTTATCTGTTTTGTCGAATATTACTTGACTATAGAGTTGAGGGCCCATTTCTGGGCTCTTTATTTTGTTCCATTGATCTATGTGTCTGTTTTTGTGCCAGTACCATGCTGTCTTGGTGATCATAATATAGCTTGTAATATAGCTTGAAATCAGGCAATGTGATGCCCCCAGCTTTGTTGTTCTTTTTCAATATTTCCTTGGTGATTTGGGGTCTTTTCTGGTTCCATACAAATTTTAGGGTTGTTCATTCCAGCTCTTTGAAAAATGTCATTGGTATTTTGATCGGGATGGCATTGGAAGTATAAATTGCTCTGGGCAGCATAGACATTTTAACAATGTTTATTCTTCCAGTCCATGAGCATGGAATGTTTTTCCATTTTTTTGTGTCTTCTTCAATTTCTTTCATGAGTGTTCTATAGTTTCTAGAGTATAGATCCTTTATTTCTTTGGTTAGGTTTATTCCAAGGTATCTTAGGGTTTCTGGCGCTACTGTAAATGATATCAATTCCCTAATTTTTCTTTCTATATTACATTGTTAGTACACAGAGAAGCGATGATTTCTGTACATTCATTTTGTATCCTACCACATTACTAAATTGCTACATGAGTTCTAATAATTTGGGGGTGGAGTCTTTTGGGTTTTCCACATAAAGTATCATGTTATTTCCAAAGAAAGAGAGTTTGACGACTTCTTTGTCAATTTGAATACCTTTTACTTCTTTTTGTTGTCTGACATATATAGAACATTCCACCCTAAAACAATAAAATGCTCATTCTTCTCGAACGCACATGGAACCTTCCCCCGAACAAACCACACACTGGGTCACAAATCAGGTCTCAACTGACACAAAAAGACTGAGATTATTCCCTGCATATCAAAGACCACAATGCTTTGAAACTGGAACTCAATGACAAGAAAAAATTTGGAAGGAATTCAAACACTTGGAAGTTAAGACTACTCTGCTTAAGAATGTCTGGGTCAACCAGGAAATTAAAGAAGAACTTAAGCAGTTCATGGAAACCAATGAGAACAAAAACACATCAGTCTAAAACCTATGGGATACTGCAAAGGTGGTCCTATGGGGGAAATACATAGCCATCCAAGCCTTACTCAAAAAAAATAGAAAAATCCCAAATACACAAGCTAACTTTACACCTTAAAGAATTGGAGAAAGAACAACAAATAAAGCCTAAGTCAAGCAAGAGGAGAGAAATAATTAAGATTAGAGAAGAGATCAATGATTTAGAAACCAGAAATACAGAAGAGCAGATCAACAAAACTAGAAGCTGGTTCTTTGAAACAATTATAAGATTCATAAACCACTGGCCATACTTATCCAAAAGAAAAGAGAAAGGACCCAAATTAATAAAATTATGGATGAAAGGGGAGCGATCATGACTAACACCAAGGAAAAAGAAACAATTACTAGAAATTATTACCAACAGCGATATGCTAATAAATTAAGCAACCTGGAAGAAATGGATGCCTTCTTGGAAACCTATAAACTACCGAAACTGAAACAGGAAGAAATTGACAATCTGAATAGACCAATAACCAGTTATAAAATTGAAGCAGTGATCAAAAACCTCCCAAAAAGCAAGAGTCCTGGGCTTGATGGATGCCTGGGGGAATTCTACCAAACATTCAAAGAAGAAATAACACCTATTCTCCTGAAGCTTTTTCAAAAAATAGAAACAGAAGGAACACTTCCAAACTCATTCTATGAGGCCAGCATTACCTTGATCCCCAAACCAGGCAAAGACCACATCAAAAAGAATTATAGACCAACATCCCTGAAAGTTTTTATTTTAAACAAAATAAATCTGTATCAGAGCTTCGGTGATTTTAATTATTTCAGGGTATGTTCTGGGGTGAGTAAAATAGCCTAACCATCTATAACTTCTAAATGCAATCCTAGACAATAGTCACTAGTGTTCAATCCAATAGCTTGTTGAAGGGATGTTTTATTTTTATATTTTCTAGTTGATAGATTGTTAATTAAATTAAATACTATTATAACACTATTCAGAGCCTTGTTGTTAAATTATTAATAAAATTTTGGTAATGTAAGGCTATCTCCAAGTCAGTTAATCTGAAATCTAGGGATTCTTAAAATAATTCAGCATGGCTGGCTAAGAGGTGCTGGATTCTCCATGTTTTTGGCACACCTTACACTTACCTTTGTCAGGAGAAACACAGCCAGAGTGCGGGTCATGTTGGGGGGGGGAAGCCAGGCCCACATTCCAGTCCCAGAGCTTCCCCCTTGCACCACAGACTCCAAGGCCCAGGCATTCACATAGGCATGAAATCTGTTCTAATGTCCAAGAAACCTCAAAGCTGGAAGGTGTCTAGGATGATTTTGGATTTCCAGGATTGCTTTAGGAATTGGGGGATCTCAAAGGTCAGTTTTGGTCTGGAAAATCCTTCAAGATGAATCTTGAAGAGAACACACTAGATATGGCTACTGGGGCTTCCAAATAGGTTAAAGCTCCCAAGCACAAAGCAAGGACTTCTTTATCTTCTCCATCTCCCATCCTGGAGTTGATTTGGAGCTCATTACGTGGAGACCCTTTATTCATGCTACAGGCTGAAGATCAGCCCAGCAGCTAGTACTTACTGAGCAATGGCATGAGCTGAGCACTGGCATGGCACCGCCAAAGCTTTAAGGCAGATGATCTAGTGCTTCCTAAACTTAAGTGTGCAATGCTCATCACCTGGGCATCTTGCTAAACGTATGAATTCTGTTCTAGTAGATCTGGGCTGGGCCCGAGATTCTAACAAGCTTCCAGGCAATATTGATGCCTCCATGCTAAAATAACATGCCAAGGCATATATAAGGACAAAGGAAACAGAAGAGGAGAAGACTGCACACAACGCATGTCTCCAAATTTTGTGGGGATGGAAAGTTGATGTATGAGTGAAAACTGGCTTAGCAGAGTGGGAAAATATGAAGCCTAACAGTCTGTGGAGGCAATCAATGCCCCTGACATGGGATTGCTTCATAGTAGAGGACCCAGAGAGGCTCAGGAGGCAGAAGGGTGGAGCTGGGAGATGAGAATTGGCTGCTCCCCGCCCTACCAGCGGCAGCCAGACATGACTCCTTCCCAACCCAGCAAGCCCTGGGAAGTTTAATCTTTGTATAATTAGATCAGAGTAGCTCTGGTAGAGAAACCAGGAAAAACAAAGAGTAGAGGTGAGATGCTTTACTGACAGAATGTAGTAGGTGACCATTAACACTATCCTGTCTCCTCCCCTACCTCCAGAGCACTGACAACTAGCCTTATGTACCCTAAGGAAACTGATTCTTCTCTGAAGAATCTAACCTAAGAGAGACAACCAACAGACATGGATCTGTGATGCATCCCCAATAAGATGACCCTATCAATCACCCACTAGTGAAGTCTACCAGTACATAAGCCATGCCCCACCCCCAGAGCTTGCAGTCTACCTCTGAGACCTTCCATTTCAGTGAGCCAACATTACAGAAAGTCTTCACCATGAAATATAGAAACCAAAGCAAATAAACCAAGGGAAATTTAGAAGGTATGACAGCTTATATTTCCTAAAGACAGCCACAATATTTGTTTCCACATTTTCTTTAAAACTTTGCCCCTTCTTTCATTGAAAGGTAGAGTTGATGTTGAATCTGGTGGAATTTCAATTAACAGAGTTGCACTGTCCAAATGGGAGCCACTACGTACATGTGGCTATGAGTACTTGCAATGTGGCTATAGCAACTGAAGAAATGAAATGATAATCATATTTGATTCTAAATAATTTTAAAATTGAACCAGTTTAAAATATTCCCCACTAAGTTGTTTTGATTGGACGCTATTTCACATCATATATTAAAATTCCAGCATCTGGTTAAAAAAAAAATAAACTGCCATCTAAACTGAGATATGCTACAAGTATAAAGCATAAACTGAATTTCTAAGATAAGATGAAAACAAATCTAAAATATCTAATTAATAGTTTTATATTGATTACATATTACAATGATCTTTTGAATATAGTATGTTAAATAAAATGTATTACTAAAATGAATTTCACCTATTTCTTTCTAGTTTTTAAATGTGGCTACTAAAAAAAAGCTTAAGATTACACACGTAGCTCATATTTTATTTCAGTTGGACAGCACTGCAACAGAGTAAAGGGGAAATGACACCATGTGACTTTTGAGGCTAGGTACCAAAAAAGGATGAAGCTTCCAGTCAGCTCTCACTCTCTTACAACAATGCACATTTAGGAGCCCTGAATGATCACACAGAACTCTATGTCTCTTGACCCGCCAGGCTGGAAGGAAGACATGCCACTGTAGAGAAAGATGCCCCAGCTGTTTGGATCTTCTCAACCCAGACACCTAACATATGAGTGAGCCTTCAGATGATTTCAGCCCTAGTTGACATAGAATGGACCAAAAATGAGCTATCCCACTAAGTTCTTCTCAAAGTGAAGACTCACGAGCAAAAATAAATATTTAAATAAGCCACTAAGATTGGTTTAAATAAGTCACTAAGATTGGGGTTTGCTTCACAGCACTAGGAGGAGATGGGGGAGAGGCATCTGTGAGGAAGAAGCAACAATTTCCCCTGCTTTTGTAAAGAAAAACAACTGCTGAGCAGAAGGCCCTTGGAAGATTCTTCCCCTTTCATTCACTTCTCCCATCACACCTGAATGGCTTCTTTTGTCAATATAGCATTCTATAAAAGGCCCTAAAAAATTAAAACATTTTCACTGTTTCTGTATCCCTTTTGATAAACTTGATTTGCCCAACCAAGGGCTGCTGAACCACCAGCCTAACCCTCCCCCTTGAGAACCATCTCTGACCAACTATTCTCCAAACTAGCTGAGCTTTAACAGATACTTCTTATTAAAGCTCTACAGGAATACTACTCTTCTCCAAGGCAGAAATCCTTGAGTCTCCTCATACTGTAGCACTCAAACAAAGGCTTATGCTAATGGCGCTCTGGTTATCACCAGTTGTTTTTAATGCCAAGACTCTAATCATTGCCTGGACCCAATGCTGCTCAGCGCAAGTCACTCTGATGAGGATAGACAATGCAGGAGAACTGCCTCTTTCCCCCCCTTACCCCCCGCCGTCCCCCACCACCCTTCCCTACCCCCACCCCATTCTCTCCTCCGGGAGGCACAGGGCCTAGACAGCTAAGTAAGCCCTGCCCCGCCTAGTATCTAGTACTTGGCTCTCTTTATGTTGAAGCACAATCTAAGTCTTTATTCTTCCCCCCCTTCATTGTCCTTGGTGAAAACCTCGTGGTGGGTTTACTTGACAACTCAGGGCTCTCAACAAGATGGGTATGGGGCACCCAGATTCTAAGAAAATCCCCCAGCCATTCAATGAACTTCTCGGTCTCTGTCCAGCTTCTTACATGTACAAATATGGTTACCAGTAACACCAAATATTTGAACCTCTAAAACAGTCTTATCAAGAACAATTCAGATTTTCAGGGACCACTCTAGTAAATTTGGATATGAGTAAAATAATCCACTGTAGAATCAAAAAGTTCAAAGAGTCCAAATATTTCACTGTTAGTATTTTTTACTGCTATAAAGAGGCCTATGAAAGAAATGAAAAGGCTAAAATTGCTTCTTTAAGAACTCCTTAGAAAAGGTTAGTAAATTCCTGGATGATCTGAAATCCAAACTTAAACTCCCTTCTCGCTCTCCTAACACAATTGATTGCATACTGACCTCCCTGTGGTCCCCTGGATATTAACTTCCTCCTCCCTCTTGCTCTGCTCCACCTTCTGCACCTTCCCCAGACCCCCTTTCCTCTGCTCCACTGTCTCCTTTTTTTTTTTTAAGATTTTATTTATTTATTTGACACACAGAGATCACAGGTAGGCAGAGAGGCAGGCAGAGAGAGAGAGGAGGAAGCAGGCTCCCTGCTGAGCAGAGAGCCCGATGTAGGGCTCAATCCCAGGACTCTGCGATCATGACCTGAGCCAAAGGCAGAGGCTTTAACCCAGTGAGACACCCAGGTGCCCCTTTACTGCCCCCTTCTTAAACACATGCTTCCTCACTGGACAATATTGCTTCATAATGGTTTTTTCAACACAGCTGGGGATGAAAAAAAAATCCCCAAGTTCAGTTGATTTATAACTCTACTTCTTGGTCAAGATTAGATTTGTATTGCACCCCAAACCATAAGATACCTAGGAATAAACCTAACCAAAGAGGCTAAGAATCTATACTCAGAAAACTATAAAGTACTCATGAAAGAAATTGAGGAAGACACAAAGAAATGGAAAAATGTTCCATGCTCCTGGATTGGAAGAATAAATATTGTGAAAATGTCTATGCTACCTAAAGCAATCTATACATTTAACACAATTCCTATCAAAGTACCATCCATCTTTTTCAAAGAAATGGAACAAATAATTCTAAAATTTATATGGAACAAGAAAAGACCTTGAATAGCCAAAGGAATATTGAAAAAGAAAGCCAAAGTTGGTGGCATCACAATTCCGGACTTCAAGCTCTATTACAAAGCTGTCATCATCAAGACAGCATGGTACGGGCACAAAAACAGACACATAGATCAATGGAATAGAATAGAGAGCCCAGAAATAGACCCTCAACTCTATGGTCAACTAATCTTCGACAAAGCAGGAAAGAATGTCCAATGGAAAAAAGACAGCCTCTTCAATAAATGGTGTTGGGAAAATTGGACAGCCACATGCAGAAGAATGAAACTGGACCATTTCCTTACACCACACACAAAAATAGACTCAAAATGGATGAAGGACCTCAATGTGAGAAAGGAATCCATCAAAATCCTTGAGGAGAACACAGGCAGCAACCTCTTCGACCTCAGCCACAGCAACATCTTCCTAGGAACATCATCAAAGGCAAGGGAATCAAGGGCAAAAATGAACTATTGGGATTTTTATCAAGATCAAAAGCTTTTGCACAGCAAAGGAAACAGTTAACAAAACCAAAAGACAACTGACAGAATGGGAGAAGATATTTGCAAACGACATATCAGATAAAGGGCTAGTGTTCAAAATCTATAAAGAATTTAGCAAACTCTTATAAAAAAAAAAATAAATAAAAATTTAAAAAAATTTAAAAAAAAGAATTTAGCAAACTCGACGCCCAAAGAACAAATAATCCAATCAAGAAATGGGCAGAGCGGGCGCCTGGGTGGCTCAGTGGGTTAAGCCGCTGCCTTCGGCTCGGGTCATGATCTCAGGGTCCTGGGATCGAGTCCCGCATTGGGCTCTCTGCTTGGCGGGGAGCCTGCTTCCTCCTCTCTCTCTGCCTTCCTCTCTGCCTACTTGTGATCTCTCTCTGTCGAATAAATAAATAAAATCTTTAAAAAAAAAAAAAAGAAAAGAAATGGGCAGAGGACATGAACAGACATTTCTGCAAAGAAGACATCCAGATGGCCAACAGACACATGAAAAAGTGCTCCATATCACTCGGCATCAGGGAAATACAAATCAAAACCACAATGAGATATCACCTCACAGCACTCAGAATGGCTAAAATTAACAAGTCAGGAAATGACAGATGCTGGCGAGGATGCGGAGAAAGGGGAACCCTCCTACACTGTTGGTGGGAATGCAAGCTGGTGCAACCACTCTGGAAAACAGCATGGAGGTTCCTCAAAATGTTGAAAATAGAACTGCCCTATGACCCAGCAATTGCACTACTGGGTATTTACCCTATAGATACGAACATAGTGATCTGAAGGGGCACGTGTACCCGAATGTTTATAGCAGCAATGTCCACAATAGCCAAACTATGGAAAGAACCTAGATGTCCATCAACAGATGAATGGATCAAGAAGATGTGGTATATATACACAATGGAATACTATGCAGCCATCAAAAGAAATGAAATCTTGCCATTTGCAACAACGTGGATGGAACTAGAGTGTATCATGCTTAGTGAAATAAGTCAAGCAGAAAAAGACAACTATCATATGATCTCCCTGATATGAGGAAGTGGTGATGCAACATGGGGGCTTAAGTGGGTAGGAGAAGAATAAATGAAACAAGATTGGATTGGGAGGGAGACAAACCATAAGTGACTCTTAATCTTACAAAACAAACTGAGGGTTGCTGGGGGGAGGGGTGTGGGGAGAAGTGGGGTGGGGTTATGGACATTGGGGAGGGTATGTGCTTTGGTGAGTGCTGTGAAGTGTGTAAACCTGGCGATTCACAGACCTATACCCTTGGGGATAAAAATATATTCTATGTTTATAAAAAATTAAAAATTTTAAATTTTAAAAATAAATAAATAAAAATAAAAATAAAAAAATAAAATAATCAAAGAAGCAAAAAGAAAAAAAATGAAAATCAGATCGTTTATTCCCCCCCCACCCCCAATAAAAACCTTCAATGACCAAAAAAAAAAAAAAAAACAAACAAAAAGATTAGATTTGTATAATTTAGGTAAAGACTTCCCAAGCCCTGGAAAGAAAAAAGTTCATGGAAGAATTTAGGATTGTTCTAGGAACATGTATCCTGGGACTCCTGAGACCCTATCAATTTATTTGATTATCAAAATAATGTCAAATATATAGATCAAAATTGATAATGGACAGATATAAAAAGAGCATAAATATAAGACAAGATCGCTTAGCTTTCCCTGAGATCTTTCATATCAATATTGAGTGGTCAAAAACCTAGTCCATGGAGCCATTTTCAGACCTCCAGGATTGCTCTGATCTCCATATCACAATTTCCTTATCTACTTTCAGTGTTGGTGGTTTTAAAGACAGTGTACCTCTTGGAAGGAATCTCATCAGGTAGCATTAAATACAAACACTGCTGTGAAATTCCAAGGATAACTCGCATTTGATTCATGATTCCCAAGATATATATACCTATATTATAGGCAACCACATTGACAGGAGCTCTAAAACTGAGAAGACCTCAGGATTCTCCTGAAGCAAATGGCATCACAAGGAGACAGCTTTCCTGAGAACTTGATCAAACAGCTCACAACTAGACCTGGGCAGCTTTGGCCCATGATCTCCAATCAAGACCCTAGAACACAGGAAGCCACTGCCCCTCATCCCCTGATCTGTCTCTTTCTCCTCCTTTTCATAACTATCTTTTCCCTTCTCTTTGTTTAAAACCTTGTTGAAATGAGATTCTTAAAATTCTTAAAATTCTTTCCACTAATAATGTTATTCCAGATGCCAGAGATTAAACCTTGGTAAATCAAGAGGATGAACAAAATGCTAGGCAAATTTACTGATATGAAATCTCCCTTCTCTTTGGGTTGAGGATGGAGTTCTGGATGACTGTAAGTGGGGTAGGATCTGGACTAATAAGCATTATCGAAGGCCTTCTGATACTTCATTTAATAGATGTTTTCTCTATAGCCACTCACTGTGTTCTCTCCAGAGTCTTAAATGCTTCTAGTCAGCCACTTTCTCAAAAAATGATTGAACTTCAACTACAAAGGGAAGAGTCACAAGAAACTCTCCTAGTAATCCTCACCAGTGAATCTGAGACTGCAGTTAACACAAGTTATATCATTTGAAGGAGGGAATAAATTAGAATTTGATCAGATGATGGGAACTGTTGACCAAGAGAAGGGACTGTAAGAGACTAAGCAACTGAAAACCCCACTGTGGCCCTTGTATGACTTGGCCCCTACATCTATAGTTTTCACTGCTCCTGATAAAATCCAACCTCCTACCCAATGACTGTTAAACCACAAAGTCAATTCCTCCTTCTAACGGTGCTCTTGCTGATTTCCTTCCATACCTGCTGACTATGGTTTTACTGTTTAACAATTTTTGTGTCCACTGTGGACAAAGAATGCAAAGAAATTATGAAAAATTAAAAACTGCTGTGTGAGGGTAGTGAGACTATTAAGAATTGTTCTATTTACCAGATTTTCTCTAAGGTAGATATATTATCTTAATATTAACTATATTTCCTAATGGAAGAGGGGAGATATGTGTTACTCGATTTCTACACAATTATAACCACTCCAAGAAAACATTTCCAAGAACATCTTAAGAATTTTACATTTTCCACAAAGATAGTCAAGTCAAGTCTCAGGTCATCTGGGGTATTAGTTTCTTAAAACTTTTCGCTTAAAAAAAAAAATAGAGTGTTTCTCCCTTAGAAATATGAATATTTAGTTTAAAAATGACCAGTGTCTCAAAAAGCTTTGATTTCCTGCCATCAACTCTTCTCCAAAATGCCAAATTAATGGCATCTGATCCTAACAAAGTGAGACATCCATAGCTAAAAATGTCTTTATAATGGGGGTAGAGAGAAAGGGGGAAAAGCAGGGGTAATTTTTTCCCAATATGTTTGTCATTATTATAGGTTATATATACAGAAGGAAAGTTAATTAAGCTTTAAAAAAAATCCATCACACATCAATGGCTGCATTTTAATGAGTACAAAAAGTTGAGGTGTTTACTACCAATTAAAGTGGTTTTTAAATAAGCATTAATTAACACAGAAATTCAGAAGAAAGTTATACCTTGTCAAAGAAAGGCCAGTGCAGGCTATGCCCACTTCTGCTCCCATTCATATTCAAATAGTAATTAACACCAACCCTATATTTTCCATAATAATGAGGAGATGCTGTCATGTCTATCAAACAACAACACACACACAAAAGTGGTGGAATTAGAAATTCTCAACCTGAAGTAAACTTTTCAAATTTTTTCCTTCTGGGTTTTTCCCTCATCCAGGTCAGAGTTATTCAAAGAGGAGGTTAGCCTGACTTTAATGGTGGGTTTCTCTCTTTCTTTCTCCTGCTTCTGTGGGGAGCATATGGAGGAGAGCTCATTGGTCAGAGAGGTGGTGTTCAAGTCCCCACCAGCAAATCAGAGCAAATACCCAATCATGATTTAGGAGGGTCTGCAGTCCTTCTTTTGTTTCTCAATGATTCTGTTAAAGTGCATAATCCAGCTCCCTCTACCCCAATTCCTTTTGATAACTTATTGTCTATCATAAGGTGGTAAGGAGGAGAAAGATATAAAATCTTTAAAACCTGTAACCTAACTAGCACCCAGTCTGATGGGTGGTCTCATCCTTGGGTGAAAAGCAATGGGCACTACGCCTGAATTTGGGGATGCACTGGGAAAGATGCCATAAGGGGAGGTCATGAGAAAGATGTTCTCAAGCCCCAAGGCAACAAGTTCCAGAGGCCGATCCTCAGGCTTACAAGTCAGATTTTTCTTAGCATCATCCTTACTCTAACCAAATTAACATATAATTGGCCAATAAATGAGTATATTAATTTACTAATTTTTAAGGGAGGAATTCAGAAATTCCCATTCTAGAGCTTGGAATTCACATGTTCCCATTCCAAGGGATCCCCTCTCCAGCATCACCACGCTTAGGAAAGGAAGCTGAGTTATTGATCAGAAATCTTGGTTGGTGAATTCAAAATCAGACAAGGGAAGCAGAATAGCTTGGGAGGGTTCTGGAATTGCCCCTCTGCACCACAGGGAGCCTCTTCCCCATGTTCAAAGCACTACGATCCCCACACAGTGCTTCTCCCTTAGTGCTGCAAACACCCCCACTTCGGTCTCTCTGGACTCCCAATTTTCAGAGCAGAGTCCTCCCCCGTTTACGAACACATGTTCTGCTTTATCTAATGGTAAAATTCCTCATGTAGTGTTAATTTACTTAGTCAAAGTCTCAACACGTGAGCAGCTCTTCACAATCATGGTATTTAATGACCCAAGGACAGAACACCAAATAAGAAAGATCGACTCCAGGAGTCCCCATTGCACAGGTTTTGGATCAATTCAGCTAAGTTGTTGTGGAGTGGATTCTTAAAGCTAAAGAGCCGGAGGAGGCCTGGGAGGAGGCCTGGGGGGAGGCTGCACCATTTCTCCTCAATGGTCCAAAAGGTGGCAGGATGCTTCCAGAAACTCACCCACAGCAATGGGACAAAATCTACCCTTCTTCCCGGCCTCAGTGTGAGCTCAGCACCATTCACGAATAAAGAGAGAGCTGAAGGATGGTTTGATCGTATGACCCTTTGGTGCCAGACTGCACTTTCAGTGTATACTCGTTGCAAGCCTGTGGTACTTCCAGAACTATCTTTCGGACAGGTTTAGGGAGCAATCCAGTTGGAAAGGGCTGAGGAACTTGTCTGGAAGCCACATCTGCTAAGCAAGCATGCCATTTTTTTCTAGACTGAATGTACTTGGCGGTGCTGATAAATTTAAGGGAGGAAGTAAAAACTGCTTTTGATTGTAGGATCACTGGGGCATGGGGGAAGGCCTAATTTATCTTTAAATCATGTACAGTGCCCAGCAGGATAAGTAGTGCAAGACAACGGTTCAAATGTTTATCAAATGAATGACGAGTGAGCCTTTAGTTCCATGTCAAAGACAACAAAGTCATGCCTGAGTCTTTTTTCCCTCATGAGCCCGCTGGCTCCCTTCTAGTTTTGTGGCTAGCGACCACACGTGTCATTTATACCAACTTGTGTATCTGCCTGGGAACAGACCGATAATGGATCAGCAAAACAAAACCAAAACTGAAACAAAAACCCCAAAATCTAAAGAACCCAGGCATTTACTTAGAAAGAGAACAGGCTGAATGGACACATCAGAGAAGGTGGGGCTGGCCATCAAGGCGGGGAGGGAGGCGGACAGTGGCCCTGACCTCACTGAGGAGCCAGACAGCACTGATATGCCCCTCAACCTGCAGCCACTCTACCTCATCCCTCTTTAAAAAACAGCGGTTCATTGTCGGCACTCCCCGCTGTCTTATCTGACCCATCTGTACAGGAACCAACAGGCTTCAGAGAACAGTTTAGCACGAGTGTGCTTCGTAGGAGAGAACGGGAAGAGGGTGGCGGTCCCCCAAATTCCAGAAGTATGAAAATCTCCTGCCTAACATGGCTGCCACCGGGGCTCCTGCTTCTCCTTCCTTTCACGGCTCGCCTGGAGAGAAAAAAAATGCTCATTTGGGCAATGTTTAAACATGCAGCGGGTTGTAGTTCTCTCTGGGAAAGTGAGCATTTTCTCCCTTAAAGTGGATATGGGTAACAAGCTTCCTTGGTCAAAATCCGGCAAAATGAAATGTCCTTTTCTCTGAAATTCCTCAGTTATGTTACACCCATTATCTTGCCTTATTAAAATGGAAAGAACTTTCCTCTGTGTGTGTCCTATTCTTCCATTTATCAGAATTGGGATAGATTGTGCCTTTCCACTCAATTTGGACAATGAAATGAGTTTCATTTTTATTTATGGGCTTCATAAATCCGTCTCACTTGCTGCTTTTCATGCCCCAGTTCCACACTGTTGTGTTGGGATTTCCCACCCTGCCAGGCAATTAAACCAAAAACTCGTGGAAAAAAAAATTTTTTCTTTACAAAACTCTTTAAAACCCAAAATATACATAATCATCTCCATTCTGGGTCCAATATGTTTAAGGGATGGGGTCTCTGAGTCTTCTTTTGGAGCATCCAACTTCCCAGGTTAATTCTTCCCCGATTAATTCTGTCCTCGCCAAGCCCTCATTTGAGTTCTAAAGGTTAGTTCAAAGTTCCAGGATGGAAAGAACTCTTTAATTTTAGATCCTGTTTCCAAACCAGGTGCCAGGCTTGTGAGAAGATAAAACAGTGGCTCCCTGTGGAGGGACAGCAGCAAGCTCACACCCCGTGATCACCTGAGCTCAGAGCAGATGGGCCCAGAAACCAGGAGCGGCAGCATGAGTTCCATGTTCTAGGCTACATTCAAAAAACAGACAAACAAATCCAAACCCCAGCCAAACCCAATCACATAGACTGAGGGCTTTAAAGGAAGGGTGGAGAGACAGAGCCCTGTTTCTCATACTTTGCCACTCCCAGAGGAAGTGACTGCTGTTTTTCTAAATACACAACCCAACGGCAGGCTTCTACCTGATAAGGCTGCATCTGATAGATCCGAGAGATCTGATCCAATCTAATAAAATGTATGGGTTGTGTTCAGGTGTAGACCAGTCCTGTAACACAGAAGTCTAGGAAAAGAAACCCAACAAAACCGTCTAGACAGAAACCCAGAGATCTGCATTTTGGATAGTTCAGACACATGCCAAGCTGAAGTTTACTTCGATCCTTTCTCTGATTCAATCACACACACACTCTCTCTCTCTCTCTCTCTCTTTATATATATATATATATATACATTTTTTTTTCCCCCGAACTAGGGGAAGTGGGCAAGTGGCAAGTAATGTTAAGTCTGGCCTTACCAGGCTATTTTTTTTTAAAGACCTTATTTATTTATTTGAGAGAGAGAGAGAGACAGACAGACAGAGACAGAGAGAGAACATGAGTGGGGGTGGGGGGACAGAGGCAGAAACAGCTTTCCCACTAGGCAGGGAGCCAGATGGAGGGCTTGACCTCAGGACTCTGGGATCATGATCTAAGCCAAAGGCAGACACATAACTGACTGAGCCACCCAGGCGCCCCCAGGCTGTCTACTTTAGATGAAGAACCACAGCTGGTTCCTCTTTGTGTCT
Source organism: Mustela putorius furo (assembly GCF_011764305.1). NCBI lineage: Eukaryota > Metazoa > Chordata > Mammalia > Carnivora > Mustelidae > Mustela > Mustela putorius. The sequence goes on along the minus strand of NW_025421480.1, from coordinate 11,807,090 downwards.
AGTCCCTGGAAGGTGGTCCATGTTTGTTAGACTCATTTCTCTGAAATTCTTTGTAAAGTGAGGTAAGGTGACTGCTTCAACTGTCATGCCACTAATCAAAAGGGTTGACCCAGAGGCTCTGGCTGACTGGAAAGTTGTCCCCTTCCTCCCTCTATGTGGAGCCTGGGAAAATATGAGCTAGAAAGCAAGAATTTGTAAGTGTGTCTATTGCATGACGATGACACGGTTGACATAAGTGTTTGGGTCCAGCTGGCAGGCATGTCCCTGGAGTGGAGATGGGTGGATCAGGATGTGATGAGAATGTCACCAGCCATTAGGATCACCCACCTCCCTTTGCAAACCACACAACCTTCTGGCTTCAAAGGCACTTGCCTCATAGGGCTAACAGAGCTAACATGCGTATTCCCGTTCATTTAACAGTAACTATTATTATGGAAAATTAGTAAACTGACATTCTGACTTATATCATAATCTTCTGAGCTTTTGCTAATGTGGGTCTATCCCAATGAACCTGATAACTGATAGTGAATCAAGTTCTGGATCAGGTCAAGATGGGGTCTAGAGTCCAAATTGTGCTAGCCACAGCAGGGGTTTGATACCACCAAACTTCCTAGCTCCACAGCCAGCTAGCCCTCTTAAACATTTCTAATACTACACAACATCTCAGGAAATACTAATTCTGCCTCAGGGATACTGCAAGCTAAAATAAGAAAGAGCTGTATTAATAAGAATAAGCACTTTCTCAATTCCACTGGATTGCTAAAGTGCACTGAAGTAAAATTTCTCAAAGAACAAAATGGTGCTTGCAAAAAAAATAAATTCCTCTTCTTAATAAACACCAAATGCAGATGAGCTTGAACCAACATGGACACTCAAGGTCATTTCATAAAGTTGTGCAAGCTGTACACTGCACAAGGGCACCATCAAAGAGGTACCTTTCATATCATAGGCATTGTAGATTTTTGTATTTACTGGCCAATAGCAGTAAATGCCTGGAAGAAAGTCTACCTTTTTCTAATTTGCACAAAGATAAATAAAGGCTAGCAGTAGCTCTCTAGGAACTCATATTTAGTAAAAGGACAAGATAGCCAGCATCTTCTTTTATCCCTTTTTCATGAATTTTTCACTTTTCTTCAATAACAAATACCATATATATAAAAACTTCCTTGGTATATATATATACCAAACTTCCTAGTTCCAAAGTTTTGGTATATATATTTGAGAGTGGAGTGTATATATATATATATACTCTCAAAGTTCCTCTATGTGCCACCACTCAACCATAACCCCTCCCTTCCCTCAAAGTAACAATTAGCTTTTATAGCTGTCACTTTTTTGTATTTTTTAAATCATTTTATCACCCAAATGTGTATCACTAGACACTATTGTTAAGTCTTGCCCTTCTTAAAAATTTTAATGTATTTTAATTTTTTTAATCTTTAGAATTTCTCTTCCACCCTTCTCATTTCTTTATAAATCATCTATTGAAGAATTTGGGCAATTTGACCTATAATTTCCCACAGTGTCTTGATGTTACTGACTGCATACTCACAGTGAAGTCCAACAACATTTCCTTGTTGGGAAGCTTAGTCCACTTAAAGATCAGACCAAGGTTAGATCTCTTTAGCAAGAATATAGGTAGTATCTAGCAATACTACAGAAGGCACATGATATCTGACTATCTTTGTTTAAAATAATCTCTGCTGGGCGCCTGGGTGGCTCAGTGGGTTAAGCCTCTGCCTTAGACTCAGGTCATGATCTCAGGGTTCTGGGATTGAGTCTAGCATCTGGCTCTCTGCTCAGCAGGGAGCCTGCTTCCTCCTTTCTCTTTCTGCCTACCTCTCTGCCTACTTGTCATCTCTGTCAAATAAATAAATAAAAACTTTAAAAAAATAATATTTGCTGCTATTGATGCTGAATGCTTGTATCCATCCACTGGGAGTTGCAAAACAGTGATATTCTGTCACTTCTTTTTCATTTTGTAGTTAGAATAGTTTTACAAAAAACCGTGCCTTTCATTTACTATTCTGATACCCAGTGGTTTACATATAAAAATCAGGGTAAATGCTTACTTCTCTCCCTTGATTTCCCAATTTTCAAGATATGAGTTGGCTTACCTTCTTGGAGGTGATAAATTCTTTTCAACATCATTATCAAACAACTAATTTAAACACACATGATAGGTTTCAATTCTTTTCATTATTGAAAGTCAAACTGTCCCATCTTTGACCAGTAGGAGGCTCTAAGTCTTTTTGACATGACTCTAGAACAGTCTTTGGTAATTTCCTTGTTATCTAAGATGTTCCAACTTTCATTTTATAAACTTCCTGTCCTAGACTTATTTCTCCAAGAAGCCCTAATTTCTCTTACAGGGAAATGGTATTTCAAAACCACAGCCTGGGTCCTAGAGATGCACTTTGCTAAATTAGGCAGAGCTTCTAGGACTTTTCAGTGAAAAGAACTAGAAAATATTATTGATTCAAAGATAAAAACATCTCATAAATTTATATTGTACTTTCTATGCAAACTCAATACTATAGAGCTTTTACTTAACCATTTTTTAACAGTGGAACCTCTAATCTCTCATTCCGAGAATCTTGGGTTCTTAAAAGCAGAGAGAATGCAGAATTAGAACATTCCAGTGTTACTGATTTATCCCACATTTCACAGCAATAATCTCAGACTGACAATATCATCACCAATATAAGTCTCAAAAACATTCAAATTTTTTGCAAACACTCTCCCTACTTTTCCCATTTAAAAGAAAAAAAAAGGTTCAACATCTACACTGTGAAACCATGAAGCCATTGACACTATACTCTCTCCCCCTTCCTTAGTCCTCTGTTAGTCCTATTTCTACAGGAAACTATTTAATGTGTAAGTTATGTTGGCGTCTTTCTCATTGCTTCAGTCATTTACAACACATTCTCTCCTAGATTCCTCAGGAATAGCTCATGAGAATAATAATCCCAGAATACTTGCATGTTGATAACATCTGTGCCCTTTATTCTTAAAGTCAGTTTTGCTGGGTATAAAATCCTTGGTTCATTTTTTTCTTTCCTTACTTTAAATATGCTGCTTCATTCCCCCCACCCCAATAAAATCTGCTGTTAAAAAGTGTAATTATAAGCTAACTTTCACTCTTATAAGTCATGTGCACTTTTTATTCTAAAAGGTCAAGCATTTTCCCCTTTTTGGTGTTAATCATGTTGTCAACATTGCTGTTTCCATGTAGCTTCAATTTTTTCTTTTAATTTCAAAAAAGTTTTCTTGAATTCATTTTTACAGCTCAGTTGCCTTTCTTTGGTTCTCTTTGTAATCACTAACAACTATGTATTTGATTTTCTTTGCCTACTTCAGTGTTTAGCACTTTCTCTTGTGCTAAAAAAAATGCTTTTTTATCTCTTTCTTAATTTTTTTATTTTCAAAAATCTTCTGACTTCCAGTTTCCAGTTCCACATGTAAGGAGCTTGGAAGCTACCAATCCATCCTCACAACAAGTATAATTCCAAACAGACTGGAAAACTAACAACTCTTTTGGGAATTGTAAGAAAGGGGAGGGTACGCAAGGCAACTTGCTACCCCCAGAATGGAAAGAAAGACAGGTGAGCTCATAGCTTACCACAGCAGAGACTTACAAGTGTAAAACACTGTGGTAACCAATGCCAGGGTAGGAAAACCTGAACTGTAATTGACAAATTGATGGAGGCTCAGGGCAGAGAGGTCTGAGAGTTAAGAACTCCAGGGGACTCAGTCATAACATCCCACAATATTGTGAAATATAATTCCAGCAGTTTGACCAGGTTCCCACAGTAAATATTGCAGAAAAATACCCCATGCATCTGTGCTTCTAGCAAGGTGGGGGGAAAGAAATCATTTTGAAATATGCCAGGGTACTCTGTTCTCCTTAACAAGACCTGCCCTCTGGGGAAACTAGTGAACCAGAGCCTAACCTGTGAGGGTATTATAGGAGCCAACTGACCTGGGGAAGGGAAACATCCAACTCCAGTCTACACCAACCATCCTATCCTACCTAAGAGGGTTGAAAAAAAACTGAGAAACTCTTGTGACACTCACAGTCCAGAGGCATAGCCTCACTAAAAGAGCGAGACTTCATCATAGGACTACAAAATGCTTCCTCTTACCTTACACCTCACCATGACACTACTATAGGCCTATTTACAGCAGGTCACTTTACCCAGTACATCAGGTCCAGCTATACAGAAAAAATTACAGGTCATACCTAAAGGCAAGAAACAACTTGAGGACATAGAGAAAGCACCAGAACTAGACAGAGAAGGGATACTCAAATTATCATGTTGGGAATTTAAAACAACTATGATTAATACAGTAAAGGCTCTAAAGGATAAAGTAGTGCATAAGAACAGATGGGCAATGTAAGCAGAGAGATGGAAATCCTAAGAAAGAACCAAAGAGAAATGCTAAAGATTAAAAAAAAAAAAAACAACAACAACAAATGACAACAAAAACACCACAACAGAAATGAAGAATACCTTTGAAGGGCTTTTTAGTAGACTAGACATCCCTGAGGAATGAATCTCTAACCTAGAGGATATAAATCCTTGAAATAAAATCTCTAAAAAGCAAAGAGGACAAATATTGAAAAAAACAGACTATCCAAGGACTGTGGGGCAAATGCAAAAGGTATGATATACATATAATGAGAACACCAGAAACAGAAGAAAGGAAAAGAAAAAGATATTTGAAACAATAATGATGTAGAATTTCCCCCAAATTAATGTCAGACATCAAACCACAGATCCAGAAAGCTCAGACCACACCAACCAGAATAAATGCAAAAAAGCCCACAAATCAAGCGAAACCAACCAAACAAACAAAAAAACCACTATACATACACACACCATTTTAAACAGAAAAGGGACATCTGGGTGGCTTAGATGGTTAAGTGTCTGCCTTCAGCCCAGGTCATGATCTCAGGGTCCTGGGGTCAAGTCCCGCATCAGGCTCCCTGCTCAGTGGAGAGTCTGCTTCTCCTTCTCCCTCTACCTCTCCCCCTGCTTGTGCTCGCTCTCAAATGAATAAGTAAAATATCTAAAAAATAAAAAAAAATTAAAAAAAAAAACTACAGAAAAGATAAAGGAAAAATTCTGAAAGAAGTCTAAGTAAAAAAAATACCTAACCTACAGAATAACAAAGATAAGAATCATATCCAACTTCTCCTCAGAAATCATGTAAACAAGAAGAGAACAAGTTGAAATATTTAAAATATGGAGAGAAAAAAACACTAACCTAAAATTTTGTACCTTAAGAAATTAACATTCAAAAGTGAAGGAGGAAAAAAAAGACCTTCTCACAAACAAAAATTGAGGAAATCTGTTACCAAATTCTGCCTTGCACAAGATGTTAAAAGAAGTTCCTTAAAGAAAAGGAAAATAATATAGGTCAGAAACTCTGATACACATAAAGTAACAGAAAGCATCAAAGAAGGAGTAACTGAAAAAAAAAACATTATTTTCTTATTCTTGACTGATCTAATAGACAACAATTAGTTCAAAATAATACCAACAACATAATCAATTATATATATGTATACATAAGCACACACATATATGTATATAAATATATATGTTATATATATAAATAAAATGAATGACAACAATGATACAAGGGACAGAAGGGAGGAATTAGGAATATTTTATTACTATAAATTGCTCAAACTACCTGTGAAGTGATATAATATCCAAAAGTGGGCTTGGATTAGCTATAAATGCATATGGCAAACTCTAGGGCAACCACTAAAAGAGAGGCAAGGGGAGGGAAGAGGAGGAAGGAAGGAAGGAAGGCCAATATGATAAGAAAAGAGAGAAATTCAAATTATACAACATGCTCAATTAAAACAATAGGCACAAAAAGAGCAGAAGACAGAACTTCAAAGAACAGGGATGGGGTGCCTGGGTGGCTTAGTCGATTAAGCATTGTTGGACTCTTGCCACTGCTGGACTTTGCTCCGGTCATGATATCAGGATTGTGAGATCAAGCTCCACATCAGGTTCTGTGCTCAGCAGTCAGTCTGCTTGAGATTCTCTCTCCCCCTCTCTGTCCCTCCTCATGTATGCTCTCTCTCTCTCGCTCTCAAATAAATTTAAAAAAATATTAAAAACCCACTTTAAACATAAAGACACATAAAAATTAAAATTAAGTGAATGGAGAGAAAGATACCATGCTATCACTAATCAAAAGAAAGAAGGAGTGCTATATTAATTTCAGATAAAGCAAACTTGAAAGAAAGGAAAGTTACTAGGGATAAAGAGAGGCATTATGTAATGATAAAGAGGTAAATTCTCTAAGAAAACATAATAACCCTTTCTGTGCATGTGTCTAACACCAGAACGTCAAACTAGTGAGGCAAAAACTAATAGAATTGCAAAGAGAAATAGATGAAGCCTTTAACATAGCTGGGGGATCAACATTCCTCTATCAGAAATATACAGAACCAACAATCAGAAAATTAATAAAGACAAAGTTGAACTCAACAATATCACCAATCAACTAGATATAATTGATATCTATGAACCACTTCATCCAACAAAAGCAGAATATATATTCTTCCAAAGCTCACAAGAAACATTTACCAAGATAGGCCACATTTTGGGCAATGAAACACTTAACAAATTTAAGAAACTAGAAACCATTTGTCTGCTTTCAAATTACAATGAAATTAAATAAATATGATATAAAATATATAATATAAATATTAAATAGATCAATAACAAAGGATAACTGGACAATCCTAAAATACATGGAGATTAAACAAACAAAAAACATTTGTAAAAAACACATGGGTCAAAGAAGATATCACATGAGAAATTTTAAAATATTCCGAACTAAATGAAAATACAACTTCCCTGTATCTGTGGGATGCACAGAAAGTAGTTAAAAATTTATAGCATTGGATGCATATATTGGGAAAGAAGAAAGATCTTCTAACTTCCTACTTAGGAAACTATAAAAAGAAGAGCAAATTAGATCTAAAGTAACCTGAAGTAAATAATAAAATTTAGATCAGAAATCAATGAAACTGAAAACAGGAAATTAACAGAAAAAGAAAAAAAAGCTGATTCTTTGAAAAGATCAACAAAATCTATAAGCCTCTCCTCACCAGACAAAAAGAGAGAGGGCAAAAATTATTAACGTCAGAAATGAAAAAGGGGATACCACTATAGACCTTACAAACATTAAAGGGATAGTAAAGAAATACTTTGAACAACTCTATGCTCAAATTTGAAAACCTAGATGAAAATGGACTAATTCCTTGAAAGACAAAATGTTCCATTTCATATAAAAAGAACTAGGCAATCTACATAGGCCTATACCTATTAAATAAATGGAATCAATAATAATCAGTGATAAATAGACTTTCAAAACAGAAAGTACCAGGTCCAAATGGGTTCACTGGTGAATTCTATCAAAGAATTAGGAAGAAATTATACCAATTATAAATTGCTACAAATCTCTTCCAGAATCCAGAAGCAGAGGGAATACTTCCTAATGCATTCTATAAGGCCAGCATTAGTCTAATAACAAAATCAGACAAAGATATTCCAAGAACTACAGACCAATATCTCTCATGAACATAGGTGCAAAATTTCTCAACAAAAATATTAGAAAACCTAAATAAAAATAAGTATACACCATGCCCAAATGAGACTGATTCCAGGGTATGCAAGGCTGGTTCAACATTCAAAAATAAACTAATGAATCCTCACATCGACAGGCTAAAAAAAAAAAAAAAAAAATCACACTATCATATCAGTAAACACAGAAAAAGCATTTGACAAAATCAAATGCCCATTTTTATAGTTTCCTAAGTAGGAAGCTAGAAGATAGAAGTTAGAAGATGGCAAAAACTCTTAATGAAATAGGAATTGAAGGGAGATTGCTCAGCTTGATAAAGAATATTTACCCAAAAACCTAGAGCTAACATTATACTTAAGGGCAAAAACCTTGAAACTTTCCAGCTAAGCTAAGACACAAGGCAAGGATATCCCCTCTCAGGCACCTGGATGGCTTGGGAGGGTTCTGTCATTAAGCGTCTGTCTTCAGCTCAGATCACGATCCCAGGGTCCTGGGATCAAGCCCTGCATCAGGCTCCCTGGTCAGCAGGAAGCCTGTCCTCTCCCATTCTCCCTGGTTGTATTCTCTCACACACTATCTCCCTCTGTCAAATAAATAAAATCTTAAAAAAAAAAAAAAAGGATATCCCCTCTCAGTACTTCTTTCAACATCATACTGGAAGTTCTAGCTAATGCAATAATACAAGAAAAAAAAAAAAAACGTTCAGTTTAGACAGGAAGAAATAAAACTATTTGTTCACCAATGACATAGTTGTCTATTTGGAAAATCAGATAAAATCACCAAAAATCTCTTGGAACTAATAACTATACTAAAGTTGGAGTATACAATTTCCTATATACCAACAATAATTAATAATTAATAGTAATTAATAATAATAGTGGAATTTAAAATTAAAAACACAAAACCTATCAAACCCCACCAAAATGAAATACTTAAGTATAAATTGAACAACAAAAAAAGACAAGATCTATATAAGGAGAGCTACGAATAAATGGATAGTCCATATTCATGGATAGGAAGGCTCAATATTGCTAAGATGTCCATTCTCCCTACTTTGATCTATAGATTCAGTGAAATCCAAATAAAAATCTCAGCATTTATTTGTGGATATCAACAAATTGATTCTAAAGTTTATAGGAATAGGCAAAATACCCAGGATAGCCAACACAATTTTGAAGAGGAACAAAGTTAGACCACCAACACCACCCAACTTAAAGATTAAGTATAAAGTCACCAAGACAGTATAGTAGTGGTAAAAGTAACCAAGACAGTGTGGTAGTAGCAAAAGAATAGAGAAATAGATGAATGAGAACAGAACAAGTGGCCCAGAAAGAGAACCACAGAAATACAGTCAACTGATCTTTGACAAAAGAGCCAGAGGAATACAATAGAAAAAAGATAGTCTCTTCAACAAATACTGCCGGAACAACTAGACAACCACATGAAATAAAGAAAGAGAGAAAGAGAGAGAGAAAGAAAAGAGGAAGGAAGGAAAGAAGGAAGGAAGGAAGGATGGAGGAGAGGGAGGAAAGGACAGAGAAGGGGAAGAAGGAGAAAGAAAGGAGGAAAAGAAATCTAGACATAGAGTTTACATTCTTTACAAAAATTAACTAAAACTGGATCACAGACCTAAATGTAGAATACAAACTATAAAACTCTGAGACTACAACATGGGGGAAAAATACCCTAGATGACCTTGGGTGTGGCAATGACTATTATGTACGACACCAAAAGCACAATCCATGAAAGAAGTCACTGATAAGCTAGACGTCATTAAAATTTAAAACTTCTGCTCTGCAAAAGACAATGGCAGGAGAATAAGAAGACAAGTCACAGACTGGAAAAAATTATTTGCAAAAGACACATCTGATAGAGGACTATTCACCAAAATCCACAAAGAACTGTTGAAACTGAACAATTAAAAATTGTTAAAACAGACCAAAGACCTTAACAAGTGTCTCAAGAAGAAGATACATGGATGGCAAATAATCACCTGAAAGATACTCAGCATCACATGTCATCAGGAAAGTGCAAATTAAAGCAATGACGTATCACTATACACCTATTAGAATAGCCAAAGTCTAGAACACTAATAACACCAAATCCTGGAGAGAATGTGGAGCAAGAGTAACTCATGTCTGTTGATGGTGGGAATGCTGAATGGTATAGACCCTGGGGAAGACAGTTTGACAGCTTCTTAGCAAGCTAAACATACTCTTACCATACAATCCAGCAATAGTATTCCCTGGCATTTACCCAAATGAGTTGAAAACTTATGTCCACGCAAAAACCTATACACAGATGTTTATAACTTTACTCATAGGAGCCAAACCTTGGAAGCAACCAGTATGACCTTCAGTAGGTGAATAGATAAAACTGTGGCACATCTAGACAATGGACTATTATTCAATGCTAAAAAGAAAGGAGCAACCAGGCCCTTAAGACGTGCAGGAAGTTTAAATGCATATTACTAAGCGAAAGGTGCCAGTCTGAAAAAGCGACACAATATATAATTCCAAGTACATGAAATTCTGGAAAAAGCAAAACTATGAAGACCATAAAAGTCAGTGGTTTCCAGGTGTTGAGTTGGTGGTGGGGAGAGGCGAGGAATGGGTAGGGAGGAATGAACGAGCTGAGCACAGAGCATTTTTTGAGGAACGAAGAATATACTCTTTATATCATAATGATGGAAGCAAGTCATTACACAATTGTCCAAACCAGTAGAACGTACAACACTAAGAGTGAATCATAATGCAAACTATAGACTTCCAGTGATTATGACGATGTATCAAAGTAGATTCACCAATTGTAAAAGGACACCATGCTGGTGGGCTATGTTGGTAAGGGAGAAGGCTGTGCATATGTGAAGCAAAGGGCATATAAGCAAGCTCCGTAATCTTCCCTTCAATTCTTCTGTGAAACTCAAACTGTCTTAAAAGTCTTAAAATTTTTTTTTCTCTTCACGTTACATTTATCTTAAAGCATTATCTGTTGTGTTTATTCACTCTTGTGGTCCTTCTAGCTTAGTTTTCATTTCTCAAATAGAATTTTGTATTTCTAATTCCTTACTAAGGAATGGTTTTAAATGTTTTCTTTTATTTCTAATTTCCTCCCAAGTTATCACCGCATTTCTGAGTTTTCTAATAATGATTTATATTGGTCTTTCATGTCTCATATAATTTTCTTAGTATCCTTCAATTCATTTTGAAATAGCAAATTAATTTGGATCTATTTTTGTGGGCACATCTTTCTGAGTATTTTCATTGTAAGGATTTTATTCTATTCCTAATTCTCTTTTTTCCTTATACTAACTTTACGAGGGGCTTGATGTTGACTCTTTTCTGTTGTGCATTTTTAATGTGAAATTAGTTTTCCAAAACTATGAGAATGAAACAAGTTAAATTTGTAAAAAGACTCTAACTTCACAGAGCTCCCTCTTCTGTTGTTTTTGTGAAGTGTTTAAAAAAAAAAAAAATGGACAAGCTGCTTTGAAATTTCCTAGCTGCTCTTCCCTTTCTTTGAACTGGACCTTTCTCTTGTCCCTACCCTGTTCAATTTTTATTCCATTCCCAGCAATTTCTCCTCAGTGTAGGGCCCTGTACTAGAAGGCAGTTCTGGTGGGTCAATTTTGAGAGTTCAAAGGGCCAGTGCCTTTAATCCCTCTTATTACGAGCTCTGCACTTACTTGGTGTTAGAGCAGGCAAAATGCCTTCCCCTTCAGCTGCTGTTCTCAAATTGGTCCTCTGAGTTTTCTAGAGAACACCAGTTGGCTACTTGGGGTTCTCCTGTTCTTAGACTCAGGCAAGAGCTGTACCGTGGCTTTTTTTTGTCTCCCACATGGATGCCCATCTCACGCAAGTCTTATGGTTATTGCTATTTTGTCCCGAAAGGCTTGCATTTTGAGAATTCTGGTATCTTGTCACCTAGTTTTGTTGTAAATGTTGTCTATGAATTTTGATTTTGCTATGTATCTCTGTACGCTTTCATGTGGATTATGTAGGCAGTACGCTACTGCCACTAACCACCATCTTCCCAGGTTCACTACCATCTTTTAATTCAAGCTCATTCTCGCTGTGTTCCTCCTCTTGGTTCCTTCTTTCAGCCTGCCACAGGAAAATCTTGGCCTCAGTTTGTAAAAAGACCCTGTACTTTTATATGGATATATTTGTATGGGGTGTGTGTGTGTGTGTGTGTGTGTGTGTGTCTGGGAAAGATGTGTAGAAAGGGGGTCATGAGTGAGAGGAAGCTGCTAAATGGGGGCACGTTGCATAAAGTGAAAGACACAGTTCCTGCCCTTAGGAGTTTGTAACAGAAGAATCCAACACACACCCACTCAGTGAAGCCGAAATACATCTACTTCGTTTCTGATCACAGCTCTTACTAGCTTCCCATGCCAACTGGGGTAAATCCACTTCTTGGGATTTTAGTTTCCCTATTTGTAAAACACACAGCATATCACTTCCCTGTCCAACTGTATAGGTTGTAGGGAAGAAAGGAAATAATGAAAGGACATGCAACCTGGTCACCAAGGACCCACATCCTGGGGGCCAGACGGGCGTTCCTCTTCTGTTTCTGCCCCATCTGGGCCTCTGACAGTGCTAGACACATTCTGAGCACTCACTGTTTGCACCTTGAAAAAAGTGCTACCAGTCCCATTATGGGATAGTTATCTTTAAAAGTTCCTCAGTCTCCTGAGTGGTGACAGAGTTAATAGGCCCTTGCTTGGGGGATGGAGAGGCCGGCCTCAAAAATGACCCTTCCCCTCGGAGAACTGGCCTTCACTTCACAAGTCAACCATCAGAAGACTCGGAAGAGCTGAGTTTTTAAAATGCATTTTTTATGATTCAGCCTTCCGCAGAAATGTCACCTTTCTAGAGCAAGCTGTTATCACGCGCTCCCCGTGCCAAACGGGCGCCTCTGAGGAGCAGGATTTTATCTCAACATTTTCAGTGATTTGTGTTTCTCTTTCAAGGAGCTCCATGCCTTAAGGCACCTGAAACACTAACAGGAAGACGGTAAGGTGACACGAGGAGCAGGCTCCAGCGACATGAAGCAGGGATTTCTGCGAACAGGGCTGGGATCAGCGTGGACGCTGCAGGAGGCGGTCACCCTGTCCGGTGATTCTCAGCCTCCCCGCGTGGCTCACTGTTCTCTGGTGGGCTCCTTGGGTGAAACCATATTCTCAAAGAAACTCCATTTTGTGACAGGGCCCCCGTGAGCAGGCCCCGCCGCACGACAGGCCGAGACGCAGCCAGCACAACTGCCGGCGACGCTTGCCAACAAGCCAGATGCTGCCACATATTGGCATCTGGGTCCTGGAATAGCAACCATGTTCTCAGTCTGGCGAGGGATGCTGACCCTAGCTACGGAAGGAGACAAAGGGAGGGAAGAAAGAGACGGAGCAAGGGGAGGCAGGGCAGCCGGTGGAAGGGTCTCTTGGTAATTTCCCGACCATGGATTTAGAGCTTCCGCAACAAAAGGCTCGTTGGAAAGCTGCTACCGATGCCGCAATGGGCGGGAGAGGTAGAGATGGGGAGCGTTCGAAACCCAGCGAGCTGTTCTGGCACCTGGGGAGTGGGGGTAGCTGATTCAAAAGGAGACAGCTGCAGCAGGCAGCGACGCTCGCCCCTCCTCTGCCACACACCATGATAGCCCACAGTGGAGATAAGCTGCTGGATAGGGCTTCAATCTGCAGCCCAGGGACGGCGAGTGGCAACATCAGGATGGCTGTCGCTTTCAGCTTTCTGGGTGCCAAGATTTACCAGCGCCAGGAAGGCCAGCTAAATGGTGAGGGCAAGGTCCAGACCGGCAGTCTGGAGGAGATCTTGCCCATCCAGAGAGGACGGTTGGCGTGTTTTGATTGCAGGAGCAGGGGACAGGCCCCACGGTGGCTTTCGATGCTGAGGTGAGACCAGCCTGAGCGAGGCTTTAGGTCGTGCTGGCATCCTATGAGACAGAGGTACGGCCCAGGAGGGGTGGGTTGAACTGAGTTAAGTTTAGGGTTTGAGGTAAGAGGCGAGAGAAGCGGGCGGCCGTTCGTCTTTCTCAAAATACCAAGTTGTGTGCAGCATCGCCTCAACCCACACCGTGTTTGCCAAGAGTTGCCTGGGGCCTGACTTCGGTTTTAGCAGCGAGAGAATGAGAGACAGACAATAAGGTGGAAAGCGTCCCGGCCCCTGCAATCAGAAGATTTGGAGAAAGAGCCCCAAAGGTCATTTACCTACAGGAGAGCTGATTCTCTCCGGGGCGGGGTGGCCTCTCTGTTCACCAGATACCACCTCCCAACCAGAACCACCTCGGTGTGCCTCCGGGAGTCATGAGTGGGAATATATGGGCAGGGGTGGGCGATAGTCGGACCCTCTGCCTACCACTGGATGGTCCTGAAACCCCCCGAGGCTGAGCAGGGGCACAGCAAGAGACAGGCAGCAACTGCTGGCAGGGAGGTTCCACCTACTGAAAATGCAGTTTTCTAAACAATCTGCAGATGCTCGGGGGAGGCCAAGCATCTCTTTGCTGAAAAGAAACTTTAGGAATGATCTCAAGGAACAATCTTGTCCCTGAGAGCCTTAAAGTGAAGAGTACGAAGACAGTGGATCACCCACATCCCCCTCTTCTCCACACGTGCACGAACTTAACCTTCAGGGAACATCTAGGCCCTTTCACTTCACCCCTGTGAAGCCTGATGCCCACTTTCAAAAGGCAAAACGAAGTCCACCGAGGAGGCACCCCAGCTGCGTCCCTCAGTTCTAAAGAGAACACCCGTTGTTCTCTTTACTGATAATGTTCTGCTGCACTTCTCAATCCGCTGGAAACATTCCGGTGTCTTTCCCAGACTCGATCGAGCATTTTTACATTCCGGTTTGGGACAATGCAGGGACTAAATGCTAAATTTTCACCGTGGCTGTTTTATGAAAGAACAAATAAACCAACGGTATATAACAAATAATGAAAAGAACTGTAATTATAGTTTGGTGTTTATGTCAAAAAGGAATTTGAGATAACAGAGCTCTCTCTGTAAGGGGTAGGTTATTTGCATCTAGAGAACCAAGACAGAATTGGTGAGTCTCTTTGCCGATTTCGAGTCACTCCCCATGTGCTTCTCCTCTTACCCCCTTTTTCCTTATGCAACCGGCCATTCCCCTTGCAAGCATTTCCCTTCCTCCATGTCCTCACTTCTGGTGATTCCCACTGATGCAAGGCCTCCCTCCCTGGCTCCGCCACCTGGGAAATATTCTAAGTGTTGGGAAGTGTCTTCAAACTCAAAACACATTATCATAAGGAGGGCTGCATATGATCACATAAGGCGGAGACAACAAGCTTCTGTTAAACTAAGCCAGTGGTTCTCAAATTTAATCTCATGCATCAGAATCACCTGGAAGAGCTTGTTAATAAAACAGATTGCTGTGCAGGGGGTGGGGTGAGGGGCCCAGAGTTCTGACTCCGTAGATTTGGGAAAGGGCCTGAGAATTGGCATTTCTAGCATGTTCCCAGGTGATGCTCACGTTCATGGTCTGGGGACCACTTTCTCTTTCATTTTGCTGAAACTTTTTCATTTGGAAATAATTTCAAATTTAAAAGTTGCAAGAAGTGTAAAAATCACCCTATTCCCCTGACCCAGGCTGGGACCAGTTTTTTTGAGAACCCCTGGGCTAAGCTAAAGATGTGTCCGAGGTCTGGGACAGAGAGCAAGTACCTGGCAGAGAGCAAGAGTGGAACACGATTCAAGTAGGAAGCAAACCAATCATTTAAAGGCCAACGGTGGCAAGGAGCGCCACAGAATGATAACAGAAAGTGAGTTGGGATCTGGGGAGTTTTAAGCTCTGCATAGTAAATACCATTATCAACCAATGGGGAGAATGTGTAAGCTCCCCTGGTTTGTCTCTCTGGAGATTCCTTGGGGGTGATTTTTAAAAACAACAAATCCATAATCTCCCTGTATAAACCGGCTTCAAGAAAAAAGGAAAGCAATTATTTGATAGGGAAACTCTACTCTATACACAAGAGACATGGACAAGACGACGATTATGTATCCCCTTTGTTTCCTGCCACCTTAATTCAGGACTTCAGCTCTGGCCTGAATTTCTGCAACGACTCCTAACTGAGCTCTCTGCCTCTAACCATTCCCCAATTTATTCTCCATTTGGACCCTAAAATCACCTTTTCAACGGCAGCCTGCAAGAGGGTCGGCTACGAACCTTCACTAGTTCCCTACAACACAGAGAACAAAACCCAAATGTCTCAGCATGGCATTTATCTGACCCCAACCTCCCGTTCAGATTCATGTACCCACAAACCCCAAACAACATGCACGGCTTTACACTTCCCTATCTCCATGTTCTTTGTGCACAACTGTATGTGTGGTTTTTGCTGTTTTGTTTTTGGCTCCCCTGGAATTCTTCTTCCTTCTCCTCAAACAAAATCTTTTTTTTTTAAATCTTCATGTTTAAAAATACTATTCAAACTTCAGGCGACTCTGTTCCAATACAAGAAGCTTCCCCGCAGTTCCTCAGATCTCTCCTCTGTGCGCTCACCATAGTCTTATTTGTTCCCTAGAACGCTCACAACAACCTGCCCTACTTGTTATTTATGCTTTCTTTCCCCTGGGTTTTACAAGGTCCTTGAAGACGGGCACCATGTCTTTTGTTCAGTGACCAGAGAAGTCCAGAACAGGGAAGAACAGTAGATGAAGAGAGAAAAAGGAAGAAATGAGCAAACAGTAGGAGGGCATGGTGAGGGGGAAACTCAGTTCTAAAGTTTTCTTAGTCGTTCAGATCTTTTTGCTGAAGACAGATTCTTCAAATATTTAACACATTTTCTCTCCAGGACAATCCCAAGAGACTGAGTAATTATGAGTTTTCGTTTGTTTTGCCAACCCTACACCCCCTTTTCTTCTTGTTTTCTGTCACTCTTGACTCAGCTGCATGTATCCCTCCCGCGTGAAAGGGACAGCAGCATCCTGCCATCACTACCGCTGAAACAGGCTTGAATCCCCTTTGACATCTGCCTTTCCTGGTGGCTCGGTCAAACTCCTGCCTTGTGAATTCACTTTAGGAGGAATCTGATCAACATGACCAGAAGGGTTACCTTTCTGATATGAAATTTCTTTGGGGTTCACCAAAACAGGATAGCAGCAACTCTTCCGTGTGACCGAAAGCTGGTTCGTTTGTCACTCCTGCTCACAACATTCAGTGGGAGGTACTTCTGCCCCAAAGAAATCACAGTCATTCTTTGCAGACACTGAGGGCCTGCCTCTTCCTCTACCATCAGCCATACCAGCTGTCTTCAGCAAGGAGAAAGAGATAGAACAGACTCTGATAAGCCTGTCATTTAATCCTTTTCCAAAAAGGCAGTTGGGGATCTCTCTTCCTGGATGAGTAGGAGTTGCTTCAGTGTGGGCCTACCTCTTCCTGGAAGCAGAACAAAGAACTGCCCTTTAAGCCTAGCTCAACAAAGCCGGCTCTGTATTCCTCCAGACAACTCGTCAGCATGCCTGACGAGTGCCTGTTCCACTTCCGTAGACCACCTCCTTCAAGTTACTCTCTCTCTTACACCTCCACAAATGTTCTCTGCCTCTCTTTCTCCTTGAGGTGAGCTATCTGGATCCAGGGAAGAAGTCATGTGATTGGGACCAAAAAAATACCAAGCCATACCATCTGACTCTCTGCCACCACTATTGTAACTCTTCCCAGAGAGGAAGCTTATTCTCCAGCTTCCTATGTACTGTCCTTGAGAAAGTGAATGATGGCGAGTCCCCCAAACCTAGAGTACTCTGATTTCCATTCCCCCACCGCTATTATGTTTACAACTTTATTTAGAAAGAACAGACTTCACAGCTTTTGCCATTTAGGAACACTTCAGCGTAAGGACTTAATATGAAATCCTTAAACTGAAGGGAGGAGACATCAAATACTCCAAAGTCCAAATTACCTAGACTGGTAGAGGTTAATGTTCTGCATTAAATAGGAACAGAAAGTATCAATTTTGTACTCTGATTATGCCTGCCAAAGAACTGAGTCCAAAAAAAAACAAAAAAACAAACAAAAAACACAAACCCCACATAACATATGAGAGATGAGGGCAAGAGGGTAGAAACACCACACAGTTGTGAGAAAGGTCTAGAAGTGAGCAAATGCAGGTGTGCCCTGACCTCCTTTTACCTCTCTGTGCTTCTCTCTGGACCTTCAACTCTCCTTTTCCAGTGTAGAGCTGCCTGAGAAATAACCTTTTAATATTTCGTTCTATTTATAATTTTTATAGCCACAAAACCACTAAGGGCTATGCTGCTGAACGGGTACATGGTAGCAACCCAAGTATCTGGTATTACTAGAAAACAAATTTTAAGAAAACAGTTAAGTACCAATTTAAGATTTTCACTAACCTTGGCTTCCTACGATGCTAGTTTATCACATTTCAGTTCACTCTGAAAAACAGAAAGTCCATCATATGCTGCGGAGCTTAGAACTAACCCACTACTTCATTCTGTAGGGGAGGGAGTGAGTCTAGAATATTGTTACTCACAGAGCCAGGACCAGGACACCACTCTACGGCTTTCATTTTCCACCATCCTCAGAAAAAGAGCTTGAAATACCCGCTTCACCATGCAGAATACCAGAGGTATTATAGTTTATTTAGTTATACCAGAGGTTAAACCAACTACTCTCCAGAAGAAGAATGATCCAGCTTATGCCTTGGCCTTTGCAACAGAGCATTCCCTAAGTGAGTCCAAAGAAGATATTGTAAGGAGTCCCTTGCACAAGCCAAGAGCCAGTACAGTCAGATTTCTCTCTGCTTGGACTCATAAATATGGGCAACCGAATTAAACAAAAATCATGTAGATGGTCACATAAGTGTTGTTTATAGCATAAGTATAAGTATTGTTTATAGCATAAGTATTGTTTATAAATTTTATGCTCTTCAATATATGCATCATAGGAAAGCAAAACCCGATCATGGTTCACAATGACTGAAATAAGACAGGACAGAAAAAACTTGAGGGTCAAAATACAGCAGAATTTGTAGCTGTTCTAAAATGTTTAAAAGGCAAGTTTATGTTATCAAGAGTTCAGTTATTGTAACAAGTAAGTTGAAAAGTTCTATGTCTCAGAAAGTCTTAACTCACCTAATAGTTAAATTGTTAAAATAATGGCATCCTTCGGTGCCCGGGGGGGGGGGGGGGACTTATTTGGTTAAGAGACTGCCTTCAGCTCCGGTCACGATCGAGTCCCACATTGGGCTCCACCTGCTCTTTGGGGAGCCTGCTTCTCCCTCTCCCTCTGCTTGCCACTCCCCCTGCTTGTGCTCTCTCTGTCAGGTAAGTAAATAAAATCTTTAAAATAAAAAAAATTAAAATAAAATGACTTTTTTTTTTTTTTTACTCTTAGGGAGCTTAAGTCTGTTTCTGTGAAACAGAAATGATTGACTTTCATATCCTTTCTTACGATAGGTGACATTATACCATGTTACTGACCACCTGGTGGAAAAGCTGTCTTACAAAGAACACCGTAAAATAACAGTCAATGACATTGGCAATTTCATATAAAAATATAAAAATCAAATGAGAGTAGGGACTTGAACAGATGTTTATATATCCATGTTCATAACCGCCAAAAGGTAGGAAACACTCAAATGTCCTATGACAGATGAATGGCTAAACAACATGTGGTCTCTACATACAGGGCAATATTATTCAGCTTTTAAAAATGAATGAAATTCTGATATATGCTCTAATATGGATGAACCTTGAAAACATTATGCCAAGTGAAACAAGCCAGATACAAAAAGACAAACATTACAGGGTTCCACTTACATGAGAGACCTAGAAGAGTGAAATTCAGAGAGACAGAAAGTAGAAGAGTAGTTACTAGGGGCTGGGAGGAAGAGGAATGGAAGTTACTGTTGAATGGGTGCAGATCTGTTTGGGATAACGAAAAGGTGATAGCTGGATCAAAATGGGAATGTACTTAATTCCACTAAACTGTAAACTTAAAAGTGGTTAAAAGGGTCAGTTTTATGTTACGTGTGTTTTATTTCACTAAAAAAATCAAATGAAAAATACAAAGTGGCAAGTTATGTTTGGGCCCACAGGCCATATGCTCAAAAAAATAAAAATTAAAAACAACAACAAAAAAGCAGGATCACCCAAAGCATTAGAAATACTAATATTTTAATATACATCATCAAATAAAAACAGACTTGGGTTCACCACCCCCAAAGCCATAACTTATGTGTTTCTTACGATAATAATTCGTGTCCATCATGATTATGGATGATGTATTTACATTAAGTTCCAACCAAAGAGAGAGAGAGAGAGAGGGAGCTGAAGCAATGGAACTGTCATCACATAGTCACAGCAGCCATCTGTCGACATTACTGTCCTGAATCCAAGGAACCAAAATCATGTGGCGGGGCTGGGAGCTTCACCTTAGCTGGGAAGTCCTGCTTTCATGTCAGAGGGCACTTCTGGAAGGAAGCTCTGCCATGGCTAGTTCTAAGTACTTGCAGATTTCCTACTGGTCCCACACAGGAAGTCATTCTTTGGTCTCACCTGCACAAGTTCCTGTTATGAGGCCAGGGGGGCTGGTGAGCTGAAACCCAGTTCCAGGCAGTGATGTCATCGTGATCGCGCTTTGATCCTGGTGACCTGCTCGCCATCCTGGTGTTGTTGCAGTCCTTCATCTGACGTTCAGGTTATAAGGGAACCAGAAGGAAAAGGGGGAGGTAGGAAAACAGAAAAAGAAAAAAATGCTTGCACATTTCCTTTGTTTCACTAAAGCATTTTCTGCTTCCATTTACTTTGGTGGGAGGACCCGGCTGACGGCAGATGGAAGCTGGAGAGATGCTCTTGGAGAAGAAATGGGATCCCACACAGAACTCAAAAGCCCAAAGGATTGAGATATATGGAAGACCTTCATTATTTCTGATGGCTCCTAACTCCGAAAAACTGACTTATTCTTTCTTCTTTGGATAAGGTTTTAAAAAGACAGTAATGCTTCAAAAACATTTTTAAGTTGTTATAAACAAGGCACAAAGGCAGGAGCTATCGTAGCAATATACAGAAATAACAAATACAAATGTTTGGAGAGTTGTAAGTACTCGTATTCTTTCTACATCATGTCACGTAGATTAGGAGGTCAGATCTGGAAATCCCATCACTAAGTAATAAAATAGGATTGCCATTCACTTCTATTTAGATGAGATCCTTTGGTTCTTACTATACCAAACCAAAAACCTAAAATGAAGTTAAGCATAAGAAGCAGCAGAAATTGCTAAAATTCCAAGAGGAAAGAAGGAGAGGCCTTTCTAAAACAAAGCAAAACAAAAAACTTAAGCCATTAAATGAAGGAGAGATTTCAATTTTTATCACGTTTATTTTATAATCATGATTTCTTAGTTCTTATTAAGTTGATACAATTTGGGGAAATAAATACTCCCTTCCCTTTTTGTTGCAAATGTACTAGTAGAGGAAGGGGCAACAGATATGAAAGAAAAGGCAACAGGTGTACGGAGCAGAAAGATGAAGTTGAAGAGAGACGGTGAGTGTTTATATGAACCCTTCCATAGTATCAACCAACAAAGCATATGAAGTTGGCAATGGGAGTGTTTTCTTCTCGGTGGGCTTCTGAAGTATGAAACAATATGGAACCACATTCAGCATACCCTAATTATAAAGTATCATGGTACATGTTTTCTATCAGGCATGATGTATATATTCTTTTTTTCTCACTTTTTAAGCTCCACAGATGACACTATTCATGAAGCACTTTTAGTGTATTATTCAGCAAATATTAATTATGATCGTATAAGCCAATCTTGCTTAGCAGAAAGCTACTATTAGCTGCCATGGAAAGGTCCTCCTTTCAAGTAACACCTACAGGTACACTTGGAGCTTTCAGAGGAAGTTCTTGAAGGGCATTCCTTCTTCTGTTGGGTTTACAACTCATCTGCAACACTAAATGCAGATAAAATAAAGATCACACCTTGTTTAAAGGCTTGTATATCAATTCCCCCTTGCAAATGTAGCCAATATCCTGTCCTGAAAATAACAGTAAAGAAAGTGTTCTCGTTCAGCCTTTTTTCTTCCATTTCCTCTAAAGGTCTTTATCCCAAGGTCTCGGTGCTCCCTCGGCGAGTGCGAGGCAGGGCTGCCTCTGTGATGGGGACGCCTGTCACAGACAAGGTCGGAATGTGCGCCGAGAACCCTGTCTTATGCTCATCTCATCAGTTCTGCCCAATCCACAGGGGTAAAAAATGGATGAGATTTGATATCTTCAACACCAGCAACACCAGCACCAAGACGCTCCACAGGGTTGAACTGCAAGAGCTGCGAAGGAAGGATGTAGTGAGTGATCGGAATCAAAGGTGAATCAAAGGAAAACAAAAATAGATGAAAGGAAAGAACTGCTCGATTCAACCCCAGTTGACAATGGACTTGATAAACTGCCAACTCATGAGACTGCCCAGGAAAGGAGCTATGGCTAACACCACTGTAGCTGTGGGATGGTGGGGGATATCTGAGATGGCTTTTCAACTGATTTGAAACACAACCTCGAGTAACTCACTTCGGTTCTCTCCAACTCATAGTATAACAGGACAGTTACACCTATCAGAGTCCTATTCCAAAGCACATCATGACATTAATTAGATATTGCGCCCAAATCTGGGACGTCCAGTTACTCCTTTCATGGGCATGCTGAAATAATGTGTCTTGAGATGTTCGTGCACCCTCAAATTTTGTTTTAACAGCTTTACTGAGGGATGATTTCTACAGCATAAAATTCATCTGCTGTAAATACATGATTCAGTGATTCTCAGTAAGTGTAAAAAGTTGTGGAACCATCACATAATCCAGTTTCAGAATACTTTAATCACCCTAAAAAGTCTCCTCATGCTGTCTGCGTTAATTCTGACTTCCATTGCCAGCCCTAGGCAAACACTGATCTGCTTTTAGTCTCTATAAATGTGACCTTCCTGGGTATTTCATGTAAATGGACTCATAAAAGATGTTTGCCTTTTGTAGCTGCCTTCTTTCGCTTAGCATAATGTTCTTCAGATTCACCCATGTTGTAGCAGGTACCAACAGCTTGTTACCTTTTACTTCTGAATAAATAGTATTGCATTTTTCGGAGAGAACATATTTGTTAATCTGCACCAGTCAATAGGAATGTAGTCTTTCCAGACTGAGGCCATAATGAGAATACTATTAACATTCACATATATGTCTTTGTGTAAACATATGTCTTCATTTCTCTCAAGGATATTCCTAAGAGCAAACTGCTGGGTCATGTGGCAAATTTATGTTTAGCTTTTTAATAAACTGCCAAACCTTTCTAAAGCAGCTGCACCATTATACATTCCCACCAGCAATGTATGCGAGTTCCAGTTTAGAAAAACTTACAAATACCTGATACTGTCTATCTTGATGAAAGCCCTTTTGGTGGGTATTACTGGCATCTTATTATGATTTGAATCTGTATTCCCTAGGGAGTAATGATGGTGAGCATCCTTCCATGGCCAAGCCATTCATAGGGCTTCCTTGGTGGATCTTGGCTCCCTCTTTTTTAATATTTTATTTATTTATTTGACAGAGAGAGAGAGATCACAAGTAGGCACAGAGGGAGAGGCTCCCTGATGAGCAGAGAGCCCCATGCAGGACTCTATACCAGGACCCTGAGATCATGACCTGAGCCGAAGGCAGAAGCTTAACCCACCGAGCCACCCAGGCACCCTCTTTGCCCATTTTATACTGAATTGTCTTCTTATTGAGTTATACAATTCCTTTTTTTTTTTTTTTTTTTTGGTAAAGTCTTGATTTTAGGTAATCCCTACACCCAATGTGGGGCTCAAAATTACAACCCCAAGATCAACAATTGTACGCTCTACCAACTTAGCCCTGTAATAGTTCTCTACACATTCCGAAATCAAGTCCCTATTAGTTACATGATTTGAAATATTTTCTCCCACTCTGTGGCTTGTCTTTTCATTTCCTGATATCTTTTGAAGTATAAAAGTTTTTAATTTTAATGAAGGCCACATTATCAATTGTTTTCTTTTATAGATATTTTTGGTGTCATATCTAATAACTCTTTGCCTAACCCCTCAAGAAGATTTTCTCCTATGGTTTCTTCTACAATTTTTAGTTTTAGCTCCCAGCTAAACAAGCCTAAGAGCTATTTTGAGTTAATTTTTGGATATGGTACGAAGGTAAGGGTCTTAGTTCATTTTGGTTTCAGCACTTATTTGATTTTCCCAGCACCATTTGTTGAAAAGACTATTTTTTCACCATCAAATTCTCCCAGCACCTTTACTGAAAATCAACTGACCATAAATATAAGGGTTTATTTCTGGATACTCAATTCTGTCCCAAAGATCTATATGCCTATCTTTGCTCTAATAACACGAGAATTTTCTAGTTTCCTAAGGTGCTGGTGAGACTTTCATTTGGGACCTTCCTTCTTTTCTGATATGGTATAGGTGTTTATAAGCCATAAATTTTCCTCAATAACTGACAGCTGCATCTGAAAAATTTTTATATATTCTGTGTTTTCATTCCACTAAAAATACTTTCTAGCTTCTCCTGATACTTCTTCTTTGACTCATAGGTTATGTAGAAATGTGTTGTTTAATTTCCAAATATTTGTGGACTCACCAGATCTCTTTCTGATTTCTAATTAAACTGTTATGATAAGAGTATGTTGTATGATCTTAATCCACCTTTAATACTGAAGCTTGTGTGGTGTTCTATCTTGGAGAATGTTCTACATACATGTGATGAGAATGTATTCTGCCATCATTGTTCCATATATGTCATAGATGTTAGATAATGTTGAAGTCTTCTCAGTATCCTTGCTGATTTTCTATCATTTATCGGGAACAGGGTATTGAAGCTTCCATTTATTATTATTGGATTGCCTATTTTCCCTTCAATTCAGTCATATTTTGCTTCATATGTATAGAGGCTGTTATTAGAGCATATACATTCATTGTTCTATCTTTCTATGTACTGATCATTTGTCACAATGAAGTATCTTAGTTTCTAGTAAGTCTTTTGTCTTCACATCTGTTTTGTCAGGAATTTAATGCAGCCACTTCAGCTCTCTTAGGGTTACTGTCTGCATGATTTACCTTTTCCCATTTTTTCCTTTCAACCTATTTGTGTCTTTGAATTGCAGGTGTATCTCTTATATACAAGATAACTGAACCTTACTTTTTATCCAGTTTAATAATAATATTTAACAAAATTCCTTTTGTTTTTGCATATTTAGACATCCATATTGAATTTTAATTATTGATGTGGTGGGTTTAAATTTGCCATTTCGCTATTTGTTTTCTACATCTACTATCTTTTTTGTTCCTCTTTTATGGCTTTCTTTTGTATCAATACTTTTTACTATACTATTTCAGTTCCTCTATTAATTTTCTTTTACTATTTTTTTTAAGTGGTTGCTGTAAGGATTACAATATGCATCTTACTTTATCATAATCTATGGGGCACCTGGGTAGCTCAGTCAGTTGAGCATCTGACTCTTGATTTCGACTCAGGTCATGATCTCGGGGTTATAGGATCAAGCCCCACGCTGGGCTCTGCACTGGGCATGAAGCCTATTTGGGATTCTTTCTCTCCCACTCTTCTTTTGCCCCTGCCCCTTTCTCTAAAAAAAAATTAAAATTTATCACAATCTACTTCAGATTAAGACTAAGTTAATTCCAGTGAAATGCAGAAATTCTGCTCTACTATAGTTCCATTCCTTCTACTTTTGTCTATTATTGTCATATATGTAAGATATTACATTTGTATATTATAAACTCAACAGCATGTTATAATTAGTTTCATATAATCTTAGGTCTTTTAGAAGAAGTTGAGAAGAAAAATGAGAAAAAAAAATAGTCTTTTTCATTGTCTTTCTCACCGACTCCTATTTTACCATTCCAGTCTTCTTCACTTCCTCCTACAGATTCAATTTACTATGTGGTGTCATTACTTCCTTTCAGCCTGAAGGACTTCCTGCATTGTTACTTGCAAGGCAAGTCTAGCAAAGAATTCTGTCTTTATTCAGGTATTTCTTTATTTTATCTTCATTTTTTTTTAAAGATTTTATTTATTTATTTGACAGACAGAGATCACAAGTAGGCAGAGAGGCAGGCACAGAGAGAGAGGAGGAAGCAGGCTCCCTGCTGAGCAGAGAGCCCAACACGGGGCTCGATCCTAGGATCCTGGGATCATGACCTGAGCCTAAGGCACAGGCTTTAACCCGCTGAGCCACCCAGGTGCCCCTTTATCTTCATTTTTGAAGGATGATTTTGCTGGATATAGAATTCTTAGTTGATTAACTTCCTTTTGGCTCTCTGAATAGGACATTTCACTGTCTTCTGTCTTCCACTGGTATTATTATTATCATTTATCATTATTATTAAAGTATATAATTGACATACAATGCTATATTAGTTTCAGGTGTACAACATATTGATGCAACAATCTGTACTTCACTCAGTGCTTACCACAGTAGGTGTAATCACGTTTGTCACCATACAGTGTTATTACAATATTATTGACTACATTCCCTACCTAGTACTTTTAATCTCCACGGTGTACTTATTTTATAGCTGGAAGTGTACACTGTCTTCCTTCATTTTTGATGAGAAGTCAGACACTAAGGTTTCCTTGTATAAAGTGAGTGGTTTTTCTTTTGCTGCTTTCAAGATTTTCCTCTTTGTTTTTGTCTTGCAACAATATAACTAGGTATATTTTCCTAATTAAAGTCCATTGAGCTTCTTGGATGCCTATCAACATTTTTCATCACATTTAGGGTGTTTCCAGCCATTACTTTTTCAAGTACTTTTGCTTCCCCTTCCTCTCTTTCTTTCCTTCTGGGACTCTCTGGTACATCTGATATTATCATACAGGTTTCTGTAGCCCTGTTCACTTTTCTTTTTTCTGGTCTTTTTTTCCCCTCAGATTTGATCATTTCTATCATTCTATCTTCAAGTTCATTGATTCTTCCCTAATTTATCTCAAATTTGCTATTGAGATGCTCTAATGAATTCTTCCTCCTGCTGAATTTCAATTATTAAAACAATAATTATTGTTATTATTGTATTTTTCAACTTGAGAATTCTATTTGGTTCTTTTTAAAAAATATAATTTGTATCTCCTTATTGAAAATTTCTATTTGCTGATTCATTGTTGTACTTTCCTTTAATTCTTTAAACATGGTTTCCTTTAGTTCTTTCAACGTATTTACAATAACCACTTTGAAGTCTATTTCATTCAACCTGGGGACATTCAGAGTCAATTTCTACTGACTGCTTTTTTCCCTGCATATGAGTCACATTTTTTTGTTTCTGTGTATACCATATATTTGCTGAAGATGGGACATTTTGGATGACATATTCTTTTTTTTTTAGCTTTTTAATTTTTTATTTTTTATAAACATATATTTTTATCTCCAGGGGTACAGGTCTGTGAATCACCAGGTTTACACCTGAATATGGATGACATATTCTAGCAACTCTAGAGCCCAACTTTGTTCCCCAAGAAGACTACTATCATTGCTGTTGTTCGTTTGTTGTTTGGTAACTTATTTCAGCTAGATCTGTAAATCTGCTCTTCCCATCTCTGTGACAAGCAGCTGTTGCTATCTCTATTCATCCTTGTTTCCTTGTTTTTGTTTTTGAGCTTCACTTCCTAGGATCACCCTGTGTGTGCATAGCTTAGTGGCCAATCTGTGATTGAAAGGAGGGAACATTAAACCTCAGCCCCTAAAGCTTCTGTCCTCTATCGATGCGTAGGAGAACACATTAAAATTTTAGGCCACTTACAAATCTCCCCTGGTTTCTTGCTTTCAGTTGGGATCCTTCCCTGCTCCTATACACAGGCATGCAACCTCAGAGTTGGTCCTCATGGCCTGCTTCAATCTGGAAGGAACCTCACACCTGACCAAGCGGAGAAAAGAGAATGGAAGCAGTCCAGGCAATACTGCCACAGAGTCCCAACTCTTCTTTCCTTAGGTTTGACTGTTTTTAAAGTATAAACACTTTTCAGGTTGTTGTATCCCTCTGATCAATTTCCAGAGCACTGAGATGGTTGTTTTCGCCAATTCTGTCCAATGTTATAACTTCCTTTCTCAAGACAGAATGTGCCAACTTCCTCATATGGCTATAGCCATTCAAATTTGAGAATATTCCTATAGTAACCTGAAATATTTCAATGATTTCTTTATATTAATGTTTCTATGTATTCAACCAAAACTTCTGTTTCTTCTCTTTTTACCTTTATTTCTATTTTTTTGTTCATTTATAATTAATTCAATTATTTATATGAAAAATATCAATTGACTTCCTATTATGTGCCAGTCCACTACTTTTTTAGACCTTTTCAACCTCTATCATCAGCAGTTGCCTCACCCTTACATCAGCAGCCCAATTCAACACATCCTTCATCAAATTACTATATATTATGAACCTTCAGCACTGCCCTTCAATAACAATATAAAACATTTATGTGATACTCACTGTGTGCCAGGCATTATTCTAAGTACTTAGCATAGTTTAATTGATGTAATTCACAACAATTTTATACTAATAGCTACTATTCTATTCTCTCTCTAGACGAGAAAACAGAGACTCAGAGAAATAAAGTAACTTATTTAAGATCATACAAGTAGTAAGTAGCAAAGACAAGATGTGAATTTAGCACTATGGCTCCAGAATCCATGCTCTTCAACATAACATTAGACTGCTTCGTGAGTATGTAATTTTTCCAAATGCCAAGAATCTACTACTTCACTTTCATATTACCAAATACACAAGAGGGGGGAAGCACATACTTAAAAGACTGTACTCAATCTTCTCACTTGAAATTACTGTATCTAGCATTCAAAATGACTACTGTTTACTAAAGCTAACTGCTCAAAGATTTTTAATATTAGGTATTGCTAAAAGGTGTTAAGTGAAAAGCTGCTATTATAAAACATTGTTAAGAGTAGCCCAAATGGATCAAAACCATTTTCAAAATCTGACAGCTCGTATCTAACCAACTGAAATAGGGGAGGCATCAAACAATTTAATATAAATGTAAAATATCAAACATTGGTACAAATTAAATATAACTATAGCATATTTTTAATATTTTAGCAAACAAATGAACGTGGAAAAGTTCTTTCTTCTTTGTTACAATTGGCTTCTCCACCCCTATTCCTTCCAAAACATGACCTCATTAAGAAATTCCAATAAAGATTCCCATTTTGGACTTTTACTAAAGTCAACTTAATTAGTTCATGGACTTTGCTACAAATCCGTAAATATATTATCTAGAGGCAAAAGTATAATTGCCTTACCCATGACGATCTTGTTTATCCTGCCATTTTAAATAATATACCAGGCCTCAAGAGAGACCACACAAAGGTTCTGTGGCCTAAGCAAATGTGTCAGCCGGTGACAGAACCAAAACAGTCACTGCCAACCTCCGTTCTCCTGAAAAATACTCAAGTAATAAAGCTGAGCGATGAAGACACAAAAATTTGTTTTAAAGATTTTTTTTCTCATATAGTATTTTTCTACTAACAAAACAACTGTGTCACAGTTAACTAAATGTACACTGTGAAGTACAGATATACGTGCTCTGAGGAGTTGTAAAATGTAAGCCTCTTTCTTTGAATTGCATTTACAATATAACTACGTCTACTTTAGCATACATATGGCTGAGATGACTGAACCATGGGTACAAGGGATTATGAAATCTAGGAAGAAGGCAAGGAGATGAAAGACCAAAGAGGGGGAAATCTCCCCAAAACAGAATAATTATTTCCATATAAATCATTTTGTGATTTTTTTTAAATGACCCCATGGCCTGTGAGGTAGTGGAAGAGGAAAGTCAAAATGACAAATTGCTAATCATGCCAAGAGACCCCTTTTCCCTTTCCTGATGATGTTTCCTCAACATGAGTGGTAGTTTCCTTAGGCAGGCCAATGACAGAATGCTGATTTACTACATAATATACATATCTGTATCAGAGGATTTAACATACCTTCAGCCAAGATTCCTTTATACATGATTTCTAATAAAGACAAGAGCAGCAGTCCTTTATAAATTATGCAGGGAATTCTATTCTCAGTATTACATAATAAGGACTTTAAGGAGGGAAACAAACAAACAAAAAGCATTTGCGAGCTTTCCTCAAATTATTTACCAAAAAAATACTTGGAATTTACCTTGTTGTGCCACAACAAATAAGATGAAATCAAATGAGAAGCTGTCCTTCTTTCCCTTTAGAATGAAACACGTTCTATATCTTTGCATTACCTCTTAATCCTTTTGCGAAGTGCTCAAGGGTAGTCCCATCTCATTATTTCCAACCTGGTTATGTTTCTTTATGTTCTACATTCTCTGGGAAAATTTAATCTTCCTAAAGCACAACTCTAATCCTTTCATTCTTCTGCACAAAAACTTCAAACACCTTTTTTTTTTTTTTTTTTTTAACTGAATTAAGCATGATCACTCTTTCCTGGTGACTGATAACAGAACCCCGTAAGAGAACTCCAACTTACCTTTCCACACCCGGCCACTACTATTACTCATTCCTATATTCATCCCTCCACTCCAGATAAACCAACTTTTGACTTCCCAATTGGAGTCTTTGGGATCCTTCCCTCATTGAAGCTGTTCCTTCCGCCTCGTTATTCCCCCCACCTCCCACCTTGTCATGCCAAAATTCTAGGGCTCCACAAAAATAACATCCGCTCCACAAAAACTTTCCTAATACTATCACTGCACCAACTAGAACCCCTCCTTACCTTGACTTGCCAGAGTAGTTTTTTAGCCTCTGATGTCTTTGATCCAATCCATCTATTATACAGTTACGCGCATGGCTTACAGCACTACGTCTTACACATATTCGTGCATGTATTTGTTGAATGAAACCCAAATCACTCTTCAAGGGAATACTAGGTAATTCTCTTCTTAATAATATGTTCTCCTCTCCCCCTTTGTCTATTTTTTTTATTTTGTTTTTTTCTGATTAAAAAAAATAAATCAGGTTTCTTGAAACAAAAATGTCAGTTCTTGATCTTTTTTCAAATAACCCTTCCCTTTATATTTCTCATAAAATTATAAGGATCCTCGGCCTAACAATTCTGCTGATTTGCTGTGAGCCTATCATACCGCAATGCTGATAGCCCTCAGTATACTCACCAAAACTCACTATTCAAAACTAGAGGAGCATTTTAAATGTGAGGAATCTATTTAAGAAGCTCAATGGAGTTCCAAGCCTACCTCTGGGATACTGAACTTTAATTAGCAATAGTCTCTTTCTTAAAGCCACAGAAAATGCACTGACATCAATATATCAGCGCCCAAGTTCCAACGATGGATGAAGCCAGGAGTAATCTAACTAGGCAAGGTTTTCTAAGACCACTTTTCTCCAAAGCAACCTGAGTAACCTATTCCCAAGTTTTTGAATAGGAATTAAAGATTGAAAATATCTAGTCAAAAAAAAAAAAAATAAAGGAAAAAAAGGCCATCATACATGGTTACAAAATGTAAAAGCAGAAACAAAGCAGCTCCAGACAAACTAAAAATGATACTTAAATCTCACACCTACACAAATATATGAAATTGACTAAACATTAGCCTGCATTTTGGGGGGGGGGGGGGAAGACTTACACACCAATAAGCTTTAACTGCTCTCTCTGACCCCACTAATACTTAAATAACAGCAGAAGCTTAACCATACACAGTATCAGTTCTGAATTAGTAATGAATCTTTCTTGCCCCAAACTAATTTCTTTAAGGTTTTATAACTATGGAATCCACTAATTTGCATGGCTGATATACTTGGCGAGTAGGTCAGTTAAGTTACCTGTTGTATGAGTGAGCGAGCCTCTTCAGAGACACATTCTGGCATGTTCAAAGTAGTGTGAGTATTTATTCCTGCCGGATGGCACTCAACCAGACTCTGAAATAATCAATCAGGTACACTTCTTATCCCAAAAACATCATTTGCTGTTCTATCACAAGATTTATGGACAGCAAGTACAGAAAGCTCAAAACCATCTTAACTGGAGGTGCAGTAATCAACACAGTGTCTCTCTCCTAAGCAGTTTAGGCCAAGGGCCATGAGAGTATAGGACTTCGTTCGAACTGAAATGAAGGCAATCATCAAAATCACATCAGAAGCTTCTGCTGCTGGCCCTTTCCCCTTAGTTATACAGGGAATGGCTCATAATAAAAAACCTTATATTGCACACAGAAATTTAAAAAGGGACTTGGTATCTCTGAATTTTGTAATGTTCTTAAAAACCTTCTAAGTTTAGAACTGGTTAATAATAACACTTTATATATTTATAGCACTTCATGATTTAGTTGTACATGTAGGTGATCTGTAATAATCCACAACAATCTTAAGAGTTCAGTAGTGCTTACATATTCAAGGTAGATGACTACTTACAAAAGTAGGACTGTTCATCTCCTCTGTTATCATCCCAGGAAGCAATGTGCACAATACTATTAGAGTCTATGAACACAACCATCCTACTTAAAAGTTATTGATCAGAAAGAGTATAAATTCTGTCCTTAAGCTAGAATAGGAAAAATTTACAGTATTGAGAAAAAAGGCAATGCTACCTTTTATATCTACATTAATTTTCTAAAATGAGAATTCCTTCCTGCTTCCCAGCAAGATTTTTAAAACATCCAGAGAATTCTAATACATCCTTACATGAACATTACAGATTTAATACTGTTAAAACTGAATCACAGATAATGAAGAGAAAGAATGTTTAGTAATATGTCTATGTACTAACATTATGACATAACAGAATTTTATTATTCAATGTAATACTTTTTTTTTTAAAAACATCTGGAATCTAGATAAACTTGCCTTTTTCTGCCTTAAAAAAAGAAAAAAAAAATCAAAGGTTTTCCTATTTAGTCCCTGATCTAAAAACTAAAGGCAAAGGCTAAATGTTCTCAATTTGAAATCAAGGTAGCATCTGGGTAAACTTATTAAACGTCCAGGTCACTGCTTACCTTGCCAGTGAGAAGTTCAAAGAGGACAGCACCCAAACTCCACCAATCACAGGCTTCTGTTTCTTCTGTGATTGCTCCAACCTCTAAACACACCAAAAAAGGTTGATATTAAAATTCCAAAGGTCAATCCAACTTTCAAAATTAACATGTATTAGCAAGGTGACCTTTTTAATGCTGAGAGAGCATATACTAAATACTACTGGGCTTTCAAAATTCCTGAAAGTTACTTATCCCCTTTGGTCACCTACTGTGGTTGCATTTTTTTTTTTTTATGCAGTCATATATTAAACCGAGACATTTGTTCTTTAGTTGATAGAGGGACACCTTCAAGAAGCTACACTTAAAAGTTCTATGAATCTACCAGATCAGCATTTTGCTTAATTTTTCAAATTCAAGAAAGTACAGCCAATGCTACCTTGGGTCATTTTTTGTTTTAGAAATAAAGACTCTAGGTTCAGAAGGAACTTCAAAAATTATTTAAACCAGTAATTATCCTTTTAATTACAGATTAGAGGCAGAAGTGAAATGCCTTGTCCAATGTCATACAGTAAATCAGCAGCAGAACTAAAACCTGATTTATAATACCACCTCTCTCCTATATAATCGTTTTCAACTAAAGGAGGAGCATGTGAAATGCAAATTTACCCATTTTGATATTTAGAAGTACAGATACATTGTTTTAAGCCCTAACTGAAACTACTGGATAAGATAAGAGTGTTTAGAATATCTACAAATTACAGTCTTATCTGCGTTAGCCCTATCTTTCACCAGCCTGAGTTCCCGAAATGCAATGAGTTTTCAGGTGTCATTTTCCAGGTTTCTCCGCAAATCAGCAACACTCCTCATTTTACCACTTCTGAGGCTTTTAGCCCCTACGTCTGTTTGATGCTTTCCTGTTCTTCCCTAACGGCATTCGATTAGTCGCTAAGCCTGTCAATGTCTAACCCTTCACTTCCATTTGGCTGACACCACACACTCAATATTTGGGTGGAGGGTAATCCACAACTCATACAAATAAAGCTCAAAAGTTTTGAAGGAATTAGGTCAGAAATTGGAAATAACTGAAGTGGTGCTCACGTGCTCAGCCTTTTAACCAATACTTCGTACAAGTACTGCATAGAAGAACCATAAAACTCAGAAAAGAGCTTGAGGTTTAAGCCTTGGTGCAAAGGTCAGGTGGACCAGAAAAAGAAAACAGAGCCCTTCCTATGGAAACACTGAAATTCCTCCTATTCGATATTATCTTCCAGATCCTGGCACCTACCCTCTTCTGGAACTCAAGCGGCCTATGAAGAAGCGCTTCTCTCCACACCAGCCCCTACCCAGTCTTTCTTCCCGGGATGCACTCGGGGTCAAATCACAACCTCCATTCTCTAATGAGCTGCTCTCAACCAGGTGGTAAAAAGAAAACATAGATCTTAACCACTCAAACTACTGTGTGAATGACTAAAAGTCTCCTAAGCCTGTTGATGTCATTTGCATTTATAAAGCAGCACCTTGTTTGAAAAACTGAGATCTAACAACAGAGATTTAATTATATACACATTGTAAATATATTGGTGTGTGTGTGTATGCATACACACACACATCAGTATGATGGAATATTACTACATAAGCATTTTAAATGATGTACTCATATAAAGTTTAAGTATGTAAGTAAATGGATATTAAAAAACAAGGCATAAAACAAGAGAATTCTAATTTTAGAAGTATGTATTTTTAAAAAAGACTGGTGGGAAAAAAATGACAAAATGTTTTAGTGATTTGCCTCTGAGGGGATAACATGTTTATTTCCATCCCTATACTTAGGAACCTACATGAATAGCTAAGCGGTGCATTTTGAACAGATAGCAAGAAAACATGAAAACATTCGGGTGTGCTGGAGCAGGAAGGTGAAGCTATGCTGGCCAATCCTCCCTAAGAATCCGCCTCCACCCTTTCTCCGCAGCGTAAATGTATTACATATGAGAAAGCGCAACACAGACTGGAAATCAAGAGGCCTGGGTGAAGGGCCCTGAGGAATCTACTCGATCTCATGTATAACGGAAGGCTGCAAGCGGGTTACATCCGAGGGCCTCTTGGTTAACTTTAGCTCTAAGTTCTATGATTTTGATACTCAAGGATTTCCTAAAATAGTGATTCTCCTGAAGGACAACTCTTTGGGAGCTCTCATTCAAAGTACTTATGCTGTCCTTCCCAGGTTCAAATTCACTGCCCCCACCACCTTCTCAACCTCCCCATAGAGAGGCACTGTCACCTTCAAAAATATGCTCTAAAAACTTTAGGAAGAGTCTAAGTTCTTAGAAGCTTCAAAAAAGTAAAAAAAAACTGACCATAGTCCAGTCCTCAAATATAACTTCTTGAACATTTCCGTCCAGTCTAAAGCAAGCAATGGATTACATCATTTCCCTGTTCAAAATTCTGAAATGGCTTCTCACTGAGCATTAAATAATGTTTAAATGCCTCGCTTATTTGGGCATGTGTATATTCAGGTCTCAACCCATCTTATTCATTCAACCAACATACATAAGCAGCGCAAACTGGGCACAGTGCTAGTCCCTGTTCCTCCACGGAACTCCATTAGCCGGCCACACCGCTAAATTATGGGAAACCAAGTTCAAGTTTTCCTGCTAGCATAGTTAATGGTTTTTTTTTTTTTTAATAACTTTTTGCTCAAGAATTTGCTATTCAATTTTCGTTAATCATATAGTAATACATATATACTTCTTGGTTTTATGAAGGAGGTATCAGCTTACAGCTCAAGACCCAAAATGACTGACCAGCATGAAGTCTCACTCTCCACGTATGACGGCTGTTCTGCTCACAGAAGGTATGCATTGCAATGACAGTTCCAACAGTAAGTCAGAGCTAACATTTATTGATAGCTTACTCTTTGTCAAGAACTATTTAACATTTTACATGATATTTTAAAATTTCCAAGCAACCTTATGGAGAACCTACTTAGGTAGGATGCCTTTGGAGGGGAAAGAATATCATGTTTGTGCCCAAGAAAGAGGAACATTTGACCCATCAACCCAAAGAAAATTGTGAAAAGTTATTAGATGGTTTTATAGGGTCTAAAAACATGCTCTGAGGAGCTCTAGACTAGAGCCATACTCAGAGTTTCCTATTAGATTTGAGCAGAGGGCTGCTGAGAGAAGGCTATGTAATACAATCAGTGGCCAACATAATCTATAAAGGCATCGTTTTACTCAGCAAAAGATCCAAGGTGTCATTGCGGGTGCAGCCCAGCCCATCCAAGGCTACATGTTATGCCCATTCTCCAGTATTCACTGCTGGGAACCAGCACGGGGTGACGTTTATCACTGTGGCCCTGGGGTGGGGTGGGGAGGGGGGTGATGGCTGGGTGGTCCTTAAAGCTACCAGATAAGCACAGTCCATCTTCCTGGGCATCAAAGATTTTCATACTTGTGAGAGGGAGTGGGACAATGTTTTGCTAGCAAAGGAAACTCAGATCTATTACGGGCCAGAATACACAATTTGCCTAGATTTACAAGATAAAAAGAATTCTGAGAAACTTCAGGATGACATTTCACTTGTCCCCTAGGGTACCCATTTCGTATCACCTCGACACCCCTACACCTCTACTTGGGTAGAAAAGTCTGAGGCACTTCATGAGATAGACAACGTGTACTTCGTCACTGGTTTCTGTGAAATGGCTCAACAAAAGAGTCCAAGGAACAGGTTCATTGGTTCTATGCTGTTCTAAAAGCCCTCACAGTCTTCTGCCAGAGTCCTTAACAGGTAGATAATGACCAACATACTGCTTCGAATGTGGCTGGGCCCCAGTGTGAGGGAGGCAACCCAGGCAGTATCAAGAGGACCAAGTAGGCCCTATAGCCAATGGTGTCTCCCTCCGCCCGCGGCTTGCTCTCTGCTCCAGGAAGCACCGACCAGCATCCAACATCACTGTGGGTTTTTCTCTAGCACTTCGGACTTCAGTCTACTTCTGGTGCTCCTCATTTCTCTTTCCATCTTTCCTTGATCTTCCCCTCATCTTTTTTTCCAGCGACAGCCAGCTTCTTTTCCTCTCCCGACTTTCTCTTTCTTCCCTCTTCTTAGATGTCACTTGCTTACACTTTCTGATGGTACTCAGGCCGAAAGGGACTGTTGATCCTAATCTAAGAAAAACTGCTTCTGAAAGTACTAAGGTGCCTAGGCTGAATGCCATCTTTATTCTGATTGGGCTGGTAAAGGAAGAGAATACCTCTGAAAAGGTGATTTTTATTTTTATTTATTTTTTTTTTTTTACAAAAATCTGGGAAAAAGACACTAAACATGTTTTGGAGCCATCCTCTTAGAATGCAGCTTAAAGCTTTTGAAAATGACTTTATATTAAGCAGGGATTCCTTAATTAATGTGAAACTGACATCATGACCAACTGACCAACTTGATTTTCACAGATGACTCAAAAATACAACAAAGAGTTTGTATTTAGGTAAGACAGAAAGAGGGACTTCTTAATGGCTAGGAGATTTAAATGTTACAACTCGGGGCGCCTGGGTGGCTCAGTGGGTTGAGCCACTGCCTTCGGCTCAGGTCATGATCAGGGTCCTGGGATCGAGCCCCGCATCGGGCTCCTTACTCGGCGGGGAGCCTGCTTCTCTCTCTGCCTCTGCCTGCCTTTCTGCCTGCTTATGATCTCTGTCTCTCTCTCTGTCAAATAAATAAATAAAACCTTTAAAAAAAAATTTTAATGTTACAAATGGAGGGCGCCTGGGTGGCTCAGTGGGTTAAGTTGCTGCCTTCGGCTCAGGTCATGATCTCAGGGTCCTGGGATCGAGTCCCGCATCAGGCTCTCTGCTCAGCAGGGAGCCTGCTTCCATCTCTCTCTCTCTCTCTCTCTCTGCCTGCCTCTCCATCTACTTGTGATCTCTCTCTATCAAATAAATAAGTAAAATCTTTAAAAAAAAATGTTACAACTGGAGTAAGTACTTGTGGAATTTCTTCTTTAGGATTTTCAAACAGAATTTCCTTTTTCTTTTAATAACCAGAATGAAGGATTTGGGCTGTCTCTTTAAACTGTTTAAGGACTAATCATTCTTATATTAAAAAGTAATAATATGGGGCTCCTGAGTTGCTCAACTGATTATGCGTCCGACTCAGTCTCGGCTCAGGTCTTGATCACAACCAAGCCCCACATTGGGCTCCGCACTAGGGTTGGAGCTTACTTAAAAAACAGATAGACTCTGAACTGCCAACAAGAAGTGTGAGGCTGTATGACTGCCAAAACAACTGTTTAAAACTGCTTTACTTGCAAAACCTATACAAAAATTTGACGCATAAACCAAGAGTACTGATTTATACATAAAGCAACAAGACGACTACCACACGTATATGTATCTAATGTCAAAAGCAGAGAATATGAAGAAATACCAAATAAATCTGTGAGACTATTTTAAAAGTGTAACACAGTAAAGCTAAGAAATCCCATTAAACTCCTATCTTGAATTTTTTAAATCTGAAAAAAAAGAAAAATATTTCAAAGGATAAATTTACCACTGTTTTGGCGATTTTCATATTTTTCCTACAAAAACCACTGTGTATAGCTTCTACATGCTCTTCCCTCGCTGTTCTACTCTGTATTTGCATTGCCAGGTGGCAAAATATTATCTCTATTCTCCACAAATGCAGCAATACTTCCTATAGTATAGGCATTAAAGTGATGGAGGGGAAAAATGAACTATTCCCTGAGAAAAAAAACAAATTCTCAAGGCTATTCCCACAAAACGCAAAAAGAGATGGTATTATCAAAGAATCCTGGATTTTTGTCTTTGAATCAAAGAAACATATGGACAGGGCTCTGGACACGCTACCGTTTGACCCTGGCTGAGTACGTCATACTAAGCTTACTCTGAAAATGAGGGAAGCCAGATCTCTACCATTCTTTCTACCTGTAGTTTTACGATCCTGAAAGTGTTTTCAAAAGCACTCCTGAGCCTTTCTCAAAACAACTTCTCCCTCCATTACCTACCATCCCCAAAGAATAGGACTATGCTAAAATGATTAACGTTCCTCAAACTTCCTTTTTCTCCTTTCTATCCACAGCACTACTCCATTTCCCTAACAGAGCTGGTGATAAACAAAATGAATCAGTGTCAATCTAATCATTATCATCTTTTAATGTAATGGAGACACAGAACTGGCCCCAGATAAGATTTCAATCCATCCAAAAATTTTTAATGACATCAAATATGTGAGAACAGTTTAGTAAAATTCTCGAATTCATATTTTAGCACTATCAATTCTAACATTCTTAACACCATATAGGACCTTACTGATTCATACTAATGATTCAAACCATCATATTTCACAAGTGAATAAACATGTTTCAATAAAACAATAAAGATATCACAACATAAAATGTGCTTTGCCTACCTTTGTTTTACTCATGTTTAACACCTCATAGAACACTCTTCAACAAGCCAAGATATTTTTCAGAAAAATAATGCTGCCTTGGTAACCCATACTGTCAAAGGGTTTGCAAAAACATAGAATAAGAGAGTTTTACAGTCCTTATGATAATCAATTTACTAAGTCTCCCTCTTATAGTCAAAAATAATAATGCTAACCTGACCCCAAAACTGTAGCTATAATAATCATCACTCCTGAAAATACAGGAGCAAAAAAGCAGAAAGCTTGGACTTAAGAAATCATAAAACGTCCAACACCTACATGAAAAGTGAAGGAACAGAAGTATACACTCTCTTTTAGGAACTTGGAGAGACCATGCGGTCCCCAGTATTACCGAAATCACGACATATACTTAAGAACAGGCACACGGCCCCTTGGGACTAATTATGCAGTTTAAACCATGGGTTTGCCAGAGACATGACTCAAAACTAACCAAATATAACAATACTGCACTGGAAACTACAGAACTGAAAAAGCTAGAAAATGCTTGTTAAACTCGAGTTTTACATAAAGACTAACCTTTCCACAAAGCTTGACAAAGACGAATGATCTTACATTTTAGGCAATTTGGTACCCTCAACATCCCAAATTCAGAATTTACTTTTCTTTAAGAGTTTGTCACTACTGTATTGCTTGATAAATAAGGGAATCTGAAAGTCTACGTTTAGTTCTTTGATGGATGGATTTGATAAGACACGGTTTCAGACTGATGACACCACTTGACTCTGTTCCCTGGTTTTTCACCAAGGGAGACGCACACAGGGTCCATCTCATCCTTCCCCCTAACCCTTCCTAACCGCACAGCTGCCCAATTGCAAAAATCTCCAGACAATTCCATAACCTCTCTCTGGCAGTATGCTTTGTTGCTGCTATCTTCCTCATAGGATATGATAGGAAATAAAGTAAGTTCAGAATTTTCTTAGAAGAGAATTTCAAATATAGAGAAACTCTATTTTCATTTAGAACAAGTTTTTAAATATTTCTCCCAAACTGTTTTAATACCTTTTTAATAAATAGAATCTTAGAAGCCTCATTTCTTTTCATTCTCAAAGTTCTAGTAACTGTGGAACTATTAAGAGAGCATATAAAACTCAATGAAATGGCAACAATTGTTGCAAATAAAGGATTTATGTAATAGTCAAATTAAACCAACATTTAGATGGTAGAAGAATTTGTCACAGAAATGATACAGCACTTTATCCAAATATCGAAATGATGGAACAATTCTAAAGGCACAGATCTATGCAATAAATTAAAATGATAATCTGTAGTAAGTATACTTTGGGAGAGAAGAGGAGATACAGTTTTCTAATGCCACAGAGTTTTTGAGTTTTTAAAAAATTGATTTTAGGTATCTGACTTTAAGGATTGCAATTCTTGCTTCTGGGAAAAAAGCATAAGTAACACAAAAACATTAGCTTTTAGAAAAAAAGAGAGATCTTTGCTGAATAAAACAATATAAGAATTAAGCCACCATGGCCTTAGTTAGATAGGAATAGAAAAAAGAAAAAAAAAATGGAAAAAAAATCTGGTCTATCATTAGTGACATACTTGGACCAAGGAAAAGAACATGTTTCTTCTGCAATGAGCATTCCATGTCAGCTAGAGCATGCAAACATTAGTACTGTGTTCCTCCAGACAGTCTTTCCCTGCAGCATCTGTTGCTAATTGAAAGGGACTAGAATTACAAAATTCTAGTCAATTTCTCTCACCAGTTCTTGCTGTGTATAAAGATTTTCTATGCAGGGGCTGAGCATTAGTCTTCCACTACAGCTGATGACTAAAGAACAAAGAGAAAGAAACACAGAAGAAAGAATTTTTTTTTAATCCAACAATATATGGAACTAAATATTGAGTAGAGAAACAGCTAAGCACATCTTTTATTGGTGTGGTAAATTACTATTCTATAAATGCAACTATTCACCAATAAAGGTCTATTGACATTCTAGGTAACCAATTGTATATGTCTTCTGTTTGGGTAGTCTCTCGCTCTTTTATTTTTTTTACGTAAGTTTTCAAAATCAACTGTCAATCCTATACCAATTATGTCTTTTATTTCTAGCTCCTAGGCACAGGAGGCACTTAATAAGTGTTTGTTGAATAAATATATCCATCTTGTGTTCTGTAGCACAGTTCATTCCAGGATTCAGAGCATCTACAAAAGCCTCATTGCATTCATCTTCCTTAAGTCCCATCAAACATAGAGATCTATGTCAAGTCCTTTCACACTTTTATATGTGTTAGGCTAGAAAGTTCCAAACATGATCTAAAGCACACCCTGGCTGCTGGATGAAACGCAGACTGAAGTCAGGTGAGAAGGGAGGTCAGTCAGTTGATGAGGGCAGTAGTCCAGCCAAGTGATGCTGCTGGCTTAAAGATCGGGGTGCGGTGGGCGCCTTCCAGGGCTCCCCTCTGCAGAGTGCAGTGACTGCCTCGGTTTGTTCTGAGGGGACAGCGTGTTGCAAAGGAAAAAGCTGACAAGCCCCAGGAGCAGGAAGAAGACAGGACAGGGAGGTGACTTGGGGTTTGCCGTGCCCCTGTTCAATGTGGCAGTCCAGGCACCCAGTCCCGTGAAAGGTGTTACCAGTGCATAAACTGCCTAAGATACCGGGCTCCTAGTTTGGTGAGATAATCAGTATGTTAGTATTCTCTTAATGTCCCCCCAAAAAACCTCACTTAAGTAAACTGGAGGACAACTATACCTCTTAGTTTCCCAAGGGAATTATTTTAGATGTAGAGACAATTTTTTGAAAAGTTTCCCCAAAATGTCGCAACTAAAAGCAAAACTAAAAGTCATATCAACTAGGAGAATAAAATTTCACTTTAAGTCCAGGGATGATCTGTTTCTCTAATACCTATAAACTAAATAATCAAAGTTGAGACATTTAAAGTTTCAAAGTCTGAAGGTACACAAGTGTTCAAGAGAACGTGTATTTTAAATGAAATCATTTGGACAGAAGAAATGTACTTGCCCAAGGTCTCACATCTCTTAGGCAGATCTTAATTCTCAGAGTGATAAACTAACTAGAGCCTGGAATTAGCACTTTGCTCCCCTCTCTCCGTATTTGATCCTACTTTAGAAAATGCTGGCTGCCTACTCCTCCATTCCCCATTCCATAAAATTCTCAGAGTGATAAACTAACTAGAGCCTGGAATTAGCACTTTGCTCCCCTCTCTCCGTATTTGATCCTACT
This sequence comes from Mustela putorius furo, assembly GCF_011764305.1. Lineage (NCBI taxonomy): Eukaryota > Metazoa > Chordata > Mammalia > Carnivora > Mustelidae > Mustela > Mustela putorius. The sequence continues at coordinate 11,764,823 of NW_025421480.1, read as the reverse complement.
TTAGAAAATGCTGGCTGCCTACTCCTCCATTCCCCATTCCATAAAATCCTCCAATTCTGTACTCAAACGCCTTATTTGTTGAGTAGCGTGCATGAACTACTTAAAAATTATCAGTATCACATTCCTCTCATCCATTAGAGTATTATCCAGAGAGGGCCGATGACAGAGGCTAGCACTTTCCAGAGAGAAGCGTGCAGCAGCCAGAGCTCCACACTTCACTGCACCACAGGGCGATGGGAGAAGTGTGCGCCTCTACCTTTCACACACTTGTTTTCTTGGTTCAACCCAGGCTCTAGCCTTGCTGCCTGCCACCACCTTATTAATCCAGTGGTTTTTCAAGCACTTTAATTACCTGAAACCCTGGGCCAGCTGTATTGTGGGGACTTGGACATAAGGACACACTGCACTCAGAGAATTCAAGTTGGGCTTGACCAAATACTTAAATCTGCTTTTTTCTCGCTACCTAGCTTGGAGTTTCTCATTGCGGGGATGACCTGGCAACCATATTCTGAGCTTTCCTGCACTTATCTGCATAAGTTGCACTAAACTCCTTGATTTAACTTGATTCAGCATTCCAGAACCAAGAATTACCTGTTCAAGGGAGTTTATAGGTATCATTACTATATTTCTTGTGATTTAAAATGAGAAATGGATAACTACCAGATGACTTCTGGTTGACTGATTACAATTATAATTCTGAGCTCTATACAATCTTGCTTACTCTCCCACCCTGCATTTCTAGTAGGAAAAAAAAAAACAACCAACAGCATGCTCCATTTTCCATTGATCATATCACAACAACTCCATTCTGAATAGCCATCGGGTGTCACACTGTTACCCAACCAAAGCCATTAAAGTTGATTGATGAGAAAAAGGCTAACTGAAAATTGTGAAAATGACAGACGCAGCTCCCCCCCCAACCCACCCCGCACCGCTGTCGCCGTGTTAGGCAGCCCGAGCTCCATGCACTGCTATTAAAGGAGCTTAAGGAATCCCATTTGCTTTGTCATCAATTTTTTAAAACCTTAGCATTTTTAAACATTTATTTGAAGGAAGCATTTGTGAATAATTGCTCAGAAGGAGTAAGCCCTGGCTACTTCATGGAGATGCAAACTGACAAAATTTTGTGCTCACTTCGGCAGCACATACACAAACTGACAAAATTTTATATACTATGGAAACGGATGCTTTGGTCAAAGTAGCTAGCCAGTAGCTCTGGTACGTAATATTTAAGACTATTATCTCTTCTGCATTAAAGATCAGAGGTAAAAGACAGCCATTTTCCTTTTTACAATAATATGGTAGTGAGGCTAAGTAACCAAATAGTTGCCAAAAATCAACTTAGACCTGAACATCAAGAAGCATTACAATGCAGCTACTACTTAAAACTGCAAGTATCTTGTCTCGTGTTCCTCTTCTAAAAAAAAGAATCTGTCCCAGATCAGAAAGAAAATCATTTTGAGTAAATAAGAGGTTAAAACTAATATCCTCTTAATAATCTAAAGTTTGAGGTAACCCCCCACCCCCGGTATAACGGGTAGCTTATGAAACATACAGAGATCTTGTACTTCACCTCTTCCGTATGAAAACATTACTAATGACTCTTAAAAATTCTCTAGTTCTAATAGCCGAAGAGTTTCTTCTCCTGAGAAGAGCTAATATGTTATCCTCTAAGGTGCCAAATCACAAGGATGGGACACTTTGCTATTATTCTGCCTCATTCCCATCAGTGGAGACAAATCATATTTTGTCCTGATGAGAAGTATGATTTCAGAAAGGGTCTATTTCAACATGGAGTGACCTTAACGCAGAGGTGAAGGTGACTGGCCCATCACTGGGGGGATTTGTGAGAGATCCAAAATACACCTTACCTAGGGAGGGATCCCAAGGTTCCAGACTTTTCAAAACAGTATAAAGCAACTCTTTAATCTTTCTGTCAGGAGGGGCTTCCCTGGACTAGGTAAGATTTGGGTTGACTGCAAGCTCTTTTGCTTGTCTTAATATGACTCTATACTCATGGCACAAGCTTCATCAAAAGACAGGGGTAAAGTACATCAGGGAATATTCATCAGTGTAAAATTTTCACTGTTCTATGGCAAACTGGAAAAGTTACTGGTTCCCCCAAAGAAGACAGAGATTTGATCTTTATGACAATAAAAACTAAAGGCAAAGGACTAAAAGTACTTGCTAATTGTTCAAGGAAAACATTAGAGCATCCACTATGTACAAGAGAGTTACTGGTGAAGTTTTGCTTAAGAGTAAATCAAACAAAAGAGTTACTGTTTAAAAGATAATGTTTAAATATTAACCACAAATACTGTACTCTTTAAAAATTATTTCTATAGCTCCCTCTTGCTTTTTTCTTCTTTCTCCTTTGGGGGAAAAATTAAAGCCTCCCCAGAGATATATCCGTATTTCCTGGCTATATCATTATTATTTCAAAATGTACATCTAAGAACTACAGGGGTGGAGGGGAGATACGGGCTGACCGGAGGTGGGACAGCTTAAAAAAAAAAAAAGACAAAATGTACATCTAGGGTGCCTGGGTGGCTCAGTCGTTAAGTGTCTGCCTTTGGCTCAGGTCATGATCCCAGAGTCCTAGGACCGAGGCCCATATCAGGCTCCCTGCTAGGTAGGAAGCCTGCTTATCCCTCTCCCATCACCCCCTGCCTGTGTTCCCTCTGTCTCTGTCTCTGTCTCTCTCTCTCAAATAAATAAATAAATAAACCTTTAAAGAAAATTTTAAAAAATATATATACATCTATATTCATATGGTTTCCCTCTTAACTTCGCATTCCCTCATGTTTGGTGAAGTTACCTAAGATCCCCAAATTCTCATATACAAAATGATTCTTCTTTAAACAATTTTGTTTTTTGAGAATCTTGACAATCAAATTTCACCCTACTCAAAAGGTGTCTTGGCTTTCCTCTTCCGAATGAAAATACTATCCATAAATCCTTCATTTTCACATCATATATATTATGTAAATACTCTATAAATGAGTAAAAATATATACTAGGAGGGGCGCCTGGGTGGCTTAGTTGGTTAAGCATCTGCCTTGGGCTTGGGTCATGATCCCAGGGTCCTGAGATCGGGCCCCGAATAAGGCTCTCTGCTCAGCAAGGAGACTGCTTCTCCCTCTCCCTCTGCCTGCCTCTCTGCCTACTTGTGCTCTCCTTCTCTCTCTCAAATAAGTTAATGTGTGTGTGTGTGTGTGTGTGTGTGTGAGTGTGAGTGTGTGTGTACATACACATACACTTTGAAAGTCCTCAAGTGAGGGACGCCTGAGTGGCTCAGTTGGTTAAGCCGCTGCCTTCGGCTCAGGTCATGATCCTGGGGTCCTGGAATGGAGTCCCGCATCAGGTTCCTTGCTCAGCAGGGAGCCTGCTTCCTCCTCTCTCTCTGCCTGCCTCTCTGCCTGCTTGTGTGTACTCTCTCTCCCTGACAATAAATAAAAAATCTTAAAAAAAAAAAAAGAAAAGAAAAGAAAATCCTCAAGTGAAATAATGATTTTCACCCTACTAAACAGCAGACAAGAAATCAGTATTTATCCTTGGCAGGGGGTGGGGGGGATTCTTGCCTTAATAAAATGAATTTGAATTTGGACTACATTTTGTGTAAGAAGGGTATTAGGTGATTTGATATCTGTTGTGATCTTTTTTTATACTCAACAAATCTGTTTTACTAGTGGTAAATTAAGGTTTAGAAAGCCTTTTTCTTTTTTTTTAAGGTTTAGAAAGTCTTAACATGCTCAAGGCCAACCTATGAGTTAATGGTTATGGAAAAAAATTTAAGGTTGGTAATTTTTTTTTTTAAGACTTTATTTATTTGACACAGAGAGAGAGAAAGAGAGACAGTGAGAGAGGGAACACACGCAGGGGCGGGGTGGGAGAGGGAGAAGCTGGCCTCCCGCTGAGCTGGGAGCCCAATGCAGGGCTCCATCCCAGGACCCTGGGACCATGACCCGAGCCAAAGGCAGACGGCTAATGACTGAGCCACCCAGGTGCCCCGAAGGTTGTTAATTCTTAATTCTACTTTATGATTCTAAATCTTAAACTTATGACATCCTCATGGTATTTTAAATCATCCATGGGCTGAGTCCTAGATCTATATATCAAATACAAAACTATCACGTGGAGCCCCATGTTTAAAAAGGCAACAAATAACATGTAAGATACATTTATGAAAAAGGGCAGAAGAGACTACCCTCAAAAAATATATTCATGGACTATTTGATAAAGTCTGGCTAGAAGAGCAAAGGGTGGTAGTAAATAAATGTTATGCTCTAAAACTGAATTTTGCCGATAGTTTTCAGCATGATTTTTCTATGTTTCACTTTTCACTGTCAGCTGTGAGCTGTTTCCAAGTGTGAAATCGCCTAAGAGAGGAAGCAAAGCTGTCATTTGACATCTGGGAGTGTGGAGATCGGACTGCAGTAAAAAGCAGTTTGGACTTCTTCAATTACACACACATTCACCTATAAATTCTAAAGTCTGAAAAGTATTCAATGAGAAATATCAATGTAAATTTCAAGCATTTGTAAAGGCTCATCATGGAGTGGAAAATAAAGGTGAAGGACACCCAGGGAGAGGATACTGCATCAACCTGTGGAGACCAGAGTAAGAAACTGAAGTGATTATATTAGCATGATAATGAACATGTAAACAATCTTACTCACTTGCCTTAGATTGCTTATTAAACTTTCAAATATAGTCTTTTGTACTTTATATGCTATTACAGGTTCTAGCTGCATTTTTATAATGAAGGGTCAAGACTGTTAAGGGGAAAAATACTGGTAAAAAATACTTTCTTGACACTTTATTCTTCATTTACACTTCATTTACACCTAATGCTATAACAAAAATTTATTCTGTGTTATGATAAATGAATAGTTATGATGATAGCGCACATAAAATCCTGTGTGTGTGTGTGTGTGTGTGTGCGCGTGTGTGTGTACACAAATATAGAAATAAAATCAAAGGGGTGCCTGGGTGGCTCAGTGGGTTAAAGCCACTGCCTTCAGCTCAGGTTATGATCTCAGGGCCCTGAGATGGAGCCCCGCATCAGGCTCTCTGCTCGGTGGGGGGCGTGCTTCCCTTCCTCTCTCTCTGCCTGCCTCTCTGCTTACTTGTGATCTCTGTCAAATAAAATAAATAAAATCTTTAAAAAAAAAAAAAAAAACAAAATCAGAGTAACTACAAAGAAGTCCTCTAGAGAAGAATGATCAATTTACTCTAGTTTTTATTCTGTAACGGCTCACCACCAAAAATAGGGCAACCTGTCCACAAGTCTCTTAATAAAGTATCTAAAAGTTTCCTAACGTGGAAACTAGACAGTATTATGTTTACATTGTCACGCTATACAACCTATTTCTACTTGGGAGTCTATTTCTTTGCTCTTTCTCTTCCTGAACTCTGTCCTGTGTTTCTCTGGTATGAAAGGAACCCATTTACCATGAATGATGTTTATTTAAAATAAAACCTTTCTAGAGAATCATCCTAGGTAATCTAAGGATACAAAGTGAACCTAAAAGGAATGGCTTCGACTTTGAAAACAGGGCTGGGTTTGATCAGTGAATTCGTATTCTCAAGACCCTCTTGATCGGCCTGCAGCTGCGGCCATTTATTTGCCTGCTTTTTCACAGATGTAGACAGAGAAAGCACCATGGGTTTTGTCTTTTTGTTACGGACTTGTTTTCTTTAACATAAAAAAGTGGCAACTTTTTAAAAAAGTTCTTCATGTTGTTGTAGAAACTGGTGAACATCAGATATCCTTGGTAGTACACACTGTTAAAATGACTATGACTTTTTAAAATCTGAGATCGCAAAGTTGGCAGAAACTATACTTCAATAACAGAAGGTGATCATTTGCATTTCAAAATTTATCTATCTTGCTTTTCCCCTCAATTAGACCAAAACATGTTGATTCACAGGTTTCTGTGTGTGTGTTGTTTCTTTTTTAAACTTATTTATAGAGCAGAATAATGGCCCCCCTGCTAGTTTGGCATGTGCTCAAGTTTCTGTCCATGTAAATCGAATCTGTTACTGGAAATTTTTCTCAAAATATAAAGGCACATCATCCACAAGATGAAAAGATACACTGCTGATATTATAAAGTACAGGGCAGGTGGATCATGTTTTTAGGACAAATACAAGATAAGGATTCCCAGGAGGGAGGAGGGGTCGGGGTAGAGGCTGCATGCTGTTTAAACAGAACTGGATCATTCTCATCCAATCTTATGACAACTTTACTTTCTAACCAAACATCAGCAGCTTAACATGCTTTAGAGTTACTTGGACAATAATACTAAGGTTAGAGTTGGAAAACGGAAAGGCAGAGGAAATGTGGGAGAGAATGACTGCAACCCTACAGTGTTTCTAAGGGCAGACCAGAAGATGACTAATACTCTCTGTCCCCATGTATTAATGGATTCGTGACTTTTAAGCACTGAAATATTAGCATATTAGCATTGCACCCACACTTTGAGAAGAGGAGGAAAACCTACTTAACAGTTTTTATCAGTGGCACCACTATTCACTCTTGAAATAAACAGTAATTTACAATTTTTTGTCCCAGTTCCTTTATATTATAAGCAAGGGGTTAGGAGAACACGGACTTAACTGTGTTCTGTAACTCTCTGGGTTTATGATCATCTACATTACAACACTAGCTTTACTTTTCAGTGAAGGCCACTGCTGGTTTTGTTTCCCCCCACAACTGATAAAACAAATTAGTAGGCCCAAAGAACAGAAGAGACTTTCCACATTGTTCAGTGCATGCCATAATGCTAGAGCACTTCTGCAACTCACAAAGCTTGAAAGTACAATTCTTTCATGCAAATAATTAAAACAAAGCCCTTCTTCAGATGACAGCTTTTTTCAAATGTTAGTGAAGGGCAACCTGGAAGATGACAGTAAAATCCATTAATGGTAGACTGCCACCTGCTGGTAAACTATTAGAATTGTGATTTCCGGGGAAAGGCTTTAAAGGAAAATCTGGAAACTGATCTGGATTAAACTCAGCATTTCAGTACACAAAATTAAAAGTATGTATTAGTTGATGAATGCAGTATAGCTTTGTTCCACATATATTAAAATTCTCAGGATGTCAACATGCTATGAATATTAAAGTATAGGACTGTACGCTGAAGAAACAATCTGCTGGAATGCCAAAGGATGACCCGATAGTTTTCAATAAGAGAGTGAAAATAAAAATAGGAAATAAGGAGTCAGTTATAAATATTATACAATGTCTCACAAACATTTGGTTTTGATGTGACGTTTATACTGCACTTCACTTCTGGATTTAACAGGTTTCATGTCAAAGAACTCCCAGATTTAATTTTGATTCTAAAACTTCCAAATTCATTACAATTAACATATGTACTTGTGTACACTGGTACCTAAAATGTTATTTATCAAATTAGAAAAGGGGGTGAAGTATAAAAAAAAAAGAACCAGATAACCATTATAAAGTGATTACACTATGAAATTATTTTTGTTATCCCATTAACTAAATCATACTAAGGCTTCAAAAGAAACAGCATAATATTATCTACTTGAGAGAAACAAAAATATAGTCATGCTCTATTGCCCCTAAGAAAAAAATAAAATCAAACACCCCTAACTTGAAGGAAGGAAGTAGAAAAGAAAAGATATAACAGTAAGAAAAAAATCCAAATCATTGTTTTCAGGGAATAGTTTTAGGCTATTTGCTTTTGCAGCTTGAAAAACTTTGCTATTCCCCAATACAGAAATAATTCTTAACAATGAAGGTTGTAACTAAAAACAATATAGCTCTTTCGATCCTAATTATAATCATTTCCCATTATGCAGGGAAGCAATGTTAGCATCAATAATACGCTGGTTAGCTAGGAAGCATTAAATACTGTATTAATCAACAACTAAGCAGATCATGTCAACATAATCAGTTTGAACCTCCTTTGAAAGCTATTGGGGTGACAAGTGAAGCAACTTAGACCATCCAAAGAGGCTAAAAGGTAGGCAAAAGGTGAACAAACTTTGGGTTCAGATATAGCCCCATCTGCACTGACAGAGACACTAACTTAAATCCAATTCAGATGCTTAAATGACCTATCATTACCAGCAAAGGATCTAACACACCCCAGAAATAAATCTCTAATTTTTAAGAAACAAAGACAATACAGTAACCTACTGTGTCAAATATTTGGCTAAACTGGCTATTTTAAACCAAGAAGAACATGCTTCCTAAAATGTCTCAGATACAGAAAAGAACTCTAAAATCTGCTCTACAAACCCAGCTTGGCTTATCATTGAAGTCACAATATTGCATTTTTTTAATTCTACTTTTTTTTATTATCCATTTTACCCCCTTTGTCGGCTACCACTCTTATCTTAATAAAACCATGCAGTTAAAGAGGTTTGGGGTATTTAAACGTCCTTCTAAACACTAAGAAGTTACAACATGTCTAAGACAGACTGCACTGTCAGTTCTAAAGTACAAACCTGTTTAACAACAACAACAACAACAACAACACACACACACACACACACACCCCTCTATTGGAATATACAATGCTTTAATTTCCAAATTTTCTTTTTTGGAGGATTAAAGAGATACTCAAATCCAATACATATGTGAACTGTGAGTGAAAAACACAACTTCTGCAAAGAAAAGAGAGCTGCTGAACTACTTTTTCAAGTGAAACATTTTAGGAGATTGCTCTAACCTGGGGCACAGTACATTCTCTCTATGGCATCGCTGTCACAGGAATCTTCAACCTCACTCCACCTGCTAAAATACGTTAGCTGAATGTGTCCTAAAAACAAAACGACAGGAGAAATCAAAACATTTTTCTCTTCCATTTTCTGCAGAAGTGAACTGTAATTACTCCTTTTGTAGCTAAAAACAGTATCATTAAGAATAATGGCATCATTAAGTACTAGAAGCTATTACTGGGGGTGAATTTGCCGCACTGATAATGAAGCTCTAGACAGGAAATGAAGATACTAATTACAAGATAAAACGCCTACTCAGTTAATTGGAAGCAACAGCGAATAAAAAGAAATGCATTTGCAAAAGTTCCTGACCTCTATCATTCAATAAGATGTTGTTTGGGTTCAAATCGCGGCACACAATTCCCTCTCTATGTAAAGCATCAAGGGCTACCACCATTTCAGCTGCCCATCTTTGAATGCAGCCCTCGGGGATGTAAAACCTGGAGTTTAGTGCTAATTTTTTATCAAGGTCCTCAAAAATCTGATGTATTTCCTTGTCTCCTTCTAGGGCTAATCCACTCTCTCCCTTAGTCTCTGGATCTCTCTGAAATAAAGTCAGTTCCTCTTTAGCCAAATCCTCCGTTTGATCTGTAAACAGCAATACTTCTTCAGTTTTTAAAGTGTCTGTGTTTACATTATATTCATTAGCACCTGAGAGTGGGTTAGGAATATGGAATAAGCTTTCTTCTGTGTTGTCTGCAGTTACCGCCGACTCCACCACTCCAAGTCCTTGGAACTTAGAATCGGTGTGTAACAAAGACATGTCTCCTGAACTACTATGATCAGCAGCTGCTACAAATAACATCCCAAGATCCCCCTGGGCATTGTGTTTCTCGGCTAGACTCTGGGATGTAGGGCCAGAGGAATCACTCAATTCCTCCGTGCCTTCTTCTTCTCTTGCTTGGCGTTTTTCAATACTAAGTCGAAGGCATAAAACATCGGGGGCTTCCAACAGTTTACTTTCAGTTATGCCTATGTCGGTCTGCAGACACTTAGTCGTTCCCACTGCTGCACCATCTCTGGTCGGCTCCAGTTCACCAGGGAGATTTACAAGAAGATCAGGCCTTCCCTCCTCAGTGCCAATGACATCATCGAAAGCAGCATCTTTAAAAGAAATGACTGGGACAGAGTCATCTGAGCCCCTGCTAATGGTGTCCTGAGCTAGAAATTCTACCTTGCTTTCACTACCACCGGAACTCCTGGAAGTGCTGTCTCCGTCTGGAAGAGTGAAAAATGGTTTCAGAGGCTCTGACTTTAGACTATACAGTTTTTCTCCAAAATCAAGGCCTAGCAGTTCACTAGTGCTATCCTTACTGTCTATCCTAAAGAATTCCATGGGGCTGTTTTTAGATCTACTAAGGGAATCTGACGTTCTTGGAGAACTAACTGCTTCTACATCATCATCTCCAGCAAAGAACTTCAGCTCACGAGCTATCTGCTGGGTGCTGGGGCTGTCACTGCCAGCGGCAAGGTGTGCCGGGAAGCTTTCAGTAACTTTGGTATCAACACCACTCCCTCCAATGTTCATGAAAGGCTCCTCATTCAATGACCCTGGTTCAATCTTTTCTTGCCCATATTCATTGCATAATGTCAAATAACTAGTAGTACATTCTTCTTCTGAACTTGAGCCAGAATCTGGCCATTTTGGAGAGCTATCCTGGCCTTCTTCATCTTGGTTACTATCATCTTGAGAGCTTGGAGTAAGACTAGTCTTCAACGGCAGAACTTTGAGCATGGTTCCACTGTCACTTCCTCTGGAGTCAAAGCTGCTGCTGTCCTGAGGACTAGAAGTTGGCTGTTGAAGGTGAACTTTGGTAAGTGTAGATTTTTTCACTTCCCCGATGTCAAAGCTTTCTTCAGGGCTTCTGTTTAGAAACTTACTGATATATGACCAGAGTTTGCCACCTGTGAACAAGTATAACCAAAAAAATTTTTAAGATCCCCAAAGTAATGGTTACCTATTGAAGCCCTCAGAAAAACAAAGAGCATTCCAATAATCAACCAAATGCAAGACAATGATACCCATTAATATCAAGTATGCTGTAAAACAAGCATTTTAATGAAATGCTTTCTTATTATTGCTGACTGTTGAGTATAGTTTTAAACATATCTCCTGATACCAATTATCTTTTAAATGACAACCTGTCTTTCCCTTTGAAATTAGTTTAACAAATACTAATATGAAATCCCACAGTAGAACACTGCTTTAAATATGATTTAGCTGCTGAAACATCTGATTACGTTCTGAGCTGTTTATGTAATAATTTTTTGAAGCATGGCCCCTTGGCCAAGTGGAAATACATAAATAAATCCTCTTAAAATTGTATAGACTATACGGGGTAAAAATCAACAATATTATTCCATAATATTCTATATTATGCCCAGTCCAAGATCAGAGGGGAGATACAGCATCAGGTATATAATTATGCCATTGTAAATGACATATTAATAACATTTTCCCCATCCCCCCCATATACATCATATATGTAGAAGACCAAGTAAAGCAATTGAGGAAAATTGATTGGGCAGCCATTAATGTGGCCAACTATTGTAATTCTGGTTCTGTATTCTGAGATATACAAGAAACCTATGGAAAAGTAAAATCGTAAAAATCAATTTCAGGGGCACCTGGGTGGCTCAGTGGGTTAAAGCCTCTGCTTTCAACTCAGGTCATGACTCAGGATCCTGGGATCAAGCCCCACATCAGGTTCTCTGCTCATCAGGGAGCCTGCTTCTCCCTCTCTCTCTGCCTGCCTCTCTGCCTACTTGTGATCTCTCTCTGTGTCAAATAAATAAATAAATAAAATCTTTTAAAAAATCAATTTCACAGAAATCAAATAAACATAAAGGAAGCCAATGCTTTACCAGGAATACTTATTAGTTATTTCCCCTTACTTTTCTTTTTGTGTTATGTTAACCATTAAAAACTCTACCTGTTTTGCTCATTAGAATCTTTGAACAAATAACTCTAAGTATCAAAAACCTACCAAAGCTTCACTGTATTATATTAGTTAAATTTGATCTAGAAATCTTATAAACGATAATTGCAGATGCATACTTTGTGACAATGTTAACTGTAGCTTCCAAAAATGGGAAATAATGTGTTAAAAATAAATCCCTCTATTAACATGGAGAAGGCAACTTTTTTCCCCCAGCACCTTTTTAATGTCCTTATTAAGCATCCTATACCAAGGGTAACAATCTTAAGAGAAATAATCTCTGACAGTCAATTATATGTATAAAAAGGTTAGTGGAAGCATCCAAAAAAATCCTTTTGTACTTGGCATTTCATTTCATTTAGAGGAACTCAGTAAATAGCCCCAGTACTGTGCCTACTATAAAGTAAATGTATAATAAAGGATAACTGTCATAAAATTAATCCTAAGATACTGAGACATCTCTCCCTGTGACCCAGTTAATAATCTTCTCCCATTTTGACAATAATTAGGAGTATTGGACATTATGGTGTTTAACTTTTCCCTCTTTTTCTTAGCTAACTTTCTGTCCTGACTAGATTATACTTAGTGTTTCCTATTTCCCCATATTCAAATAAAATTTAAGGTTCATATATATCTTTGAAACTCACAAAAGAAGCTATGCATTGATTCCATCATTTTCTTCATCATTTGACAACAATAGCCACATTCCTCTTATCACAAATATGTCTGTTGTGACACACTAACAATAAAGCCTGAACCCGGAGCTGGGATTCTTGTAAGCAGTCCAACTGAAACAATGTGTGTTGTTTTCCATTCTCCTAGATGGGGACGACTGTGAGGACAGGACCATCTTTTTCATCTTTCTGTATCTACTGCCTAAACAGTGTGCACGACGTGACGGGCACTCAAGTCAGTGCTGCTTTAACTCAAATGATAACTCATCAGAATGAGATGTGCCAACACAAAGTAGATAGTCTTTGCAGTTGCAAAGTTCCAATAACAGCAAGAAACAGTACCCAGTAAAGTTCTAAGAGAAGTTGCATACATTCTTAGGCCAAGTTCACCTGGATGAACTGCTGAAATCTAAAATTCAATGTCCTTTGTGCTCGCTTCGGCAGCACATATACTAAAATTCAATGTCCTTAAATTCTTTCTCCTCCTTCTCCCCCATCACTTCCTCTTTCTGACCTTCAAGCCAATCTTAGATTATTTTTCCTCCCTTGTTCTTTTGGGCAAGTTTCCAAGTCCTACAGCATGTGTCCATAATATTTTACACCGTCTTCCTCTTCTACTGATTCCTCTAGTCAATCTGCTTCTTGGAATAACTTTATAGCTGCAACTAGATCCCTGCTTTAATTCCTTTCTGTATCATTCTACCATACTAATTGCTGCCCACTAATCTTCCATTTTAGCACAGACTTGTATGATTTCTCCATTCAAGAACCCAAATTCCCTCCACCTACTAAATAATGTATGTACCAACTCTACAGAGGCACTGAACCCCTCAGTAATACAATGTGTCAAGCTATGATCCGGTCCTCCCCTTCAACTCACCAAATGATTCATCTGAACTGGATTCCTCCAAATATAACCAATGCTGGGCTTTTGCTCAAACTATACCTACCACTTAAAGAATTTTTTTTTCTTACTAGTTTCTCCAATATCTACTTGTGAAAATCCTAACCATTCTTGATGGTTCCTCAGGAATTTGGTTTCTTTTACCAATTTTCTGACATGCCCTCAGTGGATTCAGATTCTCTGAATCTTTTATATCACTCAGTCCCTCTTACAACATTTAAAATGTTCTGTTTCACGGTAATATTACTTTCATACTTCTATACTTTTACCATTTCCTATACCAGACTACAGGGTCTTATGTGCTTTGGTGAGTGCTGTGAAGTGTGTAAACCTGGTGATTCACAGACCTGTACCCCTGGGGATAAAAATATATGTTTATAAAAAATAAAAAATTATATTAAAAAAAAAACTACAAGGAGAGGATTCTGCCTAGCATGTAAAATAATAGGTATTAAATAAATAGTTATTAAATCGGGTTATAAAAAGATGACATCTTTCCCAGTAGTTTGAAAATCTTTTAAGAATAAGAGTCTATAAATATTAGTATCATTATTTTGGGTCATGCTTCCTTTCTGCTTTAAAACAAATATATGGTCTCAAAAAAATTAAATACAAAAAAGAACAGAAGAGAAAAATTCAAAATAATACAAATCTATTTATAATAATAGAATACAAATACAATAATAACACAAAACTATTAACTACAGGTGCCTGGGTGGTTCAGTTAGTTAAGCATTTGACTCTTGATTTTGGCTCAGGTCATGATCTCATGGGTCATGGGATATAGCCGCACACTGGGCTCCATGCTCAGCAGGAAATCCACTTGGCGTCTCTCTCTTCCCTCTGTCCTACCCCCATTCATGAGAGTACACTCAAGCACTCTCCCTCCCTCTCTAATAAATGGATAAATATTTTTTAAAAAACACTATTAACTATTTGTACATTTATTTCCAGACTTTTTATTTGTGACTAACATCACATCATAAACATTTTCTAATTTTCATGAGACCATGAACTTCAGTGGCTATATAGCATAACCATGTGACAGACATTAGGAGGTATTTACATGTTCATCTACTGTTGGACATTTACAATGTTTCCAATCTTTTACTATTTTATAACTAAAATAATATGTACTTTTACATGAAGTACTTAACATGCTTGATAATTTCATCAGGACAGAATTCCAGAAATGAAAAGACTAGATCAAAAAGCATGAATATGTTTAATGCTTCTGATACATGTTGTGAAACTCCTTTAGCGATAGGCTATCCCAGAATCTTCTCCTATAAGCCTGTGTAATGCCATCTTCACAGCAACTTGCTTTTACTGAATGATAGCAAGCTGACCAATTTGTTTAGTCAAATATGTCATCTCCCTTAATTTCTATTCTTCTCATTATTACATAGAATTCTTAAATGTGATGGTTGGCACTATCTTCATAACATTTGTTCCTAACCTAAACAAGTACCCTAGAATGAATTATAAAAACTCTGCATTTTTCAAAAACTGAAACTGTTTTAGCCCTTCTCCATTCTTTGCTGGGTGCCCAGTTAAATTTAAGGTTTGATATGGAACTATGGAAATAAAATTTTGGTCCTATCCCATACTTTTTTTCAATGACAAAATCATGAAAACCACAAAACTTCTAAGAAATGTCCTTTGACATTTCTAACCCACAAAAGCTGAGTGTGTTTTACTTTCTATCAATTAAGATCAGGCCTAATAGACAAACTTACACAAATGTCACAGTATAATTGTAATTATTATTACAATTATAATTACAATGTTATAATTATAACATTAAAACATTATCCTTTAAAAAAATCTCTCAAAATATAAGTAGAAAATACCTAACATATTTATAATCTTTTTTTTTAATTTGACAGACAGAGATCACAAGTAGGTAGAGTGGCAGGTAGAGAGAGAGAAGGAAGCAGCCTCCCTGCTGAGCAGAGAGCCCGATGTGGGGCTCGATCCCAGAACCCTGGAATTATGACCTGAGCCGAAGGCAGAGGCTTTAACCCACTGAGTCACCCAGGAGCCCCCATATTTATAATTTTTAACACTTCAGAAATATGAATGACACCTTTATAAGCCTCACTGAAGCACATAAAACTTAGAGCTATTAGCTATTTTAAGCTAATGAAATCCACAATTCATAAAGTTTAATAAAAACTCTTATTAAATTTTAATTTATTGGTTTTCTGAAAGACTGCAAAGAATATTTGTTAAATTTGCTTGACCAGAATTAGGACTTGACTTTAATATGTACGATAAAATACTGCTGGAACAATGATCAAAATCATTTTTTGAACCAGCAATTCTGCGTCAAGAAATGCATGCTATAAATAGTTCTCAAAAAAGAAAACAAAAATACACAGATATACAAGAAAAAGTACTAGAAACAATTTAAATACCAATTATTAAGGGAGGAGTTAAATAAATTATAGTATCAGTACAACCAAATATTCCTTATTCAAAACAGCAAGAGCAACATTTGGAAATACACACAGTTTACCAGGTGCCAGGCACTGAGTGCTTTACATAGATCAACTACTTAATCCTCCCATCAACTGTATGAGGTAAATAATTATCATCCCTATTTTATAGATAAGGAAATGGAGGCACAAAAACATTAAACACCTTGCCCAACGTCACACAAACTAATGTAGTCTGGCTCTAGAATCCTTGTTTCTAACCACTACACTGGTCTTAATGCAGACCTATATGTACTGACAAGGAAAGCTGTCGAAGGTACATTGTTAAGATGGGGAAGAAAACAAGCCATAGAACAATTTGTAAGATCTGTTTTATTTAACCAGACATGTGGAAAGTATATGTTTATACACATTGGAAATTTTCCCCTATTTCTAGAGAGTGGAACTGGGCATTAAAGTGACTAAGAAGGAAGAATTTTTATTTTTACTTTATATACTTCTATACATAGTTCAAAAATATTACTTTATATATTAGTTTCATAAATTTTTTTGAAAAAAAAAAAACCCAGTTAATAAAAAGAGAATCATTTCACCCCTCGAGTCCCCAAGTGACTTGGTGCAAAACTCTTTCCCATCCCCTGCCTATCTGGTGTATCCACACTTGCAGGCATTCCTTCCAACCTAGGCATTTCACCTTTTCTCTGACCTCCTCAGTATCAGGCAATTATACACTGAGCATCTTCTATGTATCCTATGTACCAAGTATTCTCCTAAATGCTGGGATACAGATGATGAAAATGACATAATCCCTTATTCTTAGGAAGTCAAAGTTTTAATAATACATGTGGCCTGCACTAAATACAATTATTTTCTCACCTTGTCTTCTCCAGAGTTAAAATAAGGGATTCATTAATAGGAACAATAAACATTTTCAATCTCTCTCCTAAAATCCTGCCTGGTATATCCAAATGCCTACTCAGTGCCACCCGGACATTTCAGAAGCATCTCATACTCACAGGTCCAAAACTGAATCCCTGATTTTTTCTCTAAATCCACCCCTCCGATAGCTTTCCCCATCTTAGTAAATGTGAATTCCATTCTTTCAGTTCTGTGAGCCGAAAACCTTGCAGGCATGTAAAGCAGAATCATGTCAGTTCTAACTTCAAAATAGATTCAGAATCTAATGACCATTTCTCACCACCTCTACCACTAACACTTTATGCAAGCCACAATTATTTTCAACTGGATTGCTGCAAAAATGTTCATACTGGCCTCCTGCTTTTGCCTTTGCCCTCCTAGACTACATTTTCCACAAAGCAGCCAGAGCGATCCCTATCTTGTCATTCCTTTGCTCAATATCCCTCAACCACCTCCTATCTAGTCAGAAGAAAAAGCAAGTTCTTGGAGCACCTGAGTGGCTCAATCAGTTAAGGGTCTGACTCTTGATTCTGGCTCAGGTCATGATCTTAGGGTTGTGAGAACAAGCCCCGTATTGGACTCCACACTGGGGCATGGAGCCTACTTGAGATTCTCTCTCTCCCTCTGCCCCTGAATCCCTCCCTCCATGATCGTGCTTAAAAAATAAACAAACAAACAAAAAAACAGTCAAAGTTCCTAAAGTGGCCTATTAAGACCACAGAGGATTTTCCCACCTGCCTCCCTACCTCCAAGCTCTTCCCATTCTGCTCCAGCCACAGTAACCTTGCTATTTCTTATATGTCACCCACACTCTTGGCTCCAAGTCTAATTGTTCTCCCTTGCTGAGATGCTATTCCCTCACATACCCACAATGCTCCCCCCTCACTTTCTTCAGGTCACTGGCCAAACATCCCTTTCTTAATGAAGTGACCACTCTAGATAAAACAGTAACTCCCACCTCACCCCTTCAGCATCCCCTTTCCCCTTCTTTTATTTAACTTTCACCACAGAACTTATCTCCATCTGACACGTATTTGCTTATTGTTGGTTTTGCCTCTCGATGCTAAGCTCTACGTGGGCAAAGTCTCCATCAGTTTTGTTCACTGCCATGTTAGAACTGAGCCTGTATCCCAGTAAGCACCAATATATTTCTGACTAAATGAATTAAAAGTGGAAGGAAAATGAGTCTGAGAGATTTACCTGAATCTTGAATAGTCCTGTAACCATAAGGAAGCTAAAGTCACACATCATAAATATTCAAGCATTCATAAAAGAGAAAACAACTGTTCAACACTGATTTTTAGGAACAGCTATTTACACATATAAAAGCAATGTGTGTATGATATATGCACGACTTCTAATTCACATTAGTAACAAACACGACTATGTAAAACATAGCAAACCGCCCATGATAAAGTTCACCTGATTGCTCACGGTAAAGCCAAAAAAGTTGCCTATATTCTTCTCTCCCTGACTTAGAATCTATCACAGATCCCAGAGCCTACCCTCAAAGCATAGCAGCTAGAACTCCAGAACGCCTCTAGACCATGCACTGACTGATTACTATTCCTTGCCCTTTATACAAAAGTCAGAGCAATCTTTCTTAAAACATAAATCAGATCTCGCCACTGCTTTAGAGATCCACTAGTTTCCCAATGCACTTGAATAAAAGTCAAAGTCCTTTCCCTGCAGTAGAAGACTCCTGCCTATTTCTAGAGTCTCATAGATCACGACTGCCCTCACCTACTACACTCCAACCAAATGGTCTCCTTTCTTGTTCATGTTTTTGCCTTTTTGCTTTTGGTTTCTTACACTGATGCCTGTACCTAGAATGTGCTTCCCAATTTCATCCAAATGGTTATTTCTTCTGTCATTCAAAACTCCTCTTAAATGTTGCCTTTTTGGAGCAGGCTTCCTTGACTACCTCATCTAAAGTAGTTCCCCAGGTGTTCATTTTTTTAAAGCTCACTTTGTTAGAGACCAGTGCACTCCCTATTATTCATCAGTATTATCAAGCTTTTGGTTTTCTGTTTGAAAACTCATCACAAGAATGTAAGATTCAAAGGGGCAAGCTCTCTTGCTGTCTTGTTCACCAAAGAGAGAGTCTAGTACATAATACATGCTCAATAAATTTGCTGAATATTAAATGAATGTACAGTTCCTACTTGCACTGTCATATAATATCTTTGTGTTATAAAATCTTAAAAATCAAGCAGCAGACACCTGAAATCAACAGTCAAAAAGAGATCCTCCCCCAAGTTTAAATAATCCAAGAGAAATTCAAAATCATGTAGCCATTCAAAGCCAGCTGAGGCCAACAATAAAGGAAAAGAAGCTTGGTAAAGATAATCTAAATCTAGACACATGGCTTTCAAAAAGATTATAAAGATTTTCTCAATATTAAAGTAAAATCAGTTGAAATATCAGCTTTAAGGGGTATCAGAGAAAGTGAGAAGATGGCAGAAGAAAAACTGAAGTGTGTTCTGGAGAAGGAAGAGAATGAGCAGGAAGAAGCTGCCAACAGCAGAGGCAAACTAGAATCGAAAATTTGCCACAGATAATCTCCAACATGAATAATCCACACTGGGTAATAGAATATTGACTATAATTACATTCATCCTACTGACCTTGTTCTAAATTATTATGGATTATTACTACGCAAGTTATTTTGTTCCACACCAGAGGTGGCTGTATTTCGCTATCAGATGACATGACCTCTAATTCAATAATGTCTGTAATGCACTGGTATCCTCAGATAAAAGCTGTCTATAATGTCTGAACAAAGGTGAATTAGTTATCCAATTCACACACGCAATTAACTCTCTTAATACCTGAGAGACCATGGAGCCCCTTCTGAATTTCCTATTAAATACTACATATGGAGGTCTTCCCTCCATCTGTAGTTATCTTGTGCTGTACTTCATAATAAACAATATTAATAGTTTATTGCCCCCGTCAAAAATCTTGCATTAGTTATCATAAAGACCTCATTCCACGAAGCAATGACTCATTTTCCTGGGAAAAATGCATTAAATTCAAATGTCATGCCTATTAGTAAAACACAACAGTTCTTTATTCTCAGTAATGTAAAAATAAAAATAACACCTTCGTGAAACATGAGAAATAACTGAAATTTTTTCACTATTTTAAAAATACCTCTTAAGGCCAAAAGCCTATATTCATTATGTGGATTTATATTTATATGCTATATTCAGTCATTCTAAATAAAAGACTATTTATTTAAATTCAGGTATTAAAGGGCAAAACCAAATCAAAACAGTACTTTTTTGCCACCTGTTCCCTCTGCCATGAGCTGAAATTTCATCAATAGTTTGACGGCAGAGCACCAGGCCTCTGCTTTGTACCCATATGTGATGCCAATGGCTGTATTCGTAAAAACCCAGATCAGAATAACTAGGTAATGTCAAATGTTAAGCAAATACCCATGCATTCTAAAAAAGGAGGTAATTAATTAATTCTTCAGGGGATGCTTTTTATTTTCGTTATCTAACATTAATGTATCCTTTTAGCAGAGAACAGAGAACAAAATAAAATCCCTAAAATAAAACCTAGCTCTTTTAGCACACATTCACCTTAACGTGCTCATCACAGTAGCTCAATTCTAGGAGAAAGTAAGTCGTTATGTGTATCTAAGAATGTTACTGTAGTTCAAATAAAACCTCCTGTTCACCTGGGGTTGTCATTTTCCCTGACAACTCAAAGAGAATGGAGGACAGAGGACGGTTTCTTACATGGGTTTCGTATGTTTTATCTGCCCATGCAATGACAGAAGTAAAAAAAAGGACATTACAGACACTGAAAAACTAAGGAGATGACACTCTTCGCTCTGTAAACAATTTTAAACCACAAACTAACCTTCTGCGTGCTGCAGCACAAGAAACACGGACTCCTCAGAAATGATGTACTTGTGCAGACACACCATGTTGGGCACGCAGCGGGGGATGATGGTCTTTCTGTTCCTGCTGTATTCACTGCTTTTCCTTAGACCCTGACAGAGAACAAAAAGGTCAGTTGTACCCTCAGTTGCCTTTGGAGCCTGCTGTGCTCTGTGTTTATCAACCAAACTAATCTATCCGAGTTACTCTGGGCTTCAGAGAAACCACTCATCTGCTGCTCTATGCCCCTCAGTCCCTGGAGGCTCTGCTGATGGCATCTGGCGTGAATCCAGAGAACGGAAGATGCCACAAAGCTGCCATTAAAATCAATTACGTGGGTCAGTGTTTTTATTAGAGATGCTCTCAAACTAAGTCATCAGGATGACACACAGTTATTTCTCTATGACCTTTTCTTAAGTTTTATTTTACATATATTATCTATCTCTACCTTTAAAGCAGTAGACACTGTGAGATGATTCAAATTTCTGAGACACAAAAGGTATTCCTAGATTAAACAGGCGATTTGAAAATTTAATGTCAAAAAAGTATAAAGACTACTTTAAGTTTCTCCAAAGGAACAAGGTGTGGGTAGCGTCTGGTGTCAAAGCCTGGTTTAAAGATCCGGGGAAATGCCAGTGATAAAGGAGACGTGCAAAGAAATTCATTTCAGTATATGTCAATGTGACTTATTGCCATGCGGTTAGTAAAAGAAAAAGTATCTGAAAAAGAAATATAAAACTCATCTGAATGATTATTTCTAGATGCTGTGGGAATTGTTCAATTAAGATATTTTAGAATAGGTCCTGTCACAATCCATTTCAATTTTGAAATTACAAATCCAGGGTTTTTTCTCTCCTTGTTCATTTAGTTAGAAATTGTTATACAAAGAAATAAAATTGAATTTAGTTTAAAAAAAAAAAAAGAGAGAGAGAGAGAGGACCAGGGATATAGATAACTTTCCCAAATACCTGAAACAGAGACTTACAGGCAAAATTACAGCTCTTTGGGATATAATCATAATCAAAGGTACAGTTGTGCGCAATCTTCACAAATAATACAAAATGTATTAGAGATGTGTTTAAAGTACACAACACTATATATTTAAACAGCAGGGGAAGAGTCTTCAACTTATTCAAACTATTACCTCCATACTCTATGACCTACAACTCTTTTTAAATGTATGCTGTATTTATCAACTCTGATAAAGAACAGAAAGTAAAATAAATATAGATCACCACAAATATAACACCCAAATATAATATAACACCCAAACACCCAGGAAAAAATATTAAATTTTTTTTCTTTCAAAAGCATAATTTAAAGATAAATGCCTAAATTCATTAAGCATACAAATTCTACTTACTTTTAAAATGAATGTCTGTTCTGTCCTTGTGTCCATTACAAGTAAAACCTACACAAAAGATATGAGTAATAATTTATTCACAGTACAATGAAACATTGACTTGTACACTTTTGAAACTATACTTTAAGGGTTTGGGGATAAATGCTGGAACTGAATCCACCAAAATTAATTTTTGAATAGGTGTTTTGTGTTTTGTTTTTTAAGCCACCAAATCACAGGATTAACAGTCTTATCTAAGGTTTTATTATAGTTTCCTTTTCTAAAAACTCCCTATTTTAGAAACATTTCTATGTTTTCCTAGATTTATTTTAAAATATATTGCTTAAGGGGCACCTGGGTGGTTCAGTCGGTTAAGCATCTGCCTTTGGCTCAGGTCATGATCTCGGGGTCCTAGGATCAAGCCCCATGTTGGCTCCCTGCTCAGTACAGAGTCTGCTTCTCCCTCTCCCTCTGCCTCTGCCTCTCCCCACCCCTGCGTGTGTGCATGTTCTCTCTCTCTCTCAAATAAATAAATTCTTTTTTAAAAAAATGAAATACATTGCTTAAGTGGAAAAATTATTTTACACAAAGAATTTTTCCTCATGGAACATATATGGTTAAGAAGAAGTAAAAAAAAAAAAAATTACAGACATTGCTAAAGTCTCAATTTTCTTCTTAAAATCCCTTATGTAGCAACGTGGTATAATGTGATCTCAATAACTCAAGCTCCAACTTAAGACCCCCTTTTGGTACTGCTTATTCATCCAAAACTCATCTGAGCTCCTTTTTCCATCAGCAAATCCTGTCAGCTCCATGTTCAAAATGTATCCAAAATGTGAACTCACTTTCACAGCTACTACCCTGATTCGAAGATTTACCTGGATTGTAACACTGGCCTCCCAACAGATTTCTCTGCTTCCTTATTTTCTGCTCTATGGTCTATTCTCTAAATAGCAGCCAGTGTTTTCTTTTAAAAACGCAAGTTACATCACACCACTCCTCTCATTCAGAAAAAAAAAACCCAAGTCCAAAAAATTACCTCAAGACCATGCATGATCTCACACACTGCCCCCTCAGACTACCTCTTCCCCGAACCCATCTTGATGGATAGAAGGAATGACTAGAGATAATTATTCTACCATGTTATTATTTTACTATTTTGGAGACACAATAGCAGTTGGCAAACTTTTTCTATAGAGATCCAGACAGTAAAGATTTTTGGCTTTGCTGGCCCATGTTGTCTCTGCTGGAGCTCTTCATCTTTGCCACAGCAGCACAAAAGTAGCCACTATCTGCAATGGGCCATGTCCAGAGTATTTACATCAAAAACACCTACAAACATTGTAAAGAGGGCTTTCGGGTTCCCCTCCAGATTGCTGAGAGTCAAGGATGAAAAAAAGATGTCAAGCTTGGGAAAATGAAAGAATGGTGAGAAGATGGGGGACCAGCCTGAGGAGAAGACGGTAAATACCATGTTGGATATGATGAATTTGAAGCGATGGTGACCACCTCATCTTTGAACTTCCTTAATAAGTGTTTGACCTACACTATGTAAGTCTTCATTTAAATTCAGCTGAATATTCCCACAGTTGCCTTCTGAACTCACCCCTTCCTCTTGTCAAAGCCCTGTCCCCACTAGAAATAAAACCAAACCCTGTTTCTCCTCCTACAGTACTGAGTAACACCATCAACCATGTAACACCTCCACCACCAAAAAGCTCCCTCAGTCACTATGAATTTCCCCTGTCTCCTACCTTCATAACCAGTGACCAAGTCTACTAGCTAAGTATTTCTATCTATCTTGTTCTGTTTACTCACCATGTTCTATACCTTAGCCATCAATGTTAATTCTCTCAACTACCTGATACCATATTTCTGCCCTTTCTACTCTAAAAGTGAAGACATTAAAACTTCATCTGCAGAAGCTATAATGGAAGATAATAACAGCATCTATCATTTGTGAGAATTTCAGTGAAGTCACCTTTATAAAAGTGTTTGCGATAGCCACTGTTACTATTATTGCTATGGCTGTTACTGCTGCTCCTCCTGACATGTTCCCCTCCACCCACCCGACCCCACCCTCAACCTCTGCCCCTTATCAAACATGTACTCATCTTTCCATATTCAGCACAAGAAACACTGATTCTCTCCGTTCTTTGTTCTCCCACTGTATACAGTACCAACCCCTTCCATTTGATTTTTTGTTCACGTGCCTACTTCCCAACCAAGTTTCAAGTTTTTCATGGGCATATTGTAGGCAGAATAATGGTCGCCAAGGATGTTCATACCTTAATCTCCAGAACCTATGAATATGTTATGTTCCTGGCAAAAAAGGACTTTGCAGATGTAATTAAGGTACAGACCTTAAAACAGATTATGTTGGATTATCTGAGTAGGCTCAATCAAATCCCATCAACCCTGAAAAGCAGAGAACTACCTCTGGCCAGAAGTGGAAACACAGAAATGATACCACAGAAGGGGAAATCAGAGAGATTTGAAGTATGAGAGGGATACACAGTTGCTGGCGCTAAGATATAGACACCCACATGTCAGCACTGGGGATGGGCCTCTGGGACCTCATAGGAAAGCATGAGAAGTAGCAGACAGCTTCTAGAAGCAAAGACCAGTTCTTGGCTGATAGCCAGTAAGGAAGGGTTCAGTCCTACAACTACAAAGAATTCAACCAATCCAATGGAGTGGATTTTTCCCCAGACCCTCCAGTAAGGAACACAGCCCTGCCAGCACCTTGATTATAGTCCAAGGTGACCCATGTCAGTCCTCTGGTCCAGAGAACTTTGACATAGAGAAAGACAAATACATGACTTCACTCAGATGTGTAATTTAAGAAACAAAACTGATGAACATGGGGGAAGGGAAGGAAAAGTAAAATAATACAAAAACGGAGAGGGAGGCAAACCATAAGAGACTCTTAACTATATGGAACAAACTGAGGGTTGCCAGAGGGGAAGGGTGTGAGCGGAGGAGGTAACAGGGTGATGAACATGACGTAATGAGCATTGGGTGTTATATGCAACTGATCAATCACTGAATTCTACCCCTGAAACTAATAATGCGCTATATGTTAACTAACTTGAATTTTTAAGAAAATCTAAAAAAAAAAAGAACTTCAACATAATACATTTAGTTGTTTTAAGATGCTAAGTTTGTGGTCATTTGTTATGACAGGAATAGAAAACTAATACAGGGCAGAAACTATATTTTTTTCCAACACACAACACATCCCTCTCCCATGGTAAATATTCAATAAACACATGTGAACAAATCTAGATGTAAATGTTTAGAAGACACATGTCAATACGTGAATAGAGCTTAGAAATAAGTCGGAACTAAGCACTTATATTGGGGCATCCTCCATCACGATAACATCTAAAAACATGAAACCATACCTCTGATGTTGTGCAAATTACTTTATATCTGGCACGATGCTGGGTTTCAAAGAACTAAGTCATATAATGAGATAGGTATATATTTTTTTCCTTTTGTGACTGGCTTTTTTTTTTTAAATTAAAATATAGCTTACACAAGATTATATTAGTTTCAGGCACACAACATAGTGATTCAACAATCATAAACACTACGAAATGCTTACTACAGTATGTGTAGTTACCATATGTCACCATAAAAAGTTATTACAATATTATTGACTATACTCTCTATGCTGTCCTTTCTATTCCTGTAATTTATTTTATAACAGGAAGTCTGTATGTCTTAGTTCCCTTCAGCTATTTCGCCTATATCCCTCTCCACCCCAATCAGACCTCCTCTCTGGCAACCACAAGTTTGTATCTCTGTAATTAGGAGTCTGTTATTTTTTTGTTTGTTCATTTGTTTTGTTTTTTAGATTCCACATACAAGTGAAATCAAATGGTATTTGTCTTTCTCTATCTGATTTATTTCAATTAGCATAATAGATCATCCATGTTGTCATGAGTGGCAAGATTTCGTTCTTTTTGTGGCTGAGTAATAGTCCATTGTTTATATGCAGCACATTTTCTTTATCCATTCATTGATAGATAGACACTAAGTTTGCCTCCCTATCTTTTTTTTTTTTAAGATTTTATTTATTTATTTGACAGACAGAGATCACAAGTAGGCAGAGAGGCAAGCAAAGAGAGAGAGAGAGAGAGGAGTTAGCAGGCTCCCTGCAGAGCAGAGAGCCTGATGTGGAGCTCGATCCCAGGACCCTGGGATGATGACCTGAGCTGAAGGCAGAGGCTTTAACCCACTGAGCCACCCAGGTGCCCTCCTATCTTGGTTATCATAAATAATGTTGCAATAAACATACAGGGTACATGTTAATCTCTCAGTGTTTCCATTTTCTTCAGGTAAATACCCAGCAATGGAATTACTAGATTATATAGTATTTCTATTTTTAAATTTTTTGAGGAACCTCCATGCTGTTTTCCACAGTAGATGTACCAATTTACATTTCCACAACAGCTCATCAGTGTTCCTTTTTCTCCACATGCTCACCAACACTTTGTATTTCTTATCTTTTGGGTATTAGCCATTCTAACTGGAATGAGGGGATACTTCTTGTCATTTTGATTTCCATTTTCATGATGAGAAGTGCCACTGAGCATGTTTTCTTATGTCTGTTGGCCCCCTGTACACCTTGGGGAATATGTCTATTCGAGTCCTCTCCCATTTCTTAATCAGATTTTTTTTTCAGTGTTCAGTTGTATGAGTAACTTATGTATTAGGATATTAACCCCTTAATCAGATATATCATTTATAAATATCTTCTTCTATTCAGTAGGCTGCCTTTTCATTTTATTCATGGTCCCCTTCTCGTGCTTGAGCTTTTTTAGTTTTATGTTGTCCCATTTTCGTTTATTTTTACTTTTGTTTCCATTGCCTGAGGAGACGATCCAAAAAAATATTGCTAAGGCTGATGTCCAATAATTTGCTACCTACATTTTCTTTTATGAGTTTTATGGTTTCAGGTCTTAGATTTAGGTCTTTAATCCATTTTGAGTTTATTTTCATGTATGGTATAAGAAAGTGGTCCAGTTTCATTCTTTTGCATGTGGCTGTCCAGTTTTCCCAACACCATTTATTAATAGACTTTCTTTTCCCTATTGCATATTCTTGCTTCCTTTGTCATGGATTTATGGACCATATAAGCATGAGTTTATTTCTGGGCTCTCTATTGTGTCCTATTGATCTGTTGTTCTAATGATTGTCTATTTTTGTGCCAGTACTTTACCATTTTGATTATAAGAGCTTGGAAGTATAGTTTGAAATCTAAGATTGTTATACCTCTAGTTTTATTCTTCTTTCTCAAGATT
This sequence comes from Mustela putorius furo, assembly GCF_011764305.1. Taxonomy (NCBI): domain Eukaryota; kingdom Metazoa; phylum Chordata; class Mammalia; order Carnivora; family Mustelidae; genus Mustela; species Mustela putorius. The sequence goes on along the minus strand of NW_025421480.1, from coordinate 11,737,637 downwards.
TCTTTGATTATTTAGGGTCTTCTGGGATTCCATACATACTTTATTATTATTTGTTCTAGTTCTGTGAGATATACGTATTTTCATAAGGACTGAATTGAAACTATAGATTTCTTTGGGTAGTATGAACAATTTAATAATACTAATTCTTGTAATCCATGGGCACAGTGTATCTATCTTTCCATTTATTTGTGTCATCTTCAAACTCTTTCATCAATGTCTTAAAGTTTTCAGAGTAGAGGTCTTTCAGTTCTTTGGTTAAATTTACCCATAGGTATTTTACTCATTTTGATGCAACTGTAAATGAGATTGTTTTCTCAATCTCTCTTTCTGTCGGTTGTTTATTAGTGTATAAAAACACAACAGACTTCTCTATACTGATTTTGTATCCTGCAACTTTACTAAATTCATTTATTAGTTCTAATAGTTTCTTGGTGGAGTCACTAGCATTTCCTATATGCAATATCATGTTATCTGCAAATAATGATTTTTACTTCTTCTTTACCAATTTTGATGCCTTTTATTTCTTTTTCTTGTCTGATTACTGTGGCCATCTAGTAGTAGGTTGAATTAAAATGGTAAGAGTAGACATAGTTGTCTTTTTTGTGCCCTTAGAGGTAAAGCTCTCAGCTTTTCACCACTGTGTATGAGGGCAACTTTGGGTTCTTGTCATACACAACCTTTATCATGTTGAGGTACTTTCCCTCTATACCCAGTATGTTGAGAAATTTTTTTGTTTTGTTTTGTTTTATCATGAATGGATGCTGAATTTTGTCAAATAATTTTTGAGAAGTTGGTATATTTTTATTCACCAATTTTATAGATGAGGAAACAAACATGAAACTGTTAACTTGTCCCCTTTAAATCCTTTAAAACTTTAAACCCCAGCAGTCTGGCGCCAGGGTTCTTCCTCTGTAACTGTTAAGCTTGAATTTGTTTGAATTTGAATTTATGTTTGAATTTGAAAATTAGACATAGCTGTAATATCAAGGGTACATAAGACAACAAATAAAAGTGGAGGGAGAAAAGTACAAAGAAAACCAGAAAATATAAAATGGTTCAGGTGTCAGGGAAAGAGAAGACTTAAGATGACAGTTATCATCTGTCCTAAACCACGAAGGAGGACTGAGAATCCACTACCGCTGAAGGCAGTTAGGAAACTGTCTGTAACTTCCAGTACTGTATTATGCTGTGAACTAGTGCAATCAAAGCTAGCCTGCTCTGCATTAATAATGGGTGATAAGAAAATGGAGATAACATATAAATCTTTCAACAGAAAAGTATGCCAAAAGAAGGTAAAACATTAAAATGAAAGAGTTAATAGGATAAGCAGGTTCCAACTATTTTCAGATAGAATAGATCAATTCTCCCCATAACTTCCCTTTGAGCTATATTCATCACCAATGTTGAACCTCCAAAGCAAGGAAACACATTCAAAGAATGTGAACCTTGAGATTTAAATTAACATATCATCTGTGCAAAAAGAGGCACTTCAGCCCTCTCTCTGAAAAAGAGGGTTCAACGAACCTCAATTGAGCCTGCGAAGAAAAGTAGTGCTCCTTAAATCTTCTTTGTTTTTTATATCAAGTTGTGACTCTTTTAAACCACTCACCAGAATGCCAGTCCTACTTAAATAAGATACATCTATACGAAATAGAAAACACTTCACCAGGTAAAAGGTATGGAAGATGTACAAAGGAAAGAATTTCTTCTTCCTAACAGAAACCTCTTAGCTGGCTTACCAGAATACACCTACATAAATTAGGAGTGATATCTCTTTGTTGATCTTACTTCGCCATGAAGCATGAAGTGGATCAGATAAAAAGGCCAAATTAAGATCGATAAACATGGCTTGGAAGTACTGCTCTATTTACATTTACTTTCTTCTCCTACCAAGTTTGTTTGCAACTAGACAACGTTCACATTGAGGCAATAAACACAAGAACATATGTGATTTTTTTTTTAAATGTGCCCTTTGACTGTCAATTTCTCCCAAACAGGTGTTGGCTAAATGATTATAAATTGGCCTCTGGATACACCTCTTCAACTGAGCCGTACAGGGCTGGTGATAATATAATTAGACCTAAAAACATCAGGCTGGTGAATGCTTTCCATCTGTTTGGCAATAATGTTTAGTTAACAATAGTCTTTAAAAGAAGCACCTTCAACTTCAGTTCTTAAAGTTATTTATAGAGCCATTCTTAACACACCAGCACTCCTGCTAACAAGAGCTTTAGCCACTTGGAAATTATTAGCCATACGGCTGTATACAAAGAGAAACGACTGCATTTAACATCTGTAGCTTTCCAAATTTACACGCTTCAACCTCATTTAAAGTCATTTCTTAATGAACAGTGCTATGGCACTGCATTAATATTATAGTTGCATGCACAAAGATCATAAGAAGCCAAACATTTTTTAATGCCAACAGTAGGCTAGTCTGTAATGAAGCTGTCAGCATAAAGGACAAAATAATAGCTTCTTTAACCCTCAAACAGAATTTGTTCATTTGTGGACTAGAACACATCAATTTAAAAACTGCTCATGGGTTTGCTCACCTTTATAAAGACAAAAATCTAATTTGGTACTAATTTGATACAATTGTCTTTCCAATAAAAGGCTCCTAAAACCATCTTTTACTTCATGATAAAACAAGTACTATAACTAAAACTGTCATGAAATAATTACCTTAGATAGCATACCTTATTGAGAGAACACAATTAATGTATTTCTCCCTTTCATTTTTCACACTCAGTTATCAGCACTCTATTAGCATATGGTCCAACAGAAAAGATTATTCCATCTTTGCCCATAGTAATATATAGAATGACTGCCTCTAACTGGAGGGAAAAAAGCAGACAACTTATCCCTTAAGAATTAGCCTCATCTGCTCTTCACTTCTACCAGCACAATGAGACTTGTCCACTCTTCTTTCTAAAGGTGGCAGGAAAAACGCCAACTGATGGTAGTCTGGGGTTTTTTCTCATGATAGAATAAAAAAGCCTGATACTTAACTAGGTACCACTTTAGGGAAGACAGGAGGGGTGGGGAAGTATATCAAAGACATCAAATGATTATTTCTTTTAAACATATGAAGGATAAATTTGGAGAAAAGGGAGAGATGCTACTATAAAGACACTATACTGTCCTTGTGGTAATGAAGAGCGAAGACTTCCCTCTGGTGAGGATTAAGTGTCACTCTTGAAACTTTTTACATTTTCTTTCTTTAACAGACAGAGAGAGAGTGCGCAAGCAGGCAGAGTAGCAGGCAGAGGGAGAGAGAGAAGGCCGGCTCCCTGCCAAGCAAGGAGCTCGATGTAGGACTCGATCCCAGGACCCTGATCCTGGGATCAAGACCTGAGCCAAAGGCAGCCGCTTAACCAACTGAGTCACCCAGGCATCTGTACATATTTAATTTAAATGCTGACATCCAAAGTATGAAAGTCTCTAAAAATAACCTTAGCTCCGATTCCTTTAAATAGAAAGACTGCATGAGTAATTTGAGAGAACATCTATCTCTAATTTGATGCCAAGTACCTCACAGGACTCCGGAACAATTAATAAAGGTTTAAAAAAAAAAAAAAGAAGTCTACAGAGGTCATCACATTGGATAAACCCAGCCTTTTCCTTAATGATACCACAGTACTATTCATGTTTGCTAGATATAATCTGAATGGACTTCAGTTATGCAAGCAATACTATTGGGAATACAGACATAAATAAACATAACAGCAAAGAATGGGAACAACATAATAAAGAAGCCAGAGAAAATACAGAAGCCCAATTCTGCAAATTAGACAGCTTTTCTCGACAGAGTTTCAGATAGATAAGATTATACTCACTGTACTCTGTTAAAAAAAGAACTTAACCATTAAGTTATTAACTAAACTCATCTTGGCAGCATTACCAGAACTAATAACGTTACTCTTCTGCAAAAATGGTTTTAAGCAACAAACCCAGAGCACTGAATCTCTGCTTCTCCCCCACTCTCACCAATACCATGTGATGATAATCAAGTTATTTATATTTACTGCTAAAAACCCATCTCATTTCATAATATTCAAACTGTATTTCCACTTACTTAATTCCACACCTTTTTCTCATGAGAGAGCTCATAAAATTCCAATTACTGAAAACAAGAAATAGTCCTAGGTGACCTTTAATACCAACAAGCCCCCACACTGGGCCCTAACTTTCTCTTTCCTTGATACCAGAAGGCAAGCAACATTCCTTGTACCACTGTCCAGCAACTCCAAAAGCACAAGATGTTGAACCTACAGCTTTTATCCATCAGAAGTTACGGTGACAAGAGCATCAACATGAAGAGACCGCATAGAAGTGTAAGGGCCTATTGAGCCAGAGCAGCTCCATCCGGTTAAACAGTGATTTTGTTGTTTATGCAGCAAAACTTACACTGACCCTGCACCCCCCTCCGCAGGGAACTTACTTAAAAACAAGTCCTAGAAACCAGTCCCAGGTAACAAAGCCCAAATACAAGGGTGGGTCAAGCTGGGTGGACGTATCCAATCAGTGGGGGTGCATACGTCTCCCTTGCTACCAAGGAGTAAGGGCCCCGCCCTTTGGGTGCCAATTCTGACCAAGGTGATAGGCTAGTTCAAATATCTACTAGGGTAAATTGTAATTCAATTAGCCACCCATGTGTGACCTAGCACAACTGTGCAGCTTTCTCTGTGTGTTACAATCTCATTGGCCACCTGTGTGTGGCCAGGCTCAACCACATGGCCTTTACTCTATGAAAATTAATCTGTGAGGCTGGGAGGGGTTGCCTCTTTGTAAGAGACGGCCCTGGCCAGTCAGTTTGATTCTCGATGCTTGGTGAGAAATAAAGCTTTGCTTGACCTTCACTTTGTATCAGTCTCGTTCCTTTGACCATGGACCCAACAGAAGGACTTCTCTCGTGCTATGCCATTAAACCCAATCTACTCTTGATGGTTATATGCTCACAGAAGTATTTCACTGATAAGAATCCCAACATGAAGAGTAAAATTTGACATGGATACTTACAACTTTGGTCTACAGAGTGTTTTTATTTTACTACTCTAAAGGATCTATGTTTAACAAAGCATAAAAGGTACCCCTAAGATTTAAGGAAAACAAATCCTTACGGGTCTTACCTGTGATTTAATTGTGCTAGAACTTTCAACATGGCACATTATCATGAAGTAAGTGAACAAACAAATCCAAAGCAGATTTTGCTTTGTGGACTGATGGCAAAGTTAAAAAAAATCACCAACCAATCAGAACACACTGAAATATTTTTTTGAGGCAGACTGCGTTCTTGAGGCTTCTGTATAACCTAGAAATCTCTTCAACGGTGGGAAAAACCAAATCTGCTAGGATTGTATATAGTACTGAAGATTCACATTTCTCACTGTTAAAATCCAAAATACCATAATTCAAAGTATACTTAAGTGTTTATAGGATTACATTTAACTCCTAAAAACACCTATTTCAGTTTATCTAGTATCTGTCTTAACTACAGGCAAATTGGGGCAGGAAAAGGGAGAAAAGAACTACATTAGGAAATGCAAGCGACACAACTAAGCTGGTAAATAACTAATTTCTCTATAAGAAAACAACTAATTTTAGATTTCTTTAAATGCCCAGACATTTGCAAAGGTTTTAGTATGCTAATTTTTTAATTAAAAGATATTTCAGCAGTGAAAGCTCTTTCATATGCACTACTGATTCTTCATCAAACGCTAACTTTCCAACTTAACACCAGTATAGCCGGTGGCAGCCTGAAGGTTTACCATCTGCTGCTACCCAAAGTCACTGTGGCCACCTTCAGAACATATGCATCAAAGCCTGAAGATAAGAGACGGCCTAATACTGCCTAAGTCAGCATAAGGGGTATGACGAACCCAGAGGCAGGCAACAGGCACGCTACCAGAAAATACAGAACATCATGAACCATTAGTCACCTCTTAGAATACGTACCCAAGGTCACAGGGGACTCTAGTGGGTGAACAAAAAGACAAGGGAAATACTTCTCTTAATGGGACTGACTTAAGAAAATTAAGTAAATGTGACTTTTTCCCTTAAAAGGAGGGGGTGGTGGTGGGTTAGTCATATTTAAAGTCACCCATAATTCTATTCAAAATAAGCATACAATGAATAAAATGAAATATAAGAACTAAGGTGTTTTAATCAGTTTACAAATAATAATAAAGGATTTTTTTAAGCAGTCATAAAATAAGGGACTTTGTTCTGAAAAGTTTGCTTTCTAGGTACCATCATATACATACTCCAAATTTACTCAGGGAAAATGTACTTTTTGAGATGCGGTTTAATAATATCTACAAAATAGCAATTAAAAACCCTGATTTCTGGCTACCCAAAAAGGGCGTTTATTTTGATTCTACTGATGAGGGAGCAGAAGGCTGGCTGAAGACAAAGCTGACACCCTGCAACCGCCCCCCACACACACACACTCCAGGGTGGGACCTGTGTGACATTCATCCCACCTGTCTTCCATGTTCATGCCTTGCTAGAGAGGGAAAAACAACCTTAACTTGACCATCTTGTAGGTCCTCTTTAGCATATGAAAGTTCTCTAGAAACCTCCCATTTTCCTTACCTCCGCCAACCCCGATGTAAGTTATCAGCCACCCCTCACAGGCCCCCCCACCCCTGTGCAGCAGCTCTTTCTGCCCATGGGCCCTGTCCCCCTGCTTGAATAAACCACCATTCTGCACCACAGACTGCTCAAGTATTCTTTCTCAGTCGTCAGCTCCGGACCTCACCCCACCGAACCTCCCTAATATTCCAAAACCCCATCAATCACTGTTTGCCACAATATTCCACACACAAACAAAATATTGTAGCATCTTTTAGAATATGAAAAACAGGGGCGCCTCGCTGGCTCAGTGGGTTAAAGCCTCTGCCTTCGGCTCAGGTCATGGTCCCGGGGTCCTGGGATTGAGCCCCACATCAGGCTCTCTGCTCAGCGGGGAGCCTGCTTCCTCCTCTCTCTGCCTGCCTCTCTGCCTACCTGTGATCTCTGTCTGTCAAATAAATAAATAAAATCTTTAAAAAAAATATGAAAAACAGATAATCTCAAGAATCTGGCTATATTCAATCATGATAGTGGATAACCAGCATATATTCATCTTGAAACAAATGGACCAAGAGAAGTTTTCCTGTACATTGTCTTTGCTTTCTGGAGTTTGTGAGGATTTTTTTCCACATTTTAAATTCAGTCAGAAAAATCGATACAGAAAATATTTTTTAGAAAATAATACCAAAAGCATCTTTTAATTCTTGGCTTTAAAATGGCAACAGATGCATCTGGTTTATAGTAATTCTAATCGTAATCCAGATTTTTAAAAATTCTTCAGAGCTTCTGTCGGGAATTAGTTATAAATTAATTTAAAACTAGGACATTATTAAGTATTTATGTACCACAAGAACTGTCATAATGAGGCCCATTTGTCCTGCCCTCTATTTAAACTGAATATGGCCCTCATATGTTGGGTGCAACTATCTGTGGTCTCCATAACCTAATACAACACTGTATTGTGGAATGCCCACCCCCACCGTGAACTCAACTTAGACCTTTGTATACTTAGTAACTTCAATAATAATCATGGTGATTTTTTAAAGAATCATAGCTTGCCATTGTGATAGCTAAAAATAAATGCTACCAGAATAACTTTGTCTTGGAAGGTATGTTATGAATATATTATGAATCATAATATTAGAAAAAGAAAATAAGCACATTTTGGGGGTGCTAAAACAGATTTGCAAATATAAGTTAATTTATTCAAAATGCAAAGGCCATTCATTCCCATATAGTTTCATTTCTTCAAGAGGAACTGAAATAGGGGTGGCAAAGCTTACTTTCTTTGATAGACTATTGTAAGGATCAGAAAAGATTAAAAAAGACTCAAAACATGTTTCTCCATTTCCCATCCAGAAGTCACTTGGCCAAACCCCAGGATTATTCATTTTTAGCAAATCCCTAACTCTGGTCCTACCCTAAAGCAATGCAAAATATGCGTTAGTCTCTAGAAAATAATCCAGGGAGTAATTACTTCAACCACAAACATAAACTCTTTTATATTCCTATCAGTTAAATGTCAATGAATATAAGCCATTCCTCAATGATGTCTCCTAACAGGAATGTGAGATTTAGTGAACAATAAAGTTATCACAAAGTATCTTTTGCATATATATATGAAAAAAGTTTTACTTTGTATAATTTTTCAAATCCTAGGCCTATACAATCTATCACTTCAGAAAACCTGTTTCCAAAGGACAGGTGTCTTTGTAAGAAAACTGGATATAAATATAGCAGAATGCAGAATATAAAAGATAGAAAAATTGGGTTTAAAACAGACACGTTGAAGAGCTAGGAAAAACATCCACTTAGAAGGCTCTTCTCAGATCCAAATGCTTTAAAAGCTGGATCTCTACACCTTTGTCATTCTCATTGTGATTGTCTGTTTTCTGTTTTTGTGAAGTGACTTGCCCAAGGCCACAAAGAGATTATGCAAAATAGAGGTTAAAACTCTAAACTTCTGGGTTTTCAGGCCCAAGTTCAGCTTGTGCCATTCAATTTCATAATGAAACCATTTATTTTATTTCTCTGGTTTGAATTCTTAAGTTCACCTGGGATAATGATAGGACACTGTTAAATTTAGATGAAAATTCAATTAAAAGTACAGTCTGTTGTGTTTAGCTGTAGATCCTTCCATTTCCATTTGCTAGAAAAACCTAATACTCGAGTGCTGCTATTAACTATATCCATTCATACTCTGCTTTAGTATTTCCATTCTACTGCCAGATAGGCTCTATAAATACACTCAAATCAATTTACAGGCCCTGAAAACTGCAATTAAAAAAGGAAATATGTCTACATAGTTTTTACAAAGTGCTCAGAATCGGTGCAATATGTACCGAGAAAGTTAACAGAGGCAATCTTATAATGGCAACGACACAGAGGCTACATCTTCAAGTCAATCAATACATATCCAACTAAATTGCCAATGTCAAAGGTAGTCTGACTCCAATTCAGAAGAAAATGCCTCAAGAAAGCTTTAAATGCTATTATTTTTAAATGGGGGTGGGGTGGGGTGGAGGAGACCAAGGGAGAGAGAATCTTAAGCAAGATGTGCGCCCAGCATTGAAAGAACCCAGGGTTCAATCTAAGGACCCTGAGATCATGACCTGAGCCCAAATCAAGAGTCAGATGCTTAAATGACTGAGCCACCTGAATGCCCCTTTAAATGTTTTAAATGAGCTTTGTACTTCTGTAGCAGATGGAGCTGAACTTCTAGTACTGATTAAAATTTAACAGTATTTTCATATGACACAGGAAATTTATTTACTGTAAGAATACAAGGCATCGGGACACCTGGGTGGCTCAGTTGGTTGGACAACTACCTTCAGCTCAGGTCATGATCCTGGAGTCCCAGGATCGAGTCCCGCATCGGGCTCCCAGCTCCATGGAGAGTCTGCTTCTCCCTCTGACCTTCTCCTCGCTCATGCTCTCTCTGTCTCTCTCTCTCAAATAAATAAATAAAATCTTTAAAAAAAAAAAAAAGAATACAAGGCATCCATGCTCTGAAAAATTCCAAAATGTTTTACAGCACCTATGAAATACAAAGATACAACAGTCATTCTGAAACTGACAATTTCCTGGACTACAACAAAGTACCCTGCCAATCATCTACAGTGTACACTGCGAGAGAAGGGAAGGCAGAGGGAAGCACAAAGCGGAGTATTTTGGTGATTTTCAGTTCAAACTACCCTCTTGCTGTGATCCTGCAGGTATAGTATATTGTGAGGTGCAGACTCAGAGAGTATCTGAAATCTTAAAACACATCAATTCTTCCTTTTTTCCCCCCTTTACCACTATTCAACGAGTGTTTACTACATCCTTACTGCATGGACAATGTTGTATGTAGTTAGGCATGATCAGAGAAAACAAAGGGATAAGAGAGTCCCTGCGCTCCAGCACAGGTTAACAATATATTTAAGACAAATAAGTCATAGAGGAGAAAAATAATATAGAACTGAACTCTGAGCTTAATTTAAAGGCAGAAAAGATGAGCACAGCTTTATGGAGGTAAGCTTCCGCTAAGTGTTGAAAAATGGACTAAATACGCACGGACAAAAAGGAAGGGAAGTTAGAGAGAGCGAGCATGCTCTCGGGGACTCCCACAGCCATGCATGTGCTACGCCTTCAGACTGGAACACTCTTCTTCTTTTTTTAAGATATATATATATTTTTTTTTTATATCTTTTTTAAAGATATATATATATATATTTGACAGAGATCACAAGTAGGCAGAAAGGCAGACAGAGAGGAGGTAGGGAAGCAGGCTCCCTGCTGAGCAGAGAGCCCCATGCGGGGCTCAATCCCAGGACCCTAGGATCATGACCAGAGCCAAAGGCAGAGGTTTAACCCACTGAGCCACCCAGGCACCCCTGGACTCGAACACTCTTCTGTGAGCTAAGCCTGACTCCTCCCTCCTGCTTTGTTCTACTTACTGAAAGAAGCCTCCAGAAAGCCCCAAGACAGGGGGCCCTTCTGTATACTGTCACCATTCCCTTAATGGACTTCCTTCACCCAAAGCACTTTCCACACTGGGTCGTAACTGCCAGTTTATTTATTTATATTTCCCACCGGATTATAAACTCTGAGAGGGTAGAGAAAAGGCATGTTTTGTTCAGCACTGTATCTCTCTCTGGTGGCTAATACCACATGTGACACAGAGCAGGAGCTCAGTAAATATTTGCTGAATAAATAAATAAATAAGGAAACAGAAATGGAAAAAAAATGCAGAGATATGCTGAGGAGGCAGGCCAATTAGAATAAATGATCTCCAATTTTTTGAGGTAATGGTAATAGGAAGGTATCATTCATTCATTGATTTTTCTCAACAATTTAATATACTGAGTATCTGTAATCTGCAAGTTACTACACTAAGACCCAAAATACAAAATTAAATAAGATACAGTTACTAAGCTGGTGTTTGACATGTTATAGAGATTGATTCTCCAAAGACATGTATCTCAAGCACAGTATTTAGGCTATATTTTCTGTCTAACAGATGTCTGTAAATACTGTGCCAAAATAAAAATGTTAACTTATTTTTAAAAAAAGAAGAAAAATTCTTGTTCATGTGAGGCATATGAAAGGCCACTGGAGGCACAGAAGTAATATCAAACGCTATCATACAGTACGAACAAATGCTATGACAAGTAAGTTCAAGACATTAAAAAGACACAGCAAAAGATATTTAAATTGGACAGTACAGGTAACCAAGGGGGCCTTCCAAAAGAAAACAGTAATCATGATGAGATGAAATAAAGTGAGGAAGAAAAGCAAAAGTCTCTCTAGGCAGACAGGTACGTAGGCAGACAGGTACGTCATGAGTGAAACAGGATGCCTTGTCTACCCTGCAGGGTCCACCGTGCTGTAACCAGGAGAGCACGTCCTGGTGGTCTGGGGGCAGACTAGGGGGCAGTGGTGGACAATCTGACAATCAACAGAGAAAGTACTTGGGGGCACCTGGGTGGCTCAATGGGTTAAACCTCTGCCTTTGGCTCAGGTCATGATCCCAGGGTCCCAGGGTCCCAGGGTCCTGGGATCGAGCCCCGTATCAGGCTCTCTGCTCAGCAGGGACCCTGCTTCCCTCTCTCTCTGCCTGCCTCTCTACCTACTTGTGATCTCTGTCTGTCAAATAAACAAAATCTTAAAAAAAAAAAAAAAAAAGAAAGAAAATATGAGCTAGATCAAATCACAAAGGTCTTTGAACGCTTAGCTAGGAAGTTAAAACTTTCTCCTAAAAACTATGTGAAGGTATTAAGGATTTTTAAGCAAGAGAGTTTTTACTTTTAGAAAGATCATTTTTCTCAAGATCAGTTTTATGAATTATTCTGGCAGCAGTGTTTACGATGAACTGGAAGAAAATCAGACTAGAGGCAAATGACAGTCTGTCTTAAAAGAGAGATAAAGAAAATAATGTAAACCTTTAAATTCACAAATAATTTGGGATGCCTAAATTTTAATTTGAAACATAGCTGAAGGAAAGATTGGTTAGATGTAAACAGCTGCACCCAGGGGGTACTGGGCCAACCTCAAATGATTACTTTAGCTGTATGTCACCCCAGGACTCTTTGTCCTATTTTTTTTTTTTTTTGAAAAAATTTGTTAACAACGTAAAAAAGTTCAACAAAGACATGCTGGTCCAAATAATGGATGTTATGAGGTGTGAGAAGGGCTATATAATGTGTTAAATGTAACACTGTTAAATATAGGTCAGCATCGGCTATACAAATGTCACTAAATAAGAGTAAAGACATTTATAAAAGACACACAATGATGACTACAAAGCAAACATGAGAGGGGACTGCAGAGGCCACTCTTAGGCAGTCTGGATGAATGGAATGCAGAAAGGGCCACAGTGACCCCCTGGCTGGCCCATCAGATGACACACCTTAAAACAGCTATAGGCCCTAACTGACCATGGGCTACTTACAACTAGGCACAGTTACCAAAAAAGGTAAGAGTCCATCCGTGACCATACGTCCTCATCTTGCCTCTTTAAAAACAGCCTCCACCCACTGCCCGGCCGCAGACAGCCTCTCCTCTGCTGTCCGGCCAACGGCTCCCTTGCAGTGGACTCAATCAACTTCTCTCTCCGTTATTCTGCCTCAAGTGAATCCTTTCACCGCCCATACCACTGGCTTCCACCTGCCCGTCGCTCCACATTTGGGGCCTCCTATCCAAACGGGAGACACCCCGTGTAGGCATCACTGGCATAAGAACAGATGGCACAATTTTACAACACAAAAAACATGCTAAATGTCTCTAGGTGGAAAAAGGAACAAAACACAAGCCGATTCCTGCTGCAGAAATCCTGAAATAAGAGGTACCGGCTTTTCCTGAAAACAAGAGTGGGAAAAAAATCCACATCCTCTCTGCTGCTGCACACCCAGCCAGGCAGCTGCCCCCTTCCTGACAGAAGACAAGAGGTTTATACCCTGACATGTGGCATCAGATACTAGGCGCTGAAAGTGGAAATACTTGCAAAATCAAGGCACCCCTTCAAGACTATTATAAAAATTACATTAAAAATTTGTTTCATAGCAAGTTGTGAAAAACTGTTTTTCTTTGAAGATTAGCAGATTCAGGCTGCTAGAAGAGGGAGTTCAAAGATGTTGATGTCATCTATTCCAGTATATTCTAAAAATGCTAAAATGGAATTACACAGAATCACTAGCACTGAAAACTAAAACCAACTTTTGACTGTTGTGCTATGAAAACACAAAGGATACAAAAAGTTCTCTAATTATTAAAAAGAAACAAATCAACACCGCTAAAGGCAAATCATGAAGAAAAAGAATGAGAAGATTAAAAAATTTAACATCATACATGAAAATAAAAATAAAAATAAAAAGTTAATTGATGGGCAAGGGTCTTTTCCCACCACTATTGTAACAAATTGACATATATTTACTGGATGCCTGTTATGTGCGAGCACTGTACAAGCCATGGATAAAAGTGTAATAAACACACCAAATATGGACCCCACCCTACAGGAACTTAGGTTTTAACATGGGAGAGGGGCAAATACAGACACTTCAATAAGTACTCTGCTGGAGCACTACAAGTCCAACTGGAATGTAGAAAAATGTCTAATTCAGATGCAGGACCATAGGGAAATCCTGGAGAACTACAAGGCTGGTAGAAGAACACAGGAGTTTCTGGTAGAAAGATATATACTCATTCTTAATTCATATGAGGCCATGAAGAATCTCAAAAATATTTCTGGGGTGGGGAAGAAAGAGAGGGAGGTCCCACTGTGATGGTAAGAGCTAAAAGTCAGTATAATTTAGCTGTTTATGTCTTTATGACTTCATTTGAAACCATAAGCTAATGAGGCCTAGGTGTATGTATAAACACACACACAAAAAGACCTGGAAATATACATTAAAATGTAAAAAGGATTCTCACCAGGTGGCAGAGTTATGGGTAAATTGCATCTTCTTTATTTTAGCTTATTTATTCTTTCTTTTCTACAATAAACAATATACATAATGAGAATATTTTTGTGTTGAAAAAACATGAAAAAAAAAACTCCTGAATATTCAAAACAAAGGTTTACAAACCTTTAAATAAAGAAGTCTTAAAAATCACTAAGAAAACATAATCCTCTAATAAAAAAAATATGGAAAAAGGAAATGAAACAGTCATTTCATAAAAGGAGAAACACAAACAACCAATAAATGTTTTTAAATATTCATCCTCATTAGCAATTAAAATTGCATATTAAAATGATAATGAAATCCAAATTTTCATCCAGCAAATGCCATTTGTTGGTAAGGATGTTAGGAAATAAGTCTTCTTATATACTACTAGTAGAAGTATAAGAGTACAATATTTCTGGATGTTAATACACACGTGGATACTCTTTGACTCATGATCTCCAACTCTGAAAAAGTATATTAAGCAAATCATAGTAGGAGATAATTTACCTCTAAGAATATTCATCACAGGCAGAGAAAAATGGGAAAACAAGAAGAGCCAAACAATAGGGAACTGATTAAATAAATTACAGTATATGGTAGAATAGTATGAAACCATTAAAGAGAATAACTTAGAACAACATTTCCCAACTGGATCACACAGAATTTCTGAGATTCACACTTCAAGGTGGTAATGGTGTATATTTCAATATCTAATGTTTCAATCAATAAATATAATAATTATTTCAATATTTTTACCTTTAAGCTAATATAGTTTGAAAGCATCAAAGTGTTTATAAAATAAACCATGCATGGTGGTTAGTAAGGCTCAAATTAGACCCTGACTCAGACATTCAATTAGTTACAGCAAAACCCTACCATAGTTTTTAAAAATGTTATTGTTCACTTCCATTAATAAGGATACCCTGATTTTTTTAAAACGTAAAACCAAAAGAATAATGTACTAAAATATAAGAAGCTGATAAGGGACATAAATGTTATAATCATCACATAAAATGCAGTTCTGAATAATTAGAGATCTCTGGTTTTTTAAAGAGATGATCTTGGGGCCAAACCCTAGCTCTGCTTAGTGTCCCTAGACAAGATACTTAACCTCTCTGAGTTCAGGTTCCTTACCTGTAAGAAGTTTGAGAGCATTAAATAGTTTTCGTGGAGAGGTCAGAATAGTGTGTGGTATGGAGGTACTATATAATCCTAAGAGTTTGGTCTCTGGAAAACAAAAAGTATAAAAAGCTATAGTGATCTGAAGCACATTTGTAATGGTTAACTGGCTGTCAGAACCAGTGTGCTCACAATCACAATTTTTTCCTGTATCTTTTACAATTTTAACATCAACTATTACATGATAATTTTAGGTGAAGCCATTGTTGAAGGTCCCATAAGCTTTCACCAAACATGGAAATTACTGTATTGACTTTTTTTTTAGTAGACTTCATATTTTATTTTTTTTTTAAGATTTAATTTATTTATTTGACAGACAGAGATTACAAGTAGGCAAGAGAGGCAGGCAGGGAGAGAGAGGAGGAAGCAGGCTCTCCGTGGAGCAGAGAGCCCGACGTGGGGCTCAATCCCAGGACTCTGGGATCATGACCTGAGATGAAAGCAGAGGCCTTAACCCACTGAGCCACCCAGGAGCCCCTAGACTTCATATTTTAGAACAGTTTTAGGTTCACAACAAAACTGAGCAGAAAGTGTAGTGTCCATATATATCCACCCCAAACAACCACAGCCTCCACTAGTATGAACATCTTGCACAAGACTGGTATATTTGTTGAAAGTGATGAACCTACAGTGATGCATTATCATCACTCAAATCCCACAGTTTACATTAGGGTTCACTCGCATCGTTGTACGTTCTACGGTTTTTAACAATGTCTGACATGCATCCTCCATTATAACATCATCATTGCCCCCCAAATCCTGTCTCCACTATTCATCTCTCTCCTCCCAATTGCTTGTAACCACTGATTTCTTTCTTTTTTTTTTTTTTTAAGATTTAATTTATTTACTTGGCAGACACAGATCACAAGTAGGCAGAGAGGCAGGCAGAGAGGGGTGGGGAAGCAGGCTCCCTGCTGAGCAGAAAGCCCCATGCGGGGCTCTATCCCAGGTCCCTGGGATCATGACCTGAGCCAAAGGCAGAGGCCTTAACCCACTGAGCCACCCAGATGTCCTGAAACCACTGATTTCTTTACAGTCTCCATTATTTCACCTTTTCCAGAATGTCATATAGTTAAACTAATACATGCAACCTTTTCCAATCATCATCTTACACTTATATGCATTTAAGGTTCCTCCATGTCTTTTCATGACTTGATAGCTCATTTCCTGTAACACTGGATAATATTCCATCATCTAGATATAACCCAGTATATATAACCCATTCACCTACAAAAGAGCATCTCAGTTGTTTCCAATTTTTGGCAATTACAAATAAAGCTACTATAAGCATCCATGTGCAGGCTTTGGTGTGGACATAAAACTCTGAACTCATTTAAGGCAAATGCCAAGAAGGGATTTGCTGGATCATATGCTGAAGCTATGTTTAGTTTTGTAAGAAACCACCAAACTGTCTCCCAAAATAGCTATACCATTTTACAATCCCACCAGCAATTAAAGAATTCCTGTTATTCCACATCCTTGTCAGCATTTGGTGCTGTCAAGGTTCCAATTATGGCCATTCTAATAAGTATATAGTGGTATCTCATTGTGTTTAAGTTTGAATATATCTGATGACAAATGATGTGGGGTATCTTTTCAAATGTCTCTTTGTCATCTATGTATTTTCTTTGGGGAACACCTATTCAGAACTTTTGCCCTTTTTTTTTTTAAATCAAGTTGTTCATTTTTTTTTTTTAAAGATTTTATTTATTTATTTGACAGAGAGAGATTACAAGTAGGAAGAGAGGCAGGCAGAGAGAGAGAGGAGGAAGCAGGCTCCCTGCTGAGCAGAGAGCCCAATGCGGGACTCGGTCCCAGGACCCTGAGATCATGACCTGAGCAGAAGGCAGTGGCTTAACCCACTGAGCCACCCAGGTGCCCAAGTTGTTCATTTTCTTATAGTTAGGTTTTAAGAGGTTTTTTTTTTTAACATATTTTGGATAATCCTTATATAAACATGTCTTTTAGAGATATTCTTTCCCAATCTGTACCTTGTCTTATTCTCTTGACAGTCTTCTGTAGAACATACATTTTTTAATTTTAATGGAAGTACAGCTTACCAATTATTTCTTTCATGGATTATGCCTTTGGTGATCTGAAAAGTCACTGCCATACACAAGGTCATCTAGATTTTTTCCTGTTTTATCTTCTATGAGTTTTATGGTTTTGTGTTTTCATTTAGGTCTATGATCTACTTTTGAGTTCGTTTTGTTGAATGATTTATGGTCTGTGTCTAAGTCCATTTTTTTTCATGTGGATGTCCACTGAGTGTAGAGTTCCAGCACCATTTGTTTGAGAGATTATCTTTTCTCCATGTTATTGATTTTATTGCTTTGTCAAAGATCCCTAGACTCTATTCATGTATCTATTTCTGAGTACTCTATTCTGTTCCATGAATCTGTCTATTCTTTATAATTGTCTTAGTTACTGTAGCTTTACAGAAAGTCTTGAAGTTGGGTAGAGTTAGTCCTTTGAGTTTGTTCTTTTCCTTAAATACTGTATTGGATTTTCTTCAAAACTATGTTGGACTTTTGTCACTCAATAAAAACTTTACAATCATTTTCTCAATATCCAAAAAATTATCTGCAGTGATTTTGATTGGGATTGAACTCAATACATAAATCAAATTGGAAGAGCTGACATCTTGACATGAGTAGTCTTCCTATCCATGAACATGGAATAACTCTCCATTTATTTAGTTCTTCTTTGATTTGTTTCCTTAGAGTTTTGTAGTTTTCTTCGTATAGATGGTATACACAGTTTGTCAGGTTCATAACTAAGTTTTTTTTTTTAAAGTAGTCTCCAGGGGGCGCCTGGGTGGCTCAGTGGGTTAAGCCCCTGCCTTTGGCTCAGGTCAGGATCTCAGTGTCCTGGGATCGAGTCCTGCATCAGGCTCTCTGCTCAGCAGGGAGCCTGCTTCCCTCTCTCTCTCTCTCTGCCTGCCTCTCTGTCTACTTGTGATCTCTGTCAAATAAATAAATAAAATCTTTAAATTTAAAAAAAAAGTAGTCTCCATGCCCAACATGGGGCTTCAAGTCAAGACTCTGAGATCAAGAATTGCATGCTCTACCCACTGAGCCAGCCATACACCCCAGTATTTCATTTTTTGAGGGAGCTACTATAAATGATACTGTGTTTTTGTGTATGTATATTTAATTTCAAATTCCCCTTACTCATTTTTGGCACATAAGAAAATGACTGACTTTTGTATATTAACCTTGCACGCAGCAACCTTGCCATAATCACTTAGTACCAGAAGATTTTTTGTAGATCTTTACATAGACGACTATGTCATCTACAAATTTTCTTTCTTCCTTTCCAATCTGAGTATCTTTCTTTCTTTTTATTGTCTTATTTATCAGTGAGGATGCCTAGGATAGAGAAGGGCTGAGAAAAGGAACGCTGAGAGGGAAGATTCTTGCTTTGTTCCTGATCTTAGTGGAAAAGCGTAAAGTTTTTCACTGTAAAGAATGTTAGCTATAGGTTTTTTTGTAAATGTTCTTTATTAAGATGAGGAAGTTTCTATTCCTAATTTGCTGAGAGTTTTTGTCATGAATGAGTGCTGGACTACTTCAAATGCTTCTTCAGAACTGATTAATCACAATGTGAGATTTTTTGTTTTGTTTTTACTCTGTTGGTATGCTGAATTACATTAATTGACTTCTAAATGTTAAACCAGCCTTGCATACTTGGGATAAATCCCACTTAATTCATTGTGTATAGCTTTTTCTATATTGGATTCAATTTGCTAATAATCTGATTAGAGTTTTTGCACCTATGTTCATGAGAGATGTTGATCTATAAACTTTATTTCTTATAATAGCTTTTATTTTAGTGTTAGGATAATGCTAGCCACATAAAATTGAGTTAGGAAGTATTCCCTCTGCTTCTATATTCTGAAAGAGATTTTGGAAAATTGGTATAATTTCTTCCTTAAAAGTCTAGTAGAGTTCACCGGTGAACTCATCCAGGCTGATGTTTTCTGTTTTGGAAGAATCTTAATTACTGATTTAATTTCTTTAATAGATATAGGCCTATTCAGATTGTAAGTTTCTTCTTGGGTGAGTTGGTTCTTTTTATTTTTTTTAATCAATTCTGGCAATTTCTGTCTCTTAATTGGTGCATTTGGAGCACTCATGTTTACAATTATTGATAAAGTTGGATACCTAACACATTTTTTCCTGATAATCATTGCCCTGGTTCTTGTTCCTATTTTTTTCTCCCATTCATTTTCTTTTTTTTAATTAAAGATTTTATTTATTTATTTGACAGAGATCACAAGTAGGCAGAGAGGCAGGCAGAGAGAGAGGAGGAAGCAGGCTCCCCACTGAGCAGAGATCCCGATGTAGGGCTCGATCCCAGGACCCTGGGATCATGACCGGAGCTGAAGGCAGAGGCCTTAACCCACTGAGCCACCCAGGCACCCCTCCCATTCATTTTCTGCCATTTGTGGCTTTAACTGAGCATTTTATATGATTCCGTTTTCTTTCCTTTTTCAGCATATCAATTATACTTTTTTTTCCTCACTTTTCTTATTGGTTGCCCTAGAGTTTTGCAATACACACTTATAACTTATCCAAGTCCACTTTCAAATAACACTATACTGCCTCTCAGGTAGTGCAAGTACTTTATAATAGCAAAATACCCCGAATTCATCTCTCCTATCTCTTGTATCGTTGCTCTTATTCATTTCACTTACACATAAGTATACATAAGTATATACATACACATACATAAGCATACATAATTGAACACATTGTCATTATTATTTTTAAAAGGCTGTTCCTTTCTCTTTCTTCATCTTCTGGTATTCCCATACATGTATATTATGCCCTTTGCAGTTATCCTGCTGTTCTTGGATGTTCCATTTTTTTTAGTCTTTATTCTCTTTGCTTTTTAGTTTTGGAAGTTTCAACTAAAATATCCTCAAGCCGAGAGATTCTTTCTTCAGCTCTGTCCAGTCTATCAATGAGCCAATCAAAAGCATTTTTCATCTCTGTTATAGTATTTTTTTATCTCTGGCATTTTTTAAAATTCTTTCTAGAAATTCCATCTCTATGCTTATACTATCCATCTGTTCTTGTATGTTGTCTACTTTTTCTGTCACAGCACATAGCATATTAATCATTGCTGGTCTGATAAATTCCAATATCCCTCCATATCTGAGTCTGGTTCTGATTCTTGCTGTCACTTCAAACCATTGTGGGTTTGTTTTTATTGTTTATTTGTGGGGGGAGGGTTTGCTTGTTTGCTCGTTTTGCCACTTAGCATACATTGTAATTTTTCGTTGGAAGTTGAATGTGATGTACTAGGTAAAAGGAACTCCAATAAATAGGCCTTTAGTAATGTGGTAAGATAGATGTTGGAGGAAGGAAAGACTTCTACAGCCCTATGATTAAGTCTCAGTCGTTTAGTAAGCCTGTGGCCCTGTGCTGTGAAATTCACAAATTCCTATCAGATTTTCCCCAGCTATAGGTAGAACTAAATGGCTGTAGGGGACTGGAGTTGGGTATTTCTCTTTCCTCCCACCAGAAGGTAAGACGGGGATTAAAGTTGGGCACTCTCCTTCCCCTACACCCAAGACTAAAGCTGCCCAGAACTGGGTATTTCCCTTCCCCAAAGCCAGTTAGGCTCTCATAAAGCCTCACTGGTAAGGTTCTGGTAAAATCATTTCTCTTGAAGACAAATCTTGTTATGAATAGAATGCCCTGGTATATTTCAAAATGGTTGTGGCTACTTTCCCCTTCTCTCAATGAAAGCTTGAGGGGATTTTTCTCCAATACTCACTGTGAGAACCTGGTAGAGCCCCAAAAGGTAAAACTCACAGAAGTATGGAAGCAACCCCTGCAGTTTTTAACTCTCAGACTTGTCCCATTAAGCCTCCAGCAATTTGTCAATAACAGTTTGGCACCAGTTCCCATGTAGGTTTCTGCTCTAGTAAGCAGTGATTCTCTGTATCTGTATGTC
Organism: Mustela putorius furo; assembly: GCF_011764305.1. Taxonomy (NCBI): domain Eukaryota; kingdom Metazoa; phylum Chordata; class Mammalia; order Carnivora; family Mustelidae; genus Mustela; species Mustela putorius. The sequence goes on along the minus strand of NW_025421480.1, from coordinate 11,716,491 downwards.
TGCCTCTCTAATTTAGGGGCAGCCATTTGCCCTATGACTTCACCTCTCTTATGTATCTCAGAAGAGTTGTCGATTTTCCAGTTTGTTCAGCTTTTTACTTCTTGTTAGGATGGAGTAGAGCCTTCCAAGTTCTTTCCATGCCAGACCAGAAACCAGAAGGAATTTACACTGGTATTTAAATGTATTTTTTTTCTAAGTAGGCTCCATGCCCAGTGCGGAGCCCAATGCAGGGCTTGAATTCATAACTCTGAGATCAAGACCTGAGCTAAGATCAAGAGTTGGATGCTTAACCAACTGAGCCACTCAGATGCCCCAATTCTTAAATGTATTTTTAAGTATTTGTAAACCTAGGTTTTCAGCACCAGAATTATTAGTAGCATGTTATACACAAAACCACAGTAACAGACAACTTCATTTAAATATATCTACATCTATAGTACAGCTGAATATACTATAATGTATTCACACAACAGTTATATCGTATTCGCAGGTTCTAACTTGAGAATTTTTACATAAACTACTATTCTGACAATATATTTACATATTTAAACTAAATACTAATATAGTAGGATATATTGTTTTCTTACATATATGACAAAATAACATACATTTATTATAAAGTAATATTCACAGGGATGATTTCTTAAAGATTACAACAGAATATAATTTTTCAAAACATAGGGAACCATATTAAATCAGCTCACTTTCACTGTAATATATAAGCAATAAATTGTAGCAATAATTATTAACCCATATGTGCCTTATTAGTAATTTCTTTTATATGTCTTTGTCCTATACTACCTCAATTCTTAAATAGAATGAACTATGGGAGCGCCACCTGGGTGGCTCAGTCAGTTAAGTGTCTGCCTTTGGCTCAGGTCATGACCCCAGGGTCCTGGGATCGAGTCCTGAATCAGGCTCTCCGCTCAGTGGGAAGCCTGCTTCTCCCTTTCCCTCTGCCTGCTGGGCCCCTGCTTGTGCTCTCACTCTCTGTGTCAAATAAATAAATAAAACCTTTAAAAAAAGAATGAACTATGGAAAACGAAAGAAGAGAAATATTAGATAGATTCATCACTTTGAAAATGTATATATACGGAATCATAAAGGTATAATTATTTTTGAGAGTGGTTTTTTTGTACTCAGGATAATGAACTTCAGGCATTCACCCCAGCAGAGGTATATATTATTACATGGTATTAATGCACCACAGTTTAACTGTTCACTTACTGTAAAATACCTTGGTTGTTTCCACACTAGGGCTATTACAAAGAAAGGTTTCTAATAGGTTTATAGTGATATCTGTGATCTTATTTTGCATTTCTCTAATGACTATTGATGTTGAACATCTTTTCATGTGCTAATTTACCATAATTTCAATTGGTGAAATGGTTTTTCATATCTTTTGGTAATTTTCTAGTTGGATTGTTTGGGTTTTTAATATTGAGTTTCAAGATTCTATATAAATTCTAAATGAGTTTTTTGTAATATATGCAATTTGCAAATAATTTTTCCCAGTCTGTAGCTTATCTTTTCAGCCTCTTAATAAACTTCTTGCAGACCCAAAGTTTTTAATCTTGATAGTCTAATATGTCATTTTCCTTTTATGGATCATGCTTTCAGCAACATGTCTAAAACCTCTTATAAACCAACACTTGGGTCCTAAAGATTTTCCTATGTTTACTTCTAAAAGTTTTATGTTTTGCATTTAAATGTGTGCTCCATTTTGAGCTAATTTTTTTATAGATGTGAGATACTGGCCAAAGGTTTGGTTTGGGGGGGGAGGGTTGTTGTTGTTGTTGTTTGGCAATGGATATCCAATTGCTTCAGTACTCTATGTTAAAAAAAAACTATCCTTCCTACATTGAACTGCTTTTGCACCTTTGTCAAAAGTCGGCTGGCCATACATTCTCTATTCTGTCCCACTGATTTATGTGTGCCTCTGTACACCAATACCACAGTCTTGACTGTTGTAGCTATGCACCTCCCGAAATCAAGTCAAGTTATTATACCCACTTTATTCTTTTTACAAAATTGTTTTAGCAATTATAGTTCCTATACCTTCCCATATAAATGTTTTAATAATCTCGCCCACATCAATACACATACAAAAATACCTTCTTGAAAATCTGATAGGAATTCTGTTAAAACTGTGTATCACTTATGACTATAAAGAGTACCGTATTTTTAATTCCAGTTTCTATGTGTCCACTGTTAGTATGCAGAAATATAACATTTTTGTATGCTGATTTTATGTTTTGCAACCTTGCTGAATTCACTTCTTAGTTCTGATTTTTTTGGTAGATTCCAATGATTTTTTATGTGTAAACCATTATGTCATCTTCAAATACAGACAATTCTATTTCTTCCTTTCCAATCTATATGCCTCTTATTTCCTTGTCTTCTTGAATAGCACTTTCTAGAACTTCTAATACTATGTTTAATAGAAGTGCTAAGAATCTGCCTTGTTCCTGATCTTAAGGAGTAAAGCATTTAGTCGTTCACCATGAAGCATGCCATTAGCTCTAAGTTTTCTGCAACTAATCTTTACCAAGTTGAAGAAGTTCCCCTCTATTCCTAGTTTTTAGAGTTTTTTTTTAATCCCCCATGAACTGGTGTTGAGTTTTTTAAATGTTTTCTGCATCAATTCTATGATCACGTGATTTTTCTTCTTTATCCTATTACTGTAGTTGGATTACACTGATTGATTTTATTTGAATTCAATTAGCCATCATTAGTTTCAGATGTACTATTCTATAATTCATCAGTTGCGTATAACACCCAGGGCTCATCATATTACATGCCCTCCTTAATGTCCACACGGACTGGTTTTCAAACACTATACCAACTTTGTATCCCTGGAATCAACCCTACTTGGTCACAGTACATAATTCCTTTTAGATACTGCTGATTTCTATTTGCTAATATTTTGAGGATTTCTGTACCTACATTCATGAGAAATAATGGCCTGTAAATTTTTTTTTGTACTTCGTGATTTTGGTATTAGGGCAACACTGACCTCATAAAATGAACTGGGAACTACTTCACCTTCTTCTATTTTCTAGAAAAGAATATGCATAATTGGTGTTAATTCTTTAAAAATTCAGTAAAATTCTCCAGTAAAACCATTTGAGCCTCATGATTTCACTTTAGGAGTATTTTAATTGTAAATACAATGCTCTTAATAGTAATAGGACTATCCAAATTATCCACTTCATACTGGATGATAGTCTATGCTCTTTTACAAATTGGTCCATTTTTTTTTTTTAAGTTTTTATTTATTTGTCAGAAAGAGAGAGCACGCACACGCAGGCAGAGTGGCAGGCAGAAGCGGAGAGAGCAGTAGGCTCCCTACAGAGCAAGGAACCCGATGCAGGACTTAATCCCAGGACCCTGGGATCATGGCCTGAGCTGAAAGCAGCGGCTTAACGACTGAGCAACCCAGGCATCCCGAATTGGTCCATTTCATCTAAATCATCAAATTGACATGTACAGGGTTGTCTGTACTGTTCCTTTGTTTCTTTTTAATATCAGTTGCGTATAACACCCAGGGCTCATCACATTACATGGCCTCCTTAATGTCCACACGGACTGGTTTTCAAACACTATACCAACTTTGTATCCCTGGAATCAACCCTACTTGGTCACAGTACATAATTCCTTTGTGGGACCTGGAATACTATTTTATTTCATTACTGACAAATAATTTCTGTCTTCCCATTTATTTTTTTGTCAGTCTTGCTAAAGGTTTATTAATTTTACTTTGCAAAGAACCAACTTTGTGTTTCACTGATTTTTCTCTATGATTTTTATTTGCAATTTCACTGACCACTACTCTTTTTATTTCCTTCTGCTTGCTGAAGGAATATTTTGTTCTTTTTCAGTTTCTTGGAGGGGGAGTTACAGTCTTTATTGATTTGGAACTTTTCTTCTTTTCTGATGTAAGCATTTAGTGCTAGAAAAATTCCTGTCAGCATGCTTTGGCTGTGTCCCATCGACTTTTCCCCCCAATCAATTCTAGTATGTTCTTTTGTATTTATTCAACTATATATTCAACAAACCAATGTCTTGTGTATACGTACCCAGGACTGCTGTGTGCTCTTGGTGGACTGACTCTTATCATCACATGATATTCCTCTCTGGCTCTGATCATTTCCTTTGCTCTGGAACCTCCTTTAAGTTTTCTGCTTGCTCTGTTTTTTGTGTGTTTTCATTTGCCAGCCTTACTGTGCATTACTTTAACATTTCTTAGAATTTCATTTTGTTTATCTGTAGTGTTTTTTAGTGTTTCTCTTTTTATAGCATTTTCAGTGTTTTCTCTACTTATTATATTTATATAAGACCACTGTCTTCTCATGTCATCATTTTACGATTTCAAATGAAGTGTAGAGAAATTATCTCTTTATATCCCTTTATACTCCCTCATTTATAACATAATTGTCTTAAATTTTTTCTCTACATACACTTAGAAATAGGTCAGTTACAATAAAAGTTACATAAAACATATTTTAGAACACTCAAGAGGAAAAGGAAAGTATTTACTCATATTTACCCTTTTCACTGTTCATTCTTCCTATTATTCTAAGATTCCAACTTTTAATATTTCCATTGTGTTTAGAGAATTTACTTTAGCTATTCTTTTAGGATAAATTAACTAGTGGCAAATTCTCTTAGTGTTCATTTATCTGAGAATGATCAATTTCCCCTTCATTTTTTAAGAGTATTTTCACAGGATACAGAATTCTGGGTTGACACAGTTCTTTTCTTTCAGGACTTTAAAAATGGTGTGCCATTTTTTTATGGACTCAATGGTTTGTGATGAGAAATCCATTGTCATTCAAACTGTTTTTCCTCTATAGGTGAAGTGTTTCCCTTGCATTGCTTTCTTTTTCTTTTTTTTTTTTTTTTTTTTTTGTCTAGTTTTTAAGAAGTTTGACTATGAGGTGCCTTGCCATGAACTGCTTTGGATTTATCCTTTTTTGGATTCACCTTCTTGAATCCATAGGTTTATGTCTGGCCATTATCTCTTCAAATACTTTTCAGCTTCACCCTCATTCTCCTCTTCATCTCTGATCCTAATGAAATGCAAGTTAGAACTTTCGATTTAGTCTCACAGGTTCCTGTCTCTGTTCATCCCTCCCCTACCCCCGCCATTTTATTTTCTCCTTAGATTAGGTAATTCCTAATGCCCTATCTTCAAACTCACTATTTCCTCTGTTCTATCATTCTGTTGTTGAGTCCACTGAGGTTTGGTTTTGCCTCTCTTTCTCATTGTAATTTTTAGTTCTAAAGCTTCCATTTGGCTTTTCTTTATATCTTCCATTTCTTTGTTGAGACTTCCTATTTTTTGTTTGTTTCGTATGTTTTTGTAATTGCTCACCAAAACATTTTTATTACGGCTATCTGTGTCATCTCAGTGTCTTTTCTCAAAAATTTTTAAGATTTTATTTGAGAGAGAGAGAGAGGGAGGAAGAGGGAGAGCATGAGCTGGGGGTGAGGCAGATGGAGAGGGAGCAGCAGACTCCCTGCTGAGAAGGAAGTCTGATGGAGGGCTTGATCCCAGGACCCAAAGGCAGATGCTTAACTAACTGAGCCACCCGGGTGCCCTGATTCTCAATGATTTTCTACAGAAACCTGGATATTTCGGATGTATTATAAGCCAAAGTTTTTCTGTGGTGTTGGCTGGAGTAGAGTGGTTATTTTCTAAAAGTTTTCTGTCTCACTAAGCTTCCCATTTCATAGCCCTTTGGCTAAAAAGAGCAGGGTTTTGTTGTTTGTTTTTGGTCTGTTCCTGTTAGCGTTGTGTGCGGTGGCCATTTCTCCAACATCCAACCTGGAGTATGTAAGGAAAACCAAGTACAGGGAATTCACCACTACACAGTCATTGGATCCCACGGTCCTTAGTCAGTCTTCCTTCTACTCTCTAGTTTCCAATCTTCTTATTGTTTGTTTTCTTTATAACATCCAGAGTTTTAGCTATACTTAGCAGAAAAACATATAGAAAAGGACCTCTTTCTATAAGCAACTCCATCTTTCCAGAAGCAAAAGTGCAACACTTGTAATTTTATATCATTCAGGTAATACTTTTGTCCCAGTGTTTAAATGAAAGGGCAAATTCCTCTTAATCCAGTTTAACCCAATGTTCTCTCAATGAGCAAATATGCAAATACTGATGCTTCTGTGCTCCCAATAAGGACACTTTATCTGTATATCATCATAGAAAATATTATTTAGGAAACTTAAAAAATAAGTACTTTTTTTTTTGAGAGAGAGAGAGAAAGAGTACGTAGTGAGTTGAGGGACAGGCAGGGCAGAGAGAGAGGGAGAAAGAGAATCCCAAGCAGGCTCCATGCCCCATGAAGCCCAATGTGGGCCTTGATCTCACAATCCTGAGATCATGACATGAGCTGAAATTAAGAGTCAGAAGCTTAACCAACTGAGCCACCCAGGCACCCCTGTACTTATTTTTTAAGGTTCTCTTAACATCTACTCAATATGAACAATCTACACAAATTTTCTCAAAAAATATTTAAACTAAAACTGTATTTTTCCAATGACAAAACAAACTAAGATTCTGCCTGCCAAACTTGAGATGAAGTTGAGAAGCATCTTGATTACAAAATGCCAAGGCATTTAATGTAATAGTGATCATTTTTACAAAGTACGTGGCATCTATTATAACAATGATTTATCAAGCATCCTACTAAAGTTGTTTTTTAAGGAGCTGGAATGAATATGAGCAATCCAGTTATCTTCACTGATTGACCTTGTAAACACCAGACACACACCCATATGCAGGACGACTCTGGCTACAAACAACTGGACATGAAGAGACATATCTTGGTATTACTACTCTGCTGTTTAAGTCAGTGTCCTCCAAGTCTTTTTTTTTTAACCTTTTCCAAATGTACAGGAAGTTGCAAAAATAGTAGAGTCTCATGTACCCTTCACCCAGCTTCTCCCAATGCTGATATCATATATAGTAGCTATAGCACAATATCAAGACCAGGAAACTGCCATTAGCATATTACTATTTACCAGACTACAGATACCTTTATCCTTTTTTTAGGTAAGTTATTCAATAATGAACTTTCTCAGAAACTCTCCCTGCACTTGGGCATTCTACTAGCAGTCAAATGACCCATCCAGACTTCTAATTCAACAGCAAATTACCTGTATATAAACAATCCTCATACATGCAATCATATACATACCCTGATACCTCATGCACACAAACACAAAAGTTTGCATGCACACGTACACAAACTTCTGTGGAAACAACAGCAATCCATCCTTCTCATCAAAGTATTGGTTTTCTACCAATTTCTACTTTCCCTTGCTATTACTATATGAAGACTATGTGTAAGTGACTCTGAGGGCTAAAAGAAATCTTTAGAAGTTATCTAATGTAAAAACCCATCCAGTGCTTGAATTCCTTCTACAACATTCCCAGCAATGACCCTTGAGCCTTGAATATCTCTAATGACAAAAAACAAGTACAATGGAATCCAGTCTGCCTTTGGTCAATCTTAATTCTCAAAAGGTATCTTTACTCATTACCTAAAATTTGAAAACTTATATTCATGTACTTCTGGTTGTATCCTATAGGGATATTAAAAAGCAAACTTTATCCTTCACTATCTTTTTTCCAGAAAAGCCATACAACCTGGTTTGCCTAAGGTGATCATAGTTTGCACCTCTTGATCTGGACATAATATCCCCTTTAATCCTAATAATTTGAACAAAACATTATTTAATCACCTTATCCTGGGTAGCCCTCAAAAATTGGAAGCACACACATGTTTTCAGGTAAACCATACCTCATTTTTTCAGCTATTTTTTGTATATGATTTTGAAGGTCCCTGCACTAGCTATGTCATTCTTGCTTCTAAGTGTACATCCGCTTATTTATATTCCAAGAATCCTAATGCTTAAATTCCTTATTGAATATATATGTTAATGGAGGACCAGTTGAAGAAAAAGTCATTTATTTCTCTTTAAATACTAGACCAGGATACAGCTATGGAATGAGTATCTCTCTGGGTGCGGATACCTGAATGTCTTGAACAATGGTTAATAGAGAGCAGTCTCACATTATACCAGCAGGTGTCACTCTACCTACGATATGTTTAAAATTATTAATGTTTCAATTTATTCCTTCAACAAATACTTATCAAGGACCCATTATGTGTCAAGCATGATTCTAGGCATTGAGAATACAGAGAACAAGAAAGACAAGATCTTGTTCTCATAGAGCTTACAGTCTAAATATTGATGAGAAGATCTGATTTACTTTCTATTTAAAAGTCTAAAATCCCATTCCTAGGGACGTTTCCTAAGTTTATAGACAATAACATTCAAAATAACTCATAAAGAACAAATACTGTAATGAAACAGAATCAGAGTAACTGTGATCTCTATAGACTTAGATTCATATATCCTGTGTATCTGCTAGCCATTTCAATGTATTCAACACTGTTCTTCCAATCTTCTAGTTTCTAAAACCCAAACTGAAAAGAATTTATTTTAAAATAATTCAAATTTTTAAAAATCTAATAATGTTTATACAAAGAGTGACTCTGTTGCAAATTTTTAAAGATTCTTTGCAAAGCTTATTAATTCCCAAATACGTATTTCCTTATCTCTACTTAGAAAGTTAAATGTCACCTTCTCAACACCAAACACACTTCCCAGGTTAACAGAATAAAGACAGCGGCAAGTTGTGCCTCAGCACAGAATTTAAGAATTCCTCCACTGCTGAAAGCTCTCGTTTGTATAAACATGTGAGACACATAGATATTACCAGATATTACCAGGACTTCAAGGTGACTTACTCATGATTAGAGCACAGAAATGAAAGGTCTTACTTTATCAAAATAAATACATCAAAGAGAGAGAACAGACATTGTACATCAAAAAAGTGTATTTGCTTGCACAGAAATCCAAGAAACTAGGAACTATTCAGTTCCAACTTGGCTTCTTCTCTGCACTCTCAAATAGAATGTTCTCCAAACTGAAAAAGCTAGGGAAAACATGGTTAAAGAAATATTTCAGGTTGAAAAGTACTACTGCTTAGCATTCTTTAAGTCAAAATTCAGTTATATGAATTTATTTGAGAAAAATTATGCTTATAAGATTTAATAAGACACTGAGAGCTTCATGTAATATCCAACCTGACACTCCCTTCAGAATTCTGCAAACCATTAGTTCCTAACTTACCTGAGATATACTGCTTATTGTTCAGTTTTAGCAACAAATCACATGCATACTTTAGAACATAAGAACTGCTCAATGAACAGTAAGTTACAAATGAACACTAAGGTGCTTCATAAAAGGTGGTTAATATTTTTTAAAAGGGCTAAATTTATACTTTAATAACAAATAAAGCATTTTCTTTTATTCCAAAAGGTGAGGTGGTGGTTGATAAATACATTTAAAACATGATTTACTGTGTACAGTTTTTAAAATTACACTTGTAAGCTCTCAACCAGCACTGTGAATTTTTGATGTATCTGAGATGTCACCAAATTTGAGGAAACTCAATAGCAAATATCTGTTATCTCTTTATTTTTTTAATTTTTTAAAAAAGATTTTATTTATTTATTTGACAGACAGAGATCACAAGTAGGCAGAGGGGGAGGGGTGAAACAGGCTCCCTGCTGAGCAGAGAGCCCATGCAGGGCTGGATCCCAGGACCCTGGGATCATGACCTGAGCAGAAGGCAGAGGCTTTAATCCACTGAGCCACCCAAGCACCCCTGTTACCTCTTTATTTTTATTCCAGATACAAAAGTGTAAGTGTATAAAGAGGGGGGTTTGTGTGCTGGGGGAAAAAAATGCTTTTCGAAGTCACAAAGATCTAGCCTTGAATTCCAGTACTACCCTAAATTAGTTATGTGACTTCTGGGCAAGTTACTTATCACCCTGTTCTATCTATCACTTTCCTACCATGATGGAAAAAGCAGGGTTGTGTGAAGGACTAAGTAAGTTGTTTTACATGAAATGCCTAATAGACAGTGTGACACACAGTAGGTATTCAGTAAATGGTAGTTCTTAGGAGAGTGTCAATTTTCTTTTTGATCATTAGACTGACTACTCCAGTTAATATTGAAAATTACTGACTAACAAGTCTTTGTAACTAACAAAAGTGTATCTAACAAGTTTATAAAACCAAACCCTTACTCAACTTGAATGCCAACAAATATGCACCTTCTTCTTTAGCTCAAATATATTTTGCATGACCTTACATGAATTGCTTAGATAAAAGCTTTTTCTCTTCAGCTTTTGTTATTTTAAAGTGCAGATGCATTTGAGTCATTTTCTCCTTTTGTTTCATATCCTTAAGATCCAAAGCTTCAAAGACATAATGTCAGCATGCAGTTGATTTATGACGGAACTCTTGAAGAGACACTGAAGAATTACCTTGTCAATCACCCCAAGGACTCTGAAGGCCTTCAGCTCCTCGGCAGGGCTCCTTAGGTTCCAAGGGGGCCTTGAACTTAGTGATCCTGGAGGCTAATGGAAGATATCAAAGATTATACATCAATCAGGGAGGTACTTGAAGGAAGACTGCCTGCTGAAGCAAATGCCAGGCCAAAGGAAACTAAATTTATCATAAATCAGAGAATGGAAAGATGAAAGGAGGAAGTTTCTGTTTGTCTGTAATGTAAAATAAAAAAATAATAAAATCAAAAAGAAAGAAAATCAAAAAGAAAAAGCAAGAAAAAAGTTGCAAGTAAATAAATCATAACAACATTGAAAAAATAATTAAAAAAAAAAATAATGAGCTGGTATAGTTTCTAGAGCAATAATACAATTCAAAACTGTACAGCTATAATGAAACATTGTAACAAATGGGAAACTGAGCCAACAACCATCAATCACAGCCTTATATTTACCCCAGATGGCTCAAGAGTAATTTAGAAGGGGAGTACTAAAAAACAATGTAATAATTGATAAACCTGGGGAGAGAGGCAACATAAGTCATTCTCTCCCATCATGAAACTATAGTCCTTTAATGTTACTTTATAAATATATACCATGCATTTTAAGAGAACTGGCAGATTCAAGTTTAACCAGAAGAATTGTCAATAACTGTGAGAAATGCAGAAACTCGGGACGCCTGGATGGCTCAGTTGGTTGAGCGGCTGCCTTTGGCTTAGGTCATGATTCCAGTGTCCTGGGATTGAGTCCCACATTGGGCTCCCTGCTCAGCGGGGAGCCTGTTTCTCCCTCCCCTTCCGCTTGCCACTCGGTCTACCTGTGCTCACTCTCTCTGACAAATAAATAAATAAAATCTTAAAAAAAAAAATAAATCCAGAAACTCCATCATATAACCAGTAATTGTTACATCAAGTTGTTTAAGACTAGAGAGGATTTACAGGAGAAGACAACTTTTTTTTTTTTAAATATACGAACATGTGTATTGTGGAAAACTTGGTCTGCTAACTACGATAAAGATCAGTGAAAACAGGAAAGGATATTTCAGAGTAAGGCACAATAAAAGAATAATCCAAACTTTCCAGCCATTGGTCTTAGTGTTTCCCTGTCAGTGAAGTACGACTTTAGTCTAAATAAACTCCAAAGACACCTCCATTTAGCATTTACAACAGGAAGGCAATGTCATACTAATCTGTTTAGTAAAATGGTAATGTTGCAGAGGACAACTGGAGACACAAAGCCTTTAATGTATCCTCAAAGCACGCTTGTTTGTTGTCAGAAATGTATCAGAATATACAGGAAACACTGTTTTCCCTGTGGAAAATATGGAAGACAAGTATCCTGGCTAATGAGGTGTCATGATTAACAGTTACTGAGATACCACTTCTGATACTTCCAGTCCTTGTGCAGACCAGTATCACGAGACACAGAGCTCCCTGGGAACAGGAAATACACCTCATTCAACTTCATACAGTGCCTAGGCGCGTCAGTTGGAAAGAGAGAGGAAAAGAGAGGAAGGAGGAAGAGGGGAGGAAAATGAGAGGAGATAACACAGATAAATGAGGTGTCATTTATAACTCGGAAAACTATCATTTGCGAAATTTTCTAACAGCAGCAACTCTAATTGCTTTTAGATTTTTGTTTGTTTTTAGGTTTAGCAAGCAAGGACTAACTTCAGTGTGCTCCAACTTCTTACTATATTGCTTGCAGTCATTCTACTCCACAACACATTCTAATCATTAAAAATTCATCTCCCCCTACTCTATTATCAAGGAAGAGTAAGAGTTGCTTGTAATTTTGTAAGAGGAATATCAATGAAAAGTTATATGGAGACAAGAGCAATTAATTTATCCATTACATTTCTCTTTAAAAATATGGCCAAATGAGTCGAACATGCCTATCTTCTATTTATTTTTTTTTTATTTTATTTTTTTTAAGTAGGCTCCATGCCCAGCATGGAGCCCAATGCAGGGCTTGAACTCATGACCCTGAGATCATCACCTGAGCTGAGATCAAGAGTCGACACTTAACTGACTGAGCCACCCAGCGTGGAGCCCAATGCAGGGCTTGATCTCACGACCCCAAGATCAAGAGCTGAGCTGAGATCAAAAGTCGGATGCTTAACTGACTGAGCAACCCAGCATAGGGCCCAAAACAGGGCTTGACTGACAACCCTGAGATCAAGACCAGACCTGGGATCAAGAGTCAGACACTTAACTGACTGAGCCACCCCGGTGTCCCCTATCTCCTATTTCTACATTATACCTTCTTACTAACTGAAAGCATTGGATCTTTTAGTTTCCAAAGAAAGGTTTTGGTTCACTGTAGGAATCTCAACAACAAAGATAGCAAACTATAAAATCTCACTGTACCTTTCAGTGAATGACGACTATGTGCCCATTATATGCATTATAACTGAAAAGAACAGAAACCATCAAAAGTCATGATCCCTTAGCTTCAAGGGGTTTGTAATTTACTTGAGGGGATAAGCCAAATACATGAAAATTTAAATAACAACAAAAGTGTTTAAAAATACAAGACAATAGATTAAGTCACTAGTTTGTATATGAAAAACTGTAGTCTCAGAAAGAAGTAGAACTAAAGATGATTTTAAATGCTAGGTTGGAATTAGGATAAGGAAAAGGATATTATTATATATAGGATTGGAAGGGAACTGGCCTGGTGGGGAAAAAATTGTTCACATTGTAGAACAAAGGAAAATAAAATTATGCATTAAGGGCCAGTCACTTTTCACAGGCCTTGAATGCCAGGTCTGGACCATATTCTCCACAGTCTAGAAAACAAGTTTTTGTATGAGAAACAACCCAATGAAAACAGTGATTTAGTAAGGTTACTTCTGCAAAGATGGGAATGGTGAAATTGTAATGGGGAAAGACCAAAGGCAAAGTGACCATTAAAGTTCTCTTTCCACTTTCACTGTCTATAAAAGTTTAAGATCAGAGAAATGAACAAAGAAAGATCATGAAATAAAATCATCAATAAAAAATCCTGTATTCCTTATATGCAGCGTTTAAATTGGGTAGAATCCCTATAGATCTATTCCTTTTTTCAGATGGCAAAAGGAAACATAAATCCACAGAATTGTAAGAACAGAAAGAGACAGAGATCAAGTCCAACATTCTCTCTTTTTTTTTCAGATGAGAAAACTGAGAAGTGGCAAGGTTAAGCAATCTAAGATGACAAAACTAGATAATAGATAAGAGGGGATTAAATCTTACTTATAAAATAATATAACAATGTTTGGGGAAACTCCAGCCAATGCTAAGGGAATGGGAATGGGAGAATATACTATATTTCTAGGAAATATGGCTGATTTCCTTAATGAAAAAAGTGAAATTTCCACTTATATATGTAACTACTGTAACGGAAGATGCCTAGAGAAGCAAGGGACAATTGCATTCATCTATACCAAAACAAAACACAGGAGGTGGGGGGGGGGTACATGATGGGTCTTAAAAGAATGTATGATGATCCAACAATCTTCAAAACCAAAGATGGCAAATACATATCACTCCACTGCTGAAGCCCTTGGCAGCTATCTCTGTTAATCTCACACTCTGTCTCATAATACAGTGTTCTTGGCAGCCATTACCAGAGGATTAGAGTAAACACACCAATAAAATCTGTTTACGATTTCTGCTCTACATTCTCTAAATGGCTGAGTGATGCTTACCTTTATTTTTGTTGATTTCTTTAAAGTTTATTTCTTTAAAGTTGCAACTCTTCTTCTCCTGAAAACAGGAGAAAACACTGTTCTCACTGAGATCTACCTCCACTCTTACCAATCTGTGAGTGCGGTACTTGTCAAACTTTAATGTGCTGGCAGATCACCAGACGACCTTGTTAAAATGGAGATTCTGATTTGATCAGTCAGAGAGAGGCTATGAATCTGCATTTCCAACAAACTAACAGGTAATGCTGATGCTGCTGGTCCACCAACCACATTTAGAATAGGGTTAGCTACCTGTCCTTAAGTAACCTAAGAGTAAGTCACAGTTCGTGGGGGGGGGGGCAGATAAGGGTAAAAGGAAAGCACTAGAAAAAACATCAAGAATCCACACTCTGAAACCTGATGGCTAACTATAAATACCTTTGAACTTGGCTTCATCTGTACATTTTTGGTTTTGTCGAGACTTTCACTGGCAACTTATTAACCCTCCAACAAGGTTTCCTAAGCTTTTCTTAGATCACATTTCACTACTGAGGTGAATTGCCACTGACTACCATCACTGCTTGGGCCATGTCTCACTAACAGTGACACAATACTCATTTTAAAATATTTCCTAGAGGAAAACTGAGAAATATCAATAAGACCAGTCAACAAAATGCACAATAGAAAAATATTTTCAATATTACTCCAATTGTACTCAAAATCTACAAATATTCGGGAAAGGCATGTATTCTACATACTAATTTTCATTCACACCTTGTTCAACTGCATGACAAAAAATGTATTCACACTTTAGAAAGTATACAATCTTTTATGTCCTAAATATAGACCATTTATTGTCTTTTCCTAAATTTCAATCATCTTGGTTTAAAATTCCTAGAGCTAAAAAGAGCAGAAAAGCTATTCTAAGTCTTTTCCAGGAAAATCCTCTTTTAATATTAATTCTTAAATCCTTTGAAGTCATCTCCAATTAAAAAAAGAAGAAGAAAAAGAAAAAGAACTCTGTCTCCGTCAGTTAAGTAAGACTTCACCTTTACTTCAAAATTCATTTCCTTTTTTTCTGAAACCTGCCCCTTAAGTTTTCTTAGAGCCTGTTAATAATGAAGCAATGGAGAAAACAAAGCGTGCTTTTGCTCCTTTCCGTCCTTTTTTAAAAAGGATATTACCATGAAGGACTGAAAAGTTCAGAACTTTTATATTTACCACAAAAGAGTCTCATAAATAAATTCAATAAAGCAAAAGCCTAAATCATCACAGAAAACTCCAGTGGAATGAGTCATGACCTGGACTGCACCAATGGGGAAAAACAACAATCAACATAAAATCTTAAAACCAGAAGGAATTCCTTTATTTTCCTAATCAATAAGGCTAGGAAGAAATATTTGCATATGGATTCTAGAGAGAAATGATATCTGCTTTGCACAGAATGGACCTTAGAAATCATTTATACCGATCCTCTTACTGTGTTGGTTGAAACTGAAGCCCAAAGAGGGTTAAAGAAGGAAACAGTGAATTCACCAAGCTCATCAAGAACATGGAGAAGACATTTAAGTTAAATAATAGATAAGAAAAAAATCAAGCATGCTCCTGACCTAAGAGCCAGGTTCAACAGCATAAAATACAGTGAAACAAAAAGCAAATACTAACCATAAAAGAGAAACATCTTGTTCTAGCAAGAAAAATTGTCCTCTAGCTTCCTTGCCTAAGAGTTGAAAAAAATCCTAGCACATCAAATCTGATTTACTGGGTAGTTCTTTTTACCCCTTTTGATACAAGTTCCTACTATTCTACATGACTCTTTACCATTCTCTCTTAACTTTTGCTTCCTCAGTGATGTGCATACTTGAGGGCCTCAATTATATAGGGCCTCAACTATATAGGGTTTGCAAAAGCAGAGACTGTGTCATTATCTTTTGTATAATTCCAAAGTATATCAGTTTGATAATGTATAAATAGACAGTCTTAACAAATGCTTAGTGAATTAATATATAATCTAATATAACCAGTTCTCCTGTATTAGATCTCCTTAGTTTTATTTTCATTAGAAGCTATGCTTGAAGGGAATTTCTGACTGATATATTCTATGGCTCCTTTCTCCAAGTCAAAAGCTAAACAGCAGGCTTTATACATTTATTTCCTTAATAAATTACTGTTCACAGAAGTGATTATGGAAAACTGTAACAGAGTCTACATAAGCAGGGAGTCTGAAGGAGTATGAATAGGTAGAACATTCAAAAGTTAACATTAATGGGAAGAATAAAGTCTAGTAATTTTCTAAAACTGTTAGAACATTTGTATACAAGATGAATTAGTAAAATTAGTTCATAGAGGCCCATCCTGTTTAATATTTTATAATTGTCCCCCAAAATGGAATTGAATGTACATATCAGGATTGGACATAGGGAGAGCTGTCAACCCCAAAGAAAATAAGACTTGAATTCAAAGTAATCTTTAGATAAGCATTCCATTTAAATATTATAGTTAATGGAATATTTAGACAAATATTCCATTAAATATTATATTTACTCCTAATAATACATTATATGTTAATTTTTAAAGGTAATAATAATAATAATAAATATATTTAAATGGATAATCACATTTAAATTTATATTAAATATATATAGTCCATAAGTATTTCATTTAAAAAGGATAAAACTATAAGGAGTTTAAAAAATAAACTCAATAATACAATTAAAACGATAGAAAATAGGAAAAGATTAGCAAACAGAACACAAAATAATAATCTGAAAATGAAACAGCAGATATCTTATTTAAAATATATTCATAATATAAGAACAAGTAACAAAAGTATATTACTTCCAAATCAGAATTTAATTTTTAATTCTAAAAGTAATGATCAGGTGGCACCTGGGTGGCTTAGTCAACCAGTTAAGTGCCCGACTCTTGATTTCAGTTCAGGTCATGATCTCACGGTCGTGAATCAAGCCCCACACTGGGCTCTGCGCTAACCACAGAGCCTTCTTAAGATTCTTTCTCTTTCCTTCTGTCTCCCGCCCACCTTCCCCACCTCCAGAATTCTCGCTCTCTCAAAAAAAAAAGTAATGGTCACTTAACATTGAAAATTCTCACTAATAAGTATTTATTTGATAACTGCATATCTTGAAAAGATCACACACAAAATGAAAAGGACTCAGAAAATCAGCAACAAAAAGTCTAATGGTCCAATAAATCAAGATTAAGTATTGGGCTATTTTTTAAAACTAGAAAATTGAGACATGTTACAATTGTCAGACAGTATATAACCATAAAAAAATATGGGAAAAATTATACAAGGCAGTATCTGAAGGGCTAAAACTTATTAAACAACTCATAAACTTAGCTTATAAGCTAGTCTTTTTATGAGGTAGGCACTTGACTTGCATATGTATATGTATATATATGTATATTTGCATATGTATATATGAGTGATTTTTTTTAACTCACTTAGTCCTTACAATAACCCAGAAAGGAATTACTATTATCATTATGGCTTTAAATGACACAGGTGGGATACGAAAAGGCCCACCTGCAACTTAGATTAAGAAAATAAGCATTTTCTCCCATCTCTAGAAGATATAATTTTTCAACTGTATCAGAAAAAAAATTAGTTATATAAATAAGAAAAACAGAAAAGTCAATTCTTGATATGTACTAAATCCAGATAGATATGACATAAAAACAATAATAAATCACAATGTTTCCAATGTTTTAAGCTGATTCACCTGCTTTCTAGACCAGATAGAAACCTAAAAACCTAAAAAACCTTGTTAGAATTATGCCTTTATAATTCTTGGTGATCTATAGCAGCCACATGTAGGACTTATGCTTAAATAATTAGTTTCATCATGAACCAATAAAACTGTAGAGGAATTATACAAAAATCATTAGTTAACCTTAAAAAGTTTTCAAATAAAATTCAGTACAAATTACCATCATTTTACACAGGAAGTTCTAAAGGTAGAGTAAGGGACAAAGGGCTGAGAAAGAGGAGAAAGCATGTCCCATTTTATTCCACATTTGGTGGTTCACTTCAATGCTTTTTCTTCCCACCGATAACTTGTTAGAAAATTATTGATAAAATTCCAAAGACCAAAATTCTCATTCTAATTGTAAATAAAGCCAAGAGACAAGACAGCAAAAATGGCTAAAGAAAATACAAAATAAAACATAAGACATACCTGATATACATCATCAAGTTGAGGTTTTCCATAAAGGCTGGAGAGACTCTCTGCTCGCATGAGATACTCTGCTGTTCTTCTCTTCACAGCTTCTCGACGGGTAGGGCTTGACTCTCCTAAAAGGAGAAAACAAAGCCAGGACATGTGAAAAATAAGGGAATTCCTTTTATCCAAACTGTAGATTAACTTCTTTTTACCCAGTTCACTACTTGTTCACATTTCTAACTAAAAAGAAGAGATATTCAAAAATGGAACAGACATCAAAGTTTTTAGTATTAGCAAGGTCTAAATATTACCACCATAAATTTGATTTATCCAAATTTGGAAATTTTCCAATTTAAGTTTAGAAAGAGAACCCAATACCTTTTATTGGAGGTATCGATATACAAGAAATATAGTACAAAAAAGCTCTGGAGACAGAAGACTAGCCTTGTCCAGGCAGTATGCAAATGTCCAATTCAACAAATTGGGACTAAATGCAGTAGATGTGTAGTAAGAGCCACGACATGGATTCGATATGTTCTAAAAGTACCAACAAACTGGAGAATAAAATTATTTAAGGTAATTCTGAATTCACTCTGATTTCTGTAAGCTTCATGGTTTTTTCATGAACAACAAATTGTCACACACCTTATAACTGAAAATAAGAATGTAATTAAAATGTATGTTAACCAACTGGAATTAAAATAAAAACTTTCTAAAAAGAGAAAAAAGAACTACTAATTGAAATCCTTGTAATATACAATTATATGAAACTGAACAAGTCATTGACCCTGCCTGGCTCTGTTTCTCTAAACAAAGGGTATCCAAAGAACTCAAGACCTTGAAAAAGAGGTGTTCCAGCCCATGAAGGAAGTACTGGGCTCTCTCCTCTCTAGAATGGAATGATCCTAAGTTTTTACCCATTTTATATACCTCAGTGTGATACAACATTTCATTTGAAGAAAGGATTCCATGACTGAAAGTTAAAAAGTCTGAAAACCACTGTACTATATAATCTCTAAGGCTCCTTTCACAAATAATATTCTATACATTCATACCATACATTCATGACTCATTTTTATAAAAGCACTTCATATATTTTTTAAATATATGTTTTTAAAATATTTTTATTTTTTAAAATAATTCACTCTATGTATTTTCTGAATGAAGTTAGCCAAAAACTATCATACAGTGGAAACTGCCCTTGACTACATTCTGGAAACCATGGTTATCTACACTCTGGCTCTGCCTCTCACTAGTCATGTGACCTATGATAAATCATCTCAATTCTCTGACCCTCCTCCTCATTCTCTAAATATATACTTCAAATGACTGCAGAGATTAAAGGAGACTATACATAAAAGACACCACAACAAAGACAGCTGTATACAGGAAGCACTAAATTGTAAAGGTTTTCAGTCTTGGCTTCTCTCTAAACCAAATCCTACAAAATAACGTTTCCATGTTGCTGAAGTGAACTGAACTGAATTATAGTAAAGCAGGCATTTTTCCTCCAAAGACTACTAGTAGAAAAACTTTATTTCTGCCTAGAATAGCATCTTCTATTTCTTCTGGGGAAGGGCCCTTTCTTCTCGCCTTCCTAGCCTTCCACCTCTCCCCTACCACTACCAGCCCTTAACAAGGTGGTGTGAGAGAAAACAGCGCTCGTGTTTCAGATCTCGGTCCCTCTGCCCCTTACTAGTAAGTCAAGGGTGAGTCCTCTGTCACAAGCTGGGCCAATGACAGAACCCCACCCTCTTGGCCACAGTTGGAGAAGGAAGGAATTGGCCCAACACAAACTGGGCCAATCAGTCCCTCTCCACTACTGATGCTGGAAATAAGGGGACTGGGAACTGCCAGCAGCCTTAGTTTCTGCCAATGAGCAAAGAACCAATCAGAGAAGCGCTTATGAGAGGAAAAAAAAAAAAAAAAGAAAAGGAATCCTGGTGTGACTGGGGTCCCAGATTCCTCGGAAGCTACATTCCTGCCATTCTTTGCCTACTATAGCTCAAATGTAGATTTTCTCACATGTGCTAAAGAATCCAGACTGAACAGAGAGCCCTCAAAAAAAAAAAAACAGCAACCAAAGTGGGATTGCAATTTTGCTTTAAAAAAACAAAAAACAAAAAAAAAAAAACAAAAACTTCCTTTCACAGCTTTTACATTACTATTCCATCTCTCTTCCCCTTTATAAAGTAATTCAAAAATATAATAGCCTTGGGGACGAGCAGATTCTATCACTTCTTAGCCATGGAACAGTCTCCATTTATTAACTCTCCAACTACTCAAACTTCAATTAAAATTAAAATATCAATATGATTCCTGCCTCTGTCCTTAAAATTCACTGAATTTCTAAACCCAAGTTTTTATTTTTAAACATTGTATCTGTGAAAGTTACCTAAGTAATGAAAATATGTTGTGAAGGTAAAATGTGCCACACATAAATAAGAAACATTCATCATTTCTACACATTACTCATCCTTTAGTTTGGAGTTTACTGTTCATGGACTCTTCTACTTCCATTATGATGAGTTGCTTCTCATTGCACATTCTACCTTTCATGCCCTAATTTAAATTCCCCACTTAAATTTTTTTTTAATATTTTTATTTATTTGGCAGACAAAGATCACAAGTATGCAGAGAGGCAGGCAGAGAGAGAGGGGGAACCCCATCAAGCAAAGAGCCAGGTGCCCTATGCGGGGCTCGATCCCAGGACTCTGGGATCATGACCTGAGCAGAAGGCAGGGCTTCAACCCACTGAGCCACCCAGGCGCTCCTCACCACTAAAATTTCTGATTCAGCATAGGCTAAACTGCAACAGAAACTACGGCAATTTAGTTTTTTTAACATCAGTGTGATTATAAGCTTTAACACAACTTCAAAATTTGCTTTATTCAAAACAATTAATGTGTCTCCCAAAATAATTTGAAATTCAAAACTGCTAAGACTATGGAGCACCTAATTCAAGCTAGAGTTAAAACCACAGTTTGTAATCAAATCATTGTTTTTTAAACTTTTGGTATCTCTGCTGCTTTCTAGGCAGTCTCCATAGTAACAGAGAAACAAGAACCGGAAGCCAGCAGTTGAAATGGACTCCTGCTGCTGACAGTGGTTCTGCTTCCATGGAAACAACAATGAAGTGATGGAATACTGGGAGGCTTTTTAAACAGAACCTTAAATATACATACGTGACGCCTTCCCTACCAGCCCCTTAAAAGTAGGTCACAACCACTGCTGATCAATTGTAGGGGCCAAGGATGAAAATCACCTCTTGGAGATTTCTACTGTTGGACACTTACTGAGGTTTGTGAGGTCGCAGGAAGAAAAGATTAATCTATGGATTTCCAGTTTAATTTCAACTGATCAAATTATTGAAAAATATGATTTTAAACATATTAACTGATTAAAAATTTTCCATTGGCTCTTAGCCTTACTTTCTCAATATTCACGTTAAGACACACACACTCAGCTGATAATGATTATTTTTCAAGGAAAACTAGGTTATCTGGAATTCCACTTTTAATCCCATATTGGGTGATGTAGCCCGATTATATCAGTATTATATGCAGGGAGACACTTAATAAATGCTTTTAAAAATGGATACATATTTTACATTCCATCTAAATATAAACCAGTTTCTCTACCTGTCTGTTCATAACTTGGATACAGTAAGAATTTCCACTGGGCTCTGGCATTCAGAAGAAAAATCCTACTCCCATTATTTACTAACCTTTAGGTCAAAAAATTCCACTGTACCAGAAAAAAAGTGTCTTACGTATACTGTGTCAACCTTATCAATTTCTGATCAGGAGAGAGGATGGATATAGGTGATTACAGAGTATGGTCTGTGAAAGAATAGGGTGAAACTGAATAGGTATGAGGATTAAGTCCAAAGTTGCCCCTGAAATTTTTAGAAACACTGCACTGTCTATCCTGCCTGTCTCAGAGCAACAACTCCAACTTAAGTTACTAAGTTTCATAGAAGGCACAGTCTATAGATAATAGAATCATGGAATTCTAATTTATTCAAAAAGCCATCACCACTCGGCCTCCTTCATTATATTAAGTCCTGTTTATATGAGATATTACCTTCCTTATTCAACGAAGGAACTTAAGGCTCAGGGATATGGAATGTCTTTCTCAGCTGAAAAGTTAATATAAGAAACTAAACTGAAACCAGGTCTTATGATACCATGCTTCCAGTGACTGAATTTGAAGTGGATTACACTACTGTTACTAAGCAGAACAAGAAAAATGCAGAGCATGGGACAAATACGAGTATGGGAACAAAGATGAAGAGAAAATAAGCATAAGAGTTGAGACGGAGTCTATCAGACAAAATACCAGAGTACAGTTGGACAGAAAGAGACTGAAGATGACAGACAAGGGCACAGGAAAATTAAAGTTACAAAGAGGTATAAATCTCACACCATGTGAAAGAGAACAGGCCTTTCTGAGAAAAGTGGTCTCTCAAAACATCCTTGTTACCCAAGGATTTCTTTGGAAAACACGGGCCTTTTATCATTTACCCATTAAAAAAACCAAAAAGGCATTTTTATGCACAGAACTAGTGAAAATTAGTTTCACAAACTGTAATAAAAAGTAGTCCTTCCAATTCTGTTATTCTGCCCTTAGCCATCAAAAAGAATATAGCTAATGCCACATCCTTGGTTCAACAGAAGAAAAGCAATGCTGAAGGAAAAACCAACAGTTAGACTACTTAAAAGACATTATGTTTACATCTATATTCTACGGAAAATTTTAAGGGATTTTTAAGAGTATTTTGACTATGCCTGATTTTTGCTACATGCACAGAATTTAATCCCCACATAACACTCCAATTAGGCACATTTTATATTCTTACCTCTGCCTCTCTACTCCAACAACTCTCCACTAGCCCCTCTGCCACTGTATTCTTGGTCAAACATGCCAGGTTTTTAACTCAGATTTATCACATTAGAAAGAACATTCAAGTCAATGAGGGTTTGAAGGAATGAGTTTTTGTTTATCGGTGTTTCCTTTTTTTTTTTTTTAAACAACTTTAGTAACAAAAAAAATACGCCTGTTTGAGATGGCCTTGGTGGTTACAATTGTTTTTTCTCAGTGCTGATTTATTATAGTTAATGGGTTTTTTGTTCTTTTCAGGTATAGCCTACCATTTCTGACTTACACTAAGTGTTCTGACAACAAAAGGCAACCTTGAGAAAAACAGTAATTCATGGTTCTACGGGTCTACCACAACTGGGGCCATCAGCCTCTCCACAGAGAACAAAACTCAGTCAGTCAAGGAATCTGCTTCCCATTTGTCTTTAACCAAATCCATATTAATGTCTTTTCAAAACCCAAGTGTTATGTGACCCCTAGAAGTTCAAAAAGTCACCAAAGAATAGTAAAAGCAAAAATCATAATAATATTCATGCCCAGGCACTGCCTCAATTACGACTGCCTTCAGTGCTGTTTAGCAGTTTTCCTATCAGTTAATACTGAATGAAAACATATCATTAAATCAGAGTGTTAAATGCCTACAGAGACAGTCTTCTCTTAGACTTAGCTTTTTTCCTGCTCCCTAACCCATTCTTTGTTTTGCAATTTTAAAGGGGAGTATCCAAAACATTAATTATTCAATCCTTTCATTAGAACATTGCCTGGCCAGTCTCTTTGTGACAATAAACTCTTGTCCAGATAGATAGATACATGGACAGATAAATAATCAATCCCCTATGTGTTCCTTATACTGTAATCAATAGCTTCCAAAAGATAAAAAAGTTTAAAAAGAACTAGAGTATATCAAAGGAAAAAGGAATGCAGAATTAAAACCTAAGAGCTAAAATTTTGCTTTCTGAGATGGAATAAAGATAAGGGAAAATATGGAGAAGAAACTCCACATAAACTAAGAATTTTTTTATCTGCTATACTAGTAAATATGAAAAGTTCCCCAAGCCCCACAAAGGCTTTTGCTCAATTCTTTTACTGGCTATAAGAGACATCTTAGAAGTAACAAATCCATGGAAGCCTCTAAAGTCCAACAACTGCTTCCTTGATGTCATGATATTGGATCACATATTTTTCCTTTGAGATGACGTAAAGTGATCAACAGAATTACTGATTATAAGCAGTTAATTCTTCTGAATCCTAAAGGTTTCACAGACTCCTTTAATGCATGCCCACCCTAAAAAATTAAACTGACTTAGTGTATACCAGAATTAGAACAGACTCCATTCTATCTCCAGATTTATTTAACATGAGGATAAGTATCTCCACATTTAAACAATTCAAAGAATGTGTCAAGCAATATACCCACAGTATATCACCTTTGAAGCCTGTATCAGGATAACAAAGAAAATCCTCCCCAGGAACTAAGTAAGCCAGCAGAGTGAAAAAGTTCTCCACAATCACATATTCCTGCTCCTTCTTTCATCTTCAGAAAGAAAGATGCCTAACAGTTACTGAGCATCTATTATGTTCCAGACACAGTTATTTCAATGTTTACAGTCATTTCAGTATTGTCACAGAAACATCACATAAAGACCTTCCATAAAATTTTGTTTAATAAATGAATAAAAAAACAAATGAATGATTTTGCACCAATACTACACGGTCTGATAACAATACCTTCAGGCCTAGAAATGATCCAATTACCTCTTCCTATAACTTAGTGCCTTTCTTGATAGTTCAAATAAATGCATTTCAGAAAATGTCTACTGTCTTTATCTCCTGTGTAGGTGAAATCATAAGAGAGGAATATGGAGGAACACAGCACAGAAGTGGTATGGCAAGACTAAAAGGGCAATCTATATTTTTATTTAGTTTTATGAAAAACTGTCATGACAGCATCAAAGAAGGAAACACAAGCATAAATAGTCTACTCATTTGCAAACCACTGAGTAAAACAGAATGAAGTCTATGAACTTTTACTGTTTGACAATTACAATTTGGGAAAATCTTTTTTCTTAATAGTTTCTAAGACTACATGATGCCTGTACAAATGAAATAAACCAACGAAATAAAATGTTATTCTTCTAATGAAATGCACCTTGAGACCACTAATGACAACACAGTAACCTTATGAGAAAAAAAAAAGAGATTAATGTTGTCAATACTTCCTAAAAGAGAATAAACTCAACTTCTGTGTAATTTACACAAGACTCAATGATTAAGTATTAAGACTGATTCACGGTGTAACTTATATAAAACTATGTTTACGATGTAAAACTCTGTAACTCGAGTAAATATGAAATAATGACTGACTCCACAAGGTGCCTAATACCTGCTGGTATTGAAGTAGCAGTGGTTTTCCATTTAGGGTAGTTCACTTGAAAATACTCACTTGATTTGGTTTGGTTCACTTGAAAATACTCACAATATCTATATTTCCTCTGAGCAGAATTAAGGTTTTTTCCCAGTAATCACAAGAACTGAATCAACTCTCAATTTAATGCTTTTAAACTGTGTTGCTAAAGATATACAAATGTGGGAATATTGATGACCGAGACCATCTAGTAAAAACCCTTCGCGAATCCTCATCTCTCTCCCTCTCCGCTTTTGCAATAGAGCAGCTGTGCCGCACACAAATTCACATGAATGAAAATATTTAGACGAGAAACCACCCACTTAGTTTATTTTCCATACGACTTTCCTGTAATTATTTTGTAAACTGTTCACACAACAATACATAAAAACATCTGCAAAAGCAGGTAATTAATGTGTCAAGCCAAACTAATGCATTTTTTATGGTGTCCATGCTTCGTCAACTGTAATTATAACTCTTTTTTAAGCAAATGATGATGTGTTTGTTGCAATGTGCAAGTGGTTATTTTAGATGCTCTGTTTACTGTTCATACAATCTGAATATAAAACTCCACAGCTACTTTACCCTACATCAATGTTTTACCTAGCTTTTTTTTTTTTTTTTGCAGAAGCAGGAATGCAGATCTCTTTTCCAAGCTATAATTTCCAGTAAACATTTTTGTCATTAAAACAAGAAACTCTCAACATGAAAGTTGACACCAAAATAACCAACAATTCAAGAAACATCTGACAGAAAACGATTCACCCAGACCGTCTTCCTGCAGTTGTAAACCTATGGGAAATACAGCACTTTAAGCCCAAGACCTGCAGAATACCAAGCCTCCTGACCATTAGCATGTAGAAAGCTCGTTATTGGGCTGTAATGTATAATATCTATTCCTTCTAGACCCACTAGACACGTATCTTTGACATGAAACCAAAAAAATGAAGGACCAAATCCTGCTCAAAATACATTGTTTCATATTCATACGCTTTGGTTCTAACTACTGAAAAGGTCATCATCATCATTATTACTATTATGCACTAACTAATACTGCATACCAATAATCATCCTCAAATGGACATTCCTGAAGGCCCAAGGTTTCTGGTCTCCAAAGCTAATAAAATCTAAAATAAAGAAAGCAGCACAGCCCTTTAATATTTTTGTAAGGTCCTTCCTCTTCTTAAAAAAGGCAATTTTTAAAACATCTATAATGATTATCCACAGTACTGAGAAACCCTGAATAAAGAATTCTTAAGAAACAATGTTTTCTATTTGTTTTCACAACAAATTTTTTTTAGAAATAGTGTAGAATTAACCCTTCTTCATCCAAACTTATGTAACTCCTCATTTTGATACAAATATTTCTAAACTGAGCTATTCTGTTCTCCCCTTGAATCACTTGAATCACTTGAATTACTGTGATCAGCTAAAAGTGCCTGTCTATCCCTAGCTTATTCCCAACAAGAACATGAGCAAAGTATTACAACAAATCAAATAAGAGTTTCCCAAGTTTCTGCCAGCTGCAAAAACAGGTAATTAATGTGTCAGGCCAAATTTTAGGTCAAATGCTTATTTTGCAGATTTGGGGTTGAGTCCGATCAAAACAGAAGAGAGCTCCCCCTCCAAGGATGCTAGATTAAGAAAGACATGACTAAGACTAAGTAAGGGAATAGGACAGAAACTTATTTATTCAACCAAACTGAGGGTCAGACAACCAAGAAGTCTCAACACTGAGTTCCACTACTTACATTGATTACTACAAATATATTAATTGTAATAATAAATACAATTAATGTGGGGTGCCTGGGTGGCTCAGTAAGAGAAGCAACCAACTCTTGGTTTCGGCCAGGGACATGATCTTGCAGTCACGGGATCAAGACCCACACTGGGTTCTGCCCTTGGCAGAGTCTGCTTCAGATTCTCTCTCCCTCTTCCTCTCCCTTTGCCCCTCCCTCCACACAGGTGCTCTCTCTCTAAAACAAATAAATAAGTAAAATCTTTTTTAAAAATACCATTAATGCCATTTCAAATGGCTGAGTTCAACACGTCAAACCTTTGGGACACATATGCTAATGTCTGTGCAGAGTACTGATAAACCAGATAGAAGACATTAAAATCTATCCAGTATTTTCAAGAGCTACCTTCACATATCCTGGCTGGTTATTACACACACTTTGGGATTCAACTTATTTATCACCTTCTACAAAGGCTTTTCCTATAAGCCTTCTCCTTCTCCCTGGTCAAATGCCCATTTATACGTATTTATAGAATCATTCTCGTTCAAAATATTTATAGAGAATTCCTATGTAAAAGGCACTGTGCTAGAAAATACAATGAATGAGAAAACACCTTGCCTTCAGGGATATTACATTAAAGAGCTATTCATTCCATAAGTAACTGCACAAATAATTATTTCCTTGTAAATATGAATAAGTACTTGAAGCAAAACAGTGTGAAATGACAGCAATGTTCAAGAAGTGTATTCTCGTGTGAACAGAGGTGAGAAAAGGTTCTCTGAAGAAATACTGAAACTGAGACCTAATGAATGAGGAGGAAATTATCAGTTGAAAAAGTACATTAAATCACTCCAAAAGACCCCAGCTTATGTGAAAGTTCGAACATGGGAGGGATCGTGGTGTCTTCCAAGAGATTTAAAAAAAAAAAAAAAAAAAAAAAGGCCACTGGGCCTAAAAAAGAATTAAGTGAACAGGACTGATTCAATGTAAGTCGAGAGAAAAGCAGAAGCCAAATCATTCACAGCCTAATAGACCATAACATCTTTGGATTTTATCCTCAAAGCAATGAGTTTAATGCAAGAAAGTGACACAATGAGAGTCCATTTTCAAAATGTGAGTTAGGAAGAAAGACAGACAACAAATCATCAAATATTTTTTAACAATAAAAACTAACAAAATCAAATAGAAATTCTGGAATTAAAATTTATCCAACAGCACACTGAACTGACAGAAAAAAAGAATCAGCAAATCTGAAGATAACATGAGTAAACATTATCCACTCTGAATAAAATTAAATAATAAAAAAGGGAGGGGGGGGACCAGATTAAGACACTTGCTGATACCATCAAACACACCAATATATACATAATACAGTTCACAAAAGAGAAGGGGGGGGGCAGAAAAAGGCAAAAAATACTTCCCAGATTGATCAACATTGATCTACATATCTGAGAAGATCATCAAATACCAAGCATACAACACCAAGAAGGATAAATTCAGATATACACATCTAAACACATAATAGCCAAACTATTAAAAGCCAAAACAGAAAAATCTTTAAAAAAGCAAAAGATAAACTCATTTCTTTTCCAAACTGATTTAAAGGGTAAGTCCATTTAAATAATAATTATAAGACTACAGAGTAGAGCTTATATAAAAATGTAACATATATACTATAACATTAGCAAAAGTATGTAAGAAGGGAAGAGAGCTATACTGAGGTCAAGTTTCCTAGGTATTAATAGAATTTGGGTAATTTTACTCTGAAGTGCAATATTTTATGGTAAAGTACTTGTTATTATAATCTTCACAAAAACCACTATGGAAAATAAAAAACTCACAATATAGTTCTATAGATACAGTCTACCAAAAAAAAAAAAAAGAGAGAGAGAGAGAGAGACAGAGAATAAATGGTACTAGAAAAAAATACGTACTTGCCACACAAGAAGGCAGTAAAAAACAAAAAAGACAGGAGACATATAGAAAATAGCAAAATGGTAAGCATAAATCCAACCACATTATTAAATATATTAAATATATATGGATTAAACATGCTAATCAAAAGGCAGAAATTATGAATAAGGCTAGTTTTTTTTTTTTTAAAGATCCAAATGTGGGGCACCTGGGTGGCTCAGTGGGTTAAAGCCTCTGCCTTCGGCTCAGGTCATGATCCCAGGGTCCTGGGATCGAGTCCCGCATGGAGCCCTGCATTGGGCTCTCTGCTCAGTGGGAAGCCTGCTTCCTCCTCCCTCTCTGCCTGCCTCTCCACCTACTTGTGATCTCTGTCTGTCAAATAAATAAATAAATCTTTTTAAAAAGAGAGAAAGAAAAACAAATGTTACTAGGGACAAAAACTAACACTTTATAATGTTAAAAGTTAAATTAATCAGAAAGATATAACTGTTATAAATATGCATGCATCTAAGAGTCCAAAACAGATGAAGTAAAAATGGACAGAAAAGAATTTCAAGCTGACTGAAAATGTAAACAACCTAATTAAAATTTCTGAGATGTAGCACTACTTAGAAGGACTTTATAGCTTTAAAGACCTATGTTGAAAAGATCTCAAATCAATAACCTAAGCTTCCACCCCTTAAGATGAAACCAAACTAAATGATGAAGAGCAAACTACAAAAAAGAATGCAGAGGAAGAAGCAAAAACCAATTAAATAGAAAATTTAAAAAGAGAAAAAAATGAAGTCAGAAGTTGGTTCTTTGAAAAGATGAAATTGATATTTATCTAGACCAACTAAAAAAAACCAGAGACACCACTATCAAAATAATGAACATATCCATCACTCTCAATTAACAATTCTTTTTTTTTTTTAACATTTTATTTATTTACTTGAGAAAGAGCATGAGAAGGGGAAGAGTCAGAGGGAGAAGCAGACTCCCCACTAAGCAGGGAGCCCAATGTGGAACTTGATCCCGGGACCTTAGGATCATGACCTGAGCTGAAGGCAGACATTTAACCAACTAAGCCACCCAGGCACCCTCTTTTATTTATTTATTTTTTTTTTAAGTGGGCTCTACACCCAGTGTGGAGCTTGTACTCAGAACCCCAAGATCAAGAGTCACATGCTCTACCAACTCATTCAGTAGGGACCCACAGTTAACAATTCTTTATTTTGCCTTCATTTTTGAAATATATCTTCACTGGGTACAGAATTCACTTGACAAACTTTCTCTCTACATATGTTAAAGGTGTTAATCAAGTCATCTTCTCTGCATCGTTTCTAACAAGACATCTGACATCATTCTCAGCTTTGTTCTTCTGTGTCTGTCTGCTTTTAATTTTAAGATTTTCTCTTTAACACTGGTTTTGAGATTTTCATGTCCCTTATGCCTGGAGTTTGTTGGGTTTCTTGGTCCTGTAGAATATCTGCATCAAATCTGGAAAGCTTTCAGGCATTATTCACTCAAATAATATTCAGTCCCCCTCTTCCTTTCCCTCTTCAGGGCACCCAATTACATGGAGAAAAACTGTTCTATAGCTTACTGATGTTATATTAATTTTTGCTTGATTTTTTTCATCTCTGTTTCATTTTGGATAGTATCTATTGCTATGTCCTTCACTTCTTTAATCCTTTCTTCTGCAATATCTAATCTGCCATTATTTTTCATTTCCCATACTGTAGCTTACATCTCCGAAGTTCAATTTGGGTCTTTTGTAAATCTTCCATTGCTCTACGTAACTCTACATAATGAATACATTTTCTATTAAGTTTTAAAGCCCTCAGCCTTTCATTTTAACATCTGTGTCAATTCTGGGTGGGTTCTGAATGACAGATTTTTACTTCACTGTAGGTCATATTTTCCTGTTTCTTTGAATAAATGATAATTTTTTATTAGCTGCTGGCCACTGTGGATTTTCCCTTATTAGACAGTAGATATCTTCTTAATCCTACAAATACTGGGCTTTGTGCTGGAATGCAGTTATGATTCTTGGAAGCAGCTTGATCCTTTTGGGTCTTGTTTCTGAGATCTGTTAGGATGGGTCTGGAGCAAACAATTATTCCACAGTAATGGTGTAAGATTCTTTAATATTCTACCCAGTGCCCCATGAGAAAGGTTTTCAAGACCACGTGTTAAGAACAGACACTATTCCTAGCCCTGTGTGAGGACCAAGAATGTTTCCCCTAATCCTTTCAGTGGGTCTTTCTCTCACCTTGCATAGTTTCTCCACAGCCATGCACTAATCACTACTCCACTCTCTACACAGCCATCTCCTCTCTAGATAAGAGCACTAGACATTTGGCAATGATCCTGCAAGCTCTAACTGCAGGATTATTGGTCTTGCTGGATTCAACACCATTTTTTCAACCTGGAAGTTTTGCCACAATTCATCTGCCTGCCTTCTTCCTGAGCCACAAGCTGGGAACTCAAGACAGGAAGCTGGGCAATCTTAAAACTCACCTTTTCTTTTCTCAAAAACCACTGTCCTTCCCTGTATAACATCCTGTGTCTTGAAAACCACTGTTACATAAACTTTGTCTGTTTTCTTAGTTTCTTCAGGAAAGAGGGTAAATACAGTCCCTGTGGCCCGTCTTAGCCAACCATGGAAATCCTAGGGTTTTTTGTTTGTTTTTTGTTTTGTTTTGTTTTTATCCCCTTCACCTATTTCACTCACCCCCCAACTCACCCTCCCCTCTGTTAACCCTTTGTTTGGTCACTATACTAAGAGCCTGTTTTTTGGTTTGTCTCTTTTTTTTTCCTTTGTTCATTTGTTTTAGTTCTTAAATTCCACTTATGAGTAAGTGGAAGTCCTAGTTTTAATGTGGCTACTGGAAATTTTTAAATTACATATGATGTCACATTATATTTCTACAACACAGTGTTATTTTACAGTCATTAGAATTATATAATGCTGAAATCCTCTAAGAAAATAGGGTAAGGAGGCTAAAAAGGCTGACAACCAAGTCTCAATAAACTTCAACATTTAAAGGTCAAGTGGAGGGGCACATGAGTGGCTCAGTGGGTTAAAGCCTCTGCCTTCAGCTCAGGTCATGGTCCCAGGTTCCTGGGATCGAGCCCCATGTCAGGCTCTCTGCTCAGCGGTGAGCCTGCTTCCCTTCCTCTGTCTCTGCCTGCCTCTCTGCCTACTTGTGATCTCTGTCTAATAAATAAATAGAATCTTTAAAAAAAAATTTTTTTAAATAAAGGCCAAGTGGAGAAGAAGGAGCTGGCAAAGTAGACTTAAAAAGGTTAACCTAAGAATTAGAAAACTAAGAGAAGCACAGTGTCATTGGAATAACAGACAATTTAGGAAAGCAAAGTTTGTATGAAATAGTTACTGAAAATTTTGTGTATGTATATGTACGTGTGTGTGTGTATATATATATATATATATATATATATATGTAAGTTAACAAAAGAATATTAAGAATAAGAAACATGTTTATAGCAGCAACGTCCATAATAGCCAAACTATGGAAAGAACCTAGATGTCCATCAACAGATGAAAGGATAAATAAGGTATGATACACACACACACACACACACACACAGGAATACAATGCAGCCATCAAAAAACCCCCAAATTTTGCCATTTGCAATGACGTGGATGGAACTAGAGGGTATTATGCTAAGTGGAACAAATCAATCAGAGAAAGACAATTATCATATGATCTCTCTGATATGAGGAATTTGAGAGCAGAGCAGGGGGTCATGAAGGATAGGGAGGGAAAAAATGAAACTAGATGGGGCTGGGAGGGAGACAAACCATAAGGGACTCTTAATCTCGGGAAACAAACTGAAGGTTGCTGGGAGGTGTGGGGGGAGGGATGGGGTGGCTGGAGGATGGACAGTGGGGAGGGCATGTGCTAAGGTGAGTGCTGTGAATTGTGTAAGACTGATGACTCACAGACTTGCGTCCTTGAAGCAAGTAATACATTATAAGTTAATAAAAAGAAGAAACATTATTGAAAATCCAGTTAAGATTAATAACAATGAATCCATTTTAGTTACCAATATGCCCAGAGTGTGTGGTTTCTTCCAATAGCACTCAGTTGCCCAGTTGTCTGCCTCTGTCAGCCAGAAATAATGGAAACATGGATACTCCAAAACAAATTAGATAAATTAATCCAGGCCTGGAGTTTTGCCAGGTAAATGTGATAAAAGATCAGAAGGGGGATTAAGGTATCTGCCAAAAGACTTTGCGAAATGATGGATCATGAAAACTAAGATAAACAGAGAAATGGAAGACAGCTGAGAGATGCTAAAGAGAAAAATGGAGGAAAGTACAAAATAATGGCACTTTCAAATTGTTTATTTACCACTCCTTCCCCCCTCAATA
The DNA here is from genome assembly GCF_011764305.1 of Mustela putorius furo. Lineage (NCBI taxonomy): Eukaryota > Metazoa > Chordata > Mammalia > Carnivora > Mustelidae > Mustela > Mustela putorius. The sequence goes on along the minus strand of NW_025421480.1, from coordinate 11,682,879 downwards.
ACTTATAAGTGTTTACTGATTTTAGTGAGTCATCCATTAGTTTTATTGAATAGAACAAAATTGACCTGACTTTCTAGACCACACAGTGCAAATTCTACTGGATCACTTGATTTAAAAGGATTATTACCATGTACTGATGTTACATCTATGCCTCTTATTATTTATTTCTTCTAATCTTGCTTCTTGTTGCTTGGGCAAAGATGGGCCTTTCATTAATAGTACAAGTCAAAGCACTGTCCCCTATCCCCGCAAATAACAAACTAATCAACTACAACAAAAAATTCAATTTGGAGTTCTTTTCTCTAATCTCTGCTTTTATTTGTCCTGAGTACTCAACTCTGTTCTCTACTGCCCTTTCGTGTACTTTTCTTTTGTAGGGGAATGAGTTATCACTGATCTGGACTCAAGGTAAGTTCTTTTACAATACAATTTGACTGTATTTGTGAGCTTTTCACTCACCAATAAAATAGATATGTTTTCATTAATCAGAATAATTTAACAGTATCTTATATGGATTAAAAATCAATTTAATCAAGGGTAGTTATGACTCTTCAGTAATACAGAATAACTATTCTGTAATGATTGGCTACTACCCCAAAAAAGACAGAGACTACTATAAGATAATATCCTATAAACAGAAGACATCCATGTAATACAAAGTATCATGAAGTCCTCAATTAATTTTTTGAATGTAGCAAGTATTCCCATTTCAAGGTGCTATTTAAAATGATTGCATTTAATCAGCAGGGTGGCTTGGCTGTAAAGAAAACCTTAACAAATTTAAAAAAATTGAAATCATTCAGAATTATTTGAACACCATGGAATTAAGCTATAAATCAGCAACAAGAAGATAACTAGAAAAATCTCAGCTGCTGGGAAATTAAGTAGTATGTTTATGATGCTTAGAAATATATTACTTAGAAGTAACTGACATGTACAGTAGACAGACTAATGAACCCCTAAAAAAGGCTATGTCCTAAACCCAGGAACCTGTAAATAAATTACCTAACTTGGATAAAGTGACTTTACAAATGTGATTAAGGTTAAGAATCTTGAGACACGGCAATTATGCTGGATTATCAGTGTAGGCCGAACCAAATCATGTCGGTCCTTAAAATCAAGTAAACCTTCCTTGCTCAGAATCAGGGTGAGATGAAATTAGGCAAGAATGATCAAAGGGATTTAACACTGCTGATTTACAAGATGAAGGCAGGCATGCAGGCAGGCTCTAGAAGCTGGAAAAAACAAGGCAACAGATTTTCCCCTGAAGTCTCTGGAAAGGAATACAGTCCTGCCCATACCTGTCCAGTAAGATTCAGGTCAGATTCCTAACCCACAAAAGTTTGTAGAAAATAATAAACTGTTGTACAAAATAATAAATTTGTGTTGCAAATTTATGGTAATTTGTTATAGCAGCAACAGAAAACTAACAGGATAAAAACAGTATTTTGAACTGATAACAATGAAGATAGGACATATCTAAACCTATGGAATGTAGCTAAAGCAGTACTTAGTGGGAAATTCATAACCTTAAACATAAAAAAAAAAAAGCCAAAAGTCAAATATGTAAACCCCTAATTCAAAAAGTAAACATCAGACCTAAAGTTAAGTAAAGAAAATAAACAGAAATCCATAAAATAGAAAAGTAACATACAATAGTATAAATAAATATGCTAACATTAATAAAACTAGCAAATCCTTAATATGCTGATTAAGAAAATAAAATAAGTTACCAACATCAGGAAAAATTCAACAGACATCAAAAAGACAAAAGGATGCTATAATTAATTCTACAATCAATAAATTTTGAGGGTTTGTACCAAAAGCAAAGGCAACAAAAGCAAAAATAAATAAGTGAGACATCAAACTAAAAAGCTTCTGCACAGCAAAGGAAACTACCAACAAAAGGAAAAGGTAAACCTACCAAATGAGAGAAAATATTTGCCAACCATATATCCAAAAAACGGATTAATATCCAAAATATTTAAGGTGCTCATCCAACTCATTAACAACAACAAAAAAAGATTAAAAATGCACAAAATCTAAATAGACATTTTTCCAAAGACATACTAATGGCCAATAGATACATGAAAAGATGACTAATCATCAGAAAAATGCAAATCAAACCCACGATGAGAAATCACCTCACACCTGTTAGAGTGACTGTTATCAAAAAGACAACAGATAACAGGAGTTCACAAAGATGTGGAGAACCGGAAGCCCCTGCACATTGTTGGTGGGAATATAAATTAGTGCAGCGAACTATAAATATGTAATATATATATAATATAAATTGGGGTGCTTCAAAAAATTAAAAATAGAACTACTGTATGTTCCAGCAATTCCACTTCCAGGTATTTATTCAGAGAAAACGAAAACACTTAAAAAGATATCTGCAACCCCATGTTCACTGTAGCATTATTTACCACAGCAAAAAATAGAAACGACCAAAGTGTCCATCAATGGATGAATGAATAAAGAAAATGTGGTACACACACACACACACACACAGCTATAAAAAAGAAGGGAATCCTGCCATTTTCAACAATACAGATGAAACTTGAAGGCATTATGCTAAGTGAAATAAGTTAGACAGAAAAAGACAAAAACTGTGTGATCTCACTTATATTTACAATCTATTAAAAAAAATAAAAACCCGCTCACAGCCACAGAGAACATACTTGTCATTGCCAGAGGCAAGGGCATGGCAAATCAGCATGAAGGGGGTCAGAAAGTACAAACTACATCCAGTTATAAACTAAATAAATCCAAGGGATATAATATACAACATAGTATCAGTAGTTAATAATACTGTATTGTGTATTTGAAAGTTGTGTAGAGAATGTATCTTAAAAGTTCTGATCGCAAAGAAAAAAATTTGTAATTGTATGGTGACAGATGTTAACAAGACTTACTGTGGTCATTTTGCAATATATAAATATATCAAATCATTATGTTGTATACCTAAAACCAAAATAATGTTATATGCCAATTTTATCTCAGTAAGAATAATAAAGCACAGGAGCAGAGAAAAAAATTAATTTGACCATTGGTATGAAACAAATTCTTTGAAAAATACAAATTACCACTAAGTTGATAAAAGAAGAAATATATACAGTTTTAACAGTTGGATATCGAGTAAAGAAATTAAACCCAGTATTAAAACCCTTTTCCTAGACTTGTTCTTAAATTTGTTAACTACGATACCTACATTATGGATCTGTAAAAGAATGACCTTATTTTCTGGAAATGTTTATTACATAAGGGTCAAAGCCATGATGTCCATATTTACTTTTAATTCAATAAATACGTTTGTTATATGTGTGTGGAGGGGATATACATGTATATATAGATAAGACAATAACTATGAAAAATAAAAACACACACATAAATCTTAGCAATCAAGTCCAGTAATATATATAAAAAGATACGTTGCAATCAAGTAGGTTTATTTCAAGAGTGCAAAGACTACTGAATATTCAAAAAAACAGTAGGTGTGGAATCTCAAATCTGGAGGCTAATGACAGCCACCCAATTTCAAATCTCCCCACATCGTCTTTCAAAACCAGAAAACAAAACAAATGAAAAACTGGGGGAATAAAGACAATCACAAATGGCCCACACCTTGAGCATTGCTAAGAATACCATAACCTTCATACCATCTGTAAATAGAGAAATAAACCAAATTACAACAGAGTTCCAAGGGCCCCACTATTGCAGGCCTGTGAAGGTAGAAACCAGGGGAGAAAGAGCTAACAGCAGAGCCCTTAAAAAGTATATGGGATACACAGGGCTTAAAGAACGCAAGAGAAACAAAACAAAACATAAACACCCCCAGAAACAGAAAGTCCAATTAAATACCAAAATATAAAACATAAACTGGGACTTGGTAGTTTGAAAACACAGGCTATAAATAATAACGAAGAGTTGAGTGTGAGTATAACCAAACATGAGAGCGTTGGTAAAGCTTTCCTTCCGGGGAAGAAAGAGACCTTATATAGAAAAGGGTAGGAGGTAACAGGAAAGGGGTGCAGAGAGTAATAGAAACGAAAGGAGAAAGGTAAGGAGCCTATAAAGCAAAGGAGAAACACCAACCACTCCCCTATCCTCATCCATAAAAGAAAGTGCACAGAAGAGGGGTGAACAGACAGAAGAGGACATAAACTGGAACCATATGCTCACAAGAAATAAGAATACAAAAGGCAGAACTCTTGCCATCAGAGTGCTGTTAGAGATCGGGACAGCAATTACCTTCGGAGAGGCATTAATTGGGAAGGAAAAGAATGAAGCTTCAAGAGCGCTGGCCAAGTTCTACTTGTTAATCCAAGGACCAGTAAGGTAAGTGTGCTCCACATTTGAAAATGTATCAAGCTGTATAGTTACAATATGTACTTTCCTGCATATTCAATTAAAAGAAAAACAAAATAGATATGCTTGTTCCCTACAGCATCTAAATCCAGGGAACATACATGAGAAAACATATAAACCATGGCAGGGGGAGAAAGCACATTAAGGGTCTGTGAGGGGTTAGGAAGGGTGAGCAGAGGATGACATTTTAATTCTGTTTTGTTTCTGCCTAATAATCCTTTCTCATTTTGGTCCACTCCCCTCAAACTATAGCTATGCTAATCAGTCCATGTGGTTCATTAGGGATAGTTCTGCCCACCTCTGGAGAGATGAGTAAATAACCTATACCTAATTAGGTTATTCCCCTGCTAGAAAAACAAGGTGAAGGAATGTGACCCATGCTTTTACAGGAGCTAGGGGGAAAACACCCTCTTCCTCTAGAACTCAGAGGAAAAAGCCTCTATAAACCTATAGTTGCTGGGGGTTATCTTTCACACCACCTGGAAATAAATGCAAATCATAGAAAGGGGACTGAAAGAAAAGGCCGTGTATAAAAATAAGCAAACAGGCATAGAAACTATGTGACACTTCTTAAACACCCGAATCTAGCCATATGTAACTACTCATTCATGTGGGCTAAAACACTTTCTATATGAGCTTCTTTGAGTTGGTTCTGTTAACGCGTAACTGAAAGAGTCCAGTATAACACAAAATTTGAAAGGACTGATCTGAGTAGAGGATAATTTAAAAAGCAACTCTCTCTTCATCTGTGAACATCACAACCAGAGAATCTAAAGTCTTTTCTTAGTCCATTCTGGCTGCAAGAACAGAATACCATGAAACTTATAAACAGAAATTTATTTCTCACAGTTCCAGAGGCTCAAGGGCCAAGAGCAATCTGGTGCTGGCTTCCTCATTCATGGATGGCTAGTCTCACTGTGCCCTCACATGGTGAAAGGAACAAAGGAGATCTCTGAGGTCTTTAATGGCCACTAATCCCATTCATGAAGGCAGAAGCCTCAAGGCCTAATCATCTCCCAAAGGCCCCACCTCCAAATATACCCACCATCACACTAGGGATTACTTTTCAATATGAATTTTGGAAGTCACATTCAGTCTATAGTACCTTCTCCCTGAATCCATATCGTTTCTTCTGAGAGCACTGCACTTAGTGGTGCTTTTCCTGTTACAGACACTTCCTAGATAATTAAAGGAAAAAAAAAAAAAAAGGCAGGGTATTGATGGGGACGGGAAAACAGAGTAGATGACATATAATTACTTTCAAAACTCTATTTTTAAAATCTGAGTTTTACTGTCTTAAAATGCTTTCTTCTAGCAAGTTTCAAAACAGCTAAGATCTAATAATTCCTCAACTGAGGCAACTTATTGAATTACAATTTACTGAATTATAATGAAGAGCACATGTTTTATTTTAAAACAGAAAAGGCAGGGCACCTGGGTGGCTCAGTTGGTTAGGCATCTATCTTCCACTCAGGTCATGATCCCAGGGTCCTGGGATCAAGACCTGCATTGGGCTCCCTGCTCAGTGAGGTGTCTGTTTCTCCCTCTGCACTCTTTCTCTCTCTCAAATAAACAAATAAAATCTTTAAAACAAAAATGGCTATGGAAAGCTTTCATTAAAAAAATTCTGAATTTGTTTTGTACTGCTCTTTGAAAAGTAAAATTGCAATTTACAGATTAAGATGGACAAGCAGGTTCCTACTTCAATGAGCACCCCATCTTTTCCAACTATATTACAGTGATGAACCAAATAGTCAAGAGTTAATTAAAGCATAATTAGGTTTAACTATAAGATAAAAATCTCTCTGGCATGTGGGATTTGTTCCAGGAATGCAAAGGTGGCTCAATGTAAAGAAAATCAATGTGATATACCATATTAACAGAATGAAGGTGGGGACACATAAACATTTCAACTGAAGAAGGAAAAAGCATTTAACACTCTTTCATAATAAAACCATGCAGAAAACTAGGAATAGACAGAAACTTCTTCAACATGATACAGGGCATCTATGAAAAACTAACAACTAACATCATATCATACTCAATGGAGGGGCGCCTGGGTAGCTCGGTCAGTTAAGCATCAGACCCTTGGTTTCAGTGCAGGTCATGATCTCAGGGTCATGAGATGGAGCTCCATGCCCTGCTTGCGATTCTCTCTCCCTCTCTTTTTTGCTCCTCCCCCCATTCAGGCTCTCTCTTTCTCTCTCAAATAAATACATCTTTTAAAAAATATATATCATACTCAATGATAAAAGATGGAAACCTTTCTCCCTCAATTCCAGAATGAGCCAAGATGCCTCATCTCCTTTGCAGGGATGAGTAAGTAACCTGAAAAACAAGGTGAAGGCCTGTGACCCAGGTCTTTCCTGGAGCTATTAAACATTTCGATGGAAGTCCAAACCAGAGTATTATGCAAGCAAAAGAGATCAAAAGGCATTCAAATTGAAAAGAAAGAAGTAAAACTACATCTATTCACAGAAAACATAATCTTACAGAAATCTCAAAGAATCCGCCAAAAAACTACTACAGTTAATAAATGAATTCAGCAAGTTGCCACATACAAAGATAAAAACACAAAAATCAGTGTTTTTACACACCAGGAATGAACAATCCAAAAAGAAAATTAATGAAGCAATTCTAATTATAATAATAATCAAAAGAATAAATACCTAGAAGCAGATTTAATTAAGGAGGTAAAAGGCATACATTGAAAATTACATAACACTGCTGAAGGAAATTAAAGATGATCTAAATAAATGGAAAGACATCCTATGTTCATGGATTAAAAGACATTTTTAAGATGACAATACTCCCCAAATTTATTTACAAATCTAATGCAATCTCTATCAAAATTCTAACAGCCTTTTTTGCAGAAACAGAAAAACTGACTTTCTAAAAGAAAAAGAAAAATATTAATAAAGAAAATACCAACTATAGCTCTTTTTTTAAAAGGTGATTTTTCAGCTCTCCTTGGGCTTAGATGTAGTTTGCACAGACATGTCTAAATGCACCAAGAAGGTAAGAATCTTGGGTAAATACAGGACCCATTATGGTTCCTCCCTCAGGAAAATGGTAAAGAAGATTGAAATAAGCCAGCATGCCAAGTACACGTGCTCCTTCTGTGGCAATACTAAGATGAAATGACGAGCTGTGGGGCTCCTCCATAAAAACAGTACCCAGTGGTGCATGGACCTAGAGCACCACTTCTGCCATCACAGCAAAGTTTGCATCAGAAGACTGAGGAGCTGAAAGACCAACAGAAGTTCTACCATCTGAAACATTGCTATACTATAAGAAATGGGTTAATTTATGTAACAAAATTTCTTTGGGTTGTTGATAAATTGATTAGTTAGAGCTTCTGATTTGGGCTACATTAATTATGCTTTCTCAAAAGACTTGGAAACTAAAATTCCTTCTAATTTTTATTGAAAATAAATAAATAAAAGGTGATTTTCAATTTTTATAGAGTTGTAAGGGGACCGAAAAAATCAAAATAATATTGAAAAAGAACAAACTTCTCAAAGAGGATCATAAATCAAAACAGATAGAAGCTAATACATTAGAAGACAATATGATTACACCACCACTGCCTATTAAAATTACAGATTTTGGGAGCACCTGGGCAGCTTAGTTGGTTAAGCAACTGCTGACAGCTCTGGTCAAGATCCGGGAATACTAGATGGAGCCCTGTCTTGGGCTTCCCACTCAGCGGGGAGTCGGCGATTCCCTCTGTCCCTCCGCCTGCTCATGCTCTCCCTTCCTCTCTCTCTCAAAATAAATAAAATCTTTAAAAAATAAACAAATAAAATGAGACTACAGCTTTTGGTGTTGTTAGACTCACACTATATCATACTTTGTAGTGAAGTGGGCAGTCCCTAAAGGTAAATGGGCTGGACAATATTTTCTTAATGTCTTCAAAGTTAACAAACACAATAAACAATTCAAATAAATTTTTATTTTTAAAGTTATACATTTTTACTTCTGAAATTCAGCAATAAGAAATCAGGTGACTTGCTTCCCTTTATCAAACATAAATTTACTACTACCTTTCCCACATATTCCCATATATCCATTCATTCTATTCATCCATATATTCATTCTAAATCAAACAAGGTTATACTTGGGTTTCTTAATACTTGAGTCATTTTTATTCAAAGCAATAAATCAATAACCCAAATTACCTTTTACAATACTTGAGTATATATCATTATGAATGCACACAAACACCATATTCATAGAGCCTGGACACATTCTAGAACCAACCCTACAATTTTAAGCTAATCTAAGTGACTCAAAGAAACCTAGAAATATATGTGGGTTTGTGGTCTCCCCAGGAATTCTATTCCTCATTGTGGAAAGGGGAAAAAAATAGTTAAGACCCAGTAAGAGACCCAGAATGATGTGGTACCTCAACATACAAAGTCACCGTTTTAAAAGTAAGTCTGGACATCTCCTAGGACAAGGATGGTGTAAACTAAGAAAAATGGCTTTGTATTGCTCATTATACCATCTACTAGGATGAAAACTGCAGAAAACTGTCTGCATTTCTTAGCTGAGTAGTAACATCAGAAATAGTCTCACTGGTCAAAAATATCAAGACAATCAAAGAAAACTCAGGTTATCAACAACATTCAGGAATGTTTTTCAATGTGAGATTTATAATGTATGCAGAAGATTTAAACAGAAACAGAGCAGATCTTATTTTGAAGGGTCATCATTCAATTCTGTATTTTTATTTAAAAACCATTCCATAATCACTATCACAATACCTAGTACATACTACTAACAAAAGCTTGTTGAAAGCTCAACTGAATGGACAGACGGCTGAATGAGCAAATAAAACAAATGGGAGGGAAAAGAATGATTATCAAAATAAAGTTTAAAAATATCGATACTCTCTGAAGACTAGTTTCTTCCTCATTTTAAAAGCTACTCTGATTAGTGAAGAAATGTATGAGAAGTAACATAGGCACAGTGGAAACAAGACAAGACTTGAACTCAAGAAAGATCCAGATTTAAATCTTAGCCAAAACTCTTAGTGGCTTGTGTTGTGGACCAAATTGTTTACTTTATACAAGTCTTAGTTTTCTCTACCTATAAAATGGGGACTATAGTATCTACCTTACAAACACAATAAACCAGAAATTTTGGCACCTAGAACAAACTAAACAAAACCAGTTCTCCAATCAACTCTGTAATTCATAATGTAGCCCACAGATGGGTGTTACTAACAATGCTCGCCATCTGGTAGCTTCCTGTTTTAAATAATTATTCTTGCTAACTAGGTGCCAAGCTTCTAGAATCATTACATTAAATGTTTGCACCCTCTAAATTTCAGTGTCCTTAGACAAAGCCAGTATGACCAGCCATAGCTCAGATTATAGGTTAGTTCTGAGGGTTAAATATAATGTTAACAAAAACCCCTGTACAGTGACAGACATATAATAGACAATAAATCAATATTACTTAAATATTTTATTAATACCTTTAAGTCACCCATTTGCCCCTCTAAATTCTCACAAATATTCTAATAAACCCACACCAAGAATGCAGATTAATCATATCAGGCCATTGCAGAAATATATAAGAAAGAGAGAAGTGAAAGGATATGTATTGGAAACATTCTTTTCAAAGATTCAAGTTGATTCCTTCAATCTTGATTTTTGGATTTTCTGTCTTAAATACATAGAGACCTGATGACGTAAAAGAACAGAAGGTACCTCAATTTCAAGAGCCACTCCTAGATTAAGGAAACAAGTGAGGTGTCAGGTTCAAAAGGAGAATTCAAAGTTACCACTATCAGGGTATGCTTCTTCTCTGCAGGATGGGCAAATAGAACTGCTGCTATTGTGTTCTGCCTCTAGTCTCAGCTGTGCAAACACCAGTTAAGTAAGAAAAACATCAAGCCATCTTTATCAGATCTACAAACAACCCAGATAAACTCCTTTAGGATGAATAGTTTAGTTAGAATGAATAGTTAGTATTTAGAATAACAAAATTTGCCAAATCATAAGAGCCCTGTAAAAAGCATCCCTACTTAAGCTCTGAAAAATCATTTTCTCTGGATTATCAGATATCCAGAAGTAATGATTTTATTATAAAGTATTATCAAACCAAACCAAGGTCACAGATAACAATTCTATTTTCTTTTTTCCCCCACAGGCAACCACTCTCATAGCAAGAGTTAATTAAAAAATGATGCAGAGGTATTACTGGTTATAGTGATGTTTCAATAACAGCTTTACTAGACTAAAGCAAACTTCACCTAAGAAAACACCTCTTCTACTCATAAATGTCAAGTCAGGTCACAAGCTAAAGCCCCCAGTTTCCTCACAAATTAAAGAATAAATTCATCATACTCAACATTACACTCAATGGTGATTTGCTGAAAGCTTCTTCTAAGATCAGAAACAAGACAATGATGCCCATTCTCACCACTTGATTCAACATAGTATTAGAAGACCTTGTCAGAGCAATCAGACAAGAAAAAGAAACAAAAATCATCCAAATCAGAAAGGAAGAAGTAAAACTGTTTCTATTTGCAGATAGCATGCTATTATATATAGAAAACCCTAAAGACTCCACCAAAAAACTGTTAGAATAACAGATGAAATCTGTTAAAAATCATAAATAAGAGAAATTGAAGACAAAAATAAACAGAAAAATATTCCATGCTCATGGATTAAAAGAATTAATATTGTTAAAATGTCCATAATACCCAATGTTATCTATAGATTCAATGCAATCCCTATCAAAATTCCAATGACATTTTTCAAAAAGTAGGAAAAAAAATCCTAAAATTTGTATGGAACCCTAAAGGACCCCAAATAGCCAAAAAACCCTCTGAATAATGAATGAAGCTGGAGGCATCACATTTCCTGATTTCAAACTATATTACAAAGCTACAATAATCAAACCGGTATGGTACTGCACACATAGATCAATGGGATAAAACAGAGAGCACAGAAATAAAACCACACATATATACTAGGTCTCTTCAATAAATGGAGAAAAGGGACGCCTGGGTGGTTCTGTTGGTTAAGCAGCTGCCTTCAGCTCAGGTCATGATCCCAGTGTCCTGGGATTGAGTCCCACATCGGGATCCTTGCTCCACAAGGAGCCTGCTTCTCCCTCTGACTCTGCCTTCCACTCTGTCTGCCTGTGCTCGCTCTCTCTCTGACAAATAAATAAATAAAATCTTTAAATAAATAAATAAATAAATAAATAAATGGAGAAAAGTCTCTTCAATAAATGGTACTGACAAAAAAAACAAAATATCAACAAAAATAAACAGCTACATGCAAAACAATAACAGTAAACTCCTATCTCATACCACACACAAAAATTAACTCAAAATAAATTAAAGACCTGAACATAAGACCTGAAACCACAAAATCCTAGGGGAAAAAACAGGAGGGGTAAGCTTTCTTGGAATGATTTTTTGGATTTGACACCAAAAGCAAAGGCATCAAAAGCAAAAATAAACAAGTGGAACTACATTGAACTATAAACATTTTACACAGCAAAGGAAACCATCAACGAAATGAAAAGGCAATCTATCAACTGGGAGAAAATAGCTGCAAATCATATATTTCACAAGAGGTTAATATCCAAAATATATAAAGAACACAAAATCTAATAACAAAAAGCCTCTAAACAATTTGATTAAAAAATGAGCAAAGGAACTGAAAAGATATTTTCTCAGATATAAAAATGCCAAACAAGTACATGAAAAGGTACTTAACAACACTCATGATCACGGAACTACAAATCAAAACCACAATTAGATATTACCTCACACCTATCAGAATGTCTATCAACAAAAAGACAACAGATGGGACCCCTGGGTGGCTCAGTGGGTTAAAGCCTCTGCCTTGGGGCACGTGGGTGGCTCAGTCGGTTAAGCATCTACCTTCAGCTCAGGTCATGATCCCAGAGGCCTGGGATGTAACCCCACATCGGGCTCCCTGCTCAGCAGGAAGTCTGCTTCTCCCTCTCCCACTTCCTCTGCTTGTATTCCCTCTCTTGCTTCTCTCTCTGTGTGTCAAATGAATAAATAAAATCTTTTAAAAATATGAAGGGGAAAAAAAAAGCCTCTGCCTTCGGATCAGGTCATGATCCCAGGTTCCTGATCAAGCCCCGCATCGGGCTCGCTGCTCGGCAGGGAGCCTGCTTCCCCCTCTCTCTCTGCCTGCCTCTCTGCTTACTTGTGATCTCTGTCTGTCAAATAAATAAATAAGATCTTTAAAAAAAAAAAAGATAACAGATAACAAATGCTGGGCAGGACATGGAAAAAAGAGAGCTCTTATACACTATTGTTGGGAATATAAATTGGTGCAGTCACTAAAAAAACAGCATCAAGGCTCCTAAAAAAATTAAAAATAGAACTACCCTATGGTCCAGCAATTCCATTTCTAGGTATAAGTCTTAAGGAAACAAAATCACTATCTGAGAGAGGTACCTGCACTCTAGTTTATTTCAGCATTATTTACAACAGTCAAGACATGAAAACAACCTAAGTATCCACTAATGATTGAATGGATAAAGAAAATGTGATATGTGTACGTACACACACACACACACACACACAAATATTATTAGGCATAAAAAAGAAGGAAATCCTGCCATCAGACACAAGAATGGACCTTGAGGTCATTATGCTAAGTAAAATACATTAGACAGAGCAACAAATACTAAATTATCTCATTTATGTGTAGAATCTAAAAAGAACCAAACTCATAGAAGAGACTGGTGGTTACCAGAGGCAGGGATGGGGGTCGGTAAAATGGGTGAAAGCAGTCAAAAGGCATGAACTTCCACTTATAAGATTACTGAGTTTTAAAAATACTGTATCATATATTTGAAAGTTGATAAAAGAGTAGATCTTAAAAGTTCCCACTGCAAGGAAAAAAAAAGACTTGTAACTATGTGAGGGGAAGGATATTAACTAAACTTATTATGGTAATCATTTCGCAATACAGACATGTATCAAATCATGCTGTACCTTTAGTACTATGTTAATGTCAATTATAGCTCAATAAAACTGGGGGGGGTGGGTTAAACCAATAATGTCCATACATCTGTTAGGTGATAACTGGTACACTTTTTAAGATTTTTTTTTTTTTTAAATTTATTTAGTCAGAGAGAGAGAGCGAGAGCAAGAGCGAGCACAGGCAGACAGAGTGGCAGGCAGAGTCAGAGGGAGAAGCAGGCTCCCCATGGAGCAAGGAGCCCGATGTGGGACTCGATCCCAGGACGCCGGGATCATGACCTGAGCCAAAGGCAGCTGCTTAACCAACTGAGCCACCCAGGCGTCCCAATGACTGGTACACTTTTAAAAGCACCAAAAACACTGCCCTGACATTACATTTGACACATAGCTATAAGGACTAAAACAAAGGTTATTTTACACACTGGTTAAAAATTAGAATTCTGTGATTGTGGTTCCCGCAGTTTGTATGAAAAAATTGATCACGTTATAAATAAGCAATAAAATGCTAAAAGCAATTAGTTGAGTAGAATTTTTTGGATTTGATGGCACATTAACAACAAAAACCAATCCATGGCAGGAATGGATATTGTAGTTTCAGAAAGACAAGCATATGTTAAATGGGAAAAACATGTTTAAATGATAACATTCCTTGAGACAGAGATCTAGTAGATTTGGTATCAAGTCCTAGTGAGAAATAATTCACCATCATATCACAAAGTAACTAACTAAATGACATTATTCAGTTATTTGCTGAAATGCATCCATAATTCTCATTTTGAAGCAATGATTTTTATTTTTCTGGTGCCATCAAGTGGTAACATTATGAAGTGCTCTCAGTTTAAATGCAAATAATTTTTCAACAGAAAAATATCACACCGATTATCCATGTCACTTAAATACTAGTGATTTTCCAGCACAAAATTATCTAAAAAGAAAAGGGAAAATATCAGAGCTAACTGCAGCTCATCCCGATTTTAAATTCCCAATCCAAAATTAGAGTTAAGACAAAGAATAAAAAAAAAAAAGACAAAGAAAAATGTGTACATCTCTAAAGACTAGAACGCTCTACGGGCAAACATAAAACCCTAACTATGATACTGCTTGAGTAACAAAATGACGTATCAGTCAAACCATGAGAAATGTTCCCTCTTAAAACTCCATTACAGGGCAGTAAAAGAATTATTTTTAAGGCAAAAGCCCAAAAGGACAAAGAGATTAAGAGAGAAGACTGCAGCAACATTTTACAAGCTAGAAAACAGATGGATGAGTGGTTATTGACTTAGGAAGCTCAAGAAAGCTGCCTGACTTATATGACACCGTAAATCTCTCCAAAAGTTTGGGAACTGGTAGCACTGCATAGCTGTGGAAATCAAAGTAAGGGCTAAAAACCAGAAAATTAGTCAAAATTCTGATTAAAAAGCACAAATACCACTCCACTGCAGTTTCATGTAATTAAAAGTTTCATGTCATTAAAATTAACTCCCTCTTCAGTCCATGCAGCCAAATATTCATCTTATACCACGTTAGAAGACTGAAAGTTCATCCTCTAATAAAAAAAAGAAAACTCCGGACAGGACACAAAGCAAAGTGAGGGGGAAAGTACTGTAGTAAAAAAGTGTCAGTGCTACAGGAGACTATGGTCCTTTGAATGGCACTAACAAGTCAAAGTTCACAGAACATCAGTAAAAATGACGATTTCCTGGAAAGCAAACCACTGGAAGAAGGTCCTATCAAAACTTTGATTACTGTGTCCAGAAAGTCACATGACTAACTGAGGTATGCTTCACACTCTTTCCATAAGGAAAAGAAAAATGCCTAAAACAAAAATCTGATGCTTAAAAAAAGGCACGTCCTACTTATGACATTCAGAAACAATCAGCTCCCAGGACACCCCAGTAATTAGCTGAAAATTTATGACAACTAACAAAGAACAGAATAGTAGGCATATCAAGAACCTTTACATTTCATCTCCTCTCTTCAGGCCAGCAAGAGCAAATGCACGAGGGGCGCATCTGCCTTTGGCTCAGGTCATGGCCGAGCACTGCCTCAGGCTCCCTGCTCAGCGGGAAGCCTGCTTTTCCCTCTCCTGCTTGTGTTCCCTCTCACTGTCTGTCTGTCTGTCTGTCTCTCTCTCTCTCTATCAAATAAATAAATAAAATCTTTTTTTAAAAAAGGAGTAAATGCACTAAAGAATCTTTGTGAGTACCTGAGAGATGAAGGCCGGTGAACACTAGCCATGTCAGAAAAAAACGATTACTGTTCATACAAGAGACATGGAGATTTGATTTTTTTAAAACCTTTTGTTGGTTAACTGAACCAAGTAGAGGGTGAAGCAGTTTCATGTAATTAAAAGTATAAACCCAACTGTAGGCTTTTGGGGGGCGGCAGGGGAGAGAACACACATAAGCGGGGCTGGGGCAGGGGAGAAGGAGAGAGAGAATCCTAAGCAGGCTCCATGCCCAGCACAAAGCCAGATGTGGGGCTCAATTTCACATCCCTGAAATCACGACCTGAGCCAAAATCAAGAGCCAAATGCTTAAGTGACTGAGCCACCCAGGCTCCTCCAAAATGTAGATCATTTAATCTTCAGTAATTTCTCATTTTCAGTCTTGTTTTTAGAGGATTATACACAAGGTATAATTTTCATATATACACTTTTCTTTCTAGATATAAAATATATATAAATATTAAAATATATAAAATATAAATACAAAAACATTCAAAACATATTAATACAGATAAAATTGTACCTTGAACACCTTCTAGGAGTAAATCAACTCCTTTCCTATAAAAATTGGAAGCAGCTTCATAGTCATCTTCTTCTTCTTTTTTTAAAGCCAGCTTTATTAATTCTCCTGCTTTCTCCAAATAATCTCTCTTGCCAAGCTTGGATTTTAAACTGCCAGGAAAGAGGCTGCGACTTTCCCGTTCTTCTTCTGGTTTGTTCTGTTCGCTGTCAGAAGCAACAGCCCCTAGTGCTGAAGGATCCGAAGAAAGATTGAGACCAAAAGTTCTAACGGGAGAATTTTGATTGGAAGCCATTCCATCATCTAACTCAGCAAGAGAATCCGCGTCAACAGTAAGAGATACCAGATCACTGTCACTGGAGAAACCTAGAAATATGAGCACAACAGTAAATAGCTATTAAATTAAGAATCAGCCAAAAAGAATACAAATTATGCTGACTATTCATTTGTTCAGAGTATCCTAGTCGATTAGAAAGACTGTCACTGCCTGATAGAGATCAGTGCCTGGCAATTTGTTTCTGCTTACTTCATTCATTTCCCCACTCAATGTAAGCTCTAGAGGCCAATCTCCTTTGCCTTAATTTTCACACTAAAACTGAAGGCAAGTCTTTACACCTAGTCTTGTTGTCAAAAAGAAGAGCCTATACCAGAAGATCTTGTAACACCATCATTATGATCAAAGGAAGAGAATAAGAGCTTCAGGGTAAGACAAAAACAAGTGCTTGGATCTCAGCTCTTAAAACTTAACTATGTGACCAAGAGTGAGTCACTTAATAATATTACTTATTATGCAAGACTTCAAATGAGGAACAGAGTTAATGCATATAAAGCATAATAGACTTATCATTCAATTACAACTATTATAGCAATTATATAATCATTATTTAACCATTATACAATGTACCCTCACAGAGGTGTGCTTTTAGATAATCATCCAAATCTGGAAAATGTATGCCATTTAGTCGTGGGTCTTTTATTATTTTTTAAGGACTAAATTTTTAGAAATCTTTGATTCAATCTCTTTTGGAGAGATCTTTGGTCTATATATTCACCTCTTAGTTTTCCAAAAGAAAATGAATTGTATTGAAATATTCAGCAATGAAAATTCTTTCTCCCATTTCATAGAACTGACTTTATGGTAAATGAACATGAAGTCTTAGATCTCCCTTTACATTCTTAAAATAATTGAGAGCCTCAAAAGAACTTTTTTTCTTAGATTATACCTGTATGCATTTACCAATCTCAATATTTAAACAAACTGAACTTTTTTTAATTAAACACTAAACCCCATTACATGTTAAAATAATTTTTATTAAAAATAATTTATTCTAGGGGCACATGGGTGGCTCAGTGGGTTAAAGCCTCTACCTTCAGCTCAGGTCATGATCCCAGGGTCCTGGGATCGAGCCCCACATTGGGCTCTCTGCTCCGCAAGGAGCCTGCTTCCTCCTCTCTCCTTGCCTCTCTGCCTACTTGTGATCTGTCTGTCAAATAAATAAATAAAAATCTTTTTTTTTTAATTTTTAAAAAAATAATAATTTATCCTAGGGGCATCTGGGTGGCTCAGTATGTTAAGCATCTATCTTCAGCTCAGGTCATGATCCAAGGATCCTGGCATCAAGCCCCATGTCAGGCTCCCTGCTCAGTGGGGTGCCTGCTTCTCCCTCTCCTTCTGCCTCTCCCCACTGCTCCTGTTCTCTCTCTCTCTCTCTCTCTCTCTCTCAGATAAATAAATAAAATCTTTAAAAATAACAATAATAATAATAATTTATTCTAGGGGCATCTGATGGCTCAGTTGGTTAAGCATCTCCCGTCAGCTCAGGTCATGATCTCTGGGTCCTGGGATCAATCAAACTCCACGCCAGGCTCCCTGCTCAGTGGGGAGCTTGCTTCTCCTTCTCCCTCTGCTGGCTCATGTGCTCTTGCCCCCTCTCTCTCTCTCATGTATGAATAAATAAATAAAATCTTACCCAAAAAAAACTCACAAAACTATATTCTCCAAAACAAAAAAGTGACACTGTTTTAAACCTTTTTAACAGAAGGTAACTAGATTCTCACCAGATCCTGTACTCAATCTGTTTTCATATTGTTTTGGTAGAAAGATTTGAGGAAAATCTGACGCAGATATGTAATGAACATGGGGTGAGTATTTTAGTAGCCTTTTTGAATATTTATAGATATTATTTTTTGATACTACACCAAAATTTGCCAAGTGGTAGTTTCTTAAAGCTTAGTTGCCATGTAGAATATAAATTCCTCTCAATGAAATTTCTGTTTCTGTTACATTTGAATCCCTTGGTCTGTCTTGCACACCAAATGGCTCTTTTATCCATGCCTGTGTTTGTAACTTCACACACTGGGCATTTTGAAAGTACGGGTTCCCTGCATTTAACTGCTCTTCCAAATACTGACAAATTTCATGATCACAATATTCCCCTCAACATCACATGTTACTGTCATCATCAATCTCATCAGAATATTTTCTTTATATACTGTGAAACTGTCAAGCTCAAAGTAGCAGATATGAGTTCTTCAAATTCAGGCACCTGGCTGGCTCAGTCGGTACAGTTTGTCATTTCGAACCCCATGCTGGATGTAAAGATTAAAAACAACAACAACAACAAAACCAAGTTCTCCAAAATTTGAATTTGGAAATGAAAACTCACCATTTTGCCACTGGCAACAAATACTGTCAGTTGTTTTCCCTAAAGTGTCAGCTCACTTCGTTTGCTTTTGAAAAAATAGTCACCAAATACCCAAGCCTAAAATAATTAGTTTGTTAATGGCTCTTTCAAGCGAAAATGGTATCCCAAGAGCAAAGCAGCTAGTTCATGGCTCAAGCAAGTGCTTCTCCTCCGGACAACCACAGCAATTCAGTATGCAGAAATGCAGAAGTGTTTGATGCATACTTCCATTTTGCCACACAGAGTATCAAAAAGACATGTACCCAAAGGTTGAGATTTGATAAAAATTAATACTTTTTATTGCTTTATCAAGGGTATTCTTAGGCAAAATTAGCACTGGCATTACTGCAAGCACATGCAAGGATTCCTGCTACCGTCTGTCCTAGTCCTGCCTGAAGCTCGGGCGAGCAGTTTCACCTAACATTGCTTCTGCATCATGAGTGCAAATGTCAACACAAGTGAAAAAGGCAAATAATTTCCCAGATTATTATAAAATGTTTCTGCCGTGGGAACCCCCTGAAAAGATCTCCAGAATACCCAGGTATCTGAAGACCATACTTTGAGAGCCACTGATCTATATCATTCAATAAGATTGATAACAGAGCTAGGTAAAAATTAAGTTTGGGGTCTGTTTCACCACCTAATATTGGCTTTCAAGTTTCTCAGGAAAGAAAATATATTGAAAGGAAAATTTTTCCCTCAGGAACATACACAAAGCCAACTTAAAGGTGGGTTAGACTATACAACTCTAGATCAGGGATCAGCAAACTTTCCTTCTGAGGGCTAGAGAGTGAGTATTTTAGGCTTTGTGAGACGTATGAGCGATGTCACAACTGATCAACTCTGCTACTGTAATACAAAAGCAGCCACAAATAATACGTAAACAAATAAGTATGACTATGTTTCAGTAACACTTTATTTATGGACGCTGAAATTTAAATTCTATATAACTTTCACATGCCACAAAATAATATTCTTTTGAATTTTTTCATTCATTTTAAAATGTAAAAACCATTCTTAGCTAGTAGGTCATATATAAACAGGTGGCAGGTCACATCTGGCCCAGAGGCCATAGTTTGTCAACCCTTATTATAGACTCAAATTGCTTACTTCGTATCAAATAAAATAAGTTAGGGTAAAAACATGTTACTGGCAGCTAAACTCTAGTTTCAAATCAGCTTCAGACACTACTTTGGCACCCTGTCAACATATCCTGTTTTCAGGGTTTTTTTTTTATCAAATCCTTAGAATGCCCAGAAAGAACTCATTTTATTCCCTAAAAGCAAAAGACTTCATTAAATCCACAATCTGAGATGAGATTCCTTGGACCTAGTGGGAATCTTCACTCTCTGACATTTCAACTGTACAGACTACACTTCAAAATCAAAATCTTTTACAGCAGCCTACAAAATTATTTATCCACCATTCTGAGAAATATATAAACTTTAAAAGAGATTTTTTTAAATAATCTACAAATATTTTATATATCCCAATGTATACTTAATTCCTTAAATGGGGGCTTTATATAACCTGGTCCATTGATATTAATAAACAAATAGACAAAGCTTAGAAAAATAAGTTCTGGTTTATACAGCTAACCATAAAATAAAGGAAATGCTGTTATAGATCTTTTGTCTGCTCTCTGGTGTCTTGTCACTATAACCTTCACATCATCTATCACATTGTACTGTTTCATGTTTTGCCTGATTTTCCTTTCTAACAAGAATAATACCAAAGGGCAAAGGGGTAAAATTATGTGTACTCAGTTTC
Organism: Mustela putorius furo; assembly: GCF_011764305.1. Taxonomy (NCBI): domain Eukaryota; kingdom Metazoa; phylum Chordata; class Mammalia; order Carnivora; family Mustelidae; genus Mustela; species Mustela putorius. The sequence continues at coordinate 11,662,318 of NW_025421480.1, read as the reverse complement.
TTGGCTTTTGACCACAAAAATCTAGTGACATAGTCTTATTTCCTCTCTTACCTTTCCAATCGTATTTTGTTAGCAACGGAAATCATGATTAAATAAAATTAAATCAGAAGAATAAGACCATCAAAACACCTAGGAAGAAAGTTAGATAATGAAACAAACTAATAAATAATAATAGTATTAAAATTGTTTCTTTTTCAAATTCTACCTAATTCTACATGAAGAATCTTTCAAAGTGAGGAAACAAAAAATAGTGGGTTAGGATGAGGAATTTTTCTAGTCCAACTAGGAAAAGTAAAGGGAAGCAAAAAGATTTCTGATTTAATCTTTCTGGAGAACAATTCGGCAATATATATCAGATGCAAAAAATTCTTATATCTTTGACCCAGAAAATCAGCAATTTATATCAGAAACAATCAGAGGTATAAAAGATCTATACATGAGAATATCCATCACAAAAATTAGTGAAAATTTGGAAATAACAAATTCCTAACAATAGATTCTGGCCCATCCCATTGAGAAAATATTATGCAGCTATTAAAAATTATGTTATAGAAGAATGCTTAATGCTAAAGTGTTTATTATCTATGATGCAAAAACGACAAACTCTAAAGCAGTATACACATATACTATAATTCCAATTTTAAAATGAAAACAGAGGGGAAAAGGCTAGAGAAGTGTATCAAATATGGACAGTAATTTTCCCTGTACGGTAAGATGACAGGTTGACTCTCACCACATTCCTTTAGGATGGCAAGCTCTTAAGCCTCGGTATCTGAAGGATTTCAAAGGAGATGCAGTGAGGGCTAAAACTGTAAGTTTGTTGGTGAATAAATCTGTGTTATACAGATACAATTTATACAATATAGGCCCGTATGACTCATCCAGCAGCCAGTGCCAAGAATTCCTAACTTAAGAGAGAAGTAGGAAGTGACTATAGACAGATGTTTGACACAGACTAACCCCGACATTTCTTCCTTGCCTATCTTCTTCCTTCACCCTACCCCCCCAAAAAAAGCATCCTACCTGATCTGAAAAGACCAACTCTATCATATCGCAACTATACACTGCGACTAATCACCTTCTTGTACTCTCTGAAATCTTTCCTTCTGCATTTAAGCAACTTCTGAATCCCATTCTTCTCAATGAAGTATGCCTCAACCAACTCAAGAACACACCCCTTTCACCACCGCAGCAAGGAACCATTTACTTACACATGCACTCAGAACCTAGTTTGTTCACCTTATAACCTTAATATATCTACTTTTAAAAGTGCTTGAAATCACAGTCCTGTCATTCAACCTGTTTCATACAAAGCTCCATATAAATATCACATGAAGTGGAAACGAGCTTCCGAAAACCCAGAAAGAAAGTTAATAAGATACAGAGAGCAGCCAACAAGTAAGAGGTTCTCAGGGTGAGTAGGAAGAACATTGTAGATAAGGCAGGGCAACAATTGACAAGTCAGAGACTCTTTGTCAAAAGTTAAACCAACCTGAAGTCAATCCATGTTTAAAGGGGCCCTCTGGAGCCATCATGAGAGTAAAAGGTACATGCTTCACCAACACCATCAAGACAAAAACCTCAGCCTTTTGGGGAAGAGATGGGAGGGGGAAGAGTCAAAGGTTCTATGAAAGCGTTCTGCCTCCAGGTTCATATCACAGAGATTTAAGTCTCAGGGCTATTAGAGGGCCCCAGGTGACCAGTTAAAAAGCAGCTACAGACATGAGGGGTTTCTATAGCATCCCAGTTCACCTACCTACCCTCACCTTCTGTGCTTTGAACTGCTCAGAGTAGGGCAGTCTAGTGAAATCTGTCTAGGACACCACCTCTGAAAGACAGGCACCGGGGGAAAAGGTGGAGTTGCTATAGAATAAATCTTTATACTATAAACTATCAGAAATCTGTATTTGAAGACCATCTGCAAAAAGAGATCAGTTTCCTTTAGAACAACAGGTGGTCTCTCATGGTCAACTATATATAAAATACATGGCCTCATTATTATTAGCTGATAGCTTTCACTGAGCACTGAGGTTCACTCAACGAAAGGGAATTTCTACTTTTCCTAGTAGCAATGACTCATGCTTCACACACAAAGCAAAATATCTAGCCAGGAGAACAAAGGTCACCCTGAAACAGAAGACATACATATCAATCTCCATTAAGAAACAAGCCCTTATTAATATGATTTTAGGTGAAAATGTAAACTTAAAACTTAATGCCAATTAAGACTCCCATACTTGATTACCAACTTATCATTTAGAAATAGCTACTGTTACGAAAAAGTACCATTCCTTTGATGTTTCACATTTTTATAATGTCCTGGGGACAAGTCTTTGCTTTACCCTTGAAAATTTATGAAAAGAGCACCAGTATATTTACTGCATATTTGGTGAAAAACAGAATGACCTCAGAAAACAACACATCAATCAAAATTACAACCATAATACTGCTACCTTATCGCGAGCAACAAAGATCTATGAGTTGGCTTCCCTTTCTACCTAATGAACTTTTCATGCTGCTATTCTCCATAATCTTCTCTGCAAATCAGACCTGCTACCAGCATACAAGTAGCTCACACTGAGCTTTCTATACCAAATATGTATTCTCACTGCCTCCTTCTCCATAAAATTAAATCTCTTCTTTCGAAATATACTATTAATTGCTGCCGACTACCTAGAATGCCTGGACTGCCTTGGGCACATGGCTTTACTTCTCTGAAATTCCAATTTTTTAATTGTGGAATAAAGGATTTATTTGCATCATTCTTAATGTTCCTTCTACTCTAAAACACCTTCCACGGCATATCATAAATTTTTAAAATCTTCCCCATCCAATCCCTAACATCCTAATAGCTAACACTATCCTCAATAGCCCTAGGGTTTTTAAGAGTCAATAGTTATAATTTGTATCATTTGTTTTACGTGTACACATACAGTAACACATTCTCATTTGTATTTTCTTGAGAATAATGATCTATTCTTCTTTCCCTATTTATTTTAAGCTCCCTCACCAGAGAGAATTCAGCTAATACAGGACAATGAATAACATAAGTAGATAAGCACTTAAGAGCAAAAGGAACTTCAAAGTGAATATTCTCATAATACAGGAGGGCCTACAATCATTCCTATAACAAGATTTGGAGTTCTCATGGCACCACCTAGTGGATGTTTGCACTAAATTCTACTTTAAATTACTTTTAATTAGGCTTTCTATATTTTGTCATCTTACACCACTTCTATGTAGTGCACAGACTTGAAGTCCGCCTAAAAAATAGATTTAGGCTATTAAGTAGCCAATCAACTGAAGAATATTCCTTTTTAAAATGATGCTGCCTCAAAGCATTGCCTTTAAATCAACTAAATGAAAATAACACAAATAATAAAAAAGAAAGATATAATAATAATAAAATGGTACATTAACACAGAAGATTTTCTTCAAACTTAAATAACTATATGCCCTTTTAATTAGTCTCCCCTAACAGTTTAAAAGTAATCAACATTATACAGTTTAATACAGTTTAATCTTCATGCTTTAATGGAAAGAATTATCACCCCGCCATCAAATAAAAACACAAATCTTGAACTGAAAGTGATTTCAGAGATCACTTATACAGACCAGCAATGTACACCTCATTTACTCTAAAACGGCTAACTCAAGACAGCTTAATAGATCCTTTCTTATGTCTACAATTGCTACATTTGAACCCCAGGGAGCTCTTAACCCACAATTTACTACAAAAAAAAAAAAAAAAAAAAGAGGAAGAAGACGACCCAGCTACCCCAGGAGACATTTAAGAACATTCACTCTTAAGATCTACACATAAGAAGTTGATCTCTCAATTTGTATTTGCGGTTATGATCACCTAATTATTTTCTCTTGTTTGGTGCATACACCTGGAAAATTTCCCTCCCATAATTGCAAAGAAGTCAAGTAACCTATTAGGGAGAGGAAATGACACAGGTTACCAGATGAGAGTCTACCAACATCAAAGGCTCCAGTATCAAGGCCAGCATGGCAGTAAAGCAACCTACATCCTTCAAACAGGCCAACAGATGAGAGAAACATGTCAAGAAGCTCAATTCCAATGCACCATTTTGGCCAGATTTCCACAAATGTCATAGTAACTTCATAGCTAAGTTTGACCAAATGAAAAGATGCAAGTTTAAAAAGGAAATAAGATGTTAGCAATCAAGTCAATCTTGATTTAATTTAAGTTTAATTTCTCTGGACAAAGGAGATAAAGAGTGACCAACATTTTATTTTAAAAACATAAAACAATATTAACTCTTTATCTAAAACCTACTGAATAATTTTATAATTTTCAATTTCATGTTAGATAAAATATATTTACATGTTAATTACCAAGTTACTGGTTTTATGAAACCTTTTCAAAGGGGTTTCCTCTATCCCACTACTATCAAATAAAGATAGTTTAAAAAATAAAAAAACATTAATCCAGCTCCTTATGTTTCCCTCAGAAAACTTTCCTTCAAGGTAAATTAAGACCTGTTGATTGCCTTTTTACGGTACTAATAAAAATAATGATCACTTAGCCTCTACATCTGTTCTCTGAGAGGAGATATACTTGCCATGTCATTCTAACTCTACTGAAGGACACTGAAACACAGACTATATATTAAGATTTGCCCCTCTGGCACATTTCACTGGCAGACTAAATCACAAGTATGAGAAATGAATACACCTTTGAAACACCATTTAAAATACTACACTCAGAGGAGTTGTTAGGAAGTGAATCACCTCCTCACATTTTGGCTCTAAATCCAAACCACAAGCACTTGCCACCACATCCCTCTACAACCCTCCATTTCCCTGCAGTACCTGTGGGGCTTGGCCAGCTGCCAGCTTTCCCGCTCTTGCTAGGAGAGACCTTCTCCCTTGGCTGTCTGGGGGTTTGCAGACCTTTTGGTAGGAAAGTATATCTCCACTTACCCAGTATGCCAGACAATCTCATGATATTTAAAAGTCATTTCCCCTCTCATAAAATAATGAATTTGCGAGCTGCCTGACACTCTGATCTGTATTTGTCAACAAGGTGTCTTTCAGCAGGATTCATTAGTCAGGCATAAAGGTTTTTAAAGGGAGAGGGTAAAAAACATAAGCATTAACAGCCTTTCTAGGTCCACATTTTGCATTCGTCATGGATCACAGCAGGTTTCAGAGATGGTAATACAGCAGGAGAACCGAACTAAACACAGAAAGGATAAAATGCCAGCATTACTTTTTGGCAGTGTAAGGCTTTTCCAGTTTGCCCCCAGTCTCTCTCATAAAAGCATATTCCTAAAAGATAAACCCTTCCAAGGAAAACCCATCTTTTCAAAACTTCAAAGGCAAATCCAGAAACAACTGCTTTAGGTAGGGCAGCCCACACCATCTGTCCCAGTGTGCCAGAGGTGGTCCTGGTGTATGCATGTGGTCTCACTGTACTTATTAAAGCATCCTCTTTACTTCTCAGAAGTGTGTGTCCCACTTTGAACAATAAATTACAAACTCATCCTAGCTTTAGGTAATATCTTATTTAACCACGTTTTTACCACAGCCACATTTTTTTTTTAAGATTTTATTTATTTATTTGACAGAGAGAGATCACAAGTAGGCAGAGAGGCAGGAAGAGAGAGAGGAGGAAGCAGGCTCCCCACTGAGCAGAGAGCCCGATGCGGGACTCGATCCCAGGACCCTGAGATCATGACCCGAGCCGAAGGCAGCGGCCTAACCCACTGAGCCACCCAGGCGCCCCCCACAGCCACATTTTAACCCTGAACTGCTTCCCATATTTTAGAACACCAGCCCAAGAAAACACATTCCTAATAATAATGTTCCTCCCCTTCTCTTCCAGATGATAACAAAGCACAAAAAACCTCTGTATCATTCCCATTCCTGATGACCTTACACTGAAATAGGTTCCTAAAACACACATCTCCCACCATAGCTGACTCACACCTACTATAAAAAAGGCTTATTATAGAAATCGAAAGAATATAGCCATCCCCAAATCATGCAACCTTTGATTTCTGTAACAAAACACAAAAAGAGAGAAACTAAAAAAACGTTCTACAATTTCCAAGAACTGTACTCCTCACTGAACACTTTCCTACAATCTTTCTATTTGTCCCACAACTGGATGTCACCAAATCAGCACATCTACAGGCAGAAGATACCCTCTCCCTCTTTCTCAGGAAAAGAGTATCTCTGGGGCAATAGCCAGATCAAGTTATCCCAGATAAAGTTACCTACCAAGGAAACCGGCTCTAACAACAGAATCCCCCTGGGAACCCAAGTAGGGACTAGATTTTTCAAAGCCTGGCAAGGACCTGCAGATCAAAACAGGTTACAAAGAACAGGTATTTGGGGGACGCCTGGGTGGCTCAGTTGGTTAAGCAGCTGCCTTCGGCTCAGGTCATGATCCCAGCGTCCTGGGATCGAGTCCCACATCGGGCTCCTTGCTCAGCAGGGAGCCTCCTTCTCCCTCTGCCTCTGCCTGCCATTCTGTCTGCCTGTGCTCGCTCTCTCCCCCTCTCTTTCTCTGATAAATAAATAAAATCTTTAAAAAAAAAAAAAAAAAAAAAAGAACAGGTATTTGGACTATAGAGGAAATTTTCCAGTGTTTTCCTATGACCTTAGCTGATTCAGTGTAGAGTCAAAGATATTGAGGACCTAATGGAAAATCCCTGGGCCTGAGATCCCTGTACATTACACAAAACACTAGGTATAAATGAACGGACTTCGTTTTTAAGTCAGTGGGAGCCACCATGAAGCACAAGAAGAGCTAATCATTTCTCAAGTGGTGGCAACAAAAGAAAAACAAATTTTATGAGACTGACATGCTACCTACTACACTAACAAGACACTTGAGAACCAAATTTTAAATGCTCCAGCCTACACAATGAATGGGAACTTGCTACTCCTATCAAATTAAGATAGGAAGTTACTGCAGTAAATCTGTATCTATGTTCATCTATGTTCATCTATGACATCAGTACATATCCCTACAAATACATCACTTAAATGAGATTATGGCTACCTCCCATATTCAGCATCCTCCTCTACCATAAACTGTTATCCATTAAAGAGATCACGAAATATGCAGTCTATGATTTTACTTTTATATAAAAACAAACTCAAGCCTCCTCAAACAAATCTAATTACCTATATTAAATACTCTCCCTCCAAGTCTTCAAATCTCTTTCTAAATTCCAAAATCCTCCCTGGAATAAAACTAGCTAAAGAAATTTAAAGACCAAAATGTATAGATTTTAAATCTTCATAAAAATCCAAGGATGGCTTAACAAAGGAATAAAAAGAGATTAAGCATTCTTGAATTAAAGTGATTAAAATTTCAAAAACTGCTTTGGTTTAAATTCATGTTATTACAAAAACATACTGAAAACACTAAAACTGCCCGAGGTTTGTTCTTTCTAGGAACATGACTAAACTTTTAAAGCCAGTCTTAAAATTAATTGTCTAAAAGTCGGATGCTGCTGAATAAACTTTAGTAAAATATTCTTTTTTTTTTTTAAAGATTTTATTTTTTATTTGACACAGACAGAGAGAGATCACAAGTAGGCAGAGAGGCAGGCAGAGAAAGGGGGTAGGCAGACTCCCTGCTGAGCCAAGAGTCAGATGCGGGACTTGATCTCAGGACCCTGAGATCATGACCTTAGCCAAAGGCAGAAGCTTAACCCACTGAGTCACCCAGGTCCCCCTAGGAAAATATTCTTAACACTAGACAATAAAACTTCTGAACATTCATTATACCACATTTCATCAAATCTAATATGCCACTGATTATAGGATAAATCATTATTTTACATACCACTAAGAAAGAAAAAAGCTGTCAATTAAATGTAAGATATCATCAACCCAATATCATGCGTATCAGTGATACTAAATGCAAAGAAAAAATTATCTTAGAATTGGTGAAATACTCTCAAATTCCTATAGCCATCTATTCTTTTGCAATTCAAATATGATTTATAGTCGGCAATCGAAACCATGAAATGAAAAAATATCAAAATATCCTACCTTCTGTACTACATTCAGGAAAGCTATCAACGAGGGAATCCGAATAAGCTTCAGCAGGGCCAATCAATTCAGAACCATCATTAATTATTCCACCCTAAAAAGAGGAGAGGAATTGTGTTTCGTTGTTAATGGAAGTATTTTAAAAATGAGTAATAAATGAACAATATTATCTCAATTATGTGTAAGGATTGCAGAAACTATGCATCTGTTGAACTAGATAATAATTGTTTTAAAAAAATAAGAATATCACTACTGATTCATCAATTGTAACAAATGTATCACACCAATGCAAGGTGTTAATAATACTGGAATGTGTGAAGGAGAAAGGGGAATAGAAAAGCACTATGCTTTCCTTTTTTTTTTTTTTTTAATTTTTTTATTTGAGAGAGAGTGTGTGTGCATGATCACAGGCAGAACGGGCAGAGGGAGAGCGAAACTTAAGCAGACTCTGCACTGAGCACAGAGCCCACCAGGCTGGATCTCACAACCCTGAGATCATGACCTGAGCTGAAATCATGAGTCAGAAGCTTAACCAACTACACCACCCAGGTGCCCCTGAAAACACTATACTTTCTGCACAATTTTTCTGTAAACTAAACTGCTCTAAAAAACCATCTATTATTAAAATCTATCTTTAGTCTATTAACATTCAAAAGGAATATTGTGTTTATAATATCATATGGCTTGTTATATGGCATTTTTTTAAAAATCTATCAAAAATACTCATTTAAAAAATGCAAGGAAAAAAAGAACCACTCACCAACTAAAGACTATTTTTTGCTCCATATCCTTAATGACTGGTCTTTCTAATTATTGATAAATGATGGGACTCCATTAGAAGTCATTTAATTTTATCAAATTACAAACTACAATATATCACACAGCACCTCAGTGATTCCAGAAGTACCTTAAATTTGAAAACCACTTGGACATAATAATGTATGTAAAACTAAACAAATTTAAGATATTTGTATTATTTTTAATAAATATAAAATTGATTTCTCCATGTGACCATTATTTTAATTCTATATTTAGGTTTGCAAAGTCAACGCTCAAAAGGCTGTTTTCTCTTACTCTATGTGCAAGTAGAGAATGGAACTTAACCAGGTAAGTGGTGGTGGTGTGATTTAGTGCTGTGTTTTCATTGACTGCTCCAATCACAGGTATGAGGGCTTGTAATCCTTAAATATTATAAGTGAAAGAATAGTTCTCCTGCTCCTTAACACCTTTCCTACTACCTTCCACCAATAGCTCCAAGCCCCCAACCATTATTACCAAGATAGCAAAACCCAAGAGAAACATAAGACTCCTATTTCCTCTCTCCTTCAGCACAAAGAACTCAACAACTCTCTTTATGTAAACAAAAGTCTCCCTGCCTGCTTATCTTTAAGAAGGAGAAATTTTAAATGTTGCTCTCAAATTACTGACTTTGAAAGTATTAATACTTTAAAAGTATTCCAGAGTGTTCAGTAAACTGAAACTTTAAAACAATTACTCTCTTGGGCACCTGGGTGGCTCAGATGGTTAAACATCTGCCTTCTACTCAGGTCATAATCCTGGGGTCCTGGGATCGAGTCCCGTATCTGGCTCTCCGCTCACCGGGGAGCTTGCTTCTCCCTCTGCCTCTGCTTCTCTCTCTTCTCTCATGAATAAATAAATAAAATCTTAAAAAAAATAAACTATTCTCATTACTACTACTATTATTATTACTATTATTATTATTATTTTAATCAGAGACAGTGTGTGTGAGAGCAAAAGCAGGGGGAATGGCAGGCACAGGGAGAAACAGGCTCCCCACTGAGCAAGCCCGATGGGAGACTCGATTCCAGGACCTTAGGATCACAACCTGAGCTAGCGGTAGCCTCTTAACTGAGCCACCCAGGTGTCCCTCAATTCCTCTCTTTAGAGGCAAGAATTTATACCACTTTGTTCTATTTGTTTATTAAAATACTCAAGTCACAGTTTATATTTGAATTCTCTGAAAAAGAAGAGTAGCTATTTCAGACTAAGCCATTCAAACCAAATCTTAAAAAAACCTATGAATATTCTCGAGAATTTTAATACACAAAGCTGATTTATAATCTCATCAACAGAAAGTGCCTTTCAACTATTAACTACCTCTTCAACCATGAGGTGTGTGACTTTAAGTTACCTATCTATAAAATGGAAATATTATCTGTAACTCAATAAGTTGTTAGGACTAAAATATTTCATACATGGGAAGTGTTCAGAACAACATAAGCACTCAATAAATTTTTATTTGTTAATAATATTAGCTGATAGGGGCACCTGGGTGGCTCAGTGGGTTAAAGCCTCTGCTTTCGGCTCAGGTCATGATCCCAGGGTCCTGAGATCGAGCCCCGCATCAGGCTCTCGGCTCAGCAGGGAGCCTGCTTCCTCCTCTCTCTCTGCCTGCCTCTCTGCCTACTTGTGATCGCTCTGTCAAATAAATAAATAAAATCTTTAAAAATAATAATAATAATAATAATAATATTAGCTGATAGAAGATCTGTTTACAAGATAAAATAAAAACAGAATAAAGAATGCAAAAAATGTTTTAGCTCAGAATCCCTCAGAAATTTTAATTACTTAACAAGTGATATTATACAAAGTAATACAGACTAAATATTTAATTAACCAAAGTAATAAAAACTGCTCCATAGGAATTTGAAGGAAGTAGTAGAAAAATAGGCCAGAATTTTATTTTAATCTCCACATTAAATCTCTAAATTAATTGCTGTTTTGATTTCTAGACCAAAAACATTAACCATTTGATGTTCTTCACTATGCAGTAGACAGAAACTCTTATTACACAGCATCTCAGATTTTTATTAATGAACTGTCAAGCTGGAGGGTAAAAGAGTTCAGGTATGATGGAATAAGTAGATTAACAAATGCTCCTCCCAAAAGGCACCAAGTAGAGAAAACTGTCAGGACAACCATTTGAGGGCTCTGGAAATTGACCAAAAACATAAAACAAATGAAGAAGTGGATACCATGAAAAACCATAAAACCACAGGTAAGAATTGTGGGAATCTGTGGCATTCTTGCCTGGGGTTGCTCCCACCTTCCATCCCAGCTGGGTTGCCATGGTAATTATACAAGGGCAAGGCAAGCCTTGAAATTCAGCAGATGCACTTGCAGAGGAGGCTGACACGATTTGGAATGAAGCACAGAAAAGGTCTGCCCCAAAACAGTATTACCAGTAATAGTGAGCAAACCCAGTGTCAACACAGTGGCTCAGCAAACACGAAGCTGCGGCAAGCAAAGAACCAGCATAAGCCAGATATTTCGCAGGGAGATATAGAAAATACACAGCCGTATGGGTTCTTAATATGCTCTCTACCCATCCACACAGGAGAAACCAGAGAGAAATCGAGCTATCTACAATTCCCTGGCAAACTATGATGTACATACACACACGTACACACACACACACACGAAATCCAAGAGATCCCAAAGGAAAGCAAAACCCAGGGCAAACTCAAAAACTGCTTGAACTTTGAAAATACACCAAGAATCATCAGCATGTGGAATCAGAATATATTGGAACAAAGTATTTAATTTTTTTTTAATATTTTATTTTTTTGACAGAGGGAGAGAGAGAGAGAAAGGGAACATAAGCAGGGGGAGTGGGAGAGAAAGAACTGATAGACATTTGAATCATCTCCACTTCTGGCTCTTATGAATAGTGCTTCATTTGGTTCTTTTTATAATTTCTATTTTTTTATATTTGCTATTTCATGAAATCATAGACCTCATACTTTTAAAAATTATTTAATCATGACTTCCTTTAATTATTTAACATATTTATAAATAGCTGCTTTGAAGACTAGGGCTTGTAAGTTCAGTATCTTTGCCCCTTCAGAGTTAGTGCCTGTTGATTGCTTTTTTAGGATTATTTGTTAAGGAACATTTTTCTAAATAGCCAATGGGTCCACAGAAAAATCACAAAAGAAATTTTTAAAATGCATTAAACTGAATAAAAATGAAAACAATGCATAAAAAGTTGTGGGATGAGGTTCAAGCAGTGCTAAAAGAAAAATTAATAGTTGTAAATGCCTATGTTAGATAGAAGAAATATATTAAATCGGTAACCTAAACTTCCACTTTAAAGAATTAAATAATTAGATAAACAGCAAAGTAAATCCAGAGCAAACAAAGGGAAGGAAATGAAGTTTAAAATAAAAATCAATAAAATGAAATAGAGGAAAACGAAATAGAAAATACAGAAAAATCAATGAAACCAGGTTAGTTTTCTTTCTTTCTTCCTTCCTGAGAGAGAGAGAAAGAATGAGCAGGGAGAGGGGCAGAGGAAGAAGCAGACTCTCCCCAAGCATGGAGCTTGATGTGGGGCTCTATCCCAGGACCCTGAGTCATGATCTGGGCCAAAGTCAGATGCTTACCGACAGCCAAAGTGAGACGCTTAACCAAGTGAGCCACCCAGGCACCCCAGCCAGGTTAGCCTTTTGAGAAAAATCAACAATATCAAACTTTTAGCTAGACTGACTATTGAATATTCCTATACCAAAAGATGAATTTAGACTGTTACTTGAACTGTATACAAAAACTAACCAAAAATGGATCACAGACCTAGATGTAAGAACAAAACTTGTAGAAAAGAACACAGGAAACTTTGGATTAATCTAAGAGTTTTTGGATATGACCAAAAAAAAAAAGTGCAATTCAAAAAAAGGAAAAAAATTGATAAATCAGACTTTATCAAAACTAAAATCTTCTGTACTTCAAATGACACCATTAAGAACATGGACAAGTCACACACAGGGAGAAAAATATTTGCAGAACACATATGTAATAAAGGATTTGTATCCAGAACATATTCAGGACCCTTTCAACTCAATAATAAGACAACCCAACCAAAACTGGACAGATTTTAATACACATTTCACCAAATTATGTGAATATGCACATGAAAACAAGCTCAACATCATCAGCCATTAAGAAATAGAAATTAATACTACAGTGAGATACAACTAGAACACACTAGAACATCTATAATTTAAATTTCACACAATTGGTGAAATTGTGTAAGAACCAGAGACTTCATACATTGCTGGGGAATGTAAACAGTACAGTCACTTAAAGAACAGTTTGGCAGTTCCCTAAAAACATAAATTTATCGTAAGACCCAGCAATTCCACTCCTCAGGACCTACCCCAAGAGAAATGAAAACATGTAACTAGTCATAGATTTGTACACAAAAATTTGTTGGCAGCATTACTGGACAAAGGGCCAAAAAACTGAAAACAATCCAAATGTCCATCATTTTGTCAGTGCATATAACAACACGCACTATGATCTCTGTGAGAGAACACGATTCAGCAACATAAAGGAACAGAATACTAATATACGATGTAATATGGATGAAACTCATATCATTATGCTAAAGGAAAGAAACCAGAACAAAAAAACAACATAATGTGTGAGTCCATGTATTTGAAACATCCCACAGAGGCAAATCTATAGACAGGAAACAGGTAGTTACCCAGAGATGGGGGTGGGAAAGGGGGTTGCCAACAACCAGACACAGAGAAACTTGTTGAGGTGACAGAAATGTGACAGTTGCACACCTCTATAAATTTACTGAAAGCCACTGAATGGTACATTTACAATTGTAATGTAAATTTTATGTAAATGTAAATTTCAAAGTATGTCAATAAAACTGTAAAAACACACATAAATATATACATACATAACCAGCAAAGAATACACATCGAAATGCATAGATGAAAAAAATTAGGCAATATAATGATAATTTTTTTAAGATGAGAAATGAGTAATGGAGGCTCAGTATAGTACTCTTTCTACTCTTATGTATGTCAAAAAAAATAATCAAATCAGGGGCACCTGGGTGGCTCAGTGGATTAAAGCTCTGCCTTCGGCTCAGGTCATGATCCCAGGGTTTTGGGATCGAGCCCCACATCGGGCTCTCTGCTCAGCAAGAGCAGAGCTCAGCAAGAGCTCTCTGCTTCCCTTCCTCTCTCTCTCTGCCTGCCTCTCCGCCTACTTGTGATCTCTGTCTGTCAAATAAATAAATAAAATATTAAAATAATAAATATCTTTAAAAATAAAAAATATAATAAAAATATTAAAATATAATAAAAATAATTAATAAGTAAATAAATAAAAATAATAAAATAGAAAGTATAATAAAAATAAAAAATAAAAATAAAAATCTTTAAAAAAAATCAATCAAGTGGCTAGGTAGCTGTTTGCATATGATATCTATCATCAGTGTTTCCCCCAAAACAAAGAAGCACACAAACAAAAATAACCCAAAACCTATTTAACCTATGATATTGTAGCACACCCTCTGACCTAGCTACCTAACAAACTCCCCTCCATACCTTCATCCAAAATGAGAACTAGAAAGCTAGGAGTCACCCACCCAGACTTCTCTGAAGCTAAGGATAGTCCTGTGACCCAGTTCTGGTAAGATATAAGAAGGACTACCTCTAGACAGAATTTCTAGGAAACCTTTTCAAAACCAGCATTCATTCATTCATTCATTTATTCACTCATCAGCCCTTTTCCTTTTACATCCCAAAGCAGGAACCTAAGGCTTTGATGACGTCAGTGAGTTCTGTACCAACACGTCCGATCCTCCTCACTCAACTTCTTGTCGTATGAGACAAATAAGCCCCTTTCTTATTTAAGCTAATATGGTAAACTTCTTTGTTCCTTGCTTGCAGCCAAATAACCCTCAAGGATCCTATTTTCTCATCTGTAGTTAGAGGCTGACTACCACTATTGTGATATTACCACATCAGTGTCCCTATCCTGCCCAGCATACTACTTAAGGTATTTCTACCATATTGTCTAAGATTAACTTGACTTCCCTTAAAGTGCCCAATGTCTTCTTTCTTTTCTTCTATCTCTCATTTCACAAAGCCTAGAAAGTCTCATTCAGCAGCAGTTACAATCAGGAATTCCCAGGTCCAAAAGAAACAGAATGAACAGGTAACTTATATTTCACTTGTTCCAAGTCAGTGGAGCCTGGGTGGCACACTCAGTTAAGCATCAGACTCTTGGTTTTGGCTCAGGTCCTGATCTCAGGGTCGTCAGATCAAGCCCCACATCAGGCTCCACACTGCCATGCGCAGTCTGCTCAGGACTGTCTCTCCCTCTCCCTCTGCCTCTCCCACCTACCCTGTATGCATGCGTGCACTCTCTCTCTCTCAAATAGAGAAAAAAATCAATAAAAATAAGTAAATCAATAAATTGTTCAAAGTCTAACATCTGACTTCTATATGCCTAGACTGATTTTTTTAGCCCTTGGCATGTGTTAATTTTGCATGACTGCCTTTCACAATTTCTATTAAAGCCACATCCTTCTTGCTTAATAATGCTGCCCCTTTTTAAAGATTTATTTGAGAGAGAGCACATGCATGTGTGTGAGTGAGAGTAGGAGGAGGGGCAGAAAGAGAGAGAGAGAACATCTCAAGCAGATTCCCCACTGAGCACAGAGCCCAATGAGCCCACTAAGCTCGATTTTAAAACTCAGAGATCATGATCTGAGCTGAAATCAAGAGTCAGATGCTGAACCAAGTGAGCCACCCAGGTGCTGTCCTTTTCTGTAAGCATAGACCGCTTACCACATAGATGGAGCTGTAAAACAAGAGTAGCAAAGAGCAAATACTGTATCAACTTGATCTGGCCTTTTATCCTAAATATCTGCAGTATATCATAAGCAGAGCCACCTTCATCATCTCAGCCTGGTTTACACAGTAATGAAATATCAAGTGATGAGATCAATTACTAGAAATATTACTGGTGCTACAAACTTTTCTATTACTATTTGTATTTCTGTTAGTGTAAAGTCATAAGTTTATACTATCTTTCAAAAGATCAACTTTCTTCAGTAAGTTAAAGTAGGTCATTAAAAAATAATCTTTTGTAGATCCACTGGCATCAGGGAAATTAAAAATCCCAATACTCACATATTATTCATATATTTCATACGTTCTACCAATTACATTTATACAGAGAGTAGATGTTTAAAGAAAGGAAGAAACAAGTACAGCATAATCACCTAGGTTTTTTCTGGAAGTCTAAAGGCAATAGGAAAATTGTGGTTATTAAAGACACTGATATCAACTAACAACCTGCACAACCGCAATACAAAATAAATTAGAAAATTATTATTTAAAACAGTAAAGCATTCTGGGGCACCTAGGTGGTTGATTTGGTTAAGTATTCAACTCTTGATTTAACTCAGGTCATGATCTCAGGGTCAGGAGTTGGAGCCCTGAGTCGGGCTCCACGCTGGGTGCAGGGTGGGCTTGTGGGATTCTCTCCCTCTCCCTTGCTCCCCCAACCCCTGCTGGCACTCTCTCTTTAAATAAATAAATAAATATTAAAAATAAAATAATATAAAATGATAAAAAAAACTCAGAATGAAAACATTTCATGTCAAGAAACAGTAAACACTAATATCCAATGATTCTCGTCACATGATTTGTACTAACCTACATCTCTAAAATTACACAATAACTATTTTTGCTCTCTCTCTCACACAAATTAGTACAATTATAACAAAATGAATATGAACTTATAGTGGTTTCTATCCCAAAAAGTCTACCACTGAAAGATACCCCAAAAAGTGAAGGCAACAACTAGAATTTCACAATACTTAAATTTTTTTCTAATGTACCTCAATTCTGATGGAGTCAACAAGATAATCTCTAAGCCTTTTGCATCCCTTTTTAAAATCTATGAATCAAAAATCTTACATATTTCTACAGTAAAAACAGAAGATATGTCAAAGACATTGCTGTTCACAACTAACTTCTGCTTATTTTAGTGAATAATGAAATTCAACAGTAAATGACATTCTTTGTTAAAAAACAACTTGAATTCCACCTTACTATAAATTAGAAAACAAAAATATTTAATGAAGTACAAAATATTTCAGAAAGACTACCAAACCTTGAAAAAATCTTCAAGTTGTTTACTGTTGTAAAGAGCGGGGATATTGGCAGAGAACTGTAGCAAATCTTCAGCACATTGTCTTCTCTCTTCAATAACTGTTTCATCAAATCGTCCTAGAATCAAATAAGAACGATGACTTAAGGAAGGAAGGAAGGTTTATGAGAGTTTACGTTCGCAGCTCAGAAAGCAGCAGCAGGCCTCTCGCTGCTTTACTACACAGTCCTCTAGAGTCAAGTCTGTACTATCGGAATCCGCATACTCTCCCCCAAAATAGACAATAGTGTTTCCAACACAACAAGAAACAGAGGTGTGAACCATAAATCAACGGCGCAGGCCTACTTGAAGGCCTGTCCATGTAAGAAACTTAACATTTAATAAGCTGGTTTGAAACTCAAGCTGAAAAGAGATTTCCAAAGAACTCCAATGGTTTTCCATAGTAATTTAATACTGTAATTACTCATATAATTTTCTCTTTCCCACTCTTTTTGATTTATAAAGGAGCTGAAGAGAGGAAATTATGAGAACATCTGTATATCGGTGGGGTCAAAAACCTCAGCTTGAAGCAAAAGAGCTTTGAAGCCAAACTCTATGTGTGCGGCTGTCAGCGTACATGACAGCAGGCCTGTGAGTAAAAAGACGGCCCGCACAGCACTGGGGAGCTCTGATTTACAAGGTGAATGAAAGGTGGTTTTCATAGAATTTTTTTTTAATGCTATATACAATTTGAATGCTGATAAGACATTTTAAAATATGATCATTTTGTACTCCTGTTAGAGCAGATTCCTGGTTGGCATTTCTCACATGCCACGAAATGCTGACTGCAATCCAGGCTTCAAAAGAGGAGCATCGTCCCATAAACATTTTAAGCAGCTTTGCAAAATGTTAACAGAAAACTGAGGCACAAAGAGATTCCGAGTTATATAACCCAAGACAAGAATTTGAAGCTGAACCACAAAACACTCTCAGCTCAATGTGTCTCGTGTTTATGGTGAAGTATTTACTTCATAAAAACGAAAAGAAATGGCTTTAGAGTTAGACCTGGTATAAATCCTAGCTCTATCATTCACTACCTATGAAACCTTAGATCATTTCTTCATTTGTAAAATGGAGAAAATAAACAATATACTTAAGACTCCCAGTTCTATTAAGTTAGCGCTTAATAAATTAATCATGATGCCTTTGAATGTTCAAGTGTCATTACAGTGTCTAACATACGGAGCATACTAATTAACTCATACCTAACTGTAAGAATGAATGGTTTAAAAAAAAAAAAGTGTTAACTGTGGAACATTCTACCTTAGAAAATAGCCATCTTTCATTAATAAAAAGTTTTAACAGTGGTCCATAAACAACCTACTCAGCTAAATGGATGGTTCCAGAGACAACAGTCCTACCAAATTTCATGTATGTGTCCATAGGTACCTTTTCCTAAGGAATGAGCGTGGAACTTTTATCAGCGTCATCAAAGAGCCCAGAGCCCAGTAAAGGTTAACAGGCCAGAGGCAGGCAATTAGAGGAACCCTAACATTCAGGACAGTGCCGTATTGATGCTATATAACAAGCTGCCAGTTGCTAGCCCAGGGTTTGTTTTCACCTTATTCCTTAGTAAAATAATCCCCAATTTCTAACTGTGGACATGGTAACCCAGAGGGAGAAAAAAAACAAACACTACATTCCCAGCTTGCCTTAGAGTTACATGTGGACATGGACTACGTTCTCACCAAAAACATATAAACAAAAGTTATATTGTAGCTTCCTAAAAATCTCTTTAAGAAATAGCCTTTTCTGCTTTCTTCTTGGCCCCTTCCAGGAAGGACTGTGGCGTGGGAGGTTAACAGTGACGAGCAGCAAGACGGGAGCCTGGATTCCTGATCACTGTGGAGGTGCACTGCCTGGAGCTACCTTCAAATCTCATGCCATGAGAAAGAAATCGACTTTTATTTGGTTTTAAGGTTTATCACAAGAAACCAAACCTAATACCATTATGCTAGTTGGTGTTTCTGTGTTCTGTTTTTCCATTATTTCCCAGTTCATATGTAAAATTCAATTTAACTCAATTCTCCTGATGATAATCTAAAATGATGTGCTGGCTTACCTATCAATAATATTATCTGGAAACAAACTTCCAAGCACCTATAGAGCAAATTTTCTGGACAACAATCTAAGTTATTCAGTCTTGGGAAAAATCCACTAGCCAAACAGGTTAAAATGACAACCAATGTCCATTATTCCTTTTCCTGTCTAAATAAGAAATTAAGTATACACTGGTACTTATGATTATAGTCCAATATGTTTATCCTTTAAACACAATTTAATTCCAGTGCCTATGAATTAGTATTAATAATTTTGTGAACATATATAACCTCAGAACAAAAATCCAGAAAATGCACAAAAAAATCATACTATGTTTCTACCCACAAAACCACCTGATACTATCTTCAAATGCATTAACTACTTGCCGAGAAATTTTAATGGAAAACTCACTAATATTTAATAACACCCTAAAAAGTCTCATTCAGTAGCTAAAACAAATACATATTAATTTGGGAGCTTCAATCCTAAATGTAATCAGTGATTCACCCCCCTTCCCTATTAAGCTAGACTAAAATGCTTAAGCAATGAGTACATTAACTTCTAAAGAGAATAAAACACATCTTTATGCATTTCCATTCTACTAAACTTGGACAAGTGGAGAGAGATTAAAGTATTTTTCAGAATAGAGCAAGTACAATCAAAAATAAAGGCTTTTGCAGTAAAAGGTTCAATTACACTGAATCCTATCATCAGAACAAACAGATGAAAGAACATGCTCACTACTTTGTTCCTAAGATATTTCAGAATAACAACAAAAAAATGGATTTGTAGCATAAACGAAACAGAAGCAGATGATTTTAATCCAATAGCTACTAGCCTTAATAGAGTAAACAAAGCCATCTAATTTTAAATTTTAAAAAAAAGTAGCAAGATTCAACAGTCATCCTAATTGTAGTCAACACCCTAGTAGCCACTATTCTCTACTTGCTAGGCCTTTAGTAGCACCTAAACCTCACTCGAAAGCAGCAACAATGAGAAATCATAAACAGGAACTTCTTTATCACTACTTTAAATTTCCATTCACAGGGTCAATGTTTATTGTCCCATGAACAGAGTAAAAATTATAGCTGACTTACAAAAGAAAATACAAACATTTTTCATAAGAAGATTTATTGTGTAGTATTACATAGTATATACTATATTATTTGTATGTGTATATATTATATATAAGCCAGCCTCCACCCTCAGTGACTCAGCAATGCTTTATTAAAAGCTAGGGGAAGGGCGCCTGCGTGGCTCAGTGGGTTAAGCCTCTGCCTTCAGCTTAGAGGTCCTGATCCCAGGACCTGGGAATGAGCCCCACATCGGGCTCTGTGCTCAGCGTAGAGCCTGCTTCCCCCTCTCTCTCTGCCTGCCTCTCTGCCTACTTGTGATCTGTCAAATAAATAAATAAATAAATAAAAAGCTAGGGGAGAAAAAATTAAATTCAAGCATTCTAATTAAGCTGGTAAATCACTCAAAATAAAGGCTCTCTCTGATTTATTAAGCCACCTTTGGGATATTCTTTTTTTTTTTTTTTTTTTTTTTTTTTTTTTAATGTAGAATACCACCCAGATACCAGAGCTTACAACTTTTTTAACATGCAAATGTCAATGATCAAAAACTGGCTATATGGAACAAAAAGCTGCCCTTGACCAGTAAGAAAACTAGCTAGAACAAAGCCTGATGCTGATTCTTAACTGAAGCAAAAATTCATTCAGAGTAAAAACAAAGAGAGGCCAAGGTTTCTGGGTGTGAATTCTTCCCAGTCAACAGCACCAAGAACATACCTCTAAATGAACAAGTTGGATTTACTGCTCCTTGCAACCAGGCAAAATGTATACTACTGGGCACCCTGGAGCATTTCACTAAGAGGGTGTGAGAAAGGACTCACGGGATCTGGGCTTGTGTTAGGTACTTTTGGGAAAGGTTTAAAGAAATGGGGGCTTTGCCCTGGTTCAGATGCTCTTAGGAAGTGGGGATAATTCTATGGGTTCTACAAATTCTATCTAATTCCATGATGCTACAATTTTAATAAATCTTATTATGAGGCAAGATGAATGAAACGAGACTAAGGCTGTGATTTACATGAAGCAGCAGCTGCTGAGATGAAGATATGCTTGATCATTTTTGTGACTTCAACAACATTCATATTTTTGTGCTCAGACAGGATTTCAAAGTGGTCTTGTTTTTGTCTTGATCCAAGGACACAGAGTGGCCTTGTCTAATACTCCTGTTCTGTGCAACTGCTTACGTTCAACAGGAGAACAACATAGCATAGACATGAATGCAAGGCCAAACTCCAGGAAACACCAAGGTCGAAAGAAAAGGTATGCAAGGCCAGTTCTTTCTTAGCTATCAGGAACTGCTTTTCTCTTTCCCATAGGAAAGCAAAGTCTGATAACAGATCTAACAAAACAAACAAAACAATGATCTAATCCTGAGAAAGCAGACAGGTGAACAAAACTATCTTACACCTTTAAAAATGTCATTGTCATGAAAGACAAAAAAAAAAATGCGTAAGGAATACTCAAGATTAACCTAGAGGCATGATCCTATACCCAAAAACAAACAAACCTAAAAAGGACATTTTTAGAACAAGAGGAAATATGAATATGGATAGCACATTTTATATTACTGTATCAAGGCTAAATTTCTTGAGTGTGATATGGAATTGTGATTATAGGGAAAATACGAAGTACAGGGGTGAAATGTCACAATATCTGCAACTTATTCTCAAATGGTTCAGAAAGAAAAAGAGAGATACGTAGAGAGTCATAAAAAATTCAGCAAACTGTTAATAATCAATGAACTTGGGCCAAAAGTATAAAAGTATTTACCACATTATTCTTTTGTGGGTTTTTTTGGTAAACTTAAAAATTTTGCACATTAAAAAAAAAAAACTGGAAAAAAATAAGTTAGGTGCTCTACTGGTAAGATATAAAACTGAAGGGGAAAACAATGAACTCAGCTTAAAGGAAACAGAGAAAACCTCCTAGGAGAGGAAACATCTGAAAAGTCTGCAAGGCTAACAAGAAAGTTCACAGCAGAACAGGGCAATGCTGAATTCGGAGACACAAGAATATGGTATGTTAGTGGTAACTGAGCAACAGAATATAGCTGACGGCAGCGGGTACGTGTCGAGCACTGAGCTAGACACACTAGAGTTGTCATCCATAGGACAGGAAGGTATTTTCCCTATCTCACCAATAAGAAAATAAACTGAGATGTTCATTCGTACAAGATCACATTGCCAGTAAATCAAGAATAGAGGATTTGGGCCTAAAGCCACAGGATTCCAAAAGGGATGTTCTTTTTTACTATACCGCTAGACTAGTAACTACATTTTTGCTGGTTGTATCAACTACAATAGGATTCGCTTTTGCTGCTGAGGTTCCCATACTAAAAATGTGAGAGCCGTTAAAAAGACAGATGCTTAACCAACAAGTCCCTCCACACAAGGACAGCTGCAGCCTGCAGGGTTCACTGCAGTTATCAAGTATTACAAATGGACTGTACCATTTACTAAGAGAGATAAACTGCTTACTTATCAAGATTAATAAGAAATTTTCACTCCATAATATGTAAGGATGTGGAGAAAAGTTGAAGATAATCCATTAGCAAGAGCAGTAATAGCTACAAATCTCAACCAATTTAGAAGCCACTCCTTTTCACCCAGTGACAAGCTTCCTGTTTAAGAAGCTGGGCTGTGTATCTCTCCATATTAAAGTTAAAGATATATGGAAGCAATTAAGTTCCATAGTACAGAAGGTATAAAATAAAAAGTAAAACCATCTCTCCTCCTACATCCTGAAAAGGTACATATATTATACAAATGTGTGTAGGTGTATCTTCACATAATAACATATGTCTGTTCAAACACAGATGTGAGCTTACTAAACATAGTGCTATACAACATTTGTTTTCATGTCTTAAAAATGTAGCTTGGATATCTTACCACACCAGTATATTTCAAAGAGCTAAAGAATTCTATTAATTGGGTAAATTATGGCATATCTGTGCAATACATAATGAGATAATTCAGTTTCTGTTCCTTTTTCCTCTACTGAAAATGCTGCAAAGAACACTCATGCATTATGCACATATCTGTGCACACATTTGTGTGTGCATATTTATATGTTGGGCATGGTCCTACATGTTGAAGATATAGCCATCAGTAAGAATAAAGCAGTCTCTACTCACACAGTTGTGTTAAGGACTCAGAGAGAAAGGGAGAGAAAAAGACAGTTAAGTATGAGGGAGGTCTCTTATTTTTAGAATATAAAAGAACCCTTTTTGTGTGCATTTAGAAGGATGATTCTTAAAATTCCCCAGATTGGGGGCACCTAGGTGGCTCAGTTCGCTAAGCGTCTGCCTTCGGCTTAGGTTATGATTTCAGGGTCCTGGGACTGAGTCCCACATCGGGCTCCCCACTCAGTGGGGGTATGTGTCTCACTCACCCTCCCTCTGCTTCTCCCCACTGCCTCACACATACATTCTCTAATAAAGAAAATCTTAAAAAAAAGAAAGAAAGAAAGAAAAACTGGGGTGCCTGGGTGGCTTAGTGCGTTAAAGCCTCTTTGGCTCAGGTCATGATCTCAGGGCCCTCGATCCAGCCCCATGTGGGACTCTCTGCTCAGCAGGGAGCCTGCTTCCCCACCTCTCTCTCTGCCTGCCTCTCTCCTACTTGTGATCTGTCAAATAAATAAATAGAATCTTTAAAAAAAAAAAAAAAAAAACTCCTCAGATTGGTGAATTTTAATTATTTGCATCTTCATAATTAAAATAGAATGTCAGGATGCCTGGGTGGCTCAGTTGGTTAAGCCACTGCCTGTGGCTCAGGTCATGTCCCAGGGTCCTAGGATCAAGTCCCACATCGGGCTCCTGCTCAGCAGAGAGCCTGCTTCTCTCTCTGCCTCTACCTGTTTGTGCACACTCTCTCTCTCTGACAAATAAATAAATAAAATCTTCAATAAATAAATAAATAAAATAGAATGTCACTAGGATTAATATCCCAAGAGATAAAGCAATCATACAACTCAATAACCAAAAAATACAAACAATCCATTAAAACATGGGTAGAGAATCTGAATAAGCGTATTTCCAAGGAAGACATCCAGATGGCCAACAGACACATGAAAAGATGCTCAACTTCACTACCAGGGAATTGCAAACCAAAACCACAATGAGATATTACCCCGCACCTGTCAAAATGGGTAGGCTCAAAAAGATAAGAAATACCAAGTGTTGGCGAGGACTTAGAGAAAAGGGAATCCTCCTGCAACTTCTGATGCAAATGTAAATTGGTGTAGTCACTGTGGAAAAGAGAATGCGGGTTCTCCAAAACATCAAAAACATAACTATCATAAGATCCAGAAATTCCACTTCTAGATATTAATCTGAAGAAAATGAAACAACTAATTCAAAAAGATAAATGCATCCCTATGTTTATTTCAATATTATTTACAATAGCCAAGACACGGAAGCCACCTAAGTGTCTATCAATAGATGAACTGATAAAGAAGACATGGTATATATACATATACATATACACATACACACACACAATGGTATGTCATTCAGTCATAAAAAAGAATGGAAACTGGTCATTTGTGACAACATGGATGGACCTAGAGGGTATTATGGTAAGTGAAATAAGTCAGAGAAAGACAAACAGTACAATTTCACTTATATATGGAATCTAAAACACAAAACAAATGAACAGACAAAACAGAAACAGATTCATAAATACAGAGATCAAAATGGTGTTTGCCAGAGGGAAGGGAGGTTGGGGTGAAGGGGATAAAGAGGTACAAATTTCCAGTTATAAAATAAGTAAGTCACAGGGATGTGAAGTATAACACAGAGAATACAGTCAATAATATTGTAATAACTTTGTATGGTGACAGACGGTAACTAGCTTCATTGTATTGATTTCATAATCTACGTAAATGTTTATGTTGTATGCCTGAAACTCCTATCATATTATATGTCAACTATACTTCAATTTTTTTAAAAAAATCTTAAAAAAAAAAAGTAGAATGCCACAAAACTTAAAAACTTGACAGTAAGGATGTCACATCCTTAAAGCACTTCCCTTTCAGAACGTCTAAATCATAATGCTCACTTCAGCTAAGTTTCTCAGAAGACAGAGGCTGAATCACAGTACCTATTTTTAAAATGTTTCTTGAATTAAGCATGCCTATAAAATTTCCAGATAATTACGGCTGGACTGGTATTAACCAAAGATGACTCTATTAATAGCAGCAGAATCATGATCAGAAAAGGTACGTAGTTCAATGGCAAAAAACAAGTACAACTATAATAAGAAAAAGCATCAAAGAAAAAAGGAAAGAACCATAGATACTGGGTAATAACAATGAACAGAAGGCACCAGAAATGTGACTAGATGGAATGTCTGAGCTCAAAGGCCAAAGGAAGTAAAGATTTACAAGGGTTTGTGGATCCCTTAATGCTTCGTAGGGGAACAAAATGAAGTGATGTTATCTTCAAAACTAATGGTTCTACTGCTACTGACCTGCTGTCCATATTCCTCAACTGCTTCTCACCTACGGAAATACAAATACTTTCTTTTGTAATTATGAACCAAAGAAACCTCTTGACGTTGCGTATATTTCAAGACATCATTATATATCATAAATTGTTAATATTAAGTATTTGTTAAAATTAAAGAATTGTAGCAACAAGCTTTTGATGGCCACTTCATTCTGTCATAAATGCCACTGATATTACTATACTATTGTGTATCTGTTTCTTGTCCCCAGATCTCAAGGCGTTGTGAAACATGCCAAATATCCTAAAGAAAGGTATAAAGCTCAGGGAGTACAGCCTGAAGAAGAAATCACTGTTCCACATAAACTACAAGCCAGTGGAGGATGAATAATTTCAAATCATCCAAAAATCTTCCTCAATCAAAGAAAGGATCAGTAAGGTTCAGTCCAGAGACTAAATCCACATAGTAATTTGAACAAGGAAAGCTTAATATAAAGACTATTAAACAACTGTTAACTTATTAATTCTAAA
Organism: Mustela putorius furo; assembly: GCF_011764305.1. Lineage (NCBI taxonomy): Eukaryota > Metazoa > Chordata > Mammalia > Carnivora > Mustelidae > Mustela > Mustela putorius. The sequence goes on along the minus strand of NW_025421480.1, from coordinate 11,636,209 downwards.
GAATACCCCCAGGGTAAAAGAAAGTACCAAAGGAAGGAATAATCTAGAAGGGGGAACCCCTCTCCAAAAGTTGGGATTGGGAGAACTGTTTGTAGCCACTGAATGGAGAGAAGTTAGCTGGGTTCCCTAGGCCAGAGCTGGTCCATGGTTGCCAGGAAAGCAAGAAAGACCCTTCCAGAGTTCACACAGGACAAGACTGGCAAGCAAGCAACAAGAGAGAGTCACAGTGCCGGGAGCCCACTCACAAGCAAAGTAACACAGGACTGGGGTACACAACTTTCTGGGGCAAAGGCAGGCCAAGGCTGGCAGAGAGGTATGCAGAAGCAAAGAGGGCATCAGGAGCCTGCTCACCTATAGAGCAACGAGGTCTGGAATCCACAGTGTCCCCAGAGCACAGGAAACCACCTTCAGGGAGTCAGAGAGTCAGAAGCCCACTCTCGGGACGCCTGGGTGGCTCAGTTGGTTAAGAGCTGCCTTCGGCTCAGGTCATGATCCCAGCGTCCTGGGATCGAGTCCCACATCGGGCTCCTTGCTCTGCGGGGAGCCTGCTTCTCCCTCTGACTCTGCCTTCTACTCTGTCTGCCTGTGCTCGCTCTCGCTTGCTCTCTCTCTGACAAATAAATAAATAAAATCTTTAAAAAAAAAGAAGCCCACTCTCCACTAGGTCTGGGGTGCCTTGGTACACACAGTCAAGAGGCTACCAAACTAGGAGGGGATGTAAACTTCTCAGTGGACTACATTTAGGTGTGTAGCTGAGGCAGAGGCCTCTGGCAAAAATGTAGTAGAACCAAAAAGAAAAACAAAATCCATAGCACACTGGAAGGTGGGAGAGAAGCCCCTTACCCTCCTCCAGTGCCTCTCTATCAGCCTCTACTCTGAATAGCATACTCACTGTAAAAGAAAAATATTTAAAGAGTCCAACCCATTAAAGCATTACAGAAAATGAAAGAAGAGACTTGAAACTAAGAGGCACTAAATGGATAACTGGTATCATTTCTTAGAATTACCAATGTAAAAGCCCCAAGAATTCCAGGCCTATCCTAAAAGGCAAGAAATTCCCCAGAGTCAATGAGAAATATAGCTAGTATCAGAAAATACTCTATAAAGTCATTTTACAAAAATCAACATGGCACAGAAATAGGTATTACTCTAAGAATAAATAAATACCATAAAAGAAAAACTTTAAATTAGTGGCAATGCATAAAAAGTTAATGCCCAATTTCACTGGGAAAAATATTTATTATTTAATAAATACCTCAGAACAGATGTCTATCCATCTGAAAGACACAAAATGAAGTATCATCTAACATCTCATTCAAATATAAATTCCACGTGGATATTTTTTTCCCACGTGGATATTAAAAAGAATTTTTTAAGCTCCAAAAATCATCTTACAAGCAAATGGAGGAATTGGGGAACATTTCTAATCAAGACCAGAAAGCCAAAATCTTAGAGGGTGGAGGGGGCAGGAAGAGAACATCATATACTGATGTATGTATGCAGATGTGTAGGCGGACAGAAGAATGTATAATGTACACAAGGTAGAGAAATGCCTCGTGTTTCCTAACACTAGCTGCTGAAAGAATGTTAGAAACAACTCCTACTGAGCCTACCTGCAGCCCAGATAGTGGTCTCTGTGGCAGCCAGGGTCCAGCCAGAGAATGGAACCCCCGCATGAAGAATTGTTAACTGTTTGCACAGGACTAACTGCTCAGAGGCAGGAACAGAGACCTCTAAAGAATACCCTATGGCTGAGGGAGAGAAACAGAGGCAATAGTTGGAAGAGGCACCTCCCTCCCAAGACTGCAGTTTACATCTCACTGGAGATACTGTGGCTCCAGCGAACGGAACGTGAGAAGCAAGCGCAGTTACCCCAGCGAGAGCTATTCTATAGTAGGAAGGGCCAAAGCTGATGGACGAGAACCTGCAGGCCGGGACTAACAAGCAGGAAGCTCTCTGCCGTGGTGCCAGCACGCCAAGAGTGGGAGGCAGGGAGCTGCAGACAGGAACTGGCAACACAGTCCGCTAAAGGGCCACGTACCCCCAAACACCACTGGAGGTACAGAGCAACAGTAGCAGGGTACTAGGAAGCTCCAGGCCTCAGTCTGCTGTTAAATTTTGTGAAGCCATGAATCTAACAGCTATCATAACATAGCCAGAGCCACCACCCCAAAATATCTGTATCTGGCCTGGCTGGGTGCCTCAAATCATAACCACTTTACGTTATAAGAAAGGTATCAGAAAAAACGCACAAGAGGCACCTGGGTGGTTCAGTGGGTTAAAGCCTCTGCCTTCGGCTCAGGTCATGATCTCAGAGTCCTGGGATCGAGCCCCACATCAGGCTCTCTGCTCAGTAGGGACCCTGCTTCACCCTCTCTCTCTGCCTGCCTCTCTCCCTACTTGTGATGTTTCTCTCTCTATCAAATAAATAAACAAAATCTTAAAAAAAAAAAAATACACCAAGTATAAGCTTTTAAAAATCCCCAAATTTCAGAACTATGAGAAAAACTCAGTATCATTTCTTCTTGTGCTCCTACATGGTTTTGGGGTTTTTTTTAATTTGCTTGACTGGCTGACATTGAAGTTGGTGTGCAGCTGTTTCATATGAGGGAAGAGTAAATGAATGCAGAGCTAACGCACCTACACCGGGAACATGAAGAAACAACCTCAAGGGCTTGCTGCCTGACCTGAGCCATCTTAATAAGGGCTTCTGACATCACCGTACAGTATTTCAGGGTTTACTACATATACACAATTAGCCAATCATCACTGTTTAAAATCACAATTTCAAAATAATCACTTACCAAACACTATTCCTTTGGCAAATGGAGGAAACAATTCTGAATGTCGGAATAAGTTTTTGTGAATCTGCCATAATTCTTTGTGTAGTTTCTTAAAGTCACTGTATCTCTTCCATACGATTATCTAAAGAAAAAGAAAAATCAAATGTGTCTCTCACAGTGAAACTATGTAGGCTCAGATATCTGAACAACAAAAAGTCTTTTCAGGAAAGTGCCCAAAATTGTCATGCAAAGGAAAACAAATATATGTTCTAACCAATCTGGTTAACTGGCTGAGATTAAATAATAGTATTTGATTTATAAAGCAGCAACTCTTTCTCTAGCTTTTCTGCCTTGGTTTTTAAATTTCGTTTTACACAAGTAGCGTTTTCTTGGAAAAATATTCAACCTGGTACAAAGAGGGTCTATACCACCTAAAATGTCACTTAACCTCTTCAAAAATCAATTACTATTGGCCAGGAAATGAGCTAGATGTCAAAATACATATATTCTCTCAAAAACAGCATGTTTATAAACACAAAATAGACAACTTTTTTTGGGGGGGGGGGTAGGGAGAGAAAAAGAAAGAGTGCACACACAAGCCCAGGGGTGGGGGCCACACAGAGGGCGAGGGAGAGAAAGAAAGAGAATCTCAAGCAAGCTCCACACTCAGCACAGAGCCCAAAGCAGAGCTCAATCTCACAACCCTGAGACCATGACCCAACCTGAAATCAAGAGAGTCTGAGGCTTAACCGACTGAGCCATCAAGACACCTCTAATATACACCATTTTGAAAAGATTTATTTATTTAATGAGAGAGAGAGATCACACATGTGGGTTGGAGAGAGAATGTCAGGCAAACCATGCTGAGCACAGAGCCCAACATGGGATCTGATCTCACAACCCTGAGATCACGACCTGGGCCGAAATCAAGAGTAGGATGCTTAATCCGCTGAGCCACCCAGGTGCCCCTAAACAATTTTTAAACATAAAGTACCTACACAGCCTAAAAGGATAAACTAAATAACACTGAAGAAGACATGGCTGGGCAGCAAGTAATTAACCTTAACTTTTACATTTCATAAATCTTATTTCACAAACCTCAGTTTAAAGTAGTAATAAGGATTTCCGAAGGCAAGATGGATCCTGAACAGAATACCATTAAAACTAGTATATTTCAAAACAGAAAATCAGTCATCTAGATTACATATCACAAAAAAGTTTACCTCCATTAATCTGAATTACTGTTTAACCTTATTCAGATTAAATTAGGGGAAAAAAACTTCATAAAGAAAATAGATTTGACATATGACTTTGATATCACTGATTTTCACTTATTCAGTCTCCACTAAATAGGATATAACTGAGTTTTAAATTCCATTACCTGGTATATTAAGGTCTTTGCTTCTTTAAAAAAAAAAAAAAAAACCAATTACCTCACACTTCTAACACACAACAGAACATAATGCTAATAATAAGCAAACCATAGGCCAAGCAGGTAATCAAGTGAGATTTAAGAGACTCGTGTCAAAAAATTTATTCTCTGGATATAGGAAATTCTTCGCTAAACTTTACCATATACACCAAAAATTCTACCATGATGAGCTTCTTATTTTTACTATAATTATAATCCTAGAAAACAAGTCAGATTATAATATGAATTAATTTAAACTGCCTCCTTCCAAGGCTTCCTTTTATTCATTCACTCAACAACAAAAATAGTCACCAAAACAAGTATTTTCATGTCCCTACTCTGTGCCAGGCTCTGTGTTAGCACAAAGGATGAAGAAATGAGAAACATAGACCCAGTCTAAGTGGGCAGGACAAGCCAACACAGTAACTGTGTCATAAGACGGTGTGACAAATGTGGACAAGGGAAGCCCAGGAGTGTTAAGAAAGGAGCACCTATGGAAGGTGTTATCTTAAGTAAGTCTACTGAAGGCAAGTAGTGATCAGATCAACAAAAATAAAGAGAGAGAGGGGACTGAAGATGAAGTTTTTAAAAGGAGAGTGAGATGCCACATATAATCACTAGAATTGGGGCTTTTGCAACTGGATAAACAGTGGTGCCATTCTCTAAGGTGAAGAAAAGGAGACAGGGAACTTCTAAGGTAAGAACAAAGTTCAATTTTAGACATCTGGCACAGGTTTGGGGTTCAAGAGAGAGAACTAAGCAAGATGTATTCATTTGCTAACTACCAGCAGAAAGGTGGCAATCACTCAGGAAGGCTTTTCTCAGCATTTATAACAAGATGAGGAGTCTAAGGACAAAATAATGGGGAACCCTAACATTGAGAAATCAGCCAGAAGTAAGGAAGAGGAAACCAAGTGCAAAGTAGGTGTTTGAAAAGCTTGGTTGTGCCATGAGACAGACCACTTGGATGGAAGAAAAGATTTTATTTTAAAGTAAGTGAAAAAAATAAAATAAAATAAAATGTAAGTGAATGAGGCAAAAGGTAATAGTAAAGAAACAAGAGCTCCAGTAAAAGAGCAAGAGGAACCAATAACTAAGACAGCCAAACCAATACCTAAAAAGTAAATGGTCTCAGGACAGTGAGATTACAAGTGATTTTAATTTTCATATTTTTTACTTCTCTGTAATTTCTAATTTTGATACATGAAAATAATTCTGTCACAGGAGAAAAAAACAGTGCTATTTTTATATTTTTAAAATAGATCAAATTGTGGTGGTACCATGCTGCCAAAGGCTTAAGGAAGAAATGGGTGATGAGCTTGCGAAAGTAACCTTACATAAATGCCATCCTTAAAACCATTATAAACTAGAAACGAGAGCTATGCAAAAGACTAGTCCACGGAAACAAATCTGCAGATAAAATTTCTATTCTAGTTAGGGTCATTTTTAAGTAAAGGCAGAGTTAACTTCAGGGACAGAACTTAATAACTTAATCACAATAATGATAATAACAACACGGTCTATAAACTAGCATACAGTCTTTCAGAGTAAGAATTAGAGCCTCCAAGGTGAGACTCCTTTTTCATCGTGCCTAATTCATTCACTCACATCCTTCTTCTTCTCAACTCTGGAACTATAGAACCAAAATAACCAAGAGCAAATATAAACCCTCAAGAAATGCAGAAAACCAACACATCACAAAATGTCACCACCTACTGCCTCCTTTTCTTCATACTCCTTTTAACTGTGGACATTTCTAGAAATCTTCAAAATGGAAAAGTGAGCAAAAGCACATTTCCATTACGTTAGCAGTATTGATGTTTATAACTGGACTACACAAAGTCCCAAAAAATGCATGCAAAAATTATTTTCTCTAGTAATTCCTTCCTACTAGAAAAAAAAAAAAAAAACTGTGTAACAACTACTGTTCTATGAACCAACTCCTACAAAAATTTCTTCAACTCATTAAAGTTACTTTGCATAAAATTCCTCAATTAAATATTAATTCAGTGAATGTCCTATATATACTATGAATTTAGTAAAAGCTTAACTTTCATTAAATACATTCCCTTAAATAATTTTTACACAAAATAAATGTTTACCTTTCAGATAATTTCACTTAATGATAGCAAAAACCTGTAGCTCCTATAAACTAAACCACTCAATTTGTCCTCTCACACAGTATTTTAAAGGTGCCGGATCATCTTTTCTTGCAACCGGCTCGCCTACCATATTTGCTTTCAGATTTGCTTTCTCCCCTTTCCAAGAGCCTTTTCTTTCCCTTGACACATTTTAAATGTTCTCAAATGGTTTTTATCAAACTATTTCATTTATGAAATGACTTAACAGATTTCTGACGTGATACATAGAAAGTTCTATTTCAGTTCTTCTTCTCCCACATTTCACCAGTGAAATCTACTACCTATAGAGAAACAGAGGTATAGGTTACGTTTTGAAAAAGGTACGAGAGGAAGGGCACAATATTTCTAGTTCTTTCTTTAACCTTCTTCAGGTGTTCATGCTTTAGAGAAACTACTAAACCAGAGGCCACATTAACTGTTGCTATCCCCCTCAGAGTTTCCCATGCTGTTCTTTTTTTTTTTTTTTAAGATTTTATTTATTTATTTGACAGAGAGAGAGAGAGACAGCACAAGCAGGAGGAACAGCAGAGGAAGAGGGCTAAGCAGGCTCTCCGCTAAGCAGGGAGCCCTGTATGGGGCATGATTCCCAGGACCCTGAGGTCATGACCTGAGCCGAAGTCAGATGCTTAACCGAATGAGCCAACCAGGTGCCCCACCCCATGCTGCTCTTAATAAATAAAAATTTAGAGGGAATTTTTGAAGGATAAAATTTTGTAAAAGAAATCTATCCTGGATAATTTTAAATTATTTCCTCCATGTGAATAGGTCAGCACTCTTAGAAAGAAAACACTGCTACCTGGCAGGATGTGCCAAGGTGTGTGAACACATTTCTAAAAGAAAACCAACAATACATCTCCAGTTTTATAAGGATAGCATACTATTAGCCCTATATTTAGTTAGACTAACAGGACATCTTCTAATCCTCAGTAGCTCTTGGGAAGCCTGACTAAACTCTAAAGCGGTACCTACATGAGTCCCTGAATAGGAGAGAAAGTGAAAGGAAAGGAAATGGAAACAAACTCCAGGTGGCACATTTCTCTCCTAAATGAGAATTCCAACATTTGAAATACATGAGAAGCCAGAGTGTTACAATTTCAAGGTTATTTTATATTTCAAGAAGCTGGCAAGACAGAAGACATTTTTAAAAATTTTTATACCATTTCTAACAAAGAACCATGCAATCATCTAACTAAAGGACACTTACAAGAGTTTTCTGATGAATGGCTCACCAACAGTTGTTATTATAAAAGAGTTTTCCCCAAAAAAGGATTAAGGAAATGGCAGAGAGTATGTTCATGGATAAGTTGGTTCAGGATTCTCCCTGGAAAATGGGAACATCAAGCTACAGACTACAGCATAGCAATCAGACAATGTATTCAAAGGAAACACAACCCATCTTTAATTTTAAGAGTTGTAAAATTTCAAAAGCAGAACAGCCTGTACTGACTATTAATTCAACATAATTAGAAGAACTCTAAAGAAAGTCCATACTAGCCAACTGACACTTAAGTAGAGAGTACTTAATACAATGGTGCAAATTACTTTCATTTCCATTTTGGAAGGATACAGATATAGAAATACATATATCTTTTTCTTCCCAAATAACTGTATTACAATATTGTCTTCCTGGTTATTGAGAGGGAAAAGTGAGATATCTTAAAACCCCTAAGAAAAATAATATGAAATCTTTTAAAACTGTGTTTTATTGAACTCAAAACAAATACTGGATCAAGTATAGCAAGAAATGCTAATGTATAAAAGTTCAAATATTATCTAAACCTGATGCCATACACTCAAACCAACCAGTACCAAAAAATCCATTTAAATGTACAATCAAGCCAGGTTTGTTAAGTAAGGAGTAGTGGGGCTTGTTAGAAAATATATACTCCATCTAAAGACATTAAAATTCAAATGGGGCAAAAAACTGTTGCAGAATTAAGAATGCCAATTTATAATGTCTTTTTTAAACACTTTAGTAAGAAAAAAAAAATCCCCAACATAGGTCCTTCTAACACAGTGTAAATGAACAGGGACCAAAATGAAAGTAAATCAAAAAATGTTAAAACAAGCAAGCTATCGCTGTAGCTATCGTTACTGGATAAGGAATCCTAAAGGTATATAACAAACACGAAGTAATTACAAATAAAGAATTCCATAGTTTTAAGCAAAAGCACACAAGCTGGTATAATTTTAGAGAGACAGAGTTGTAGCAAAACAACTACAAATTTTAAAAAGAAACACTATAACCAATATCTATACCCAAAGCAGTTTTCCAAGGTGTCAACATGTCAACTCAATAAAAGTGAAGGTATACAGGGCCCCATAATTTATTATGCTCTTTCCTTTTTATTAAAGTTACCATGATTTTGAAATAGATAAGAGCTCTTAATACTAAAATCCTACGAATGTTAGTTATCAGAAACACTATCATGTTACTAAATAGCACTTTAATTCCTTAAATCCTTCCTTGTATAACTTAACACCTATTAAGCTTAACCCGTACTTAATAGATCTGAAAAGGCAACTTCAGCTGCTGTTTCGTGAGCTAAAGATAATCTCTAGGCAAACACATAAATATGAAGACAGACATACCAACAATTCTGTTTCCTCAACAAAGCATTTAATTAAATTTTTGTCAAATATATAAAATAAAATGTTCATATGTATAAGTGTGTTACCTCCTGGACATCTTCTGGATTTCTTCGTGACACAACCTAAAACAAAACATACATAGAAATATCTCATCATTACCAAAATTTAAAATTCCGTATTTGTATAATTAATTTCAACAGTATCTGACTGAGAAATGAATTTGTTTAAAGGAAAATAAATACTGTATTATATCACTTACAAAGAGTTCAGCTATATAATAACTTCACCAACTGAAACACATGCTAAAAAATTTAAGGAAAAGGCAGCTAAAAAAAAAGAGCCCACACACTAAAGTTCATGCATTACATTCCTAAGAGAACACCCTGGCTTCCCTCTTACCTGACACAGTTCTAACAAGCTTGTCTACCCCCTTCCCAGGCTACATATAAGGTAGAAGAAAAAAAGCAGCTATACCCGAAGTATGCAAGGGATGATTCCATATTATTTCTTACAACTGTACATAAATCTACAATTCGCTCAATAAAAATTCCAATTTTATAAAAAGCAGCCACAATGCTCAGACACACCAACAACCAACCGAGCCACCCAGACGCCCCAGAAATAACCGATTTGATTATGATTTGTCATTTACAGGCTCAATGGCTCACGGAGTTCTGTGTGCCTGCCGCTGCTACAATGGTGAGTAGGACAAAGCCCTGCAATCGCATCTTCACGGACCTCACAGTCTAGTGATATGTGTAAGGGGGTAGCGGTTGAGGTGAGGAGGAAATGCAAAGTGGAGGAGGAGGGCTGTATTTCCCAAACTTATTTTAGTATCTCCGAGAACACCGATGTGCTAAGTAATGCGTCAGGAAGCACTTCGTACTAGACCTTTCCCTGACACTGGATGCTCATTGTCCAGACCACACTGTCATCCCAGAACCCATCAAGAAAGGGGCGCCCAGGGCACCTGGGTGGCTCAGTTGGTTGAGGACTGCCTTCAGCTCAGGTCATGATCCCGGAGTCCCAGGATCGAGTCCTGCATCGGGATCCCAGCTCCGTGGGGAGTCTGCTTCTCCCACTGACCTTCTCCCCTCTCACGCTCTCTCACTATCTCTCTTTCAAATAAATAAATAAAATCTGCTTTTTATAAAAAAAAAAAAGAGAGAGAGAGAGAGAGAGGTGCCTGGGTGGCTCAGTTGTTAAGCGGCTGCCTTCGGCCCAGGTCCTGATCCCAGGGTCCTAAGACTGAACCCCGCATCGGGATCCCTGCCCTGTGGGAAGCCTGCTTCTCCCTCGCCCACTTCTCTGCTTGTGTTCCCTCTTTCGTTGTGTCCCTCTCTGTCAAATAAATAAATAAAATCTTGGAAAAAAAAAAAAAAACCAGCTGAGTGATTCAAGACTTTTAATGTTTTCATGATAATAAATTATTCACAGAAAATACAGAAAACCAAAATTTAAGTATTCTTAAACTACCCAAGCAAAGGTCTTTAAGTTTCCAGGAACTTCTCTTCACCCTCAAATACTTCTCATGTAAAGAAAAAGAGGATGTTACTCAGGTGGAGTTCAGAAAATTAAATCAAAGCCTACTTGCCAAGTATTAACTATCCCTTTCCCCAAGAGCATAAGCAAATCTTAGTGAAAACCATGCCTGGAAAGTATAAGACTACACTTTCCTGACTTCCTTTTTCCTCCTTGGTTCTTTTGCTTCTCTTCTGCAGGTTCCTCCTCCTCCTTCTATCCCCCAACAATCTGTGAGCATTCCAAGAATCAGTCCTAGACTCTGTTTCTTAGTCTCCTTTTCAGGATTAAGAAAGAAAGTCTGTACTGGTGCTAATACTGTTCAAGGTACTGTGCTAGGCATGGAAAAGAAAAAAAGCCTGACTTTGTACATTTATACTTACAAAGCATTTTATTAATGATTCTATTTTATCCCCTCAACAACCTATGAGCTAGGCAGGAGTGGTTATTTTAAGTCTCCCTTTTACCAATGAGGAAACAAGAGCCAGAGATTTGCATAAGGTCACATGACTCTTCCCCTTCAGATTTGTAATTAGAACTTGGATTTCTTTTTCTTTTTTTTTTAAGATTTTTATTTATTTATTTGACAGAGAGAGATCACAAGTAGGCAGAGAGGCAGGCAGAGAGAAAAGGGGAAGGAGGCTCCCCGCTGTGCAGAGCCCGATGTGGGGCTCGATCCCAGGACCCCGAGTTCATGACCTGAGCCGAAGGCAGAGCGTTTAACCCACTGAGCCCCCCCAGGAACCCCTAGAACTTGGATTTCTGACTCCTGGCCCAGTGCTCTTTCCAATATACTGTACTGTATCCCTCAAATTATCTGTAATATTTTCAGAAATAATTAAGTTTACTTACTTGCACAAACCCTGCCACCCTCAGGTTTTATTTATTCTTTGACTTACTCGTTCAAGAAATAAGTGTGCCTACTCCAATTCTAGATACTGAACTGTAACAGAGAATACACTGGATCGGATTTCTACATTACTATATTATAAAAATATCATCACCTGGCAAATACATTAGCAAGTTCAATCACTTAGCACCCCTCTATAAGAGATTCAGTATTCCCAATTATATAATCTTATTTAAATAGTTAAGAATGTGTCCCCTGAGATGGAAATCAAAAACAAAAGGTGAGTTAGGATAACACACATTGAGCCCAAATGTCCTACTCCTTCTAACTATATAATTCTCTTCAGCAGGAATATAAATTGGTGAAAAATAAGAATATCAATCAGAAATCTGAAGAAAGAATAGGATCATAATGAAAATGAACAAATTGAGCCCTCAGACCCAGATTTTGATAACTCATAAAGCTTTATTAGCAATTATTTCAACAAGTAACATCAACTCTAAAAAAAAAAAAAAACTAAATTCCTCTGATATAGGTTGCTAGCTAGCATTTAGTAACATTTTTTCGAGGTGAATTTCAGTATTTTGTCATAAAATTCATCCAATAAATGCCAGAAAATGGGACTTAAAGCAATGCTTTCTTTTGTTTAAATTTCATAAATTTCCTCTTATAAGCATTACCTATCACTTATACATGTATCGTACAGCCTCTTGGTATAAAGAATTGTATCACCAGGTCATCTTCAAAATTATTACCTAAAGCAGTGCTTCACAAACCATGCAGTACGGAATATCAATATTCTTTAAAATCAGTGCTCTCAAAGGAAGGGCTTAATGATCAATTCAGCAGAGATTTTTTTAGAGCAGAATTTCTCAAAATCTTTAATACATTATCACGCATAGCGTATCTTCAAAAGGAAAATATGTAATATCTATCCAGTCAATTTTTTATTTTTATCACATGTTATCTACTATTACTTTATTTATCTAGTGCAACACCCACTAAATTTGGAATACAGCTGGGTAATGCTGCTGCAATGTTTATAGTCCATCTGCCCCTGTTAATGCCAATAGCAAATTATGAATTTACTTAAAACAAATAAGGGCTTACAGTGAAGGTCACTATCTCTTACTGTGCAAAGAAATTATGTCCTCTACTTCATTTAATCACCACAACAATCCTGCCTGGTAGGATGAGATAAACAAGCCCAAGAGCATATAGTCACATACTAATAGTACTCGTATCATTCAGTTACAGGTGAGACTAGATCTCAGAAGAACTCCATGATTTAAAACAAATTACTCCCGAGCACCTCAATGGCTCAGTTGGTTAAGCGACTGCCTTCGGCTGGGGTCATGATCCTGGAGTGCCAGGATCGAGCCCTGCATCTGGCTCCCAGCTCCATGGGGAGTCTGCTTCTCCCTCTGACATTTTCCTCTCTCTCTCTCTCTCTCTCAAATAAATAAATAAAATCTTTAAAAAAAAAAAAAAAACAAAATACCACTTCCAGGACACAACTAAATCAGCCCTTCTAAAGATTAAAATTCCAAGTATGCAAGTAATATTCCTGTTGCCTGTTAGGTAAACCCATTTTGTCCTTTACAGAGAAATTTAAATTGACCAAAAATAGCAGCTGAAGAAGTGCTTTGGCAGAAGAGAAGAAGCTAAGAAGAAAGAGGTCTGATTACAGGCTCTGGTACTAGCCATGAACTGCTTTTTGCCAGTTCAGTAATAAACCAAAGAGAAAGCAACCTTAAAATGAGTCCTCTTTCCGATCTTTAAAACAAAGACCTGAAGGCGACACCTGGATGGCTCAGTCAGTTAAGTGTCTGCCTTTAGCCCAGGTCCGGATCCCAGGGTCCTGGGACAGAGTCTCGCATCAGGCTCCTTGCTCAGCAGAGATCTGCTTCTCCCTCACCCTGTAGCTCTCCCGGCTTATGCTTGCTTTCTCTCCCTCTCTGGAAAATAAATAAATAAAATCTTAAAAAAAAAAAAAAAAAAGACCTGAAGTTAGGGCTTGGACTAGCTCAGGCCCATAATAATCAACAGATCAGGGACACCTGGGTGGCTTAGTAGGATAGACCTCTGCCTTCGGCTCAGGTCATGATCTTAGGGTTCTGGGATAGAGCCCTGTATTGGGCTCTCTGCACAGCGGGGAGCCAGCTTCCCCCACTCTCTCTCTGCCTGCCTCTCTGCCTACTTGTGATCTCTGTCGAATAAATAAATAAAAATCTTTAAAAAAAATAATAATGATAATCAACAGATCCTAACAGTCATTAGGTCCTGTAGATCATTTTCAGTTTTATCTTAGTATTACCAACTTTCCTTAAAAATCAAGTCTAAGGGGCGCCTGGGTGGCTCTGTGGGTTAAAGCCTCTGCCTTCGGCTCAGGTCATGATCCCAGCGTCCTGGGATTGAGCACCCCGTCAGGCTCTCTGCTTGGCCGGGAGCCTGCTTCCCTTCCTCTCTCTCTGCCTGTCTCTCTGCCTACTTGTGATCTCTGTCTGACAAACAAATAAATAAAATTTTAAAATAAAATCAAGTCTAAAATACTCATTTATCTAATTACCATCATAATTATGATTTGAGGGACGCCTGGGTGGCTCAGTTGGTTAAGCAGCTGCCTTCCGCTCAGGTGATGATCCCAGCGTCCTGGGATCGAGTCCCACATCGGGCTCCTTGCTCCGCAGGGAGCCTGCTTCTCCCTCTGAGTCTGCCTGCCACTCTGTCTGCCTGTGCTCTCTCTCTCTCTCTCTCTCTCTCTCTGACAAATAAATAAATAAAATCTTTAAAAAAAAATAATAATTATGATTTGAAATCACCCTCTTAACTCAGATTCACACAAAACAACTGTCTTCTTCAGAAGATTGAAAGATAACTCCTGGAAAACAGAACTACAAAAATCAATCAAATCTATTATATCGCTTACAAAAAAGGATCACAAAATTAGTACCTTTAGAATCAAGTACAAATTAGTTAAATATAAATTTTAAGTAGCTACTTTTATGAACAATTTATTACAGTCAAATCTTCTGATGGCTAGTCAGCTACCAGTCTGATAATAGAGCCAAGAGGATAAAGGGTTTACAAAAGTAACATTTTTTAAAACTAAGTGTCAAGATACAAATAACCAAACATGAAAAAAAGAGGGGAGGGGGAACATGCCCTCTCTTCATCTCTCAAAGATACAACTCCCCAAATATGGGATGGGAGTAAATGGATATACAAAAATGTAGGGCTATGGGGAGCCTGGGTGTCTCAGTGGGTTAAAGCCTCTGCCTTCAGCTCAAGTCATGCTCTCAGGGTCCTGGGATTGAGCCCACATCGGGCTCTCTGCTCAGCAGGAAGCCTGCTTCCTCCTCTCTATCTGCATGCTTGTGACCTGTCTGCCAAATAAAAAAATAAAATCTTAAAAAAAAAAAAAAAAGGAAAAAAAGAACAGCTATACTACAGTGAACATTTCCCATTGTGGTGATGCACACAATTGAGATGGTGCACACAGTTCTGATTTTCACACATTTGACTTTCATAAAATCTATACTTTCATACAAACATATTTACACCTTTAAACTGCATTTCATGCAAACACACACGCACGACACATGCACACACATACACACACACACCCTCTGACAAGAATAATAGGAACCTCAAAGTGCCCAGTTCCCGTAGGCAAGTGTCCTCCTAGCAAACCCAACCTCCCTCCTACCCCATCACCTGCATCTCAGTTCCTCTCCCTCTTTTCCCTGCAGAGCTGCAGGTGTCACTGGTTGGCAAGAATATTTGGGTTGGTTAATTACCCGCCAGCCAGGTAGTCTGGACCCAAGAGACAGCACCTGCACACACCATAATTAGATATTTTACAACACTGTTTAGCTCTCTGGAATGAAAGAATTTCCACAGAAGACAGATATATCAATGGGAAAATTTTTGACATTCTACTCTCTAACAAGTTTTTATAAAAGTAGTATGTTGAAAGGAATGATTGCTTTCTACATCATTAAAATCCCAAAATCTAAAGAGAGAATAAAGAAACTATAACAGCAAGCTACCTTTGGATATTCAGTAAATGTTAAGTTGTACTTCTCTCTTCAAATTTACCAACTGTAATGGCACTACTCTAAAGTAAACTGTTTTCCAATCTAATTTCAAGGAAAATCAAAATCATTACTGTTAAAAGTTTGCAGTTTAACACAAAATCGTACTATCTGAACATTTAAGTTGTCAACACACAAAATGAAAACAGAATTGGCTTACATTTTTTAAAACCTGCTTCCTAGGAGCACCTGGGTGGCTCATTCGATTAAGCATCCAAATCTTTGATTTCAGCTCTGGTCATGTCTTCAGGATAATGACATGGAGCCCCACCTAGGGCTCCACTCTCTGTGCAGAGTCCGCTTGAGATTCTCTTTCTCCCTCGCCTGCCACCCCTACCCCTGTTCACATAAATAAATAAATAAATACGATCTTTAAAAAAAAAAAAAAAGCCTACTTACTAACATTTTTCGCATACAGCAGGATCCCTGCTGAGCAGAGAGCCCGATGTGGGGGCTTGATCCCAGGATCCTATCTGATCATGACCCAAGCCGAAGGCAGAGGTTTTAACCCACTGAGCCACCCAGGCGCCCCGTGAATATCATACTTAAAAGAAAAAGACTGAATGCTTTCCTCCTAAGAACAGAACAAGGCAAAGATGTTCACTTTCACCACTCTTGTTCAAGACAGTGTGGTATGAAACAAAACACAGAATCCAGAAACAGATCCACACACATACTACTGATTGATTTTTTAGAGAGATGCAAAAACAATTAAATAAAAAAAGGGCTAGCCTCTTAAATAAAGTGTTTTGTTGCAATCAAACATCCATATGCATGTTCTACCTAAACCTCACACCTTATACAAAAATAAACTCAAAATGGATCACAGAGCTAAATGTTATATGCAAAACACTAAAGCTTCTCAAATGAAACACTGGGGGGAAATTCTGTGACCTGGGGTTAGTAAAGAATTTTTAGATATAACACTAAAAGCACACTTCATATAAGAAAAAAGAGACTTCACCAAAATTGAAACCTTTTGCTTTGTGAAAGGCAGTTAAAATAATGAAAAGATATGCTATACACTAGGAGAAAACAGATACAATGACATATCTGACCAAAAAACTTACATCCAGAACAAATATAAAATCCCAAAATTCAACAGAAAACAATCCAATAAAAAATGGGAAAAGACGATCTCAAAAGGTTAAACACTAGATGATTCTATTCATACAACATTCTCAGAAAGACAGAAGTAGAGTGGTAGAGAGCGGATCAGTGGTCATCAAGGGGCTAAGTGGTGGGGAAGAGAGTGTGTAAAGGAACAGCATGAGGGAGTGTTTGGGGATGATGGAATTGTTTCCTGATGATGGTGGTGGTAGATATTTGAGTCTACTGTGTAAAAATCCACAGGTACATATAACAAGTTACATATTGATTTTAAAAGGAACACTTAAAAAGAAAATGTTGCCTCTTTCCAGCCTTCTCTCAAATCCCTGCTATCCTCCAGCTCTGTGCTAGGCACCATGAATACAAAGTTAAAAAGGCAGTCTGCCCTCAAAGAAGGAAGCAAACAAGTACATTAAGATAAAGGCTTTAAAAGATGAATATATAATATACATGGAGTTCCACACCTAAGAAAGGCTTCCTGGGAAACACAGGGCAGGAGCTGACACTTCAGATGAGTATTGATAACAACACAGAGACTAGTATTCCAGGGACGCCTGGGTGGCTCAGTTGGTTAAGCATCTCCCTTCAGCTCAGGTCATGATCCCAGGGCTCTGGGATCAAGTCCTGCATCAGGCTCCCTGTTCAACAGGAAGTCTGCTTCTCTCTCTCCCTCTGCCATTCCCCTTGCTTGTGGTCACTCTCTCTCTCTCAAATAAGTGAATGAAAATGTTTTATTAAAAAAAGTGGACTTAAGTATTCTCACAGCTTGAAAAAACACCCAAATTGCTTTACGTATGCACAAGACTTGCACACTGAAAATTAGAAAACACTGCTTAAAGAGCTAAAAAATGGAAGACCCATGTTCATGGATCAGAAGATTCAAAATTGCTAAATATCAATGTTGCTAAGACATCTTCTTCTGTAGAAGCTGATCTGTATTTGCAACACAATGCCAATCAAAATATTGGTAGGCACGTCCTCAGAATTTGTCAAACTGATTCTAAACTTTATACAAAACGCAAACAATCTAGAACAGTCAAACAATTTGGAGAAAGAGAACCTAATTTCCAGATGTTAGTATAAAGCTACAGTAAATAAGGTTGTGTGTCATCAAGAAAAATGAAAGCAAATGTCTATACAAAGACTTCTATACAAATGTTCATGATAGGGCTCCTGGGTGGCTCAGTGGGTTAAGCCGCTGCCTTCGGCTCAGGTCATGATCTCAGGGTCCTGGGATCGAGTCCCACATTGGGCTCTCTGCTCAGCAGGGAGCCTGCTTCCTTCTCTCACTCTCTATCTGCCTGCCTCTCTGCCTACTTGTGATCTCTGTCTGTCAAATAAATAAAATCTTTGGAAAAAAAAAAAAAACAAATGTTCATGATAACTGTATTCATAAGAGCCAAAATCAGAAAAAATCCAAATGCTCATCAACAGAATGGATTAACTGTAGTATAACCATACAATGAAATACTGGTCAACAATAAAAGAGAATAAAAGCACACAACAACACAGAAGAATCTCAAGTAATCATGCTGAGTTAAGAAGCCAGACCAAAAAAACCAAAATGCATACTGTATGATTCCTTTTATATCAAATTCTAGAAAATACAACCTAATCTATAGTGACAGAAAACTGATCAGTGGTTGCCTAGAGATAGAGTAGGGAGAGGGAACTGAATGCAAAGGAGCATAAGGGAACTTCGGCAGTGAGGACGACTATGGCAGTGGTTACACAACTATACACATTTGACACAACTCATCAAAATGCTCACTTAAAATTGACGAGCTTAGCTGTACATAAACTATGCCTCAATATAAACAAAATGTAGTCATAAGGCAACACTGCCATTTAAAAATTAATGCGTATCTTTTGCTTTCCAAATTCATGGAAAGAATACAGGCCAAGAATTACCATTCACTTAATGCGGTTGAGAAATATGTATTACAGGAAGAGTTTTGTAAATCTAGCATGATGAAACAACCAGAAACATCACTAATGGCTCTTTAAATCTGTGTCGTCTTTAAAGAATCAAAGGAAATCTATAAAAGAATTTTCTAATTCTTAACAGAAATACTTACTCCAGATAAAAAAAATTCAGAAACAACACAGAATTAACTAAGAAATCTGTTAGCAAGCCTGAAACCAGCCATAAGGTAATTCAATCCTGCTAGGTTCCAGAGAAATGCAAAGGTTTTAAAAGATGAGGGCTCTTATGCTACCTAAAATTTAACAGTGGTATTTCCCATGATTCTACTTCTACTTCTGCATAAAGAATGCTGTAAGGTCCAAGAATATAGGGACTATTCCTTATGACTAGAAGTAATCACCAGTAAGAAACATTAAGAAGACATCCCTAATCTTTACCTCATGAAGTTCTCTCAAGGGAGCACTACTTACTTGGTTAATTCTCCTGAGGAAAGATGTTTTTCTCCTTAAGTTTCAAAAAATAATAAATATTTCACTTGTTTTATAATGTCAATTATAGTTATTTTTTAATAGTGTATCTCCATGTGGACCCTCATCCTTAAAATTGAAAAAACAAACTCTGTAACAAAAACAAAAAAATGAGGAAGCAGCCATTTACAAGGAGAAAAAAGACAACGTAAGCAATTTCCCAGTTCAAATAACCAGAGCAGTATGTAGCATGCATATTTTACAGATCTGGTTACTTCTAAGGCAACATGCTACTTCATATTCTAATTTACATGGTCATAACTGTTGTCATAAAAATTAGTTCAAGCTTAAGATCCCAGGGTCCTGGGATCCAGCCCCGCATCAGGCTCTCTGCTTAGAAGGGAGCCTGCTTCCCCGTCTCTCTCTGCCTGCCTCTCTGCCTACTTGTGATCTCTGTCTGTCAAATAAAAGATAAAAAATAATAATAAAATAAAATAAAAATCATACTCAGTGTTTCCTATTCAATCAAGATCCACACACATGGGGACGCCTGGGTGGCTCAGTTGGTTAAGCAGCTGCCTTCGGCTCAGGTCATGATCCCAGCGTCCTGGGATCGAGTCCCACATCGGGCTCCTTGCTCAGCAGGGAGCCTGCTTCTCCCTCTGCCTCTGCCTGCCATTCTGTCTGCCTGTGCTCACTCTCTCCCCCTCTCTCTCTCTGATAAATAAATTTAAAAAAAAAATTAAAAAAAAAAAAAAAAGATTCTCTCCTGCTCCCTCTGCCCCTCCCCACTGCTTGTGCTCTCTAAATAAATAAAGTATTAAAAATTAAAAAAAAAAAAATCCACACACATGCACACCTTCAGGCCTTTATGGGCTCTATTCTTCCCATTCACCCTTCTACCTATGATGCCCTTTTCATCCCACTTGTCTGGCTTGGCCATCTATTCCCTGATCCCATGAGCCAGAGCTATCTCTAGTTCTTCTGAAATCCCATAGCTCTTTTCTGTAGTCTCTCACAACATTTAACATTTTCCATCTTGTATCTCGCTTTTTTTTTTTAAGATTTTATTTATTTATTTGAGAGAGAGACAGAGAGCATAAGAGGGGAGGTCAGAGGGAGAAGCAGTCTCTCCGTGGAGCCGGGAGCCCAATGGGGGATTCAATCTCCTGACTCCAGGATCATGACCTGATTCGAAGGCAATCGCCTAACCAACTGAGCCACCCAGGCATTCCTTGTACACTTCTTTAAGCCCAGTTAACTCTCTTCTACTGTGAACATCCTTGAATGAAAGGTACATGCTTTCTTCAGCCTTGTATTCCTCATAGTACTTAGTGCCTAGAACTAAACATTTATTGGGAGTGCTGCCTAGAGTGGGGAGGAAAACATTCAACAATATTTTTTTCAACGCTGTGCACCATACATTGCCATAGGTGATACAAAAGGAAATAAATACCAGTGATAGAGACCTACTATAAATCTACTAAGAGACAAAGACATGTAAACAGATTAATACAGTATAACTGTGGTGTTATCATAAGGAATAAATACGGTGCTGTGAAGGGAACACTATATATGTTGAAAACTGTTCTAATTCCATAAAGAATGTAGGAAACTGAGTCTAGATTTTGAAGGGCCCAATAAGTAGAAAGGCTTCAAGAGTGGTATAATAAGGGTGCCTTAATTTTCATCTGAAAAATTTTCTTAATCTGAAACTAACATGCCCACCTATGTAATAACCTTATTTGCATAGCAGTAATAAATTTCACTCAATTCTCAGTACAACCCTCTGAGAGAACCAGGCTTGGTCTTATCTTTAAATAAATTTGCTCCTCCCACCTTCTCACATTTGTCTGAACTGTAGGCCATTTCCATAAACCAGGTACCACCTTCATGCCCCAAACTCTGTTTATCTAACTTTTAAGGTTCTTCTCAAATCCTGCTTCCTGAGCTCTCCAGCACACAGGAATACACCATCCTCCAAATGCACGTTGCACTATTACTACTATAATGTATCTCTTTTTTAACAATTAATGACAATGATAAAGTTAATTCTTAACTTTTTATATAACTTGGAGTTACGTAGTACTGGTCTCAAATCCCACATGTGCACCTGCCTTTTGATGTAAAGTTGGTCAAGTTATGAAACTTCCTTGAACGTCAGTTTCTTCATCATTAAAACTGGGATTCTGGGGGCGCCTGGGTGGCTCAGTGGGTTAATCCTCTACCTTCAGCTCAGGTCATGATCTCAGGGTCCTGGGATTGAGCCCTGCATGGGGCTCTCTGCTCAGCAGGGAGCCTGCTTCCACCCCCCACCCCACCCCCGCCTGCCTTTCTGCCTGCTTGTGATCTCTACCAAATAAATAAGTAAAAATCTTAAAATAAATAAATAAAATAAAAGTAGGATTCCATTGGATAATATGTACAACATGCCTAATATACACACATACTCATATATACATACATACGTTACAAACATTCAGACTTATTTTTGTTATTCTTTTCCAAGAAGGGAGATGCAAATTCTCTTTAAAACTCAAGGCAAAAACAATAAAACATGAACAAAGTGGGTACTAAAAATTGGTTAGTTGATGTAAAGGAGCCTCACACCTTTTAAAGAGGCCCTCAAACAACTCACACAATACACTCCCAGTAGAATTTCTCCTATGTCTCTTACCACTGCCAATCATGAAAATCTCGGCCAAAAAGAAACAGCCAGACACAGAGGGCCAGGCTGGTGACCCTAACAGTGACATCCTTCTCAAGAGTCTGTCTGCCTCACTGCAAATCTGACACTGTATGAAAGGTCAAAGGAAGAAATATTTTTTATTAGATAAATCAAATAATACATAAATTAGTTTTCCAATCTACACTATCCCGGGGAAGCAAGCAAAACCACTTCTGCTGATTTCAGCCTCAGAAAGAAAGTACTATTGGGCTAGTGTCTGAGTCATCCATTAAAACCATCAACGCCTGCCCCACCCTGGAAAGAAGGCACTACGCAACCTTCTATAGCAGAGTCTGGAGCATCCAATACTCAGTCCCTACGCCAGCCTTCCAGAAGTCCCCACCGCCGACGCAAGTCCAGGCACTGGGCGCACCCAGTCCCACCCCAGGCTCTGACCCGGGGTCAGGTACCCCCAAACCAGGGTCCATACTCTAGTCCCTCATGCCCCAACTCAGGGTTCTACGCCCGTCCGACACTGGCACTCACCCGGGCGGTGACCTTATACACCGTGTAGCCCCTTGGATGTCGCTGAGGCTCGGTGACAGTGTAGAAACGGGCCAGGTCGGCACCTCGCTCCCGGGGAGAGGTCATCCTCCCGCCGCCTCTGCCGCCGCCGCTGGCCGGGGACCATCAGGGCAACCCGGCGCCGCCGCGGTCCGGGCTCCCCAAACAGCGGCGAAGCGGAGAGGGGGCGGTGGCTCCACGGCGGCCGGTCGCTGCGCGGCTCTGCTTCCGGTTCGGCAGAGAAGCTTCCGGGTCAGGCCGCTTCCGGCGTCCTGGGGGAGGGAAGACTCCACGCTAAAAGCTGACCCCCGAGCCCGGCTTGCGCCTGGCAAGGAGACAAGGATCAAGTGGTCGCACCGCCGCTGTCGTCACTGCGGAAGCTGAGACTTCTCCGCTTAGTCTCTGTGCGTTAGCTCCGACACCTTCTAGATGTTAAGAGCGCTGTTAGAGCCAGGACACACAGGTGAGACCTTGGCGCTCCGCACCCTCGCCCAGCCCTGCCCCTCCCGTGTACAAACTTGGATGGAGCCCTACAGGGATGGAGGGAGAGCCCAGCCGAGCATCTTCTTTCCTTCTTCGCTCACTGCCTATCATTTTAAATACCCACAGCACCATCTGAACTGCGACAGACATAACTTCCTTCTTTCTAAAACAAATCCCGTCCACCTGCGCACTTGTCTTTCAACCTCCACAACAGCCCTCAACCCTGTATCAATCTTAAAATTCATCCCCTCGGATTCTAAAAACTGGAAATTGCGTCTACCTGGGGGAAAAAGAAAAATAAAAAAACACGATCTCTGAAAGCTACTATGAAGAGAGAGTTTCCCGTTCAGTTGGTTGCTATCCAGTGTTTGGCAATGCCTTTACCTTTCTTGATCAGGATTTTCTCATTCCTCTTAACATTCGTTCCAAGTCTTTGCTAATCTCCTCAGTTCTCAGTTCCTCTTAGTGTTTTTCCCGCCTTTCTTGGAGGAGAAGGAGGAAGGAGCCTTTAGTACAAACACTTTAATCTTACATTTCTATTCTGTTAAGAGATGTGGACATATCCCTTCCTCACTTTTTAAGACTAATCACTCTGCCTGTGTGCTGAAACCCATCCCCTTTTGCAGACCTAAAGGCATTGTTCCATGAGTGACATCTAAACTCTGCTTTCAGTACCTTTAATCTCTTCCTCACCACTGACTCCTTCTTCCCAACCTGCATATGCCTCAATCTATCGATCACTCATTTATTAAACCTGAATTCACATACTTTGTGCCAGACATTATGCTAATTAAGCACTGGAGTTACAGGGTCTCTGCTGTCAAGTCCTATCTAGTAGGAAAAAACAATAATTAAAACATACTGTTTTAAGTACCATGACAAATGAATTTATGGAGTGCTGTAGAATACATTATATTCAGAATGGAGGGTTTTCTCATAGAGGGGAAACTATGGTTGAATCTTGAAAGAGAAATAGGAATTACTAGGCTGAGATAAGAGTAAAGGACATCATCACATTTGCCTTTTTTCCTCCTCCTTTTTTTCTACCCCTCATTGTCAAGATTGTCTAAGTTGTTTTTAAAATAATCTGCCTCGGGGGCACTTGGGTGACTCATTGGGTTAAGCATTTAACCTCCGCTCAGGTCATGATCTCAGGGTTCTGGGATCAAGCCCTGCATCAGGTTCTGCACTCAGTGGGGAGTCTGCTTGTCCCTCTCCCTTTGCCCCATCCCCTGCTTATGCTCTCTCTTTCAAATAAATATATAAGAAATGTTTTTTAAAGATAAATAATTTGCATCAGTATTCACACATTTATACATTTTATGAAAATCACACATCCATTACCATACTAACTTCAATCTGCCTTCACTACTATACTCCTACTATGAAACTACTTTAAAAAAATTTCTAATGACCAATATTTTCAGAATTCAAACATTTCTGGCCATTTCCACCTTTTCAAAACTCTTTTATGTCCTTAATATATGAGTCAGCAATCTCCTTGCTTTTTCTTTTATGCTCTGAATCATTCACTCCTTTTTAGTCTCCTTTGCTGATTTCTCCTCCTTTTAGGAAGATTTAGTGTTCCTTCTGTTTGGGATTTTTGCCTTTGATCCGTTGCTCTTTATTCCCATTGACTTAGAAATCTATATCCATAGGCATATCTCTCTTCTAGGATTTGATGCATGTTACCTACATCTTTACCGGTATGTCCAGTTACCCCTGAAAACAGAACAGATTAAAATCCAAACTTTTAGTTTCCTCATAAGCCTCTTCCTATCACAATGACTGATTTTATTCTCCACTTAGTTACATTAGCGAAGTACCTGGGAATCATGCTTAGCAACTCTCTCTCCCACTTTTTCCGAATTTGTTTGATTCAGCAAATGCCACTGGTTAAAGCTAAAAGAATGGAACAAGATATCCCATGAACACTACTCATAAGACTTAACAAGATACAGCACCAAAAAAAGAGACAAAACTTAATAATAAAGATTTCAATTTATCAAGCAGGTATAACAATTTTAAATGTGCATGTGCCCAATAGCAACTTAATATAAAAAACAAAAACCATTGTTCTGTCTGTTCTACAGTAATTAATAAAACAAGTAGACAAATAAATTAGTAAGGATGTAGAAGACCTGAAAAGCTCTATCAACCAACTCCACCTGATTGATATTTATAGAACACCCCTCTCAATAGTGGCAGAACATATTTGTTTCAAGTGCACAAAAGACATTCACAAAATCAGAACATAACCTGGGCTATAAAATAAATGTTGCAAATTTTAAAGACCACTATAAATTATATGTGCTCTTTGGCCTCGGGAAATTAAATAAAAGTTAATGACAGAAATTACCTGTAAAATTGATGAATTCTTAGAAAGTAAATAACATAATCCTAAAAACCCAAGGGTTAAAACCCATGACAACAGACCTTTAAAAATATTTGGAATTGAATGAAAATTGGAATATAACATAACAGAAATTTGTGGGACACAGCTAAAAACAGTGCTTAGAGGTAAATTTATAGCTTTTAAAGGCCTGTAGTAGAAAAGAAGAAAGGTCATGAATCAATTATCTAAGCTTCCACCTTAAGAAATTTTTAAAAAGATGATTAATATAACCCCAAAAATAGCATAAGGAAGAAAAAAAATAGAAAAAAAGAACTGTAAAATAGAAAAGAGAAAAGCAATGGAGAACAATCAAAAAACCAAAATCTGATTCTTTAGAGGAAAAGTCTAGAAAATTTATAAACTTCTAGCCAAAGTGCTCAGGAAAAAAGAAAAATGGGTGTCTCAGTCGGTTAGGCATCTACCTTCAGCTTAGGTGATGATTCCCAGGGTTCTGGCATCTAGCCGCACATCAGACTCTCTGCTCAGTGGGGAGCCTGCTTCTCCCTCTCCCTCTGTCCGCAGCTCCCCCTGCTTGTGTGCTCTCTCTCTTTCTCTGTCAAATAAGTAAAAATCTTTAAAAAAGAGAGAAAAGAAAAAACAAATTATAGGTATCAAGAATAAAAAATACAGCATATCCGGGGCGCCTGGGTGGCTCAGTGGTTTGGGCTGCTGCCTTCAGCTCGGGTCATGATCTCAGGCTCCTGGGATCGAGCCCCGCATCGGGCTCCCTACTCCGCAGGAAGCCTGCTTCCCTCTCTCTCTCTCTCTCTCTGCCTGCCTCTCTGCCTACTTGGGATCTCTGTCTGTCAAATAAATAAATAAAATCTTTAAAAAAAAATACAGCATATCCTATTGTCATTAAAAGGAAAATGATTTCCTTGAACATCTGCATACTAATAAATTTGATGACTTAAGTGAAATGAATAAATTTATTAAAAGACACAAACTACTAAAGTTCTTTAAAAAATAAAAAGAGAACTTAACTAGCCATATCTCTGTCAAAGAACTTGAATTCTTCATTCAAAACAAAGAAAACTCCAAGCCGGTGTAACTTCAGTGGTGAATTCTACTAAGTATTTAAGGAAAAGAGATTATCAGTTCTACCAAAACTCATCCAAAAGTAGAATAGGAAACATTTACCACTTGTTTTGTGAAGTCGGCTCTAGCTTGAAACGAAAGCATTTCAAAAAAGAATACTATAGGGGCACCTGGGTGCTCAGTGGGTTAAAGCCTCTGCCTTCAGCCCAGGTCATGATCTCAGGATCCTGGGATGGAGCCCCAAATCAGGCTCTCTTCTCAGCAGGGAGCCTGCTTCCTCCTCTCTGTCTGCCTGCTTCTCTTCCTACTTGTGATCTCTATCAAATAAATAAATAAAATCTTTTAAAAAAAGAAAGAAATACACCAGTATATTACAGTCAAATGATTTTCAAAAAGTATTCTAAAACCATTCAGTGGCTTGGGAGGTGGAGGGAGTTAGGGTAGTGGAAATAGTCCCTTCAACAAGTGGTGTTGGAAAAGTGATAGCCACATGAAAAAGAATTAATCTGGACTCCTATCTAACACCATATACCAAAATTAACTCATAATGTATCAAAGACTTAAATGTAAGAACTGAAACTAAAACTCTTGGAAGGACACATAGGTGTATACCTTTGTGACATTGGATTAGGAAATGGTTTCTTAGCTATGACACTAAAGCATGAGCATCCAAACTAAAAATAAATAAATTTTATCAAAATTAAATGTTTTGTACATCAGAGGACACTATGAAGAAAACCCCACAGAGTACCCACAGAATGGGAGGAATTATATGCAAATCATCTATCTGAGAGGGTCTAGTATCCAGAATAATCCAACTCAGTAATAAAGAACAAATAACCCCATTTAAAAGTAAACAGAGGATCTGAATATGTATTTCTCCAAATTAGATATACAAATCACCAATAAGCATATGAAATGATGCATCATTAGTCATTAGGGAATGCATATCAAAACCACAATCAGATAAAACTTCACACCCACTAGGATGGTGATATGAACTGAGTTGTGCCTCCCCAATCCATATGTTGAAGTTATAACTACATTTGGAGGAATGGCCTAAAAATATGGCAATTAGGATCCATGGGTGGATCCTAATTTAATATGACTCATGTTTTCATATGAGGAGATTAAGACCACACAGAGGAGAGGCCCCTTGGTGGTACAGTCAGGTGAGTATCCCACTCTTGGTTTCAGGTCAGGTCGTGATCTCAGGGTCATGGGATTCAGTGCCATGTCAGGCTCTGCACTCAGATGGAGTCTACTTGGGACTTTCAGTCATAAAAAGGAATGAAGTACTGATACTACAATATGGATGGACCTTAAAAACATTATGCAATGTGAAAGATGCCAGACAGAAAGATCTAAATATTGCATGATTTCATTTATATAAAGTGTCCAGAATAGAAGAATCTATGAAGACAGGAAATTAGTGTTAACAGGAGATAGAGGGAGAAAAGGGATGAGGAAGCTGGGAGGTATGCGTTTTCTTTTAGGGGTGATGGAAATGTCCTAGAATCAGTGGTGTTGATTACACAACCTTGCAAATAGTCTAAAAACCACCAAATTACACACTTTAAATGGGTAAAGTGGTGAATTTTATGTTATATGAATTTTATCTTAATTCTTTTTAAAAACTACGTTGAGGTATTACCTTACAACTAAAACAATGGCTAAAATTCTTAAGACTGATGCTCCCCAGTGTTGTCAGGGCAGGAGCAATTGCAACTTTCATAGATTGCCAGTGGGAATTCAAAATGATACAGAGAAGTTGGAAAACAGTTTGGCAGTTTCTTATAAAGTTAAACGTACACTTACTATACATATCCCAGCAATCTCTCCCATAGGTATTTTACCCAAGAGAAATGAATACTTATATCCATATGAAGACTCTTCTGGGACACTGGAAATTTCATGATCTGGTTAGCCGTTACATAAGTGTTTACATGAAAACATTTATCAAGCTGAACATTTAAGAGTTAAGTACTTTGTGTGTATGTTGTACGCAATTAGTAAGTTTCTTAAATCTTCAAAGAAATAAAAACTACCCTGGCTTTCCTACCTCCCTCCAATTCATCCTTCATAGTCCCATTAAAATTACCCATTTTAAGGTGCCTCGTTAGCGCAGTAGGTAGCGCGTCAGTCTCATAAAATTACCCATTTTAAAAGAATATATCATTATGTCATTCCTCTGTAAAACCTCAGTGCATCTTATTACCATGATTTTTCTGTCATGATTTTTGGATCCATCATGTCCGGTCCCTGCTCACCTGTTGTCTAATTTCTCTGGGTTTCAGCCAAACCCTTTGCAATTTCATATCCCCAGATCTTCCAACCAGCTCTTTCTTTTTGAAACTCCCACCTCCAACCAACCTTCAGGAATCAGCTCACACGAGGACTAATTTCTCCCTGGAGCCCTCTTTCAAAGCCCCTGTTTCCTTTTCAAGGAGAATTAGGTGCTCTTTCCTCTCTGCTACCACATCTCTCTATTCCCCCTCTCTACTACCACACCTATTACAGAGTAGTGATATGTCGTTTAGGCTAATTTAATGCCGACATGTTTTTATTCCACTACGCTGTGAGTTCCATAAAGGCAGCGGCTCTTCTTTCATATTTTTGTCTTGAGTATCTATTGCAGTGCCTGAAAGATTAAGAGGTATTTGCTAAATGCATGAACTCCAAAGCTCTAAATATTTTTTTCCTGCCAAGCCAATTACAATATGTTAAGTTACAATTATTTGGTTTTCTTCTTTGCCAAAGTCATAAACAAGTAACTACTGATCTGAGCTTCTGAATGGATGAAAGAACAAATAAATGTATCCATATTAAGCTCAGTCAAAAGCAAAGAAACTTGAGGGTTGGGTAAACTTTTACTTCCCTGTCACAGAATTTTCTTCAATTTTGAGGAGACTTTTCAAAATATTGTAATAATTCAAAGAGTCCCTTAAATCTTTTTTTAACATCCATGATCCCAGATTTCCCAGTCTTAAGGTAACTGCTTATGAACCAAAAATGCTTTAAAAAAAGCTAATACCTACCTTACACTTTGATGTTAGCCTTCACAAAAGACTCCTCTTAATCAAATGTCTAGTTTTGCCATGGGCAGAGTAAAAATACTTGGTAAAGTCATCACCAAATAGCCATTGATTTATTCATTATTTAGGCAAACAAAAAACATGGTTCATCTCCCCAAATAGGTATCAAACAACCACAGAATGCATTTTTACTCTTTCTTATGTGTAGCTTTCCTGTGCTCTCCTCTAACGCTCCATTGCTCAGTCCCTCTATTCTTCTCTGTGTCCAAGGAACCCCAGCTGAGGTCTGCTCTTACTCCTTAATACCGTCCCAGAAAGACAACTCTAGGACCTCTAAAACCAACTAAAGCAGGCATCAAGATCACTTGTCAGAGATGAGCTCAATTCCGTAACACCCACAAATCTGCACTATAGGGACTCACACATCTATAAAACCCTCATTCAGAACTGAGAAATGGGAATAGGAAAGGGTTTGGGGTAGAGACAAGAGAAAGGCTAACCTGAATTTCATATCCTAACTACCAAATTCCTATAACTGTACCTCTGTTTTAAAATTCTGGACATCAAGAGTCCTTAATTTCATCAGCCGGTACATTAGGAAAGAAACAAGTTCTAGCAAGGGCTGGGTCTGTAATGTTTTCATCAAAGACTACTGCAGAACATACACTCAGGGAGGATTCCATCCGCTTTCCAGACTAATTTCCTTATTATAAGACCATTATTTAAATCTTCTCTATTTCAATTAAATCTTTAGTTTACCACCACTCTAGCTGTAACATTAGGTTGGAAAAATACGAAACAGTATGAAAGAAAAGAGGAAACATTCCACAGCCATAAAGAACTAGGAAACCACTGCACCAGACTACAAGGTTCTTCAGAGAAAAGAACTCTATCACCATGACAACCTGGGATATTTTTATTGAGAGAGCTGATAGGCTATACAGAAACATTTTTTCAGAATTTGGAGGTTGAGAATGATGTATAAGAACATGTGTGGGAGTTGAGAGACCTTTCAAATTTAGATTTTTGTCATTTTTTTAAGTTTTTCCTTGCAAATCCACATGTTTCCAAATCTTGTTTTTTAAGGGCAAATAGGTAAAAGTCCTCTTTATAACCCATATTTATATATAAATGTTATATACCTGTATGTATATGTAACTTCACTAGTTAGGAAGTTTTCGTTAACAAAGGATACAAACTATCTAAACAAGCAGGAGAAATTTACATCAATTAATACCTCAAAATAGATTATTATACATTAGCATACTTATCCTCGGCTTAAAAATCTGAAGTATCAGGTGGATATTTCTCTCTTTTTTTTAAGGATTTATTTATTTATTTATTTGAGAGAGGAGGGAGTGCACCCACGCACGCAGACAACCTGGGGAATGGTGGGAGAGAGCGAGAGAGAGAATCCTCAAGCAGACTCCTGCTGAGCACAGAGCCTGACTCAGGGCTCAATCCTAGGACCCAGAGATCATGATCTGAGCTAAAATCAAGAGTTGGATGAGCCATCCAGGTGCCCCTCAGATGGATATTTCTATTACCTATTAAATCATTATTTTTTATTTGACTTTATAACATTTTTATTTTTTTATTTTGACTTTATTTTTTATTTGACTTTATAACATTTTTATCTTCTATTTTTAATTTCCTTCATACT
Source organism: Mustela putorius furo (assembly GCF_011764305.1). Lineage (NCBI taxonomy): Eukaryota > Metazoa > Chordata > Mammalia > Carnivora > Mustelidae > Mustela > Mustela putorius. Next base: position 11,605,464 of record NW_025421480.1, on the reverse strand, counting down.
ATTTCCCGAAAGGTCTGTATAAAGTTCCATTATATGTGTATTATTTACTCAGTATATGCTAGTTTACTTAACCAAGTATGTGAATTCAAGTTTATTTTGCCTACAAAGTTGATGTTAAATGAAAAAAAAAAGTCTACCTCTCTGTCTTATAACAAATACTTCACAGCTACCATTTTATTTAAGCTTCACAATATTTCATAGGCATTTCAAAAGTGAAATAACTGTTACCAAGGAGGTAATATATTTGGTAATTTCACAGCTGGGGGCTGTCAGGGTCTCTGTTAAAACCCAGATCTATTTGACTCTTTGAGAGTCTTCCCATTTCCTATGTGACATTGAGTCTCAGTGTCCTCAGAATTCCTGAGGCACAGACTTTGCACTTACTAACAAATTGTTTCTGGACCATGATGCAATATATAATGCAATATATTTGTATATCCAGCTAAGATACCCTCCAAGTTCTTGTATTGAAGACATCCTCTGCTCCAAACACATAGTAATGAGACATAAAATATAAAAAGAGAAATTAAGAAACAAAAAAACATGATCATGCTCAGAACCAATATAAACCTCTCTGAGGCCCAGAACACCAAACCTGAAGTCTGCTGGGCTCCCGACCTGGAATTTTGTCCTAGTGGGAACAGGGATCAAAAGTCCTGGGCGCCTGGGTGGCTCAGTGGGTTAAGCCGCTGCCTTCTGCTCAGGTCATGATCTCAGGGTCCTGGGATCGAGTCCCACATCGGGCTCTCTGCTCAGCGGGGAGCCTGTTTCCTCCTCTCTCTCTCTCTGCCTGCCTCTCTGCCTACTTGTGATCTCTCTCTGTCAGGTAAATAAATAAAATCTTTAAAAAAAAAAAAAAAGTCCTCACAAGGAAGGGAAGAGATAGTTTCAGGTTCAGTGCTAAAACTAGGGGCTCCTTTAACCATGAAAAAGGTTGAAAAAGGCTGCAGTGACTGCTTCCAGAGCCATTGCTTAGGGAGGCAAGAGATAGGTGCCACTGAGCCACATCTAAGACTTGGGCCAAGCTGTCCACTAGTTCAGCAACTGGATCTGCAATATCTCTTAGCAGCATAGCCAGACAAGACTAAGCTAGCAATAAAAGACCTGATTCTAGTCTGGAAGTCTCTTGGGGGGAAATGGAAGCAACTAAGAGTTAACAAAGGGCAAGGTTATCTGCATGTCAAAATTCCAAAACACGCGAAGAAATTCATATTCAGAAGAGTGATCAGTGAGATTAAAAGAGAAAAGATAAATTCATTCCAGATGAAATGGACATATGAGAATGATCTGAAAATGAGTTTTAAATAAGCATGTTTAGTATTCTCTGAGAAAGTTAAAAGAAAAAAATACAAAGAATTATACAAGCAAGGAGAAATCAGAAAGATTGATGTGGAAAAGCATGTACTAGAAATCCTGGAAATAACAAAATATAGTCACTGCAATAAATACCCAACAGACAAAATGCATTCTTGAGTAGTCTCAGTTGAAGAAAAAATTTAGTAAATTAATAGAACTGAGGATTCACCCAGATTTCAGCCTAGAGAGAAATGATGAAAAGAAGAAGAGAAGGAGGCAGACAGGAGGAGTGGTTAAGAGTAGTCAGAAGACAAAAGAATTAAAGAGGGTTTATTAGTGATCTATAGGAATTTCAGAAAAAGATAATAGAGGAAATGGTGGAAAAACAAAATTCACAGAGATAATGGGGTCAGCATTTCTGAATCAAACAAAGAAATTAATATTCAGAATGAAAAGTACACAGAGAACACCAATCAGAAAAAAACAAAAAACAATTCCATATATAGGAAGAAGATCTTTTTAGGGGAACCTGGGTGACTCAATTGGTTAAGCCACTGCCTTTGGCTCAGGTTGTGATCCCAGAGTACTGGGATCAAGTCTGGGATCCAGTCCCACATCAGGCTCCGCAGGGAGTCTGCTTCTCCCTCTGACCTTCTCCCTTCTCACACTCTCAAATAAATAAATAAAATCTTTAAAAAAAAAAAAAAAGGAGATCTTTTTTAAAAGATTTTTAATTTAAATTCTATTTAATTAATGAATACTGTATTATTAGTTTCAGAGGTAGAATTTAGTGGTTCATCAGTTGGGTACAACACCCAGTGCTCATTACTTCAAGTGCCCTCTATAATCCCCATGGGGATGGTGATGTCCCCTCTCCTCTGGAAACTAGTTGAAGGCCTTCTCTAGATGCGTCAAAGGAAAATGTTTCCGTTTCAGTCTATTCTAGACTTTTCTTCCGTCTTCTGGCTCTGCCTTATTGGCTGACTGAATCTGGATGTCCCGGAACAGACACTGAAATGGTCACTTTCCTGCCCAAGGATTTGAAAAACAATTTTCAAATAATTCTAAGTCTCTCTGCTATTGTTCAAAATGTGTACTTTTAGTATTTTCTCTTCTGCCACATTTCTATAGCTCTAGTCATCTCCATTTCTAGCTGCACAATCCTTAATCACTTCAGGAGCCTCACTGCACCTCTGTTGTACTCTGAAAAGTGCCTCCACTTTGTGGCTTACTCCTCGGGAGAAACACTCTATGACTTCACGACTTCACGCCACTGCTTCTCTCCATTCTCTCTGCTCCAAATTCAGCCTTGGCAGTTTCAGTGGCAGAGAGAAGCAGTCTTTTTTTTTTTTAAGATTTTATTTATTTATTTGACAGAGACACAGCGAGAGAAGGGACACAAGTAGGGGGAGTCGAAGAGGGAGAAGCAGGCTTCCTGCCGAGCAGGGAGCAGGATGTGGGGAGCCAAAGGCAGAAGCCTAAGGACTGAGCCACCCAGGTGCCCCAAGAGAGAGGCAGTCTTACCGACTTTAGTTTTGGGCAGGAAGAACAAGATCAAGAGTAAACACAGAAAAACAAAAACTCACCAGTCTGGATATTAAAGAGTTGTGCCCTTTCCCACAGAGAATGCTTGAGAGTTCCCATATCATAGAAATGTGGGATTTCAAGCACTTCCAGTATCTTTTAAACATCAGTCCCTCCGGATGAGGTTTATTAACTTTTTGCTGTATTTGCTATTCTCATCCCAGCCCACTCAATTCAAGATCCTGAGCTCTTAAGCAGTCCCCTGAGTAGCAAATGAATATCTGTATGCTTGTCCAAAAAATTTGGTTTGTCTTTAGTAGACACCTTGGACCCTGAGTTTTTCTTAACTATCCTTCTCCACTGCCTCAGTCCCTGGTTATCTGTGCAATTATGATGAGATCGTATTTTGACACATCAATCAGTGTCTACCCATATCTTGTTATCATTAAACTATTTCAAGGAAGAAATCACCTGCTCCTTAGAGACTGACCTTCATTGTGTGAACTTTGATTCTTAAAACATTTCTGATTAGCTTCTATAAGAATAATATATTATTTTAAGTGCATCACAATTAAAGTATTTCTAATTCTTCTTTTTCCAGGTAATTTTAGGAATTAAATTTATAGAAGTACTGGGGCGACTGGCTGGCTCAGTTGGTGGAGCATGAAACTCCTGATCTTGGGGTTGTGGGTTTGAGCCCCACATTGAATGTAGAAGATTACTTAAAAATAAAATCTTTTAAAAAATTTATAGAAGTGCTAATTTATCATTATAAGCCACTCAGAACACAGCTCTTTTAATAAAACCAACTTCATAATTTAACTTATTAATGTCTTCCATAAGTAGGATATCTCATATTCACATAATGAGAGATAAAGCTCTCCATGAATAACAGACACATAGACACACAGACATATGGAGAGTTTATGGCTTCGATTCTACAATTTCAACCATGGGTCAAGAGTCATCACAGAAGCACAGAAACTCACTAGTCCAGATACCAAAGAGCTCTTCTTCCCAGTGGGCACAGAATTCTTGAGTTCAAAATATACAAACAGATAAAATAGAAATAGGTCGCTTACTCGAGAAAATAGATCTCTAGAAATCACTAATCCTTTTAAAAAGATCACCAAATGGTCAGACCATATTACCAAGTTGCTGATTACTGCTGCCACTAGAGGGACATAATCTATTGTCAATATACAAACCAAAATACAAAACTGGTGGAGAACAAAATTAAAATTAGGAAAACAGAGATTTAAAAAAATTCTGTTGAAGGGCATCTGGGTGACTCAGTTGGTTGAGCATCCATCATCTCCTGATCTCAGCTTGGGTCTTTTTTTTTTTTTTTTTTAAGATTTTATTTATTTGAGAGTGAGTGAGAGAGAGCGAGATCACCAGCAGGGGGTAGGGGTGAAGGGAGAAGCAGAATCCCCCCACTGAGCAGGGAGCTCAACACAGGACTTGACGCCAGGACCCCAGGATCATGACCTGAGCTGAAGCCAGACATTCAACCAACTGAACCACCTAGGCATCAGCTCCCGTCTTGATCAGAGGGTTGTGAGTTAGAGACCCATGTTGGGCTCTGCACTGGGCACAGATCCTACTTTTAAAAAAATTAATTTAAAAATTCTGTTATGGGGCGCCTAGGTGGCTCAGTGGGTTAAAGCCTCTGCCTTCAGCTCGGGTCATGGTCCCAGGGTCCTGGGATCGAGCCCCACATCGGGCTCTCTGCTCAGCAGGGAACTTGCTTCCTCCTCTCTCTCTCTCTCTCTCTCTCTGCCTACCTGTGATCTCTATCTGTCAAATAAATTAAAAAAAAAAAATCTTTGAAAAAAAAAAATTCTGCTATGCTTCAGATTCACCTCTGGGAGCAAGAAAACAAATACCTGGACTTGACATTCCATGAGGCACACCTCTTTGGTCATAAGTTCATCTGATTCTGTCAGATGACTACATTGGGCATCTTGGTGAGAATGGCAAAACTGTTAGAGGATAATTCTAAAAAGAAAAAAGAAAAAGTAAAGTCATACAAAATGATTTTATTTAACTTTTTGAATAAGGGATCCAGAGATATGTTGCAGTCTGTTCCAGAAGAATCCAAAAAGCAGACGCTTTACAGATCAGTAATATTGACCTTCCAAATGGATGTAAAACTGGATTTTCTACAGAGGAGGAGAGCTCTCCCCCCATTGAAAAGAATTTACTCACATGTTTATAGATAATAATCATTTGAATTATCATCACTTCTCAACAAGTTAACATTAATCACTACAGAATTCAAAAATAGTCATTCAAGATAAAGGTGAGTATCTTTTAGGATCAAACAATCCTCCAAATTCCAGCAATCTAACATCCATTAATCTCTTAATTATTTCAAAGTGCTACATTTCTCTTTACACATCACAAACCAGAGGATATAGGATGTAGAGGGGGAAGTTTCTGTTCATTCACAGATCTGCTCTAATTCTGGTCCTGAGTTAACCATTCATTCAAAAATATCTTATCTACAATCTATTGTATACTTAGCACAACACTAGGTGGGGTAGATTTTGAAAATAATGGGTCATCATCCTTGCTCATAAGATACAATCTTATTACAGAGCTAAGACCTATGAGATACCAATCAATACATTTAATAAACAACCAGAAATTAGGGCTGTGTTTAATAGAAATACATCTGCCCAGCACTATTCATTTTTTTATGTAGTTGTGAATTTTGCCTATCTACTAAAATGTATATGTAACTCCAAAATCAATACTTGCAAGTGTTTTTTTTTTCTTTTTCTTTTTCTTTTTTTTTTTTTTTTTGAGAGAGAGAGAGAGAGAATCTAAAGCAGGCTCCACACTCAGCATGGAGGCCCACCGGGGGCTCAATTTTACAAACTGAGATTGTGACCTGAGCCCAAATCAAGAGTCTGATGCTTAACGGACTGAGCCACACAGAGTGGTGAAAAATTTAATTGTCCAACCTGCGTGTTCCCAGGTAAGTTTGAAGGAAACAAAGCTTGCCTTCTTGTTTCAGCTCTCACACTATAAAAAGTGTTCTCTTCCCAGTCTATTTTAGTACCATGTTTTTCACACTTTTGTGCTTTTTGTTGATCATTCTGCTATTTAAAATGGCCCCCAAGGGTGCCTGGGTGGCTCAGTCTTTAAGCCTCTCTGCCTTGGACTCAGGTCAGGATCCCAGGGTACTGGGGCGAGCCCTGCATTGGGCTCCCTGCTCAGTCAGAAGCCTGCTTCTCCCTCTCCCACTCCCCTTGCTTGTGTTCCCTCTCTGGTAGTCTCTCTCTCTCTCTCTCTGTTAAATAAATAGATAAAATCCTTAAAAATAATAACAATAAATTGGCCCCCAAGTGCAGTTCCAAAGTGCTGCCTGTTGTCGCTGAGCACGGGACATCTGTGATGTGCCTTGCAGAGAAAATGCATGGGTTAGATAAGCTTCACTCATGCCTGAGTTATAGTGCAACGTTGTTATGTATGGATTAGGTGACTAAAATGTGACCAGAGGCTCAGGGGAACCCCCATATTTCCATCTGAGGCAATGGTTCAGTATTTGCTGATTCCGTTATTGGCAGTAACTTTAGAGAACCTAACTACCGCAAATGATGGCAATCAACTCTACACTGAGCGAAAATGTTTTTCACATGCATTAGATTTCCTCATCAACAGAGAACTATAAACGCCTTCCTGATAAATTACTCCACTGCTCTCCCAAAGAGCCTACAAAAGCAGTGATTCCGCCTGCCAGTACCCTTTCCCCATCTCCCCAGTTGATTCCTCCTCCTAACTCAGTTTCCTACGCGGAAGTCTCCGCGTAAATAACGCTTTCCAATAATCTAGAGTCCTATACTAAATTTGAGAAAAGACACACACAACACACACAGACGTTAAAAATGACCCCTGGGGATGTGCTCCCACAAAATTAAGTGCAAAAATCCCTGGTACCACAGTTGCACGGGAACACAGAGAAGGGTATTTTCTCCACCGCGGGCATCCGCCTTTCGAATCTCCCGAGATCATCATAAACATACGCTAAAACATATTTTTTTCTTCTTCTTCTTTCTCTCAAGCAACCACCCCGTACCGTCCCGCAGGCCTTCACAAAGCTGTTCAGCCCTTAGCTTAGCTCTTGTTCCTTTAAGACAGAGGTCGGTTGTTTGCCCTATTCTGAAATGGCCGCGCAGGCTTCCCCACCGTCTGCGCATGCTACTTGAACCTAACTCGGGATTGAAGCAATTCGGAGGCTGTCGCGGCGCAAGATGGGGACTTGGCGCCGGGCGAGCCTGAACCTCCCAGCATGCCTTGCAGCCGGCCCGGACTCCCGACGTCTAGTGATGGGGAAGCCCTGGTGCTTTCGGCCGCCCGAGCGGGTGTAGAGTTTGAGGTTGAGCCCTGGGCCCGGGACCTGGACGCCCGCAGAGGGGAAGATGGAAGCGTGGCGCTGTGTGAGGAGGGGCTACGGCCGCTGTGTGGTGGGGAGAGGCCGGTCAGTAGGGCTGGGAGGGAGGAGGGAGGAGCGGGGGCGGGCGGCCCGGGTTAACCCGGGGCGGGGCGGGCTGGGGGAGGAAGGAGGAGGAAGAGGGTCCGGGCGGCGGTGCCGCCGGGACGAGCCTCCGGAGACCCCGAGGGATAGGTAAACCCGGCGCGCAGCCGGAGGGGCGCTCGGCGGACGGGGGCCGGGCCGGGTTCGGGGCGGTCGATCGCCGGCAGAGCTCGTGCCTTTCCGTCCCCGCTGGGCCTTGGAGCCCCGGCCCACTTCCCCTGCCCTGCCCCGACCCAGCCTGCGCCCCCGGGTCGCGGGGCCTCCTGCCAGGCATCAGCCCCCGCCGGGAGCCGAGCGTCTGCGGGGAGGCGGCGGGTGCGCCGTAGGTCCCCGGGCGGCCTGACCCCGAGGGCGGCGCGCGCGTCGCAGGCACACCCGGGGGTTTGTTTGTGGTGTCAGTGTGTCTCACACTTCAGTCATTTGTATACCAGCCTTTACGGTTTATTACCAGATACTCCTTCCACACCTGTGTGTACTACATTTTTTTCTTGAAATTGACTTTTTTTTTTTTTAAGCATTTCAGTAATGCTGCCTGTATTAGCGTCGCCCTGAGCAGTGTCCACGAAATCTTGGGTTTGACGTATTCATTATGGGCTTTTTCTAATAAATACTTAGATGTGAAAAGTCAAAAAGTTTTATTGTGTACCATGCGAAATGGACTGGTGTACCTCACCTGGGAAACACAACACTGTATTAATTATATAAGTCATGGGGATCTGGTTTTAATCTCCTACAGTCGGGGGCTTGATCACAATTCAGCTCAGCAGTGTTTTCCTGAGTACCAGCTGTGTGCCAGGCACTGTGCTAGGCACTTAGGGAGAGACCAGAATTAAAATGATTAAGAAGGCTCTGGTCTTGAAGGAGCTCATCATCTTGGGAAAAAGACATCTATATAAGTTACTGTGAATATAGGCGATAAGTTTTGTAGCACGAGTATTGTATTTCAATACCGTAGCCTGTTAGGATAGAAAAAGTGTGGAGCGAGCACCTAAATCTCTATGGCTTTCAGAGTTGTCACAAAGCAGAATAGTCTGCCCATGTCATGCTTTTAAAGATTTACAGTTAAGTTGAATTTAGAGAACAATTTGAGAATGCATACACAAAAATATATGCTAAAACATTTAAATGCCTTTAAAATGAATATATAAAAGTCAAATAACAGTAAATACAGTTTAAGCAAAATTTCTTCAGTGGTAAAAGTGGACATTATTAACACGTCTTGGAATTGTACCTTTAATAAGTTCTGGGAAAGGACAGAAGTCCTCTGAATCCAAAATTTTGCCAGAATAGTATGGTAAGAAGACGGTGCTTAAGTTGCATTGTTTCTTAAGAGAGCCCGAGAGCAACATATTTATTCAAGTTAGTGGTAACACTGCTTTGGATATATTTTGGATGATCAGTAAATTGGTGCTGTTGGGTTTGAAGTACTGGTGAATTATTAATAAGTAATCACTATCCCATTTCATTTCCTTCAAAAATTTTTTTTTCCTTAAAAAAAAAAATGAAGGTTGGAAAAATAAATTATCCACCTACTGATTAGCAAGAGAGGTCATTTTGTGAAGTTGGGATAGGTTTTTGTTTTCTTAGCTCTACAGATGTTTGGAAAATGGAATCTTGCTATAAAAAACTGTTCAGAAGCATGTTTCTGTCTACTCCAAACCCAAGTTGAAGGAGAGATGCACTTTTCTTGTACTCAGCTTAAGTGTTCTACATTGAATCAAGTATTACATTTGCTGTGGATTTTATTTATCCATACAGTTTATTAGATATTAGAAAGCTGCTCTGAAAACCAGTTTGATGGTTGGTTAATCTCTCAGGTGAACTGAGGACTTTTTGAAGCGTGTGTGGTATTTTGGGAGGCTGGTGTTTTCTCTGTTAAGTATTCCAAATGCCATTCATAGGCGCTGAGGGAGAGTTTTGAGATGTTGCTACTAATAATTAAATCATAGCTGCCCCCCCAATCCTTCATGATTTAAAAGTCAGATTTTAAATATTAAACATTATCTTCCCTTGAGGAAACAGATTTGGATTTGGGGTGCTATAGCGTGAACAAATAGTGGTGCCTCAAGGAGTGTATTTATTTCTTTTAGATACCCCATGTTACCCCATCACCAGAAGAGTCTGGCCAGAGATTGGACGACACCGTGGGAGAATCTGCAGAGGTGTTGCTGGAACAGACATATTTCTAGTTGTATGAGGTGGCCTGGACATTATTCTCGTGCTCCTTACCCATACTTCAGTAGTAGGCATTTTTCATTAAATTGGAGACCACCTTGTTTATTTGAGTCTAGAACTCCGTTTCAGTACTGGAACTGGAGACCTGACAACCTGAGCCAGACCTCTTTGATTCATCTCTCTAGTTACATCATGAACTCTGAGGGAGATGAGCCTTCATCAAAACGAAGAAAACACCAAGGTAAAGGTGACATTTATCTTGGTGCAGAAATAGAAGCCATAGAATTATTAAAACTTTACTTTCTAATAATCCTTAAAACCTCTTCCAGATTTTGTAGGGGTTTAGTATTTATTTTCAGCCAGTAGTTTTCTGTTAGGAAAAAGGAAATGATTTTTTTAAAATTAAGTCTTTGTTTATATCTATTTTTATATTTTATTATATATTTCTGGCAGTAAATATAGAAGAAACTATATATAGAGAGAATAAGACTGGGAAAGAATATAGGACTAAACTAAAACATTAATTTAAGAATAATAAATCCATTGTTTTTAAAACAGAAGTCCTTAGACTTCCTAGAAATTGGTATATGTTTTTGAGAGTCTACACACCTATTTTAAAAAATTAAATTTAAGGGTTTTTCAAATTTATTTTTTTGACAATTTTATTTCTAAGTAATCACACCCAACATGGGACTCTAACAACCCCAAGGTCAAGAATTACATGCTCTACCAACTGAGCCAGCCAGTTTAATGCTCACTTTTTTGAGTAAGACAAAAAGATACTCTTAAATAGACACAATCATAAATGAAAGAGATTTTCTTACAGAATAAGATTTTAGCTTATTCAGTATATTTCTCATAATGGGTTCTATTGCTATAATCCTGAGACACTATGGGAAGTTTTATCTTTTATTTTTTATTTTTTTAAAGATTTTATTTATTTATTTGACAGAGAGAGAACGATCACAAGTAGGCAGAGAGGCAGGCAGAGAGAGAGGAGGAAACAGGCTCCCCGCTGAGCAGGAAGCCCGATGTGGCTCCATCCCAGGACCCTGAGATCATGACCTGAGCCGAAGGCAGAGGCTTAACCCACTGAGCTACCCAGGTGTCCCAAGTTTTATCTTTTAATAAGGGAACAACATCTTAATCAACTTTAAGAAATATTTGTTTTCTAAACATGTTGATCATTTCTAGTTTTGTCATACTTTTCACTCCAAACAATTCACGAGACTCCTTTTGTCCTGCCAGCCCTGCTCCTCCCCCAAAGTGTATGTGAATCATCTTGGTAGAATTTTGAGTTGTCGTTCTTACTGAGCTATGGTTTTCAGTGAAGATAATTCCTCTGAAGGTATTTGGAAATAGACTGTGTAGGTGTTCATGTGTAGGGAGCTCACATAAGTTTGTCAAAGGAAAATGCTCAAAGTGAGTCTCACTTGGGAGGTCAGAGCTAGGTTAGCTCGAAGATTACTTACGGCTCTTTTAAGTAGAAATTCTGCTACACATTTGAGTAGAAATTTTAAGCACCGAAAGTGAAAATCTATTTGTCTAATACTTGAGCACAACATGTGTTCATCAACAAATGTTCATTTGAATGAATGAAACGTGTTAGAGACATTAGAATTAGGTTCCTAGGGACAATCAGCTCCATAACCTATAAATCTTGGGCTGTATGAAGTCATGAGATGACCGTTCCTTCCTGTATTCATTGTTCATCAGGTCAGCGCACTGCTCTCTGGTTTAGCCTTTCGTACATCTCCTGTGCTGTCAGGTGGAGCTGTGGTATGCTGACATAAGCCTGGGCTCAGGAACCACTCCCTGCTCTCATTCTGCTCCACCACTGATTGTGTGAACTTGGCCAGGTCATGGGACCTCCCTGCTCCTTGGTTTCCTAGTGTGAAATAATGCCTACTTTAAAAGCCTATTGAGGATGAAATGAGACCTGTCAAAGTGCCTAATACACTGTCGGCTTCATAGTAGGTACTCAGAAAATCGTGATGGTGTTGTTTTCCCTTTAACACTTGGGGAATTACAATTTACATACTGATAAACTTTGATTGCGATCTGACTCTTTATATGTCCGTTCTTCCTAGGTATTGTGAATAAGGAAAATGCTCTTCGTTAAGCCATATTTGTGACTTCCGATAATTCACTAATACTTTTCCATCAAGAGAACAGCCTTCTAACTTGCCTGTCACTTTAAAGTGACATTTGAAGGATTTGTGTGACACAATTAGGACTTTTTAATTAGGCACCCTAAAAACCTGATCAGGCCTATTGCTTACTTTCTTTGATTCATCTGTCTTCTCTGCTGTGATCGCCTTGTTCCTCCTGACATGGAAGGTATATAAGCTTTTGTAGTGTGAATTTATGTTGTAAAGTATATGAAGGCCAAAGACTGTCATCTCTATCAGTCGTCTTCAAATTGTCTTCCATGGAACCCTAGCATTCAAACACATATCTGTATGTTTATTAAAAACAAATGTGGGCAGGAGAAAATACGTATTTACCCCCATCATCCCAGCCCCAGTATACCAGGAGCTGATGGTCATGACGTGTTTCAAAATGTAATTGCAGAAAGAGTTGGCTTACAAACGCTTGTCGGGACAATACAATCTCAATGCATTTTTATGCCCTTCCATACACGTATTTTACAAGAAAATATGCACAACTTTTCTGGACCTTCATCTTTCATACTTCAATGTGGTGGTGACACCAGGGTAGTGCTGTAACTGTGATGGTCGCTTGCATTGTGTTTGCATGACTAGAGCCCTTTGCATCTTGTACGTGTATAAAGACTATGATTTGTGGCTAAAACCATCATAGACAGTCCCCAATTTGCGAATGAATTGTGTTCTGGGTAATTAGTTCTTGAGAATCAGTTGCTGACCATCTGTTTCCATGTTCCCCATGGAAACTGTTACAGATCTCAGAGTAGTCCTACGGAGTCAGTGCAGTTAGCTGTAGTTCTGGGCCTTTGCAGGTAGGATTCTCCATATTCAGTGAAGGATGCAGAAGGGGATAGTTTCCATCCCTTTCCTGGGTATAGGACAAGCTCCAGGCTAAGTTCTTTAATCCCGGATGGCTTGGGTTTGGTTTGGTTTTCTTTCCGTCACTCTTTTTTTCTTTACCTTCTCCTCAGGCTCTTAGTGCCTTCATGGTACTGTAAGTCTCCAGCACCGCTGATCCACCCAGACCTCAGTAGTCATAAAAATAATCTTCCTCTTCGAGCCTCTGGTCAAAATGCCTATTCCTTCCATGCCGCTGCTTTCAGCATTTAGATTTTGAGGAAAGCAATCTTACTAAACTCGTTTACCAGAGGGTATTTTAAAATTTCACTTTTGGTCTTTTTTCCCCGTATGTATGGAATTATTTTTCCTCAATTTAATTTTTAGTTGGTAGAATCTTAGGCATTGTAATCCAATAAAGTGAAAACCTACATGTAGGAAAAGGGAGATATTCTAGGGCTGAGGTTTTTCCTGCTTGAAAACCGATCTCCAAATCTGTTTTCCCAGGTTCTTCCCATTTCTTGTTTTCCCCTTCTGTTGAGCTCATAGAATCTCTAAAAGTTCCACATTTTTCTTCATGCCTTTCCATGGCATGCCTTCCATGGTGGGGTGAGGAAGATAAGATCGAAGGGGCATATGTATGTATGTTTGTGTGTGTGTTTGTAGGTCATTTCTAAGTCGAGGACTGCCTATAATTGCAAAATCTCATGCTTTTTGATTCTCTTTTTTCATCACTGGGCCCAGGTACATGTGTCTTTGCAGAATGTAAACCATCACACATTTCTGGATGCTGCATGCTGGGTTCTTCAACCAGCCCTTGTCATTGACTAGCGTTCTACAACGATGTTATCTTCAACGTTTGCTTTGGTGTGCATTAAAAAGATTTCTTCTGTTCATTTTGTCTGCATTGTTCCACTAAATACACTTCCATATATTGCCATCATACACCCTTCATTCATGTCTAAACCAGAATTCTGAGATGAGTTATTTCTAGAGCTTAATCATTTGATAATCTTATCTTACTAGTAGGAAATAAACTACGGTGTGAAAACATCTTATTAAAAAGCCAACTGTGACATGCAAATACAGTTGACCCTTGAACAAGAGTCGAACTGCGTGGGTCTCTGCGTAGGCAGAGAGGCAGGCAGAGAGACAGGGGGAAGCAGGCTCCCTGTTGAGCAGAGAGCCAGATGCGGGGCTCGATCCCGGGACCCTGAGACCATGACCTGAACCAAAGGCACAGACTTAACCGACTGAGCCACCCAGGCACCCCTTTCTTTATGATTTTAATAACTTTATAAATAAATTTATAATATAAATATAATAAAATAAATTTATAAATAAAAAGAAAATAATATTTTCATCAGCTTACTTTATTGTAAAATACAGTATAAAATACATATAACATACAAGTTATGTGTTAATCTACTGTTTTTGTTATTGGTAAGGCTTCCAGTCCACAACAGACTATTAGTAGTTAAGTTTTGAAGGTGTCAAAAGTTTTATGTGGATTTTCAACTGCACAGTGCCCTTAACCCTCCCCTCCAACCCCACATTGTTCAATGGTCAACTGTACGCTATCATGGTTATGAAGTTGCTGAGCATGTCTGGCAGAGCCACTTCTTAACCGTAAGTAAATGAGAAGCTATGTAGTCTTAACTTTATGAACACTCTCTCAGTCTCCAAAATGACCTGCTAACTCCTTTTAATCTTTTATACCTGTTGGTCGGTCTTTGTATCATTTTACTGCCTTCGTAATCAATTTGATGACAGCTTCCAGTTTCATAGCGCTATGTTGCCATTTCCTAGGGGAAAACATTCTGTTCATTGCCTGTGGGAATTTTTAAAAGGCAAGAAAAATCTCATGCCGGAAAATATTTGGTCATTTTTCATTAATTCTTTATATTTTGTTCAATATATTTTAACAGGCACAATTCAACGACATTGGGAATATATATGTAACCATAATAAAGACAAGACGAAGATCCTAGGAGACAAAAATGTTGACCCCAAATGTGAAGACAGTGATAACAAGTTTGACTTTTCAGTGATGTCCTATAATATACTTTCACAAGATTTATTGGAAGACAATTCACATCTGTATAGACACTGCCGGCGGCCAGTTTTACACTGGAGTTTTAGGTTCCCCAATATCCTGAAAGAAATTAAACACTTTGATGCAGATGTAAGTGCAGAATATCATCAAAATTCTTCGCATAAGAAAAGTTTATCTGTGAACTAAATGGGTTTTACCCCTTTTTGTCTGTGGGCTAAGAAGGGAAGATGGTTTTAAATATAGTGATGGAACCGTTTTTAACAATGTATCATGACTTCCAAAGCATCATTTGCGAATGGTTGTTGGTGTAAATAATCATTAAATTTTCAAAAAAGATCCAAAAAGTTCTGCTTGCCAGTCAGTTTTGAAAACAGAGACTGGCAGTGTATTAAATATTCAGTAAGTACTTCCATTGATTTAAAATGTAAGTCATTCCTCTAAAAATCTAGATACATTCAAAGAAATCACCTTGAGAAAGGACTAGAAGGATTTAGTACTAAAGAACATTGTAATTCAGGAAAAAGAATTCCAACATGTAAATTTAAAATACTTCTTTTGGGAAATACCAGTTTTGGATGGTAAGAGAGGCCAGGTTTTTGAGGACTGATCAAATTTGGAAATATCAATTTGATAGTTTCAAGAAAAAAGACTTAAGTCTTTTTATTTCAACTTTCATTAGGTTTTTAGAATTTTAGCAGCCTATTTTTAAAGATGAAAGCATCAGAAAATTCATATTTGCTCTCTGTTTTAATTCAAGCCATTTTTTTCCTTCCAAGGTACTTTGTTTGCAAGAAGTTCAAGAAGATCATTATGGAGCAGAGATCAGGCCAAGTTTGGAATCTTTGGGTACAATGTGACTTTATTTTAGCCAGATTTACTTTGAAAGATTTGTGTGTTGTTAAAGTATAACATGCTAACAATGATGTATGGTGTATTTAGGCAAAGAAGAAAGTCTTAATTTTGAAAAAACTTAGTACCCATTTCAAAAGGTCAGGAAAAGATTGATGTATTTTAAGTGGGAATTTTTGGATTGATACATAATATTTTTAAAATTTTTTAAATATTTATTTCTTTTGGGGGTGAGGGGCAGAGGGAGAAAGACTCTTATGCAGGTTCCACACTGAGCCTGCTATTGGGCTTGATCCCACAATCCTGAGATCACGACATGAGCCAAAACCAACGGTCACATGCTAACTGATTGTACCACCCAGGCACCTCTTGATAGATAATTTTAATTCAAACAGAAAAGTATGTAAGAATCTCCTAATAGATTTCTTTCCAGGAGTTGCTCTACCCACCACTAGACCCCCAAGTTTCCAAGTTCCTTATCAGGGACCATTGTGTCTGGTTCATCATTATAACATCAGTGTCTACCAGTAACAAACAAGTAGAAGCTAAAAACCTGTTTGATGAATGAACACTTCGAGAAACAGTTCATCTATTTAAGAAATGCTGCCTACTTTGCATTCATTCTTCGCAAATATTTTTTGAACGCCTGCTATATCCTGTGTACTGTTGTAGGCTGCGGTGATCTAGCAGTGAGCCACATAGATAAGTCTCTGTCCTTCCAGACTATGGAAATAGCAAAGCAGAGACCCTGAGATAGAAGTGCCTGAAGGCAGGTGGTGAGATATGTGGGGAGTTGAGCAAGTGGGGAAGAGTCAGAGGCAGAAAGGTCAGAGATGGGCTGTCGGGGGGCTGGGCAGTGTAGATGGGCAGTGTAGATGATTATAAGGCCTCACTGTCTTCGTCTTGACTTTGACCGGGATGGGAAGGAGAGCATGGTCACGCACGTCAGCATATTTAAGACTGGAGTCGGGGGCGCCTGGGTGGCTCAGTGGGTTAAGCCGCTGCCTTCGGCTCAGGTCATGATCTCAGGGTCCTGGGATCGAGCCCCGCATCGGGCTCTCTGCTCAGCAGGGAGCCTGCTTCCTCCTCTCTCTCTGCCTGCCTCTCCATCTACTTGTGATTTCTCTCTGTCAAATAAATAAATAAAATCTTTAAAAAAAAAAAAAGACTGGAGTCGGCCAGTAGAGAGACCCAGTCTTAGGACCTAGACCGCATCTCAAACTTAACATCCTACGTTATTAATGCTTGGGAGAAGACACTTTGATAAATATTGTTCAGAGGTATTAGGAGAGTTATGTTTTGCCTTATAGGCTTATATGGCAGACCCTGTGTTAAATTTCTTTCTTCCTTGTAGGTTATCACTGTGAATACAAGATGCGGACAGGAAGGAAACCTGATGGCTGTGCCATCTGCTTTAAACATTCCAAGTTTTCACTCTTATCAGTGAACCCAGTGGAATTCTACCGCCGTGATGTTCCTCTGTTGGATAGAGACAATGTTGGATTAGTGTTACTTTTGCAGCCCAAAATTCCAAATGCTGCCTCTCCTGTGATCTGTGTAGCTAACACACATCTGTTGTATAACCCAAGGCGAGGTGATATTAAGCTGACCCAATTGGCAATGCTTCTGGCAGAGATTTCCAGTGTTGCCCAT
This sequence comes from Mustela putorius furo, assembly GCF_011764305.1. Classification (NCBI taxonomy): domain Eukaryota; kingdom Metazoa; phylum Chordata; class Mammalia; order Carnivora; family Mustelidae; genus Mustela; species Mustela putorius. Next base: position 11,588,360 of record NW_025421480.1, on the reverse strand, counting down.
CAGAAAGATGGCAGCTTCTGCCCTATCGTTATGTGTGGTGACTTTAATTCTGTTCCTGGTTCTCCGCTCTATAGTTTTATAAAGGAAGGAAAATTGAATTATGAAGGACTTGCCATTGGCAAGGTAAGTGCTTGCTTTGTCATTATTAGGAGGCAGACTTAGTCTCTCTGTTCATCGTAGTGCGGGGATAGTCATCACTGGCTGTTTGAAAACCTTGGGTTCCCAGTACCCTTGCTTTACCAAGCTATGATGATGTTCCCCAACTACTAATAAGTAAAGATGCTCAGTTGGTTGAACTTCATCTTTTCCATCTATTTATGGCAGCATTCTGCTTAGAGGAGTTGGCAGGTAGCAAAAAATCCAAAGTGCGGGAGAAGAAGAAAAATAAAAGCATTGATAGACATTAATACTTTGTAAATAAGGAACTACTCATAAGGGGACGGGTAATAGAATTTTGAATGCTGGATGTGGGCAATATAGTTGGCAAAATAGTAATTTAGTATTTCTTTACTATGTACATTTTCCTTTTCATAATGCTAAATATTTCAATTTCTTAGCTGACTATATCCCATGTTTTATCTTCATTGTGCTTTCTGTTGCTTACTTCACATCATTCGATCTTCAGGATTTTAACCAAAATAAACTCTCCACCATTGAGGTTTGAGTGATAGTTCTAAAATTTTGTAAGAGTTGATCTCCCTTAGTATTTTAAATAATAGTTATATAAAATATGTAAGATTTTATATTAATCTAATTGAAAGACAGGAAGGGCAGTATTAGTCCAAAGTTATAGATCATATAGATGTCCCAAATGGAGTGACGGGAAAGGAAAATATTGCCATTTTTTTTTTAAAGATTTTATTTATTTATTTGATAGAGATGACAAGTAGGCAGAGAGACAGGAGGAAGCAGGCTCTCCAAGGAGCAGAGAGCCCAATGCGGGCCTCGATCCCAGGACCCTGGGATCATGACCTGAGCCGAAGGCAGAGGCCTTAACCCACTGAGCCACCCAGGCGCCCCAATATTGCCATTTTTATGTCAATAATAACTGCTTTCTGAATTGTATTTGAACAAGATTTCATAAGCACAGATAATCACTTACTATGATGAATAATGGGTAGTGCCATTCTTGGATTTCCTCTTATTTAAGACATAAAATTTTCAGTACAGAAACTATTTAAAATCTATTCACTTAAGGTACCTGTTGAAATTTTGTTTAGGTATCTGGCCAGGAACAATCTTCACGGGGACAAAGAATTTTATCTATTCCCATTTGGCCCCCAAACCTAGGTATCTCACAGAACTGTGTGTATGAGGTACAGCAGTTACCAAAAGTAGAGAAGACAGGTAAGTGTTCGTAGTACATTTTGGCAGTCTCCTTGATAATAGTGTTCCCTTTGAAGACATAAAACTAAATTTTTCAAGGGATAACATCTCAGGGATGAATTATAAAAAACATTATACTTACTTTCTTAGTCCTTTTCTTAATGAACTCTAAATTTACCATTCTTAAGTTGACCTTCCAAAATTATCTGCATGAATTACTTGCATGTTGCTTTGGAATGTTTGCATTTCAGTTTTGCTAATTATGGAGACCATCAAAACATAAAGGTTCCCTGATGGAGCATTTAACTAGGCATCTATCTAAACTAAACATGTCTTGAATATCATTCCTAGAGTAAGAGGACTATTCTATGGAAAACTAGAACAGAACAATATATTGAAAGTTTAATATATTTCTCTTTCTTCTTATAGACAGTGATCTGACACAGACAGAGCTGGACAAAACAGAGGTCCTAGTGACAGCTGAAAAGTGAGTTCTGGGAAATAACAGTAGACATTTACTGACTTAAGTTGGCTAAAAAAATTATTTCTCAAAAACCACTTGGATAAAAAATGAAAAGGATGTTTTTCCATGCTGGTGAAGAATGCTGGCTCCTCAGTCAAACAGACCTGAGTTCCTAACTGCTACATTTTACATGTGTGATTCTGAGCAAGAAGCTTAACATTTCTGAGATTTAGTTTCCTTGTCTATACTTCGGGTACTTGGGAGGACTGCATGAGACAAAGCATGAAAAGCTTGGTGTTTGGTTCATAGTAAGGGCTTAAGCAGTGTTATTTATAGCAAAGAGCCTGTCCGTGGACCTGGACCAGCTAGTTCTGTGAAATACATTGCTATTACATATTTTTTTTTTTAAAGATCTTATTTATTTATTTGACAGATAGAGATCACAAGTAGGCAGAGAGGCAGGCAGATAGAGGGGGAAGCAGGCTCCCTGCTGAGCAGAGAGCCCAATGTGGGGCTTGATCCCAGGACCCTGGGATCATGACCTGAGCTGAAGTCAGAGGCTTTATCCCACTGAGCCACCCAGGTGCCCCTGCTATTACATATTTAAACAAAGGTCAGGATCACAGGAAAATACCTTTCAGATTTCAAGAGGATGCTTTGCCTCCTTTGACTTACTACGTCTCAAAATAATCTGCAGGAGAATTGATCCAAAAAAGAATATGCCAGTATGAATATTTATATTTAAATTATATAGTTTACATAAGTATTTATAACTGTTGAACTACAGGGAAAAGTTACCAAAGGTCGAAGGGTGGAGATGCCTGGATTCCTTATTATTAGTGGTTGAGAAATAGATGTATGTGAATAGAGCAGGATAGAGATTTAAATCTTGTCTCTTTGGGAAATTCTTAAAATGTTTTGATTTTATATTGTGGCTCTTTTATTAATTTTAATTTTTGTTTTAACATTTGCATTTAGGGACCAATTAGAATCCCCTCTTATTCATTTTATCTGCTTCTCAGTCTTGTTTTTATTTTGTATACTATGTGTTGAGAAAATATTATCTCATGTAAAAACCTAGTAAGATAGGAAGCAACAGTTTTTGGATATTTTAAAAAAGAATATTTAAAACTTCATGATTAAACCTTTCAAATACAGTAAAAACTTCCCTAAGATTTTTAAAAATTTTATTTATTTATTTGACAAAGAGATCACAAGAAGGCAGAGAGGCAGGCAGAGAGGGGGTGGGGGTGGCAGGCTCCCTGCTGAGCAGAGAGCCCAGGGCAGGGCTCGATCCCAGGACCCTGAGATCATGACCTGAGCCGAACGAAGAGGCTTAACCCACTGAGCCACCCAGGCATCCCCCTAAGATTTTTTTAAAAAGATTTTATTTATTTGAGAGAGAGAGCATATGTGAGAGAGAGAAAGAGAGCACGAGCAGTGGGAAGGAGCAGAGGGAGAGGGAGGAGCCAACTCTGCTGAGCAGGGAGCCTGTTATGCAGGGCTTCATCCCAGGACCCTGAGATCATGACCTGACCTGAAAGGCAGATGCTTAACTGAGCCGGCCAGGCGCCCTCCTTGAGTAAGATGAATAAAAAGACAAATCTAATACTTGGTTTTGACTAATTCTAAAATCTTTTTATAACAAAATGAGGTATAAGATACTTTTTTTTTTTTTTTTGTTGGTATAAGATACTTTTAAGTATCTATATATACATGTAATGTGCTTATACACAGAGCTTATTATCTGTAAACCAAAAAATTGACAGTAAGAGAACAGTTTGAGAAAAACCTACTTTACATTTAATAATATTGTAAATATAAATCCTGAGACATAAAACATTGCTAAAACTGGAAATTAAGGTTATTTGGAAAGAATAACCTTTGTTCTTTGACATTAAGCTCTTTAAAAACTGTCTTTATATGTGTATCTTAAGCCCCTAAGATAGTGCCTGAAACTTAGTAGGTATTAGTTAAGTGTTGAATTTTTAAAAGTTTAAAAAAATTTTTTTCACAATATAAAAGATCTTTAAACTTTTAAGATGTATTTATCGGAAATGATTTTAAATTCTTCATTACAGCACATGTATTTGTAACGTGACATAACTAGAAACCATTATAGAAGCTGGTTTAGGATGTAGTACAAGATTATCTGATATGTCATAGCAAGAAAAATAGAGCCAGTCTGACATCAAAAGTCTGATGGGTTCTTTATTTATTTATGCATTTATTTATTTATATTATTTATAAGTTATATTCATAAAGACCACCTTTTTTCTTAAAAATACAACAAATAACTTATAAATTGTTTTAGAGTGCATATTAGGAAATACAGGCTCTCAAATATTTTTTTTTTAAGATTTTATTTATTTATTTGACAGAGATCACAAGTAGGCAGGGAGACAGTCAGAGAGCTAGGAGGAAGCAGGCTCTCTGTGGAGCAGAGAGCCCAATGCGGGGCTCGATCCCAGAACCTTGGGATCATGACCTGAGCCAAAGGCAAAAGCTTTAACCCACTGAGCCACCCAGTCGCCCCTTTCAAATATGTTTTAATTAATAATAAATCACATTAATATGTAAATAATTAAGTTTTTACCCCACGTATCACAGCCTTGATAATGGGTTTTGAGTATCACCACATGAATGAACAGAATGCCAGATTGTGGTGTGGTCTGTCTAAATAACGCTTGTCTGAATGTCAGGCTTTGTCTGGAAATTGAATGAGAAAGTGCTTTAAACAGGAAGGAGTCTAAAAATCAAGAAAAACTTGATGGATGCTAAGCAATTTTTCTTTTCAATTTAGATTATCTTCAAATTTACGGCACCATTTCAGCTTGTCATCTGTTTATTCACATTATTTTCCTGACACTGGAATTCCAGAAGTGACCACTTGTCATTCCCGAAGTGCCATAACTGTGGATTATATTTTCTATTCTGCTGAAAAGGAAGATGTTGCCAGGCAGCCAGGTAAAGAATACATGTAATCTTGCACTGTGCTTGAGAAGAGAGTAACTCCAACCTCGGGCTGAGTTTGAGAAAGTTAGCTAAACATCTAGGTGACGTTCTAAATTTAAAAGTTAAAAAAATTTTTTTGGTAATGTATTTGAGTAAATCAGTTAATCACCTGTAAAACATGGAAGCAGTGAAGGACCTCAAAGCAAATTATCGCCTAAGAATTATATCCTTAGCTCCTCCTTCCAGTGCCAGTCAGCTTCCGAGTTACGAGCCTCTCGTATTGCCCTTTAGTTTTACTTGCCGTAAATTTACTGGGTTTCTTTTTGTGTATGTGTGACAGCAACATCAGGTAGTTTTGTACTTAAATTTTACTAACGCATACTGCCTTCATGGGAGGACCTTGTTGTATTGCCAGCAATGGACAGTTGTGTCATGTTGACTCTGGATCTTTCTGGAAAGAGAAGTCCATTATATGAATATGTGATTTCAAAAAGCAGAGGTGATTAAGACAGTTTTCCTTGTACGAGTCAGTGAAAGTAAGGTTTTAAATATTAACCAAAGGACTTAATGTGGAGAACAGAATGCAGTTTAAAATGACTAGAAGTCAGAGAATATCATTCAGAAAACTTCACAAGTCTAAAATGTGGGCAGCTGTTCTGTCTTTTCTGATTTCCCTTTGCCCCCTTTTTTTGTGCTACTTTTCTTTTCTCCTTTTTTCTTCTGCTTGTTTTCTCCTTCCTACTGAGGATAACCTGTATTAGTAATACTCTGGATGGCTTACTCCTCCCCAACTAAGATCAAGTCTATGAAATAGGCTTGCTGCTTTGAATTTGTAGTCGGGCTCTGGGAGTTGTCATGCTCAAAGTGTTCACTAGGTGGCAGTAGTGTGCCACGGACCGGCATATCAGATGGTCCTCTGACTCTACTGTGGGCCCTGACTCATGAACCAGTGTATACTAATTTAATCTCCAGGCACCCTATAAACTTCCTACTCAGCTGTCGCTGGGTGTGTCTGGTTTATACAGCTATGGGATAGTTGATTAATTTCTTATGTAGTCATCAATCTCACATTACTTTTTTTTTTTTTTAAAGATTTATTTCTTTTAGAGAGAGCGAGAGAGCATGTGTGTGAGCATGGGGGGAAGTGGGAGTGGCAGAGAGAGAGAGAGAGAGGGATCCTAACCAGACTCTGCATTGAGCTTGGATCCCATCGTGGAGCTGACTCCACAATTCTGACACCATCACCTGAACCAAAACCAAGAGTTGGAGGCTTAACTGACTGGACTGTCCAGGCGCCCCTCAAAATTACTTCATTTTTAAATTTTTATTATTTTTTAAGGATTTTATTCAGCACAGAGAGCATGCACAAGTTGGGGCAGAGGGAGAGGAAGAGGGACAAGCAAGCTCCCTGCTGAGAGTGGAACCCCGATAGGGGTTTCGTTCTCCACCCTGAGATCATGACCTAAGCCGAAGTCAGATGCTTAACTGAACTGAGCCACCCAGGTGCCCTTCAGATTACCTTTAACGTACTTATGTGTTGCACTGATATTTTCTTCTAAAGATTATTTGCAGAACTCAAAACAAATTTGAACCAGGGAAAAAAAACAAACATCTGAAACTGCTGTGCCTAAGAACTATAATTAGCTTATAACTCAATATGAAATGTAATCATATTCTAAAAGCTGTTTCCCATTAGACTCCAGAAGGTTCTGAAGTTCTGTATCATCGTTTAAAGAAGAACTTGTATGATTAATTTACAATGACCTATTGACACAGTTTCTCTAAACATGTGTTTCCTTAATGTAGGAGCTGAGGTTGCTCTGGTTGGTGGCTTGAAACTTCTGGCCAGACTATCACTCCTTACGGAACAAGACTTATGGACTGTTAATGGACTTCCAAATGAAAATAATTCTTCAGATCATCTACCTTTATTGGCTAAGTTCAGACTTGAGCTGTGACTCTTCTTTGATTGTATATACATACATATATATATATATATATATACTTTTCAATTTATATTCTTTTTCAAAAAATGTAAAATATTTCTTGAGAGTTTGCATGTTTATTTTTATGCCGTGGAGTTTCTGAAGAGGTTGTGTTAAATGCTTGAAACAGATATCAGAAGAAACAAGTTTACAACAATTTTCTTTGTAATACCGAAAAAATATTTTCCTTACAAGTGAGATCTAAACGTTTACTCCTTATTGTAAAAGAGTTGTAAATATTTTTTATTCTAAATCCCAGTAAAGTTGACAGTGATTTTTAAACATAGTGCATCCTCTTTAGTTAGTAAAGAATTTCAGTTGATGTTTTTGGCAAGCTTTATGGTGGATCCAAAGTATCTGAGTTCCTGCAAACCACAACTCGTTTCCCTTCCAGAAGGCCTGATTTCATTGTGAGGACCATCTGTTTGTTGAGTCCTAATTAGTTTATCTCAGAAATCGCTCACAAGTGTCCAACCAGCCATTTTAGTTTGGTTTTGAGGGGGCTTGATAATGCTTCTTAGAATTGTACAGATTGTTTAATCCGTCTTTACTCCTCTCCTGAGCCGTGGACGATGTCTGCATTTTGTTGGGAGATGTAGGTCACTGTAACTAAGAGTTGAAGTGCTTTACAGACGCCCTCTTTCCGTCCTGTGACAGGCAGACCATTCCAGCATGCCTGAGAGAGGCAGAGACTGGGTTAGAATGCCTTTGTTTGCCTAGCAGTTTGTGGGGGGTTTTGGTTTTTTATTTTTTTCTCTTCAGTTTCAAGAAGAGATTCCCGGGTTGGAGGAGAAACTTTATTTTTCTGAACCAGTTCTGTGGAAATTTATTTTATTAGGAAACTTGTCTTTAGAACAAAGTGGCAGCTATAAGATTCTTTTGGTTTTGCTCAGATATTTAGGAAGCCCATAGAACTAGTGGGGAGATACCAACTTGGAGACCTAATACTCCTAACTAGTAATTTTAACTGTCTTAGTGGTATTGTTTCTAAGATGTTCCTTTGTTTTCTTTCCTAAAGAGGCAGCAGTGTGACGTGGTGCTGACATTTTTTTATAAAGTGGTCAAGAGCAGGTCTAGTGAGTCCCACAGTTGGCGCTCTGTGTTTGCATCAAACATTTTAAAACAAAAAAGTTAATGTGTCCTCATTTTTAGACAATAGGATAAAAAAATTATGCACATTTTTACTAAGTAGTAATTTTATATTCAATTATACTGAATTATAGAAGTTTTTACAATGGGTGTTCTTCATAGAATGCCTTTCCTGAAATTAGAAAGCAGTATTTACTCCGGGTCCTGGACTTTAAAGATTTTTGTACTAAAGTATATTTACTACAGTTATTTTTTGAGAAAAGAAATCAAATGACTACCTGAACAAGGCGTGTAGGTTATGAGGATTTACCTATGAAAAATGATAAGTATTTTTAAATGTTTAATTTCTCACTTTTTTGGGTTTTTACTTACAGTATTAACTGTAGTTCTAAGACTTTCCACGTTTTCTAGTAACAGTTTGCAGAATATTGTGTGCTCTAATTAACAGATATTGTCCTCATCAAATAATAGTATGATTAATCCCTTTTAATATTGGGGGAAGAAAAATGAAAATGCATTAATTACTCCTTTGTGTTCTGTGAGTTTATTAACAGATAACTTTGTGTATAGGTCATTGTTGCTAAACTAACATCTCTGAAAACCTCTGTGAAAATTTAATTTTTTATGTCCTGATCAATATGTTAATTTTAGGCCCTTTTCATGTGCTTCACTTTGTAGAATAAATCCATAAAAATGCTTTCCACTTGAGCATATAGGACGTAGTATTTTGTGAACTGGAGGCCAAAGGGTCAGTGCAACCTTCTGACAGGTTTTTGAAGCTCTGCTAAAATGAACTGTCCACTTGTCTTTACTTTTTTTGGTCAGAATTGGTGATTCTGTTGGAGCCTTGTATTTACCTGCCAAAAAGCATTTAAATCTGGTTAATCGCTTAAGCCAAATCACCCCCAGGCGGAAGTGCTGTACTGGCCAAGTTTTAAAATGGAAAGAGATACTGTGGAGTAAGAAATGTTGGTTTTCCGATACCTTTTGATATCAAGATAATATGCATGTTTGAAATCTTGTCTTTTTTTTTTTTTTTTTTTTTTGGAATTTAACAACTGTTGGCTCTTAACCCTTTGCTTTCCTAAAAAACCAAGTTAGAGATCCAGAGAATTCAAGGATTTGGGGAAACAGAAGTCATTTGCACTTCGTCTCTATGAATCAAATAATAAATTATTACTCTAGTGTATCTGTGCCTGGAGGTTTTGTGGTAGGTGTGCTAAGTGTGTCCACTGGGCTGTTGTTCCTTCTAAACTACTTCATTACCCTACAGCCTGTATTACTTAGAGTGATGCTAACATGTAAGTGAATTCAGATGTGGCAAAACAGAATAGTGTTGAATACAGGGTCTGAAAATTGTGGAAGAAGATAAGGGTGAGGGAGTGATAAATGAGTTTACTAGGACAAGTAAAAGGACAAGAAAAAAATAAATCACACCCTCTTACATACATTTTTGGAAGAAAAACAATCCTTAAGTTTCCAGGATGGTTTTTATTAAAGTCCCATGCTGTGTATAAACATACAAGTGATGAGAAAAACATTAACTTGAAACATGCACTTATCTGGCATTCTCTAAAATACCATTATACAACTTTTCCTTTACTTAGAAAAATACCCACTAAAACAATCACAGTTTTCCTTAAAGGTTTAAAAAAAAATGTATTGGCCAGAACAAAGTCCAAGAGAATAAACAAGATTCTGAATTGTGTGTCAAAAAAACTGTACAAGGTTGTACATAAAACTATAGCTTACAAAAGCCTTGGGTATAGTAAGAATACAGAATTAAGATTTCCAAAGTTCTATTTACCAATATCTATTAATAAAATCCTTATGAAATAATTGACTTAGAAAAAGTGAAATGCTCATGATTTCAAAGTGTATAGAAAATACTAGATATCACTTTCTGAAATAAAGTGTACTCAAAACAGCACATGGAGTCTGAAATCAAGATTTCTGTCATCCATTTAAACTTTGCATATATCCCCATAATGGCTTAAGCATAAAATTTCTCTTGCACTAATAACTTTAAAAACTAGATTCAAATCATCTCATAGTTTTATCTTTTATTTTTTGAATAATAGCCAGTTTTAAAATTAATTTTGGGGGGAATAAATCATGTCATTTTTTGTTTTGTTTTGTTTCTGCCTAAATATCATCTTAATCAAATACCTGCGCTAGAATGGAAGAGTCTGGTACCTTTCTCAGATCTTTTAGAAATCAACATAATTCCACAGGCAGTAAAGCTAGAATGAAAACTAAGAGCATTTTAAATTACTTTTCATGTTTCTGTGACTAACCCTGGCTCTGGGGGACTGAATCTTACCATCGAGAAGGGAGTGGAAATCAGGTTACTAATTGAATCACCAAACCAGCGGTGGTTTTAAGGCTTGTACATCAGCGTCTTAGAATAGTTTGTGTTCCTATTCTTTACCCTTTTTTGTGGGGAAAAAAAGGGGCTCTGCAGCTGATGACATTCTGTATTTTGGATGGGACAGTACTTAAGTAAAACTTGGAAAATCCTAGTCTAAGCTCTTAGAAAGATCACCGTGGTATAAATGGTGTACTATTAGTGATAAAATTTCAGATTGGCAAACATAAGATACACATACCTTATTTTTCACAGAGAGAGCTAAGTCAGTATTGTTTCAGAACAACTCAAATATTTCAGTAGACGTGGTCATGAGGCTGCAAATGAGTTTGCCTTATGAAGAGATACAAAGATAGCTCATCTTAACTCAAACTGACACTATTCTTAGAGTGATTTTAGTTCAGAATTTTTAACTTCTCTATTTTAATGTAATTGAGATGTCCACTCACTTGGTCCTTTTCACGTAAAGGACGCTACTTACTTGGTCCTTTTCACGTAAAGGACGCTAAACTTCCTTCTTTTTCAAGAAAATAATCACTTTCCATTAATGCCACTGAGTTTTAACATAAAGGGAGCGCACGTGCACATGGCCGAGGGATGAGGTCACCTTCAGTGGTTTTAATGGTACAGAATCTCAGTGAGCAGATTATTTTTCTACTCCCCATTCTAAAATCACCTTCAGGCAAAGAAAGCCAGAGAGGAAGTCCTGGCAACTGAAATAACACTTGTGTTGACTAGCAGACTTCATGTACATCTGCGAGTTGGCCTCCTGTGTTGGCACAGCCGCCGAGCTACAACAGACGAAACAGAAGCACACTCTTGATGGTGACAACGTACACACTTGATGAGTAGAGCTCCTCTCCGCGGCCCGCAGTCCGAAGTTATACAGACACGCTGTCCTTCACGGACTCCGTCACACTCGAAGGTAGAACCCTCTACCTGAAGACTTTTCCATTTAAAAGAAGTTTCTGTTTCTCTTAATTCATCGCATTTTCCAATACCAGTTCCTAGGCCATGAAGTGGTACTTCAAAGAGAGGGCCTGGAAAGGGACCACATGTGCCACCTTTGGTCTTAATATAAGACATCAGGACCCCTCCCTGACAACAGTGAGTCCTCCGAACCAACGCCTGACTCAAGAGTCTAAAAACCGGATGGGACGTGAACAGAAAGGTTATCTGGTTCTCAAGACTCTGCCGATTCTCTCCTGGCCTCTGCCTTTCTGAGTGTGTGGTTGCTGGAGGTCCTTGCAATACTGCTAAATGTGTGTCACAGTGCCGTGACCTCTTGTGCTTTTTTTGCTGGAGTTTGCAAAGTTTAAATGTTAGTGACAGAACACAGACTACCTTCGGATCGTGCTTTTTGTTTTGAAAAAACAAAAACTGCTGTCAGTGAATGCTTTAAGAAAGATTAAGAAGTAACTCCAAGGTCCTGAAAAGAGTTTCCTGTATTGCCAGAAAAATTTCAGTGCTTTTTAGTAAAACACTTGGTATAATACCTTAATCCCATTATATGTGTGCACCAGGAAAAAATTCCAAACTTTCTGGAAATCCCCACTGAAGTACTGGGGAAATAATACAAATAGAATATAAAAAAACAAAACACCATTAAATTTGCATATCTGATGTCAAGATGCTGAGGTAATATTGACTGCTTAAAAAAAAAAAAAAATCCCACCAATTCTTGCCTCTGTTATTGCTGAAAAAAGACATTAATACTGGCTGAGTTACCTTACTATATCAAAAGTGGGAGAGAGGGTTTCAGGAACATTTACTACTGGTGAGGAGGCATCATGTCCAAAAGCAAGTAAATAAAAGTAGGTCAATGGGAAGATAGAAAACTACAGTTACATATGACCCTTTCTATCTGTGGTGAGGGGGACAGTCCAACCCCAGTGGGGTTTCTTCAGCCTTTTCATGGTGGCCCCTTCGTGACTTTCAACATTAATTGTTACCACCCACTCCGATTCCATGTCCAAGTGAATCCTTAAAAATAAAATCCACAGGTTCTCAATAAATAGCTGCAGTTCCTCCTGAAATGCTGGGGTAAAGTGCAGAGAGAAGCACCACGGAAGCCCTCTTGCTGGCTGATATGGCTTGCCTAAATTCGGATTTGGTAGCCCACCTCATTCAGCGTGCTGAGGTCAGCCACCTTCTCAGGCAGTGCGGGCCTAGGGGTCAAAGGCAGGTGGGGGAGAGGGAAGGGATAGAAAAAGATCACTTAGTATTTGACTCGGAGAACTTGACTTTGTTCTCTTGACCCTTCAGGTGCTTGCCCCCAGTGCGCCCCGCCACACCCCACCCCTCCCCACGCTTGGTTCCCAGCTTGACCTTGTGTTCTCAAGTCCACTCTGATGGGATGTAGAGAACATTTTCACAGGCTTTTCAAGGTAGAGCTGAAAAAAACCTGATAGGTTGCCGGATGAGTCTGTCCAGCTCGAAGCCTGCCTTCGGTCACACTCTAAGTTCTGAAACCCAGTATCTGTGAACCTTGCAAGGATCTAAAAACAAATCACTTGTAATCCAGTAGAACTAAAAACCTCAGCCGGACTGTCCTTGAAACCTGGGCTTCCTGATGCTTACGCCCTGGGGGAAATCCAGCAACTACAAGACCTCTCAGGTGCCAGGTTCGCACAGAGAGGTCCTCGGCTCTCTCTGATGGAGGATTACTCTTCCAGGCCCCAGTGCATAAAATCGGGGCAAATCCTTTCCAACTCATCTGAAAAAGCATGTCAGTGTGGAAAATCATTCTGTGACAAATCCTCTGTTTTCCCTCAATACATTTTCTCAAGTACGAATAAGCATTTAGGTGAGATCATGTCAGAAAGTACTTGAGGCTGGAAAAAGAAAATCAGTAAGCACATCACCTGTCTTCATTAAAGACATTTCCTCAATGATTTCCCGAGATAAAAGTACGCCTACGCGTTCTCCCAACTTCATTCACAGTTTTTCCACTTCTTAGCCTCCTACCTTCTCTGCTGAGAGAGAACTGAACTTCTAAACCTAATTAAGGTTCAGTATGGCTAGGGAGTTCACATTCAAAAGTTGCATGTTCAGCCATTTTTATCAGAAGACTGAAGATACTTTTAGGCTACCCATGAACCTTAAGTGTTTGAAGAAAAGAGACCAGAATGAAAAGATAACAGTTTCTTGGTTTATCCTCTGAAGGGTTTCCTCATAGCCAATAGCTTTCCCCTGGCAGGAAAGTGCTCCAACTCATGTGGTGTTGACAGAGCCAGAAATCAATAGCTAATATCGAGGGGCCACTTAAGGACACGAGGCTCAAATTTTGGCAACAAGTTCTATGGCCCTACATATTCGCATCCTGTCCCTCTGCCTGCCTTCATCTCCCCTCACTCCCTTCCTCTTCACCCCTCCCCCCTTTCCCACAACAGCCTATGAACATCCCCTCTGAACCTGATGATTCAAAGTGGTGGAGAAACCTTCCCTAACTTGTTCCTTGGCGTTGCTAAGGAACTTATGAACCTACCCATCTTTGTGCTGCATGAAGCTGATTTCTCAGAGTGACCACGTGCCCTGCTTTACTGGTCAGGAATCCTGCCTCTCGTTTCTGTCTCTGGTCGTGGTCCGAGGGTGCCCAGATGATGCTGACAAATACGGCTGGCAGAGGATAGAAGTCCCTGGACTTCCTTGCATGAAAACCCCTGCTCACCGGACCAGAGAGCTCAAGGCTTCCGACCTTTGGGCTGATGGTGTCCTCCAGCCATACATGCCCTAGCGATCAGCCATTCTCTTTCGAAAGAGCCACTGGCAGAGTGGACCCTAGGGGCCACTGTGAGGACCATTCCTGAACTGGCAGCTAAAGGGAGCACGCTTCAGCCTGAAGGTTCAAACATAAGTTTATATCTCTGCCCTCGCCCTCAGCCCACTAACATGGAGAGACCTAGGGCTCTTGTGGACAAGTCTGGTTCAGAGTCCATTTGTATCCAGTTCATTTTTTCTTTTTTTTTTAATTATTATTTTTAAAAAATTTATTTGAAGGAGAGAGAACAAGCAGAGGGAGCAGCAGGCTCCCACTGAGCAGGGAACCCAACGCAGGGCTCAATCCCAGGACCCCAGGATCATGACCTAAGCCAAAGGCTTAACCCAATGGGCCACCCAGGGGCCCCTCTAATTCATTTTTTCAAAAAGCCCGAGATAGAGTCTCTGTTTTGCTTCCTTGCGTGAGGTGTGTCATCTTTTCAAACAGCTAATATGGGACTTCCTTCTTCAGGGAGACTTCCCATAAGTTAGCATCACCCTAAGGCAAATGTGCTTAGAAAGGCAAATCTACTTCTCCCCTCCTCCATGGGCCACACTTTTAGAAAATTCAGCAATCAAAAAAAATTCACTTGGCGAAGGATAATTTGAAGTATCCCCATTCCTCACTTAACAATAGGATTAAATAGAGGGGACATTTCCTAGAGCGATTAAAATATAATTTCCAGGGTGCCTGGGTGGCTCAGTGGATTAAGCCTCTGCCTTTGGCTCAGGTCGATCTCAGGGTCCTGGGATCAAATCCCGCATCGAGCTCTCTGCTTGGCTGGGAGCCTGCTTCCTCCTCTCTACCTACCTCTCTGCCTACTCGTGATCTCTCTGTCAAATAAATAAATCTTTAAAAAAAAGAAAATATAGTTTCCACACTACCTTTCCTGGTGGTAGATCTGCATGACCATATACATACTCCTTATCCAAACAAATTAAATTTGTAGTGAATGTTTTTTTCCTTTATCTGATGTTTTTAATGATCTCTGTGGGGCAGTCTGTTACGTGGCCCTCCACATCCACTCTCCCCTTCTGTCTTAGTAAAAAAAACCCAATTTTCAGCTGGGCCCAGAGCTATCAAAAACACAAACCACGTCTCCCAGCTTCTTTGAAGCCGGCCAAGCATCAGACTAAATTGTAACCACCGAGATTGACATGGAGGTTTACCAGACAGCTCTTCCAAAGACAACGAGCATGTGCCCTTCCTGGGTTCTCCTGCTCTCTCTTCTGTCTTGTGGAAGTGATGGTTGGACCGTGGCCCCCAAGGTGGGACACTGAAGAAGCGGAGCAGTAAGACGCCCCATACTGTCTCTTTTGAGCCACTTTCCCATCCTGGTGAGTCCCAGCCAAGTCCTAGCCTCCCCCCACCAACCTTACCCTCCACCAAACCCGATCCTGACCGGGATCACGTCCGTCTGTTAACTCACTAATACAACGCCAGCTCCGATGCCAGTCATGGTGGGTGTTGAGTGGGCCTGAGGGAGTTTCGCCTGGGGAGTGAGCACGTGTTCCTAGAAGTTCTCTAGATTCCACTTAGAAGTAGCCATACCCTACCCCAAATCCAAAGACTCACTTATGAGAGTCTGTCTTCCTCCCCCCGGGGCCCTGCACGGGACCAACGCCATGGTGGCTCTTCACACCTCCCCTTGTCTGTCAAGAGTAAGCCACTCCTGGACGGTGGCTCCCCATTCCAGCATCCTCCACAGCACGCACCTGTGAGCTCACCCCAGTTCCTGCACCTTCCTTCCCGACCCGGCCCCTCTCTCAACAGAGTCCCACTTCTCCTTCTCTGAAACTCTAGTCACTGTGCTGCCCTCCCTCTGTGAGAACAGCGCTAGTAAGACACGAGCCCAGCATGGTTTCCCGGGTGGTGGAGTAGATCCGCGCCGACCTATTTTCTCTCCCTCAGTCCCTCAGTCCTGGGCTGGGAGGTCAGCGGCGGGATGGGCTGCAGGGTCCCGGGGCTGGAGAAGAGGACAAACCTGGCCGCTCAGTCCTGGGATGTGGCCTCCACAGAAGCCATTTTTTGCCCACTCACCTGAGCCCCTCACTTTGGAGCCCATCAGCTCGGAGGAAACGGAATTTTCACCACATTCTTCAAAGTGAGTGTGTTCTTAAAACCTCACCCTTTACCTTTACCCTTGGTCTACTACTGGCTCCCTTGAAAACAGATGGACTTGAACTTGGGGGCGTCTCTGAACTCCTTTTTTCTAAACCTTTCCTTAGCACCTGCACCAGTCACTCCCCTTACCTACCCTGGCAGGAATCTTCCGGGTGCTGAGAAATCACCATTATAAGTACCTTTCATTTAGCTGGCCCCTACGAGGCACCAGGCATCGCTCTGAGAGGTTTCCAGGGATTAACGGAGTCTCAACCGTAACCTGACGGGGCTGATACTCTTCCTACCCATTTCACAGAGGAAGAAATCGAGGCCCTGAAAGGGAACTTGCTTAAAGCAAACCTGCATGTTTAGCAAGTGGGGGAGCCAGAACTCACCCCAGAATCCAGAGCCCATGCCCTTAACCAGGGAGCAAACGGACCCCATCCTCCCAGTCCCCGCACAAAGCATCCCTCCAGCATCGAAGGATGACCCCACAACCACTCCAGCCTCTGCGCCATGCCATGGAATGCCCAACCCCATGTCTGGTCATCCCTCCACAGTCCGACCCAAAGGCCACTCCTCTCACGAAGTATCCGACTTCCTTCCCTCACAGTGCATGACTCCTCGCCCCTATTGGCCAGCACACCTGCTGAAGACTCCTGCAGGCTCCTATCCTTTGGCCTGCCTCAGAGACTAGACAAATTGAGGACAGGGATCAAGTCCATTCAGCTTTGAATCCCTCCTGTTGAATTGCCGGTACTTCTCAGTTAAACTTGGGTCAAGTTCTCATTAACATGTAAACGGCGGATAGGGCTTCATTGCGTTACCTTCATCATGGGGTATTTTTAACAATGTCCTAAGCCAGGAATTCTAGTCACCATGATGACATTTTAAGAACTAACAAGTAGGAAGAAAAGAAAAACAATTTTTTTTCTTCCTGTACAGGGAGGCTTTATCTTACCTCTGAAAGCGGCCCAGGGAACCTGCCTGCTTGAAAAGCTAAAGTGGGTTGGCAAAGCACGGAGAACCGGAGGGCTTCCAAAGGAAAAGGACTAGATTGTCTCCTTCCTCTGCAGCCCACCCGCCCCCGCCCCCCAGGTATCCAGAACCCAGGGAAGAACAAAAGGCAGAAAAAAGAGTTCCACCGAGATCCCCCCCAACCCCGGTGAACTGCCTGAAAGAGGAAACACTTTCCTCTCCCAGCGATGCTGGCTGCAATCTTCCAGCCTGGCGAAGGGCAGAAGTGGGTTATCAGCCGGCCACCTGCCTGTGCACCCAGCCAGAAATGCTGCTCCCTCCTGGCCAGCAGCTCGCTCAGGGCCAGAGCTGGGCGAGCCTGTGCGTGGAGAGACCTCTTCCAAGGGCTCCCCCGGCTATACTTAGAATTCCACAAAGGGATTTATTTTTAAGAAACACAAGCACCGGGATGGTGACTCAGCCGGATCTGCACTTGCCCAGAACTTCTCATCAGATGCACGGTTATTATTTTAGGCTGAACACTCTCTTTCTCCAAACCCCTCCCAGTCCACGCAAGGGAAAGAGCTCCGAGGATTTTCCTACTGAGGGCCCTGGGCCAGCCTTCTGTTTGAGAAGCAGCAGGGAAGGGGACTTTAAGTTCCCGTGAGAGCTGCTTCCCTCAGCACACAAACGGATAATCCCGGCCTCATCTGTTGTCCTGTAAACGTATCCAGGGTGACTTAGGGGGACCGCTTGATGGCCTGGTCCTAGGTGTCCCCTTCACCCCAACCTCAGGCCTGCATTCCAGCTACAGCAAGGGCTGTTCGGCGGGAGGTAGGCTGAGGAGGACAGGATGGTGGTTCCACAGAGAAGTTTTCTGTAGCAGAGAAACCCGAGTTTTCCATCCTTGTGACACGTGCTAGAAATTCACACTCTGGGTTTTTTGTTTTTGGTTTTTGGTTTTGGTTTTAAGTAAATTCTACAATGTGGGGCTTGAACTCACAACCCTGAGATCCAGAGTTGCACACTATACCGACTGAGCCAGCCAGGAGCCCCCACACTCTATATTTTCAATGTGATCTTTTGTTCCAGGTAGCTGGGAATAGATATGGGACTTCCAATTTTTCAGGGTGTCTCAATCTTATATTAAATTGGTTTGTGGTTCATTGCCTTGAACCAAATCTATACATAAAATATGAGTAGTATTCACCACTGCCTCCTAAACCTCAACAGTCCGGGGACAGTGAACCGCCTCCTAGGCGGGCAGAGTGGCCCCTCGAGACTCGCACACAGCCTCAGGCAGCCTCCGTGTCCACGAAGAGCTTGGAGAGATTCTGTGTTGGCATCGTGAAGCCGCAAAAAGCCTCAGAACAAGAAAGTTCACGGCAGCATGTTGGGGACCAAGTGGGGACGTCACATCCTAGGGATGAACGGATCAGCTGGTGTGTGTCTGTGTGAGGCTGGGTTTAAGAAAAGAAGCAGTCACGCGGAAGGAGAGCCTCCAGGGCTTCCCCCAAGCCCGCCATCCCTTTTCTGTCCCTCTGACTAAGGCCTCAGTTTGGGGCATCTCCTCCCCTCCCCGCTCAACCCCCGCCCCCTCTCCCCTCAGCAGTTGCTGGGGAGCAGAGGTCAGGGGGCCTGACTGGCAGCCAGGAGGGGAGAAAAAGACTCCTGCAACTTGCCGGGTACTTACTCACCCACAAGAATTTACTAAGTAACACTGTGTGCCAAGTACCCTGTAGGTCTCAGGGTTACAGCAGGACAAACAGCAGCTCCTGCTCCCACTGGACCCAAAGTCCATTCCCTTTCTTCTGATGGAAATTTGCCTCTTGTTTCTCCCATTTGAGTAGGATACACTTCTGGGGTGTAGCCCATCTATGACCACTTCGGGGCTGCCTGATCGGGAAGCACGGGCCACCTCTCCTGTTCCCACTTCTTACTCCTGTCTCCCCTAAGGTCCGGAGGGTGGGCAGCACCCTCGGGTTCACTCATTCACCCTCACACGCAGACACACCCATGAAGACCAGTTTAGCTCTAGTCCCTGTGGACTCGGGATTCTAGAAAGGGATACCCAGGAAGGGAGCAACTCTCACATGGACGGCTTGGTCCTCCGTGTTAAGGGTATGGAACAGATTAAGGCAGGGAAGGCGCTGGCCCAGCATTTATAAGTTCAAGCAGAGACCTCAAGCCCTCCTCTCTCGTCTGGTCTGGCAGGGATCAGGTCAGGCTGAGCACCGGTTTAGGACTTAGGTCCTGTCTGGGTAGGCCTCTGCTGGAGGGCCACGGGAGGGCGGGCTGGTTCCTTCCCACTTGTCACCCTCATTCCAAGCCCGTCCTGCTCCTCCCTCACATTCCTTGGTTCCTAGGACCATTCCTAGGACGGGAGGTATCCTGCTGGTGGGTGCAGGGCGGACGGACTCCCACCCAAGAGATTCGGCTCAGCAGGGACTCTCCCAGCCCTGCCCCTTCTTTCAAGG
The DNA here is from genome assembly GCF_011764305.1 of Mustela putorius furo. Lineage (NCBI taxonomy): Eukaryota > Metazoa > Chordata > Mammalia > Carnivora > Mustelidae > Mustela > Mustela putorius. The sequence continues at coordinate 11,568,877 of NW_025421480.1, read as the reverse complement.
CCTTCCAAGGCAGGAGGCTCTGGCCAGAGACCAAGAGCCACAGGCCACTGTTGGAGATTCCAGGGCACAGCCTCCTCTTCTGCCCGTGACAGAGAACCCATTGGGGATCCCAAAGGTGTCTAAACCCAAGAGGCTCTTCGCTCATTCAGGTCAGGAGGTCTTTGCTCATAGAGCTCATCACCCACCCTGCTTCTCCAAGCATCTCTGGTGACCCCAGACCCTGTGAAATCCCAGGAGAACTAAGTTGGGGAGTCCTTTGGGCTCCTAGCAGGAAACTCCACATCACCCGGGATCCTGGCTTAGTTCTCCCCCCCCTTCCACAACCATTCTAAACATCTACTTTTCTCTTGCCTTTTTTTTTTTTTTTTTTTTTTTTTTTTTTTTTTTTTTTTTGTGCCTCCCCTCTCCTTTGCTTGCTAAGGACATTGTCTCCTTCCTACCTTTGGGGACATTTTCTTACCCGGGATGGAAGGGGAATGGAATGACTTCTCGGGCCTCACTCAGAATATCTTCAATACCATTAGCCCATGGAATCAAACTGGTTTTCTAGGACTTCATTATCACTTCACAGCCTCACTTGGGCAACTGCCTGGAGGTGTCCCTACGAAACTTCATAAAAAACGGAGCAGGATGGGACGCCTGGGTGGCTCAGTTGGTTGGACGACTGCCTTCAGCTCAGGTCATGATCCCGGAGTCCCAGGATCGAGTCCCACATCGGGCTCTCAGCTCCATGGGGAGTCTGCTTCTCCCTCTGACCTTCTCCTCGCTCATGCTCTCTCTCACTGTCTCTCTCTCAAATAAATAAATAAAATCTTTAAAAAAAAAAAACAAAAACAAAAAAAACGGAGCAGGAACTCCCTGGTCCCGCTTGGGGCCAGCTGTGAAAGGAGACCTGATCTTGAGATGGGGCTTAGTAGCCTCTGTGACCCTGAGGGTCTCCAGCAGGGTGGGCCACTCTCCCTAGAGCCACAGTCCGCACCGAGACAGATGACCAAGAAGGGAACTCAAAGAGGGAGGAAAAGGGAGGAGGAGAATCACCGACAGCGAAGAAGAGCAGAGGAGGGACAGAGGCGGGAAAGAGGAGCCAGAGGGCGGAGAGAGAACAAAGCCGCTCTCAGAGGTCCTTAGGGACTCTTGCCCCACTGGGGAAGAATGTCCCACATGGTCACTCCAAAGAGCACGAGCCCCTTTCGTGTCCATGCGGGCAGCCACCGGGGAACTGCTGGCATTTTAAGTGGAAATGTTCTCAGCGGGGGAGGATGAGCTTTGCAGGAGGTTTACCAGCCTTGCCCGGCCCCGGCCCGGCCCCTCCGCAGGATCTATCATCATAACAACTTCTCCTCCCACCTCACTTCTAACCCTTGTTCCAGCCAGGGTGAGGGGCGGGCGTCCTGGCTGCTACTGATAATAAAAATAAATAAATTTTAAAAAATAATTATAAAACATGGATCTCAACCTCCGTCTCCCTGCCTCTCTTGGAACCACAGGAAACAATTTGCTCTGTGGGGATGGCGCTTTAAACATGCCTAGGGGAGCAGAGGCTGACAAGGACTCGTGGGGTAGAGGGCGGGGGCGTCCCTGTCTCCCTCTTGACGCCCTGCCCCGAGCTGACACCTAGTGCAGCCTTTGCGGTTCGCCCTCCCACCCAGCTGACTCTTCTGTCAACCCAGTGACACTGATCCTCCTTTCCAGAAGGGTTATTCAGACGAGTGCAAAAACGGAGAGGAATGCAGGGCCGAAGGGATGCAGCTGTAGGGGAGAGGTCGGCAGGGATACGAAACCACTAAAATTATCCCAGCCCAGAAAGGGGCCGGGACCCCACCGCGGATGGGCCTCTTGCCTGTTATGGTAATATTCCACGCGCTGGGCCACTCCCAAGCTTCATGATGGCACCCGACACATTTAGAAATGATTTGATGGCCTTACGTAATGCTGAAAAAAATAACACAGTGACAGAGCCACCTCCCTAGTCCTGGCCATTCCACCGCAGGAGGCCTAGAATTTTGGTGGAGTTATTGGGTCGGTACCAAATGGCTCCCTTTCTCGATTCCTCACCAAATCAAGATTACCTGGAGAAAAGCCTGCTTGCTGAAGGACAGGGGTAGAAGCTGAGAAGCTGTTCTCCCCCAGACACACCTCTAGGAAGCAGGGTGTCCCGGGCTCTAGTCTGTGGCAATGGCGGAAGCTGGGATCTGGAGAGGGAGGGAGGGGCTTGGGGCTTCCGTCCTTCTTGTCCTCCCTGGGTCACGCGGCCTTGCATTTTCCTTTCAGCCCTTGCTCCTCTGTCCCCTCGAGCCCCTGTGATCCCCGACCCAGCCCTGCAACTCAGAAAGCAGGGTTTTAGGAGGAATTAGTAAGACCTTGTAACACCTCAATCCACTTGAAACCTCGGCCAAGATATTTGCCCTCGAGAATCCCCTCCTGACGTCTAAACTGGGAAAAGAACTGGCAGGGGCTTTGGCTATCAAGGGTGGCCATGGTCTTCCCGGATTTGCTCACACCAGATGGTCCACAGGAACCCACAAGCCACCTAGGCTCCCTTGATGGTCAAACTCTTCCAAAGCCACCCTGCCCTGGCTGTGAAAAAGAAAATCCCTAAGACCTGACCCACTAGGGAGAGTCGATGGAGGGAGACTCCTGGGAACCAGTGCCATGCTCGGGAGAAAGGGCTGCGGGCTTCCGGGGAGGGGTGCAGCCACTCTTCGACATTTTGGAAAAGTTTATGTTTTCACTGAACATGAGCCATCGCCTCTGTGCAGCCAGGGCTGGGCTCGACTTCAGGGCGTGGAGGGAAGCGGGTGGTGGAGCAGAAGCCCCATCTTCCTGCAGGTCTTTCTTCCTGACCCCACCGGGGACTGCTGCCCTCTCCCTACTGCCTTTCTCCCTTTCCCCAGGCCCACTTCCTGCTTCTGGGCCCACTTCCTGCTTCCTGCCGACAGGAGGGGTGAGGGTGAAGGGGGCCCCCCCAACACTGGAAGGTGCTTTGCACTCACAACTGCGGCAGTCTAAGAGCTGTCCTCTGCGGGCACAGGCGTGGTCGCTTGCCTCGGCTGTGTGACAAAGTCCAGAGATTAGGGTACAGGCATGGCTCGGGGGTGACCAAACACCAGTTCCCTACCTGGCCCCTAGGAGAATGACCAGCCATGCTCTGCCCAGCTTGTCTTCAGTGGAGCCCAACATGGGGGTCAGGCCGGGGTCACACCCTCCAACGGCACCTCAGGCTCCAGAGGCCCAGGCAGGACCAGGTAGAGTTGAGCCCCAGAATCACACAGGCCCAGTGCCTGCACCTTGACATGTCATTGTTTTTTTAAAGTCAACCCCCAAGTCAGAACCAACTGTGGTTCTCCAAGAGTGGTCCCTGGACCAGCGGCATCAGCATCACCTGGGAACTTGCCAGAACAGCAGGTCCTCGGGCCCCATCCAAAGCCCCATCCAAATCTGCTGAATCACAAACACCGGGGGAGGGGCCCCCATCTGTTTTAACAAGCCCTCCGGGGATTCTGGTCTTGCTCGAGTTTGCAAACCGGGTGCAGGATCCTTCCGTCTCTCCTCAGCTGGGCCCCGTGCTGCTGCAGCCCCTTCTCCCTGTCCGGTGCCCGTAACCCACCGGCAGCTCCTCGCTCCCACCCAGCGACGCACCTCCCCAGCTCTGGCCCTTCATCCCCTGGGCCACTCGGAGCCTGCCAGCCCGTCCCTCCTCACCGACTCCTCCAGCTATCCCTTCAACTGTCGCTTCTAAGCAGATGGCTCTGCTGTCACGGTCTCTACTCCTCAAGCTCCAGATGGGCATTCTCAGGGGCTTCTAGAATGCTCCCCCAGGGTGCCTAAGCAGCAGCTCAAACCCCACAGTCCAGGCCCCAATGCACCTTCTTCCCATACTGTTCTCGGACCACTGGCACCTGGCACATCCTCGGACTTCTTCACAGCCAGCTCTGAGATCTTGCTGGCTTTCCCCTCCCTGGGCACTCATGGGAACTTTTTCTGGTAAAAAACCTAACATGCCTTGGACTGCAAATTTCCTGTAGATGCAAGTAAAACGGATGTGACAGGAATGGACTGAAAACCCCATCCTGTCGTCCCGTGAATCTGCCCTCCAGGGGCACACTCAGGACTTCTGGGTTTAGAGGGCAGAGTGGGGCTTTCCGGACTGCTCAGTGTCTGCTGCAGACTGGGAGCTCCTAAGGGAAGCCTTAGCCCTCCTGGGACAGCAAAGCTAACAAGGCAGAGCAAAGCACCCCTCCCCACTCCTTCAGTAACCAGATTGCTACTTCTGGGTCCCGGGCTCCATGCTCCGTGCCCTCTAAAAAGGGTTTACACATGCACAGTCCTCTGAGACAACTGCTACTTCATTCAGGGTCGCCAGTGAATGGATGGCTGCATGGGAGAGGGGGAGAGAGAGGGTTGCGGTGAAGGTCAGGATCAAGAGGCAAGCATAGTGGTCAGCATCAGAGGCAGGATGAGGATCAGAGGCTTGTGCCAAAGCTCTGAAGCCATCCTGCTCCCCCAAAGGTCAGAGCCATGCTGAAGCCCCGCATACTCCAGCTTCTCTTGCTGTAGGAGCCTCCCCTTTCCACCCCCTCCCCTGTCAAAGCCTGGACCCCAGCTGTCTTAGCCAATACCCTCGGGCTGTAGATTCTGCACCCGGGTTCAGCAGGAGGAGGTAGAATGGGGACAAACTGGGAACTTTCCTCAGAACTGAAACCACTTCATCCTGACAGAACCAACACTTGCATCCCCCTCCCCGCTCCCAGAGCCAGGGAAGCCGGGTTCCAGTCCCAGTGCCATCACTGACCAACTACAAGACAGCACAAGATAACAAACCGGGTTTGTGTTCCGGTTTCTGCCTTTGACAGTGAAAACTAAAACTCTGCCTTCTTACCCTACAGGGCTGATCTGACAATAATGACACGTCTGCGTTAAAAGCTGCTCACCGTGAACAAACCGCTCTCCCTACGTCTTCTAAGTGGGTCCCATGACTCCTTGAGGAGGAGGCAGGGAAAGTGTTTTCATCGTCTTGGACGGATGAGCAAAGAAGGTTCCCGAGAGGTGTGCCCAGGCCGCAGGGCTAAGGGGCGGCCAAGCGGGGGCTCGCCCTGGACCTCTGTGCGCTATACCACACTGTCCCAGGCTCAGTGAGAGCTGCTCGTGACCAGCATGCGCTGGTATTACTGACAGTGGTATATTTGGGTACAGTATTTGATTATTTGGGTACGGCCCAAATATCAGCCCGTGGATTATCCCTGGGTACTTCTCCAATCTGCCATTTCCCAAGGGAGTCATTTTGACCTCAGAAGTAGGTGTGGAATCAGTGGCCTCAGGGATAAGATGGGGGAAGACAGGGTCAGCAAGGGAGAAGGAATGACCTAAAGATGCCATGACCTGAAGAACGATCATGATTTCTCCTGGGCACAGAGGGCTACGGGGTTTTAGGAAAGTTTCATCAGTTCTAACAATCCCATCTTCCGGCCAAGGGAACTTAAGCCGAGGAAGGTTCCATGGCCAGCCTCAAGTCGTGTGGCTCACAAGGGGCTGAGCTGGCCCCAGACCCAGGCTTCCTAACCCTACATCCACCGTTCCCCCCACGCTGCCGGGATCTCAGGATCTCCTTCATCTCTGGCAGTCTGGAGCTTGTCCCTTCGTCTGAGTCTACAATGGACAGGCAGTATCGTCAGAGCAATGGGGGTGGCGTGCACCATGGACCCTTCTCCACAAGGGATGCCCCCTGATGGAGGACCGGTCCTCTTGGCGATCTCAGTCTGGTTCAGACACCACGCCCAGGACTCAGCTTTGTCCCCACGGGCCAGGACAACCCCATGGATGTGCGTGCTGGCCCCTGAGCCAGGGAAGAGGAAATAGTACTCACGACTTGTCTCTCCTGCCGAGCCGTCTTGGGGGGCTCGCCTGTCTCCTTCGGGGGGACAGGGATTTCCCCCGGCTTCTCACTTGGGTTGGAGAATGGGCACTTGCAGGTTTCAGGATCTGAAGGAGATGTGAGGAGTTACCACGCTGGCTCTGAAAGGAAACCACCTTCCTGTCTTCCCGCAGCCTCCCTGCCCCCACCGTGAGTGCCCGGCCTAGGAGAGACCAAGCCAGAAGACCTTCAAGGGGAGTCCTGACGGATGTTCCTTGCTCAGTCTACACTGGTGAGGAGCAGAGGACCCCTTCCCCAGAGGCTGAAATGATTACACTGTACCCCCTTTTCCACAGCAGAAGAGCAAAGCCCTATGCCTCAGCCTCTTGGGGCTGTTTCCAGGAGCTGTGTGCTATCTCGTGAGGGCAAAGTCCCATCTCCACTGCCCCAGAAACCAGCTTGCTCTTCCTCTGACTCTCCCACCCCATACACCGGCACAGGGTGGTTTCATTTTATCAAGAATCGGTTTCGTTTTATCAAGAATCTCCGTCCCAGGTCCCTCAGGGTGAAGATGACAAGTCCCCGGGCACTAAACAGCCTGAGGTCAGCAAAATCTATTTTCCCTATGGTCCTCTGTGTCCACACAGGCTTTCTCTCAGTGACTCCACAACCCCTGGAGGGACACGGACAAGCAGGCACGATGTTACTAGGGAAGTGACATGGGAGAAGAAAAAGGGGCTTATGAGTGTAGTTTCTGAGACACCAGGCCAGAATGTTATGCCAAAATGTGTTGCAATTTATAAAGCAAAGCAGAGACAGAATGTGACTCTGCAAAAGATTATAAAGCAACGTGACCTGCTCTCCTTGTGTGTCCAGGACCTTCCTGGTTTTACGTACTAAAAATGTCATGAAACCCCTCAGTTTCAGGCAAACCGGAACAATGAGTCACCCTATCATAAAGACCAAAACAACAAAACAAAACAAAACAAGAGCCTTAATCTCAAACGACTTTAACATTTTGGATTTGATTTCACAGAAGGAAATGCAGGCCGAGACACTGCTTTAACCGTAACATCTCAACTGACTTCAGCTCCAGGTTTTGAAGTAGTCCATGTCAAATAGCAAATGATTTGTATTTTTTGTTTTAATAGGATGGTTATGAAGCAAGATAACCTCAAGAAGCTTCTGACCATCCCAGAAACATGGGGCAAGAGGCAAAAGACAGACAGACAGACAGAGGACGGGGATAGAACTACCATCACTCGTTCGCCTTCCCAGCACCTACCTTCATTCTCATGTCCCTGGCGTATTTCTCCAGCTCCTTCCTTATGTCAGCCCTTAACATCTTGGAGACATTGAGGACCAGCTGCTTCCACTCAATGGGCTGGAAGCTATGAGGCTCATGGGGGACGTACAGCCCAATCTTGACCTTCTTGACTGTGTGCAGGTATTTCTTGTAGGAGTCTTCAAAGTCAAAGATGAGGTCACTCAGAGTTCGAAAGGTCAACGGCTTGTCCATCAGCTCAGCCCTTCGGCTCATGCCCAGTGAGCCGTAGCGGCCATTGCAGTAAATCCCCAGCACAACATGGTGAAAATAGTTTCCTGAGAAGTAGGTTTTAAAGCTGATGGGGAATCGCTCGATGGAAGGCTGTCCATTGGTTAAGTATCTTAGACCATCTGAGTCAAGGAAGAGAAGGGAGGCCTTGAGAATTTAGAGCTTGGACTCCCAGGAGGGAACGTGATCTGTATGGCAAATTAAGTGTCCATCTCTCTGCCTCTGAGCAGGTCCACATCTACCCTTTCCACGTTAATCCTTTCAGAAAAGATTCACTCAATCCCTTTGAGTACCTATTAGATGATGCATATTGAAGCCAAATTAAAAACTTGCCCTCTACTTTAGTAATTAAATAAATGTGCAAAACAAAATCATGGACTTTCCCCCTCCCTTGGTTTTCTTCAGGACGTGATGAGTATTAAAGGCCTTTTAAAATGTAATGAGAATGACGTTCTCAGACATTACTTCTGGCTGGAGTGCGTGGGACAGAGCAGGAATTGAAGACCTCTGCATTGTTCCAGAAGAAAAGTGAAAAACAGAATCAAGGCAAGGCAGTGAGATGGGAAACAAACTGACTGGGTACCTGGGTGGCACCTGGGTTAAGCATCTGCCTTTGGCTTTGTCAGATCCCAGGGTCCTGGAATCGAGTCCCACATCAGGCTCCCTGCTCAGCAGGGAGTCTTCTTCTCTTCCACCCCTCCCCCATCCAGATCTCTCTCTCTCTCTCTCTCTCTCAAATAAATAAGTAAAATCTTAAAAAAGAAAAAAAAGAAGAAGAAGAAAAGAAAAGAAACAGACTGGCCGATTACCTGGACGGGAAGGCATCAGAACAGGTCACAGCTGCCCCTTATCTGCTCCTCTCATGGGCCCCAGTACCCATGCCAACAGCCTTGAGTACCACACGGAAAGCTGCCTCCAGCAACGGAACCTCAGGTTCCCCTCATTCCCCAGCACACCTGGCAACACACATTGGCTTTCTCCACTTATCAGCCCATTTGGATCGAGCAAATCAGCAAAACTGATACCGTTGTATCAGTTTGGGACCAGTAACCCCACAGGGGCAGCGCCGCGTAACTAACTACCCCACAGACTCCACACGACAAGTACCACCACAGCCTCAAGCCCATCTCAAGAATCCCAGAATAACCTTGGTAAGGACCCAGTATGCATGGAGAGGGATGTTGAAAACTCATGGCATCTCTTTTCTGCTGAAAACCTGTGGTGACTCCAGGGTGATTCTGAGGAAAATAATAATCCGGGTGCTCCCCATGGTGGCCTGTGCCTGGTAAGTGCTCAGTCAGCGGATACGGTTCTCTACACTGAGAATCTGTCTTCACCATTTCTTGCCCCCACTCCAATGGACTTTCCACCCAGAGGCTAGAATGTTCTACTGAAGCCAAAATTTGGTATGTGTCAACTCTTTTGCTTCAGTTTTCACTCTCTCTCCTCTTCCTCAGACTTGATCCAAATCCCTTACCAAAGTCCTGCCACAATTCAGCCCCTGCTCATAATTCCTTTGTCCAGTTTCATTCCCCCCTACACCCTGGACCAGCACACGGACCCACAATCAACCTGAGACATTTTTGAAGGATATGCCAAGACCATAAAGAATCCACACCCATGCCCTTGGCCGATATATTCCCTCATAATGGGAAGTCATATAAAACTGCAAGTCTTGAATGACTTTTAAATGACCTTGACATTACAAAGCTATGAGACCAACTGAACAAAATGGCCCTAAACATACCCTGTAACATGTGGTGCTCCCTATCACAGTAGAGCTTCCTTATTGCTTCCCTCACACAGCAGCCCTCTAGGGCAGGGGATTCTAACCGGGCAAAGATTTTCGGGGTCTCGTGAAAATCACGAGTGAGAAGGATGCTGTGGGCTTACTCTCTTTACACATGCGGCATCCCAAATGGTACAGAGGCACTGCTCCCCCCCCTTCCCCCTTTCCCCAGCCTTCCTCAGTAGGAGTTAAGTACCCCGCCCCACCGCCCAACTCAAGAACCGCCACAGCTAACAGCGCTTGCTGCTTCATCGCCCAGTGTTATAACTGGGTGTCTCTTTGCATCTGTTAGGCCGGGAGTTGTGTATCACAGGCTGGTGTCTGTCCCCAGACATGGCACAGGCCTGGCACAGAGACATGCTCCGTCAATGCTTGCTGCAAGGAAGACCCTCCATTACGAGACACCTTCCTTAGACTTAAAAAAAGACTGCCTCAGTGAGGGCCAGTCCAGGTACACTTAAAAGAAAGAAGCCACCAGAAGCCAACCCTGAAGGCTGACCATTGAGGACAGGGCCTCAATGTAAGCATGTCTCCTCTCTCTAAAGTTAGCTGTTTTCTTGTCACTTCCTCCTGTGACATGAACTGGCGGGGAGGGACTGAAATCCCAACCTTCCGAGGCCCCTGACGCCCACTCCTGCTTGTTTTCTGGGGTGAGTTCTCTGGGGCTGGAAGAAGAGCTTTCTCAGTTGTTTTTAGTGATAACGAACCCTCACTGGGCGCGTATCTCCAGTGCCCGACAGGCTGTGGGCAGGGCTATGGAGCCAGAGAGCAAGAGCGCAGCCCTCTTCTGGAAGCCTGTCGGGGACACAGACTCAAAATGGACACGACACAACCAGGATGGCAGTTCCTCAAAAAAAGAAGAAAAAGGAGAAGGAGAAGGAAGGGGAGGAGGAGGAAGGAAGGAAGGAAGGAAGGAAGGAAGGAAGGAAAGAAAGATTGATTGATTTGCCATATGATCCAGCAACTCCTGGACGTGTACCCACAAGAACTAAAAGCAGGGATGTGGACAGGGACTTGCACACCCATGTTCACAGCAGCAGAAAGGGGGGACGCGGTCCCCGTGCCCACGGATGGGTGACTGGATGAACGAACGTGGTGTATACAACGGAATATCATTCCACCTTAAAGAGTCAGGAAATTATGACTCAAGCTCAACTTGGACATTGAGGACACTAGGCTTAGAAATAAGCCAGTCAGAAAAAGACAAATACTGTATGATTCCCCTTCCTGAGGTATCTGGAGTAGTCACAATCGTAGAGATGAAAGTAGACAGGTGGTTGATGGGGGCGGCGAGGAAAATGGGGAGTGTGCGCCCCACGGGCGTGGCATTTCGGTTGGGGAAGACGAGGTTCTAGAGACAGCTGGTGCCCATGCTCGTGTGACAACAGGAGTGTTCTCAGTGCCACTCAACTGTACACTTAGAGTGAAAATGCTAATTTTACGGCATGACTATTTTACTACAATGAAAAAAACCACATTCACACTAAACGTATGTCAAGCCATTATGCTGTTTACCTTAAACCTGAACAGTGCTGTATGTCAATGGGGTCACAGTGACACTGAAAAGAACCACCCCAGTGATGGGTGCTGTGAGAGAGGCAAGCCCAGCGGCCTCTGGGAGAGCAGAGAAGAGGTCATGGGGTGACCACACCGAAATTAGTCTGTGGGAAGTGTAGAGTCAACCACGTGGAGAAGAGGGAGGGAGGCGGGGGATGGGAGTGACCACCAGTCCATTCTGTCACAAGTTGCCATCTCTAGGATTTCTTCCATCTTTATGGCTATCGGGAAGACTTGGGACCTGGAGTATAGGAAGGGGACGAGGAAGTGTGGATGAAGGCAGGGAAGTGACCTGAGCTTTTCTAGGGATGAGGGAGCTGCCATGTCCAAGCTCCTAGAGATCGAGCCAGCATCTAACCCACACCATGATTAAGCCCCTTCATGGTCAGCGAGGCCCTCCCAAATTGTTGCCAGGATTCAGAAGATGAATCGAAGGTCTTTGTCTCCTGCAGGCCTGTGAAAGTGTGTGCATGAGCAAAAGTAGGGGCTCTTCCTGAATGAATCCTAACTCTGGACTAGCATCAAACGGGAGAAAACAAGGAAGGACAAGACAGGGGACACAGGCTTCCAAGCAGCAAGCAAGCGGAGCTATTTCAAGGTTGTTGAGGTGCTATTTGTTTCCCAGGACCTGCAGAGGGGCCTGTGGGAGACACAGACAGATGACCTAAGTCCTGTCCTTCACTGTGCTGGAGAGAAAAGCAGACCATAGGGATGCTGACAAAGAGCAAAAAGAAAAGACAAAGACGTAACTTTTGGAATTTAGGTCTGTGTTTCTTGTCTGTGTCCAAGAGTCAAATTTCCCTGAGTTCAGCAGTGTGCGCGCCGTTCTCTTCCGGGCCCTTCTCTGTAATGTCACACTGGTAAGAATAAAGGAAAACCAAGGCCACACTGTCCTCTGATTTAGACAGGCCCAGAGGCCAGTCACAAGTGTTTCCCTCATGACCCAAAAGAACTGATTAATCCCAGGAAACTTGCAGTTGTGCTTGGGTTTACGCCACTGCGCGGGGACATGGCGACCCTGTAAAGCAAGATGGCCTCCGCCCAGAGGCACCCAGACCTCCATCAGCAGAGTCTGAAGGTAGCTGGCCTGCCCAGGGAAGGGCCTGTGCTCTGGCTCTCCTTCACTAACTCCCCCAGCAAACCCCCAACAGCTGTTCACCCCCATCAAACTCACAGGAGGCTCAGGCCAACAGCTGTGACTGACTCCTGCCTCAGAAAGGCCCCCGGAGCCATCTGCGGTCTCCACCCTGTTCTGCCCTCTGGCTGGGCTCCCCCCCCCCACCGCCCCCCCCCGCACGTTTCCTCTCCTTTGTGAGAAGCAGGGAGGAGGTAGGACGGAACTGTGGGGGAAGGGCCACAATAAGGCTCAAATTCCCATTTTTCAAAGGTCAGCCTGGGCACCTATAGACCATCTTTTTCAGACGCAGCCTGCCAGTGCCCTGAACACTGCAGAGGGCCAGACACTGCCGTTCCCATGAACATGTCCAGGAGACCAAGCCCACAGACTGCCCCTGACCTATTGTCCCTGGTCTGATTCTGAGCCACGAGTCCTTCCATTGATGTCACGCTTGCCTCTTTCCGTCCTGGGTTTCCTTCCAGCTCTCTAACTTTCCTTCGTCTCTGTCACGGGCTCACCATGTCCATCTAAACCACAACAGGGTGGGATCTCTTCCTTGATCTTTCTCTTCTCACTCCTTGAACAGCAACTACCATTCCTTAAGTACGTGCAGCTCCCCGATTCCTATTTCCGGTGCTGAGCCCCCTCGTGAGCATCACACTCTCCATACCCACCCCAACATCTGACCCCTGCCCACGTCTCAGATTGAACATACTCAAATCTGAACTCCCCTCCCCATAAATCTGACTCTCCCCGCAAGTCCCTCCTTGGGCAGCAGCACACCTACCCGATCACCCAGTTTTCCAAGCCAGAGATGTGGGCTCATTGCCTCTGACTCCTCTAACTCTCACAGCTAATCAGCCCGGCCTCTGGGTCAAAGAATCTCACCTCTCCTTCGCCCTCAGCCCTTCCGCCCACCCTCCACAAACTACCACCCAGTCCATTGGTTGACTTCCTCCTCATCCACTCCGGCACTCAGTTGGCCTCTAAGATCTGGAAATTCGATCTTCTTAATGTCTCCTCACCTCTGTTCCCGTGGCCAGGACCATAGTTCAAGCATCACCGTATCCCTCAGGGAGCAGCTCCTAACGGGCTTCGCAGATCCAGCTTCTTCTCCAGTCTGCCCTTCAATCTGCCTGAAGAACCACCTTTCTAACACGCATGCCTGGTCATGTCGTGCCTCTGCTGCCGAGCTTTCTTGGGGGCTGCCCTAGCCTTTAGAAGGAAGGTCACACTTCTCAGCACAGCACTCAAGGACTCAACTGTTTTTTCTTGGGTCTACCTCCCAAGTTCATGTCTTGCTATATTCCCTTGGTCACTGTCCCTTCCAGCCAGCCACCCCAAGGGACAACAAGTTTCTTTGCTCTTCTGTCAGATCACGTTCTACTTCCATCATAGCTTTTTGTACCATATTCCCCTTGGGCTAAGGAGCCAGGAGTCTGGTGGAAAATGGAACAGAAAGTATGGCAGAGCCCAGAACCTTGTTTCAACTCTACATTCTGCGGAGTCAAGACTCTATGCCATTGCTTGGTCTCGTCCACAACCCACTCTTAGAATTTTCCCCAAGATGCCTTTGGATAACCCCATTTCCTCTTGAGTGTCTATCCTGTTGCAATGCCAGAAAAATGCAAAAAAGAATGATACATGCTCTCTCTGTAGTCCCTCTAAGTTGGAATTCCCCTCGTAACTAGTCGATCTGGCTGAGAGCTAGGCCTGGGGCAGGCTGCAGCAAACGTCCACAATGAGCCAAGGAGCCAGGCTCTGATCGGGTTCAAGTCCAGAAGGTCAAGGTTAAAGAGAAGCACCAGGGAGAGCTTGACACTTTGTCCCAACCAGACAACAGGCATAATTTCTGTGAGTCTGGAACAATAAAGGCACAGTGGGCCCCACAGGGAGGCCACCATCTATGAAGTAAACTTGAGCAAACGTCACTTCAAGGATACATCCCCAGGATGACAGCTTCAAGGCATTTGATAGGCAAGGACTCCCGAGTCATTTCTTTCGCTGTTTCCATTAACCTGTAGGGTAGAGCACAGCAAAGCATCTCAGGACTGATTTAATTATGCAGTCTGTCTGTCTGTCAATCCATCAGCATGCCAGTCTCCACACCAGGTGACATGCAGGATTATAGAGGGAAAGGGGACAGCTTGCTGTGCAAGACAGAGCCAAAGCACATCTGGACCTGGCAGAACTAAACTCCTAAATTCTCCACTTCTCTCTCCAAGAGTTGGTTCCTGGAGTTAGTGCCTGTATGCTGTGGTGTACTCTCAAGGCCCCAGGATGAGGGGCATTACAAAGAGCAACAAGAGGAGGTCCCATAAACAAACTTCAGGGGCGTCTGGGCGGCTCAGTTGATTGGGTCCGACTCTTGATCTCAGCTCAGGCCTTGATCTCAGGGTTGTGAGTTCAAGCCCTGCACTGGGCTCCGCACTGGGCGTGGAGCCTACTTTAAAAAAAAAAGATGATATACTCTGACATTGCATTGCCAAAAAGAAGCCTGAAACTGTGACGCTGGGTGTGGAGCTTACTCAAAAAAACAAAAACCAAAAAGCAAAAACCAACGCTCAGGCCTCCTGTACCTCTGTAAGAGTTCGTATCTCCCACAGAGCTTAGCTGTCTGAGAGGCCCAGCCCCTAGCCCCACCACCAATCTGGCCCTGAGGCACCTCCCCTCCCCCACCCCTGACAGACAAGGATGTTGCAGCAGGGGATACAGGCATAAAGGGTGGGAGAGGGAGCTGACAGCTTTCAAGCGGGAGAGTGGTCCCCTGGCCCACGGATCATGCACCACTTACCCACTCAGCGGTCTCATTTTCCTAATTTCAAAGAACTGGGTCCCTGTGTGATTGTATCTGGGTGAAGTATGTAAAGGGAAAGTGATAGAAAACTCCAAAGATCCCAGTGACTCAGAGGGGAAGCATGCATTGATTTCTCAAAGGGATGAGGAATGAGGAGTGAGGGGCTTTCCAGAAAGTGTCCAGTAGCCACAGGGTAGCCAAGAGCCTCTTAATCCTCGCTGTCCTTCCCTGAAAATCTGATTTCTAACTTCAGCTTCAAAACACCCTGGACCTTTATAATAGATCCTTTCAGTCTGCTCTGCATTCTGTTGGTTGAATACATGTCTTAATTCACTTGCCAGACTACAAGCTCCTTGGGAGTTAGGACCACTTATTTATTATCTTTATATACCCCCCACAAAGCCTGGCCCAAGTCCAACATATTCCAGCTAGCAAATGTTGTTAAATGAATGAGGAATAAGTGAATAGATGGGTGGACAGATGGATGGACAAATGGGTAGGTTGGTGGAAGGGTGGACGGAGGAAGGGAAGGAAGGAAGGATGAATGGGATTGATGGGATGGATGGTGGGTGGATGGATGGTGGAATGAATAGAATGGAAGGGTGATGGATTGACAGGTGGATGGATGGATGGATGGATGGATGGATGGACAGGTGGATGGATGGAAGGGAAGGATGATGGATAGAGGGGCGGGTGGATGGATGGATGGATGGATGTAGAGGTGGTTGGACGGACAGATGGATGGATGGAAGGGAAGGATGATGGATAGAAAGGCAGGTGGATGGCAGTAGGTTTCTCAATAGTGTCCAGTCTCTGCAGCAAAGCTTACTGTAGAGACATCACCGTCATTTCACTGGACTGATACTAGACAATGGTTACTAAGTCTGAGAAGATGACACTATTACCCACAACTTGGGATTTAGCCGGTTGCCCAGAAAGCATAAGGGACTGGCAAGCCTGTGCTAGGTCATTCTGAAGGAGACATGCTTTCGCAGACTAGATCTTTTTTTTTTTTTTCGAAGCCTAAAGAAGAGTTGCTTTACACATTTCTCTTCCCTGCCTCAAGCAAAATCCTATAGAAAAAAAGGACATGGTGGGAAGGTACTCATGAATGGAGACCTTGTAACACTGGTGGGGGTAGGAGAGTAGATGTGTGACCCTATTGTGGTACAAGCAGTGGCAGCAGGGGGCGCTGAGCACCCTCCCAAGGAGGGTTAGGATCCCCTCCTGGCACAGAGATGCCTGGACACTCAGACACAAGCTCGAATAACAACTACGGGGTGAATCATGAGAGACTATGGAGGGCACGGATTGCATGGAGCACTGGGTGTGGTGAAAAAATAATAAATACTGTTATGCTGAAAATAAATAAATTTAATTTAAAAAAAAACAACAAAAAAAAAAACCACAACAACTATGGGGTGAGTGGGGGTCATTATAAACAGACCCTGGGCCCCACCCCTGGAGACTCCAACTTCAGGCCATGGTCCTAACCCTCGATGTCATTAAGAGTCACCCTACCCTGCCTTGGACAGCTGTGTTGGAGGTTCCAGGGTGACAGCTGGAAGATGATTTTAATAAGCTCACCAGGCTGGAGATGATCAGCTCGGGCCATAAGAAGAGCCCATCTCTGTATATAGGCTTGCCCAGCTTTTGAAAAATACAATACAAAAAATCTTCATGGGAAAAGAGAAAAATGAGGGGCTAGGTATCCTCATGGTAAAGCGATTTTTTTTTTATTTGACCAAAGATTTCAATCCAATCGTGAGATTCTTGGTATATTTAAAGTAGAATTCAGTGGGCCAAAATTCTACCTGAATGCATAACTTTCTCCCTGTTCATAGATCTAGTCTGTATACCTACTGTGTAAGGTGAGACAAACCCATAATAAAATAACAAAATATTGCCTGGCCTTGCTTTCTCAGTTTCTCACAGTTGTGAGCCCCAGAAAGTGAGTTGGGGGAGTGGAGGGAAGCCTCTTGTAAACGTTGCCTTCAGAGTGAGTGACTTACTGAGCCCGAGCTGACCCTCAGAAGGCCTCTCCTCACACAGCAGAGATCGGGGGCATCTGTCTTTCCAGAAGCCTATGCTTCTGAGCCAAAAACCCAGTTATTCTGGGTAACATTATGGGGTAGCGTCGGCATAACTTTCCCATTCACTGGGAAACCAAAGAATTCACTGGACTCGTTTTATGGTCGTATTTGCTCTCTTGCAATGGTCTGGAACAGAACCTGCAATGTCTCGGAGGTGTGCCTGTGAAGGTCTGCTCAGAAGACAAAGAGGTCATGCTCTGTCTTCTTTGTGCAGTGGCTCTGCTGCCCAGGGGACCAAGGGGCATGATCCCAGCAGCCTGTCGCATTTTCCCTTTTCCGGCCCTCTCTGTGGTCAGTGATCTAGGTCAGTGACCATCGTTATGGGTCAGAGAAGAAAAATGAAAAAGCAGATCCTTCAGGCAAACTGTGAAAAGTTGGCTGAGAATGTGCTGTAGGGTTTCCGGGCAAATGAACAAATGTAGTGCCCGTGCACATTCGCCCCCTATCAGGGAATCCCCAACATTCCCTCTCATCTCTGGCTGCCTGATCCTTGTGAAGATCATGTCCTAGATAGAAGTGGGGAGCTGTTGTAATTTCTGTCCCCTTCTAGAATGTTCTGTGAGAAGACAGTCACACCCAGGGAAGGCTTGGCTCTTGGGGCCCAGGGCTATCCTGGCAGAAGTTTATACTATGTTCTCCAGGGGTCCCAGTTTGAGGGTTGGCACCAATAACTGATAGCCTGCTCAGGGTCAGAGTCAAGCTGTTGGCTTCAGCCTTGAAGACTGGTGCCACCTCGCCCTCTACTATGGCTTCAGGATTCCACTGGAAAGATGCCATGCAAGGGAGACGATTGCCTGTGAAATGAGAACTGAGAGGCTAATGATGTAACCTGCCTATCCAAATCAGTAGCGACTGGTGTTACTCCCCTCTGGTATGCCCCTCCCTTCAGTGAGGACACAAAAATCCACAGGAAAGATTCCTGCATATAGCACAGCCTCTTCTGGGGCATGCGGGACAAGTGTGCAGTGCCCCATGAAATCCTTTCTGCTGAATTCTATGTCTTTGGGGACAAAGGACAGAGATCAGCAGAGAACTGACCTCTTGGACAACGTGCTAGGGGTTAGGGTGCCAAGAGTGGCCTCTGTAGGGCATCTGATGCTGGCTTAGTGCTGTGATGTTCACGGACGCAGGCAAACGGTCTCTCCCTCTCACAGACCCCTCTGACAGCCCAGCTCACATTCCTAGCCTGAAAAATTCCTAGCCCTGAAAACAATACCCGCAGTGGCCTATGAACCAGCCACCTCTGCTCTTTGTTCTTACAGTGTTGCTGGAGCAGGGCCACAGAACAGATCTAACTAACCCTGGCTACCAGCAAGCCAAGGCCACGGGCAGAGAGAAGGACCAGAGTCAGACTGGTCTGAATTCCGCCTGCCCCTGCAGGGCTCCTCTGTACGTCTCCAAGTTCACATGAGGGGAGAGGACCCCCATCCCAGGGCTCCATTTCTTCCTGCAGACGGGAGCGAGGCTGCTGGTCTGGGCCTCCTGAGAAGCCAAAGGCAATGAATGCCATGTGGGTCTCGTACAGACCATGAGCAGTCACGCTAGAGGCAGAAAAGTCAGAAAGGAAAGAAAAAGAGCAGAAAAAAAGCCCAGAAGGGACGAGGGACGGACAGCAGAGGAAAAGAGGCAGAGGGAAACAAAGACGATGACGAAGGAAGGGAGAGGCAGGGGGAGAAAGGGAGAGGGACCCGGGCGGCCACTGCTGCCTCACCGTGCCTTGCCCTCCCAGCCCGCACCTGCCTAACAGGGTAAAGGTCTGATCATGGCAAGTACATTCCCCCATGATCATGCCTTCCAGACTCACACGGGGGCACCCCTCTATGTCCGGCCTCACCAACCTTAGGGAGCATTTGCTGACCAGCCAGGGACAGACCTGCCAGGAGGCTCGAGGTCACCGCGCCCGTCCCCACGGGGTCCGCCCAGACCCTGGTTGGAAGGATACTGTAGTGTCTTCATGTAGGTCTGGATTGCCTGAAGCCAGTCTGGGATCGTCATCGACAGCCTGTAGTTCGGAACCTGCGGCACTGAAGGCTGCAAAGCAGTAGAGAGAGAAGTCTTTATCGAGGAGATGCAGCGGGTCCAGTGTCTGCGGGCAGCCATGGGGAGGGAAGCACAGCAGACGGCCGCCGGCACAAGGTCTCCCCAGACCACGGGGTCCCTCGCTGGAGCTCCGCTCCGCATATTCTGCCCTAGGGCACCACGACTCTCTAGGGCCCTCTGTGTTTTGTGAATGTGAACGCAGCCTGCCTCCCCACGGGGGCCTCAGCCTCGTCTCCTTGAGCCAAGGACCCTGTCTGTAGTGTCCCCCACTCTGCCTGGCCCAGGGTGTTCACAGGCACGCCCCAGTCACCCTCACATTTTCACTGCACGGCTGCACCTTCTGCTGCATGGCTGGTATGAACCTTTAAACTCCGGGACACCACCAATGCAAGACCTCTGGTGCCCTGCACTTGACCTTAGCCAAAAGGCCGAGAAGCGATGAGACCTATGGTGCCCTGAAGGAATGCAACCTGGTGCCACACATGCCTTCGGTCCTCAACACCATGTCCATCGCGGCCCCTCCCCGAGTCTGGCCCAGTGGATTAGCAAAGACCCCCCCTCTGGCCGTGACTCTCCCCAGGTAAGGGCAGCCCGTCTGACTCACGAGCCATCCTACCCTTTTACCCCTCACAGCTGCCCAGGCACCTCTTTTCCTCGCCTGCCCCTTGGTCAGCATCCACCGAGTGTCTATGACTGAGCACGAAGCACGGTCCCTCTGAGACACCAGGCAGCTCTGAGCGGCCAATGAGGCCAAGAGCGAGCACAAGCAGGGGCTTCTCCCCCAGCCCGTCTCTTCCTGGGAAGCAAGGGATGGCATTTCCTCCTCCTGTGTGCGTCTTGGTCCCTGAAGCTTAGCCTCCGGCGGGGCAGGGCTGGGGATGACAGAGACACTCTGTCCCCGTGAGCCTGGGGCTCTAGGAGAGCTGCTGCCCTGAAGGAAAGGGGAAGCTCCTCCAGGCGTAAGCCACTTAGGGAGGAGCAGAAGGGGCCGCAGGGCCGATTAGTTCATCCTCGAGAAAACAGGGAAAGGGAGGCTCTGGGGATTTAGTGCTTAGCTGACGACGGTGAAGCTGCTGGTTGGAGAGACTTGGGGACAGTTCTGGGCCGCCTGGCTGGGCCCCAGGGACAGACACCCCCGAAGGGCGTGCTCTGGCTCTCCCCCTGCTCTCCAGGCTCGGGCTGCAGTGACGTGGGAGGGTGCGCTGCCCCGGGGCCTGTGGCGGGCCCCTGCCCTACTTCCACACCTTCCACACCTTCCACAAGTTTAGCTGCATTTACTAAAAATGCCACCTGACATTCGCTCCCTCTCGGGCTTCTCTTTTCTCTCGGCTTTGCAACTTTCTACCTCGCAGCAACTGCCCCTTCAGCAGAAAGGAAACTAATCACACATCCCACTTCACAGCCAAGGTGCTGAGTGTGTGTGTGTGTCTGTGTGTGAATGTGAGGGGGTGTGTACACACACACACACACACACACACACAGCTGTTCTGCAAACTACACTTTGTTTACAACACAAATCACATTTCTGTCTTGGAGAGTAATTTTGGGGAGCAAAAGGTTCCAATGGGACCATTGGCTCACGTGACCCTGCCCCGTGCGCAGGTGCGCGTGCACACTGAGGAAATGTACTATGTATTATGAAATATTTCCTTACAAACACTAGAAGCATCAATCTTGTCCTTGCTTTTGCAGTAACATCCACGGATCTACCCATACCTGGAATTCTGCATCAGGATGTGCCAGAGATGTCACGGAGAAGTGAGGAGAGAAGGGGAGATGTGACAAAACATTTCTTTAGCACCTGCTGTGTTCCAAGCTCTAGGCCAGGGACGAGGGAACACGGAGATGGAGGAAGGATGGAGGGGAATGAGACAGCATTTCTGCACATAAAGTGCTATTTGATTCTATTTAATACAAAAGATGGTAAAAGCATGTGGAAATAACCCCAAAGAATCACCAATCACCTAACGGATCCTCAGAGGGGTGTCCCTTGGCCAGATCCCTGCCAGAGCCAAGGGACTTGGTTCAGAGGTGGCTGTGGGGACCAACCACCAAATTATTTCAACTCCCCCAAAGCCCAACAGAGCCCACAAGACCCAGATGGTGGGGTGGGAAACAGGCAGCAGCTGGTCCTCAGAATAGCAGCCCGGTGGCGCCCAGAGGCTTTTAAAAACAGCTGCCTGGTTACCTCAGACCCGGCTGAGCGCGTGCGGGAGCTGTGGCCACATTCCACCAGCCCCAGCTGGGGAGCAGGGCTGCGAGGGAGAGACGAGCCGAGACAGCTGAGGGCTGATGTCATCAGGCTACAACTCACCCTGCTGTCTGGGATGGCTGGCCGGGGCTCCGGCTGGCAGCCGGCTCCCAACTAGCACCTTAGGCCGCCAGTGCCCCCAAAGGACAATGCACTGTACAAACCAGGCGGGCTCCTTGGCTGCTAATTATGAGACAGACACAAGATCCGAGTCCCTGGTCTATCACCTACTCGCTGCGGACGCTGTCGAGCTCCATGACTTCTCTAAGCCCATTTCTTCCTTGATAAAATAGGAAACTATCACCTACTTCAAACCGTCGGGGCGGGTTGTGAGGATTGTAGGACCTAATGTACAAAGCCGGCAACTTGGCATTGGCGCTTGGTATTCTGGAAGGGCTGGCTATGTTAGCCTTCATTACTGATGTGTTTTCGGGATCTAGCCTGGGGAAGCCTGGACGGTCTGCACTTTCCTGGAACTAGAAGATAAAGTCAGCAGGGCCCGAGTCTCTGCACACTCCACGTGGAACATCGCAAAGATGCCTTCTCACCCCAGTGGAGGAGGAGAACACAGTCATTTCCCCCTTCAGACACGTCTTGACCAGGAGCTAATATCCTTCATTCATGACAAGTTCATTCAAAGTTTTAAGAAAACTCTTCAGGGGCCCCTGGCGGGCGCATCAGTACAGGATGCAACTCTTGATCTCGTGATCATGAGTTCAAGCCCCACATGGAATGTAGAGGTTACTTAAAATAATAAAAAATAAAAGAAAACTCTTTGGTCTTTAATGAAAAAAAAAATGTCCCGAAAGGTAGAAGCAACCCAAATGTCCTTTGACAGCTGAATGGATAAACAAAATGTGGTACAGGGGCACCTGGCCGGCTCAGTCAGTAGAGCGTGGGACTCTTGATCTCGAGGGTCAAGGGTTTGAGCCCCATGTTGGGCATAGCTTATTTTTTAAAATATGGTAAATACATACAATAGAATATTATTTGGCATTAAGAAAGGACATTTTGAGGGACCCCTGGGTGGCTCAGTTGGTTAAGCCACTGCCTACAGCTCAGGTCATGATCCCAGAGTCCTGGGATCGAGTCCCGCATCGGGCTCCTTGCTTGGCAGGGAGCCTGCTTCTCTCGCTGCCTCTGCCTGCCAGTCTCCCTGCTTGTGTGTACACTCTCTCTCTCTGACAAATAAATAAAATCTCCAAAAAAATAAAATAAAATAAAAATGAAATTTAAAAAAAGGACATTTTGACACAAGCTACATGATGAACCTTGACACAAGCTACAATGTGATAAACCTTGAGGACATACTTAGTGAAATAAGCAAAACACAAAGGGACAAATAGTATAGGATACCTCTTTCACCATCGTATGCCTTTACCCGCGGGGTATACATTCTGAGACCCCCCCCCACAGATGCCTGAATCTGCAGATAGTGCCAAGCCCTAAATATACTGGTTTTTTTTTCCCCATGCATACATATACCTATGATAAAGTTTCATTTATAAATTAGGCCTGGTAAGGAGATTAAGACAATCAGTAAAATAGGACAGATATAACAACATTCTGTAATAAAAATTATGTGAATATGATCTTTCTCAAAATCTCTAATTGTAGTCTATTCACCCTTCTTGAGATAGGAGGTGATGAAATGCCTACATAATGAGACGAACCGAGGGAAATGACGTAAGGCATCGTGACCTGGCGTTAGGTTACTGTTGACCTTCTGACCAAACGTCAGAAAGAGGATCGCCTGCTTCCAGAGAGCTGGGAACCATGGATGGCAGAAACCGTAGAAAGCGGAACAGTGGAGAAGAGGGGCCAGCCGTCTGAGGCTCCCACAGCCATCAGATTCATACAGACAAAGCCCACGGGTGGTTGCCAGGGACGGAGGGGTGGGAGAAGACGGAGTCAGCGTTGAATAGGTACAAAGTCTCAGCCAGGGAAGAAGGAAAACTTCTGGAGATGGAACACAACAGTGAGAATTACTTAATGCACAGAACTGTACACTTAAAGATGGTTAAAATGGTAAAATTAGGTTTTGGATATTTTATCGTAATTTTAAAAACAGTCATGAAAAGACAATTTACCAAAAAAGTGAATAAATATTCAAAAAAGAATTTCAAGCTCACTGATAATTTAAGAAATGCAAAGTAAAGGGGCGCCTGGGTGGTTCATTGGGCTCCGTGTCTGCCTTGGGCTCAGGTCATGATCCCAGGGTCCTGGGACCGAGTCCTGCATCGGGCTCCCTGCTCAGAGGGGAGCCTGCTTCCCCCTCTCCCTCTGCCTGCTACTCCCCCTGCTTGTCTCCTCTCCCTCTCTCTCTCTGACAAATAAATAAATAAAAGCTTAAAAGAAAGAAATGCAAAGTAAATCCACTGCAACATGCCATTTTCACCTCCAATCAGTAGAGCTGTTCTGAAATGTGGACACCTAATGTTGACAGGGATGCTCTTAAAAGGCACAATGGGAACATAAATTGCTACAACCTTTTTATAAAATGCGCTTGGCACACTTTTTTTTATCTTCTCCTCCTTGACAGACCCTAAGAGCCCCTCCTCATGTTATTTTCCCCTGTTTCACCTGAAACCCCAGCCTCGATTTCCACGGCCCTTCCCCTCAAGGTTCCTGCCACCTGCCGCCTGCCACCAGCCCCTCAAGTCACAGCCCAGCTGAGGGAGGTGGAATCCAGAGGGAAGAGGTCAAAACCAGCCTCTCTACATAGGCCTGTGGTCTGGGTCCCTGGGGGGTGGGGGACAGGAGGAAGGAATGGGCTGGGTAGGAAGGTTATTGTTCAAGAATACGGAAAGGAACCACGGGCAAGGCTTCTGTGGTCAGGCTCCTTCTCATCCCATTCTCGGCAAACAGAATCACCTGTCCAAAGAATGCAGGGAGAAATGATGTCAGGGGACACAGGTGTGCAAATGGCATCCCCATAAGCAAGAGAAGCAGAAAGGCAGAAGAGAAAGCAAGGAGGCAAGCCAGAACACTGGGCGCCAGGAATCTTTAAGCAGAAAGAATGAGAAGAAAGCAAAGCCTTTTGCTGCCCCTGCTCTGGAAGAAACAGTTACCAGCGCAGACACACCAGGCAACTCGGAGAAGCAGCACAGAACATCAGTCACCAGCCCAGAATGGAGCCCAGGCCTCTGCCTCAAGGGCAGCCAGGCCCCTGTTGAGGGTGTCCTGGCATGGAGCTCTGGGGGGGTCTCAACCTTGGGCCAAGCAGGAAGGACAGACCACGGTTCCAGAGGCAGGAGTGTGCTGCCCGTGTGAGCTAGCAGCGGGCAGAAGGGGGCCCTGGCCGCAGACTCGCAGTCTCACACCTCTCTGCTCAGGCAAAGCGGAGTCCTCTAAAACGGAATCCTTCCCTAATTTAGAACCGGCATGAGAATGAGGCACGAAAACGTGGGGTCTTTAAGAAACGATCACTGTTTCCTGCTGAATCCATTCTGGCTGCCCCTTGGAGAGTTCAGCTCAGCCGGGAGAGAAGCAGGAGGAGCGGCTTCCGAGCACACCCTGCTCTCTTTTCTGGGCCGGGCGCTCTCTCCGCCTCGCCTTTCTCGTCCTCCACCGTCCTCCGACTGACTCTGCTGCTTTTCCGACTTTCCGTGAAAAGCCCCCGCCTTCACCTAGTCCGCTGCTGCCTTGGACCCAGCAACCACCAGGGGCAAGGCCTGCAGTCACACATTTAAAAGGAGGCTTGCAGAAGGGGTGAACCCCCAGACGCCTGAGCCCCAAACCTCCCACTCCCGCCCCTGCCCAGGTAGAGGGACCTGAACCTGTGGGCAGAACTTCCCAGGGCTGTTCACAAAATGGCCTCAAAGAAGTAGCATTCCATCCTCCTCTTAAAGTTCTTGTACCTTCCAGCGCTCTACCATTGCCCACCCCCACTCCTCTTTTTATTTTATTTTATTTATTAATTTGACAGAGAGAGAGAGATCACAAGTAGGCAGGCAGACAGGCAGAGAGGGAGGGGGAAGCAGGCTCCCTGCTGAGCAGAGAGCCCGATGCGAGGCTCAATCCCAGGACTCTGAGATCATGACCTGAGCCGAAGGCAGAGGCTTTGCCACCCAGGCGCCCCCACCACTCCTCTTCTATACAAAGTCCTCAGCAAGACACTTGCTAAAGGAGAAAAGACACAGACCCAAAGGGAAAAGTCTGCCCAGCTGAGTGTGAGAACAGCCCTTGGACTGTTCAAAGAAGTGGTCCCTGGAACCAGAAGCTGTTTTGAAGCTGTTTCCCGTCTCAGGACCTAGGTAGGGGTCAGGGGTTGGGGAAGGTCAGGACCTGGGAGAAGGGGATACGGAGATGGAGTCAGAGAACACGCTATTATGATGCAACGTAAGAGAGAGAAATGTTAAGTTCAGGTTCAAAAAGCCAAGGTCTGTGTTTAGCCTGGGGTTTTCCCAGCCTGGCAGGAGTTCTGCTGTGACTTCAGGTTGCTGCGAAAAGATAAGACGGTGTGGTTGCTATGTATAAAAGGGAACTTTTTTTTTTTTTTTTTCCCAAGAACACATCATTCAGCCACAATAATGGAAACATCAGGTACAGGTCTCAGGGGAAAGTAATCTGTGTTTTAAACCACTCAGACAACATTGAGAATATTGTGTTTCATAGGTGCTTATTTTAGAGGACTGACTGCTGACAAACTAGCAAGTGTCCTAGAAAGAGGGTGAGGAGAGTGCTTTGATCTGGGAACTGTGACACTAAGACACAGTGAAAGGAGTTACGTGAGGACAAAGAACTAAAGGAAGATGCAGAATGACGGAAGGTCACGGTCCTGAGGACTTGTTCTAAGTCAACTCTGTTGTCACACAGCTCAGCATTGGAGATCTGGAGACACGTAGGTCTTATCGTCAAGGGACTGAAGAGCTGGAAGGAACTTGATATGAAATCTTGTCAATTCCCATTTTACAGATGAGAAAACTAAGACCAGAGTTTGTTTTTATTAAGTGAGTGACTGAGGCCACAAAGCCAGAGGCAGCACCACCAGGACTAGAATTCAGTCCCTTGATTTTTATTCCAAGAAGGCTGTGTCGTAGTAACATTCTAGGGAGCTATGAATAGTGAAGGAGGTAGGGGTGCGCTGCTCTGATTCAAAGGGCAACCCAACAATTAGTGGTCACATGGGGCTGAAGGTGAAAAAGGAGAATTTCTGTGCCACTGAAGACAAGAGTTTCCCAACCACCAACACCCAAATCTGGCCAGGCTCTGGGCGAGCTGCCCTGTGAGGTGATGAGCTCCCCATCCCCACGAGGTCTCTGGGAAGAAGAAGGGATTCTGCTGAGAGGGGGGAGAGCAGTCTCCACCAAAAAAAACACTTTCTGATTCCTATGGAGAAAAGGGGTCTGCATACACAAGACCAGGAGAAAGCCAAAGCCACCCTTAGCAGTAGGGTCAGAGGTCGGGAGCTGAATTAGATTTGCAGCATAGGACAGCAGGAACAGGCCTTGGTCCCCTGTGGCCACCTCTCTTCCAGGGCTAAAGGGCTCCCAGGTCCTCCTTAAGTAAAGCACGCCTCAGTCAAGGAAGGACAAAAATCTGAAGTCAGAACTGCCAGCCGAGACCAGCGTTGTTCTCCTGCTCCAGGAAAGCCCAGCAGGGGTAAATCACAGCCGGCAACAAAGCAAGAAATGTCCTCATTGGGCATAGTGAAGGGCTCCGTGACCTGCTGCAATAAAGCACTGAATGATTGCAGCAGGAAGCTTCTGGGCCCTGTCACTCCCCTCAAGGGCACATGCAGCTCTCTGGCCTGCAGGGCTCAGATGCTCAGGTCACCAGATGCTCCAGGTTAGGGACTCAGCCAGATGGCCTTTCAGGTCTCAGGTCTGGCATTCCTAGACCAGCCCAGAAGTCGTCTCAGCCACACCAGTGTCCCCAGGGGGCAACGAAAAACATCTGCTATGCCATCACCCCCAGGCTCTGTAGCATTTCTCTGCAGCTTGCTTTCTGAGGTCTCATAGAGTGACCACCACACATCTCCCTCCCTCCGTCTTACTAACTATATCCTTGGCCACCAGACTCAGTCTGCTCGCTGGCTTCTCTCCAAGGTAGAAAGAGTTTCGCTCCTGAGCCTCCATCTCTATCCAGGGAGACTAATGCATCATGTGCACTGGAAAGTCCCTTTTAAGCAATAGCCAAAGCTCTTCTTCTTTTTTTTTTCTTTTTCTTTTTTTTCTTGGAGCTCAGATAAGCTGAGAAAAGAGACAGTTCACTGCTTTGCAAGTTTCAGAGGTGAAAGTCACTGTCATGAAAAAAAGAATTGGCAAAAAGTCTAGAAATGATTCACGCTGAGAAGTCTGACTGGTTGATTGCAAAATTCATTCACAGCCTGATAAATCATTTGCAAAGGAGAGACAGGCAAGGACTTAAGAGTCTCCAAAGAGAAAAAGGAGGGTGTGATCCCCGGGGGTGGGGGGGGTGGGGGGGGAGGTTCTGAGCATTCTTGGCAACACTGGTGTTACCTGGTGGCTACCAGGTGGCTTATAGCTTTTGCTGGAGGAGGTGATGGGGGTAGCAAACAGAGTTTGGCTGGAGATTCAAAGAACCCTTGGCACCGCCAGACCACACAGTCCCAGGACTGCAAGCCCTCCATCTCTCCCTCCCCCATTTCTAAGTCTTCCAAGACAAACGTCTCAATTAAGCAAAGGGGGACCGGCCCGGAAGAATGGGGGAGCATAAGGGAGTCCAGAACCGGACCAGGAAAATGGACATCGCCTCTACTTGCTATGCAGATTGAAGTGTTCCCATCATTGCCCACCCGACCCTGTCCATCGAAGCCTCTGACCTTTGCCAAGAAGGTGGCGTTCCTGATGGCGCCCACCATTTCTCCCCCCTTGGGGTGCACCTTAGCCACGTGCATCCACATGCGCTCCCAGGTGTGGCTGTCGATGGGGAAGCCGCTCTTGTTAACGTGAAACAGCACCCCGCCGTCTTTGTCCTCCTCCTCCGAGCCCCCACTGGTGGCGAGGCTCACGGGCCGCGCGTGGCTGCTCCGGGACCGGGTGCCTTTGGCGCCTTTGGGGTGTGGGCAGCGGTGAGTGTCGGCCGCGGAGCCGGTCATGGTGGGGCCGGGGCGGGGCGGGGGTGCGGGGGGCGCGCGGCGGCGGCGGCGGCGGCGGCGGCGGCGGGGGGCGTGTGCGCGCGGGCGCGGCACAGGGATCAGCGCCCCGCGGGGACGGCCTTCTCCATGCCTCTGGCTGCCGCAGGACGCGCGAACCGGGAGCGGCGGCTGGAGCTCCGCTTACGGGCCGAGCCTGAAATCAGTGGAGACACAGCACACACCACGGGTAAGTGGACACCAGAGGCGGGGCGCACTGTGTCCAACGGCGGCGGGGCCTCGGAGTGGCCCCGCGTCACTCCCCGCTCCCCCCCGCGCGCCGACAGACCCCTCCAGCAATTGCCCACGAGCTTGCAGCCCTGCAATTCCCGAGGAAGGCGACTCGAATTTTGCCCCCAAGCTTCACACCCGCCCTCAGACACCCGGAGGGGGATCCACGGAGCGCGGAAGGTGCGGAGTGGACGGGTTGGGAGAAGAAAGACAGCTCGTGCTGCGTGAAGGAGCAGGAGGTCCCCGCAAGGCTCCACGCATTCCTTGGTGCCAGATGTGGCAGAGCGCCAGTCGCGCCCGGAACGTACCGGCACGTGAGCGCCCGGGCTGCCGCGAGGGCGCAGCAGCAGCAGCCTCGGCTTGCAAAGGCGGCCGCGATTCGGCCCGGAGGCCCTCCGGGAGCCGGTGGGCGAGGACCGGCTGC
The DNA here is from genome assembly GCF_011764305.1 of Mustela putorius furo. Classification (NCBI taxonomy): domain Eukaryota; kingdom Metazoa; phylum Chordata; class Mammalia; order Carnivora; family Mustelidae; genus Mustela; species Mustela putorius. Next base: position 11,540,073 of record NW_025421480.1, on the reverse strand, counting down.
GGCTCCCAGGCGCCCGTGCAAGTGGCGCCGCCCCCACCCCTCCCCGAGTTCCAGCGCCAGGCACCCGGGGGACTGGCTGCGGGCGGGGCGCGAGGCGGGCGCGCCGCAGCCCCCCGACCCTACCTCGGGCCGGCCAGGGGCCTCATGGCCGCGGAGCTTCTCCGGGCGGCGGGGGCGGCGGGGGCTGCTGCGGCGGCTGCGGGGGCTGGGCCTGGGCCTGGGGCTGCTGGGGCTGCTGCGGCTGCTGGGGCTGCTGCAGCCGTCGCCTCATTCCATGTCCCATTCTCGAATGTTATTCTGTGACATATAACCGAGTCACCCGGGCGGCCGCCGATGTTCTGAACGCGTCCATTGGCCACCGCAACAAAGAGGGGCGGGTCCCGGGCTCGGGACTCTACAACCGGGAGCTCCGCGACGCTCTGATTGGCTCCGGGGATTCCCGGGCAGGAGAGGAGAGGAGCAGGGGGAGCTGGGCGGCCACGCGAAATCCAATCGCAGTCTTGTCCTGGGAGCCCCGCGGGGCTGGAGCGTTTGTGCATGGGACTTAAGACCGAGTTTCCCCAGGGATGGTGGCCGCCGAAGGTGTGCAACTGTGGGAAGCAGAGGAGAAACAAAGCCACCCAAGAAGTGACCCCAACGTGTGGGAGGGCTTGTCTTGAGAACTTCGTTCCCTGAGGAAGGCTGGACAGTCACCTGCCCCTGGCAGGGAGTGATGGACGGTTTAGGCAGGGGCTGTCACACGAAGGCACAAAATTAAATCTTTTTTTTTTTTTTAATCTCACATTACAGATTTTCCAAATCCAATTAGGGGGCACACACAGCATGTACCTTCTGACATTAGTCTTCATTAATAAATTCCTTTTGGACCCATGCTGACATGCGCTGTCATGGCCTGACATGGCCCAGGAGGTCAGCCAGGCCCCAACTATTCTCTCACAGTTTGAGTTAGAGCAGGGGCTGGAGAGTTACTTGAAAACTATGGCGAAGTGGGAGTCTTTCCACACTCTCCAAAAAATATTTTTGTCTTAAAGACGCCTTTCCCTCTCCCTTAAAGGAAAAAAAAAAAAAAAAAAGACTTTATTTATTTAATTTACTTTTGAAGGGGCGGGGAAGGGGCAGAGGGAGAGGGGCAAGCAGACTCCGCACTGAGCAGGGAGCCAGGTGTGGGGCTTAATTACCCAACGGGGAGATCATGACCTGAGCTGAAATCAGGAGTCTTAACTGTCTGAGCCACCTAGTAAGAAAAGTAAAAAAAAAAAAACACAAAAACTGAGATGGGAAGAGCACCATACTAGACACCAAAAGTCCAGGTTTGTCACTTGGCTAAGCTGTGTGACCCACGACAAGCCACTTGCCTGTTCTATGCCTTAACTTCTCTTTCTGAAAAGAGGCAGTAGGGTACCGCTCCCCCAAATACACACACACACACACACACACACACACACACTCGAGGTCTATTCTGGCTCTAAGGTTCTCTGATTCTCTGGTTTCCTCTCTCACTTAAGAAAGTGGCCATAAATTCTGTGCCTGTTTTGGGAGGGTAAGCAGTTGTGATAGCAATGCTAAGTTAACCTGGAATTAAGAACATGGTCATCGAAGAGCCACTGCTGTTGGAGCGCACGGTGAGTGGTCGGCGCCCGCAGAGGTCCTGGAATGAGAACAATAATGTAGGTCCATTCAGACAACAAGAAGTGAGCCAATTCAAAAAATTGTCTGAATGATGCAAATGAAACGGCACCCTTGAAAAAAAAAATCAGGAAACTGAAAGAAAATTATCCTCTCACCATATAATTGCTTCAGGTTTCATTTCTCCATTGAAAGAACACGTGCCTCAGGGAGTGATCTGCTTTCTCATCTTGAACATCCTTCCTCTGCTCCCTCCCTCTCCAGTCCACCCCCTCTCCTTACTTCCCCTGAGTTTCAAGTCTCTGGAGGCCACATGAGGATGAGGATCTTGTGCCCAGGATGCGAATTTGGCCTCACAGTCCCGCAGGAGAAAATGGAGCTCTCAAAGCCCAAATGATCGGTTGGCAAAAATCGAAGAATGTCTGGCAAGTTTCACCTTCCTTGGCATCAATTCCCAGTGTCCCACTCAGGCCAAGTCCAAACAAGTACAATTACCCTATTATACCAGGGCCTGGGTCCTGCTGTACCTGAATCAAATCCTATGGACCAGAGAGGTTTATCAGTTCTTGTTCCTGCTCCAGACACCCCGGAACTCCCTGACAGCTGGGGGGAAAGCATTTGTTGTTCGTCTCCCAAATTCCAGCTGTCCGTTCTCTTCTTCCCTGGGGTGGGCTGCCACAGGGACCCAAGTGACATGGCGTATGAAGAGAGCTAGGAGCTTTGGCTACTTTTCCTGAAAGGTGATAAGAAGGCTTCTGAACCGAACTGTGCAGTGCCAGTGAAGGACTGAGAGACAGAGGGTCCTTTTGTTGAGAAATCTTTTGCATTACAGAACTGTGTTTATTGCATGGACCAGCCAGCTCTAGTCTTCATTTCCTTGTGTACTTAGTGTTACATAACACTGAACCCAGGCCAGACAGATGATGGGTTTTGAAAGTCCAAACAGTAAGGGTGGCATGGCCATATAGACACACACAGTGGGACCCAGAGCCAACTTGTGATTTGAACGGGGACACATGGTGACTAGACGCTCAGCCACTGAGAGCATGGTCACTGCCGTCTGAGGGTATAATGAACGGACTAGCAGACATGTGCAGTGGAAGGTTTGGAGCAAGAAAAGCGGGTCAATAGTGTCTCCTTTTTCAAGTGCCAGCTGCTGAGATCTCAGAGGTATGTCAGACAAAATCCCACCTTAGGGTCCATCTATCTAGCTCCAGCACTTGTTGATGTTAATAGCCTGGTTGATAGCACGGATCGAACACACCTTGGCTAGAGTCGCCTTTCTCCAGGCTCCACGGCTGCCTCCACAGCCAGCCCGATCGGTTCAGCCATCTGGAAGGGACCAGTCACCCGCCCCAGGCAGGACCCTCTTGGTGTGGCTGCACAGACAGGCTGGCCAGCCCCACGTGCGGATGGGCTTCTAGACTCAGAAGGGGCTAGATGATGCCTCTTAAGGAATCAATTCCTTTCGATCAGTGAGGAAACAGCAGGTGAGAGAGATCTGGGCTGGTAAGTTCATTCTTCGTCCTCCCTTTCTGTGGACAACTCGGAGGTGTGCTTTTCCAGCAGAGCCTGTCTGGAGATGTCCCCCGAGGCTGAGCACACATCCCTACCGAGTGACCGGCCTCGGCTCCCGGCAGCCGGCCGTGACGCAGCCGCCGGTGTGAGAACGTCCCACCTTCTACTGCTTCTCCTTTCCTCCCCCGGTTCCCTCTCGTGCTCACTCTGGCTGCGTTCTCTGGCAGATTTGATCGCTGCTTCAGATTCTGTTTTTCTAGGGAAACCTAGCTAAAACAATGGGTTCCACGAGTGGTTCTAGAAAGCAAGTGCTCAGGATGGATTTCGGGGTTATCTGGCCTCCCCGTCTGAAATCAGTAGAACCCTTCGCTGGTGATAAGAGGGAAGGCAAGAGCTCTGATATGCGGGATCTTTGCACATTTCACTTGTGTTTAATCGGGGTGAATTGGGTGGAGAGCAAGACCTTAGGAGATCGAGTCACTATGGCAAGTCCATCGGTTTGGAAACAATGATAATTATAAGGTATGAGAGACCTTGAACAGAAAATGACAGGCTCAGTGCCATTAATTACTTGTTCATGGAATGTTCTGAAAGCCAGAGAGCCTCCGCAACAAGTTTAAGAGTCTTACTTCCTACTGCATAAAATCAAACCCAGGACCTGATCACAGAGGAGCAGAACTGCAAAGGATCCTAGATACATGGCCTTCACAGGCTTCCATGTCAGGGTCAAAGGCCTGATAGGGAAAGAGTGGGACCCGGCGTCCTGGAATAGAGCTGTCTCAGTGGATGAAAGTTCTGGATGCTTCGAATCCCTTGTGAATGCTCCTGCCCAGGGAAAACCTCCTTCTCCATGGCTTGTTCTCAAGACCACCTGTTGCCCCTACCGATATCCAGGGAAAGTGCTAGCACAGGCCACACTGGAAAGAAGTCCCCATCCAGAGAGAAACGGGGTCCTAGCCAAAGATGTTGTAGGGCTTGGCTGATGGGCACTGGCAGGAACTGTGGAAACATGTGTGCATCCTGAATATGTTGGGGGGCAGGCGTGGAGGGGGAAGCAGAAAGCTCCGTGGGGAGAAGTCACTGATGTGGGGATACTCCTACAGAAATCAGCATTTAGTTTTAGCAAGAACGTCTGGAGCTTGTCCCAATCCCCTTGTTTATTTGGATGGGTCTTTGAAGCCTTGTCTCAACGATAAGCAAAGTGGAAAAAGCAGACTTCCTCGTGTAGCGGAGAGGAGGTGTCAGAAGAGCCAGGAAAAAGGGAATATTACAGAGTTTTATTAGGGCACCTGGGTGGCTCAGATCATGATTCTGGAGTCCCGGGATTGAATCCTGTTCGGCCTCCCTGCTCAGCGGGGCGTCTGCTTCTGCCTTTGATCCTCACCCTCCCCGCCCCCGCTCATACGCTCTCTCTGCCTCAAATAAATAAAACCTTAAAGAAAGAAAGAAGGTTTTATTAAGTAAAGCTCAAGAACCAATCACCTGACTGGTTCTGTGGGCCAGCCCCGAGGACACTCGCGTCACTCACTTCCCATTCATTACAAAACGAGAAAGGTTACATGAGTAAGAAGTGGTACAGGGACTATCCTTGGGTCTAGGGGTGACGTAGGGGAAAGATGCTGGATAAGTGGGCTGCCTTAGCAGAGATGACCCAAATCCCCGAATTGCAGAGGCGAGGTGGGAGCACTTCATCATCGAGGACAAGGTGAACATTTCACAAGAGACAACAAGATAGAAGGGCGATCAGAGTCACCTTCTCTGCATGGACTCATGCCGGCTAATAGATCATGGCGTTCCTAAGGGACAGGTATTTGTATAATTTATTTTCCACATTAAGCTCCTTTTAAGAGAGAAAAGGTGTGCTGGTAATGATTACATGGGGACAGGTGGTATACCCCAGGACCATTCCAGTCAAACTGATACCTATTGTCCCCCTCCCGAGGGTGGGATAGAGGAACAGCCACCTAGGCTATTGCTTGGTTTGCATAATCAGAAAAAAATAGCTGGTGAGCAGCAGGTTGACTCTGGTCCCCATAATGGAAGATTATAGATCCTCACCTAATTTCCAAATCTAAGCCAAATCTGGCTGGCCCAAAGCTATTGCTGTTGCCAAGAGAGCCCAACTGGCCACCAGTAGGGACTGATGCCAAGAGCCCAGTCTCACAACATTGCTCGGATAGCCATCCAGGAGCAGGTAAGTTTACACGGACCTTCTACCTCGGAGGGTGCTGAGAGCTGACTTGACCACAACCAATGTAAACAGAATCTGTGGGTTTGCCTCCCCTGCCCACAGGGCTTCGAGCAGTACCCTCATCTGAGAGGTTCCAGAACACACATCCATTGATGTGCTACCTTAGACATTTCCTCAGAACCAGAGACCCATCGGATGGTGAAAGACGGGCCAGCAAGAGGCTCATGACCATGGTCTATCGCTCTCAGCCTGAACCCAGAAACAGCTGACCCAATAATGTAGTGAACAAGCCTTTTGGAACTCAGTTCAGGCAAAGCGAGGGTACAACACTTTGCAGAGTTGTGGTACCGTCCTCCATGTTGTACTATGCTTTGAGCTAATGACCTCTGTATGGCACTTAATCCTTAACAGCTAGAAAGAATGAACCCCAGAACCAAGGGATGGAAAGGTGGCACCTTTCACAATTACAGCCCATGACCCACGAGGAATTTGTGCTTTTTGTCTCGGAAGCTTTGGACTGTGTTAGGTAAGCGGTTCTGGTTTCCAGAAAGATCGCTCTGGTAGGGTGCACCGTAAGGTTCCACTGACCTGGAGCTGTGACTGCCACCTGGCTGTTTCGGTCACTTTGGGCCAGAAGACAAAGAAAGGAGTTAAAGTATAGTGATTCTAGTTACTTCGAGGGGCCCGGATGGGAGGGTACCCAAGGGACTCACTGGGATTGCTCCTGGGAAAGCAATAATTTGGCAGCTATAGCAATTAAACTCAGTAAAGGCAGTTTAATTAAGAACATTGACCTTCTCCCGCCTATGAAGATGACCCAGTCAGGCAGCCCATCCGGGTAAGGTAGCTGAGTTGTTGGACGAGAGTAAGGGAAGGAAAGTCTAGGAGAGGTCACGGAGAAGGGAGACCATGAGTATTACTCTCAGCCTTGGGACTAGTGCTCTCACAAGGACAAGGGAACGTACCGATGGGGGATGGGGAGAGCCAAAGGAGGACCGGACCCTGTGGCAGGAACGGGAGTTAGAAGTACTGATGGGAACTCAGTCTTTCTAAAACCATAGCATGAATCTCATCATGAACAAGCCTCAGACTTATCCAAAATAAGTAACGTTCTGTTTTTAAAACTGTATGTTTTAACTGTCAAGGTACTAAAGGACAAAAAAATCTGTGGAAATGTTCCATATTAATGAAAACCAAAGAGACAAGGCAACTAAGTGTGACCCTGATTGATCAAAAACCTGTAGTTTTGGTCTTGACCTGCAGGGACCAAATGATGTGAGCGATGTTCTTAGACCAAGTGACAAAACAGGAACATAGACGTTCAAGCAGATAGTATTGTGTCTATATGAAGGGGCACCTGGGTGAGCATCTGACTTTAGCTCAGGTCATGATCTCAGGGTACTGGGATTAAGCCCCGCCTCTGTCTGTCTGTCTGTCTGTTGGGCTCCCTGCTCAGTGGGGAGTCTGCTTCTCCTTTTTCCTCTGCCCCTCCCTCCACTTGGGCTCTCTCTCTCGAATAAATAAATAAAATCTTTTTAAAAAGTGTTGCGTCTATATTAACTTTATGGAAGTTGATAAACTCTACATAGTGATATCCAGGGACTATCCGGATTCTTATTCTTGGGAAATAACACACCAAGGTATAGAGGGGGAAAGAGCCCCTGACTCCCAAGTGGTTCAGGAAAACAGAACAAAACAAAACACTGTATGTGTGTGCACACAGGGATGCGTGTGAGTGTGTGCGTGTGTGTGCGTGTGTGAACAGAGAGGAAGAGAGGAAATAAGACAAAATATTAACAGTAGATGAATCTGGGTAAAGGGCATATGGACATTCTTTTCACTCTTCTTATAGTTAACCACTTTTCTGTAAGTTCGAAGTTACTTCCAAGTAAAACGTTTTAAAAAAAGGAGGGGGGAATGAATAACCCCTGAGAACAGAGTGAATGTCTACTATATTAAGTTTGTGAGATAGGTGGTATCATTTCCATTTTACAAAGGAAGCAGCTGAGGTTTTAGAAGGTTAGGGAACTTGCACAAGATGCTATAATTAGTAAGTGTCAGAACTGGGAATTACACTTACACCCTCCTGAGCCAGTGCGTTTCTTTTCCCTTCCTTTCTTTTCACCTTTTTTTTTTTTTTTAAATAGGAAGAACATGGGCTTAAATGGTCATCATAGACCATTCCCAGATGTCCTTATGACCAAAAAGTTGAACTGTTCTGATGCTTCAGACTTTTCCCTCACGGGGAGTCCCTTGAATTTTGGGCTTATTTGTTTCTCTGAAGAGGGGGTACCAGAGGGTGCGGAGCTTGCAGGATAGTGAGAAACAGGATGAACAAGACCAGGGGAGCTGCCAGGGAAGGGACTGTGCTGGCAGCAGCCAGGGCCCTGGACAATGGTCCTTCCGATGAGGTATAGGGTTCTTTGAGGTCATTTGGCCCAAGGGAACAGAAATTTAAGACTTTCTTGGATTACAGCTATTTTTCACCCAGAGAATAGGAGAATCATCTGCTGTAAAATTACTGCCTTCTGTCACAATGGCAGCTTTCAGAGGAGACACCTGTTGTCCTCCTCTGGACAGTACACTTGAAGGCCCTGTGCCTACCCCTTAAAAAAAAAAAAAAAACCATAGACTACATTTCTTTTCATCAACTAATGTTCATTTCTCTCAGTTCCAGAGTCTGGGAAGTCCAGCATCAAGTCCTGCAGATTCAAGGCGACGTTGAGGATCCACTTCCTGGTTCACAGACAGCCATCTTCTCCCTGAGTACACACATGGCGGAAGTGACAAGGGAGAATTTATATGGCTGCTGGTCCCATCCATGAGGGCTCCACACTTATGACCTCCTCACCTCCTAAGTCATCCCATCAGGGGTTAGGATTTCATGAATGAATTTCAGAGGGACACAGACTCTGTAGCAGCAACCATCTTGCAAATACTTGGATTTGGCCTCGGTGGGATTTTCCTGAGATCTACCCAGAGAGGAGCAACTGCTCAGATACCACGGGAGGGTTAGGCTATGGTGAGAACGCTCTCCTTTTGATTCTTGGGTACTTTAGGAAGATGAAATGAAGTAAGCTGAGCAATATAGCCTCTGTGTCCCGAAGGAACATGGGAACACACTGACCCAGGCCTGTGATCATACAGGAGCTATACTGGGGAGTTTCTGACGGTCCAGAAACCTTCTGTGATATGAAGGGGACACCACCCCTTTGGAAGGGTCTGTCAGCAGAGGCACTGACAAGATGGGGGAAGCATCAAGGATGACGAGGAACCGGAGCTGTTCTCTGCCCTAGGCCTGAAGGAGTCCAGGGGGAGCAGGAGATAGAAGTGCCGTCCACCGAGGACAGCCTCCTGGGCAGACAGCTGAGCAGAGAGTGGGTTGGGGTGGACAGAGATGACTGCTGACCTCGATCTTCAGAACCCACGCGGAGGCCCCCGTTCCTTCTGGGGAACCTCACACAAGGGCAGGTAAGGGGTAACAAGAACATCACACATGTGGGAAAACAGGGCATTTGTGTATCCAGACCATAGACAAGCAGTTCAGAGGATAAACATCTTCCTGGGGAGCCGAAGAAAGAATGTGAGCCCAGTGCTGTGCAGGGAGTTTGTTGAACGTTCCCTGAGGAGAGCACCCAGGTGTCTCCCGTTGGCCATCTCCCTTGGTGCTCCCTGAGGAGCAACGAACCTCAAGGTTCCTCCTTGAGGAAAGGGTTCTGCATTAGAAATGTGCCAACATGTCTTCCTTTCTTAAATGTAACACTCTCCTTGGCTTTATGGAAGACGACAGCTGTCTGGGGAGCCGGGTGGGTGCTCACGATGATGTCGCTTTCGGTAGTCAACGCAAGAGGAAGCCCACACCCTCAATGGTATCATCAGATATTATTGCTAATATTTACTGAAAATGTGCTACATGCCAGATGCCGTTTTGAGAGCTCTTCAAGCATGGAGTCATTCCACCCTCACACAACAACCCTAAGAAGTGGGTGTTGTTATTATGGACTGAATGTTTGTGTTGCCCTGAAGTTGTATGTTGAAGCCCTAACCACTCCCAGTGTGGCTTTATTTGGAGATGGGGCCTCAAGAGAAGTCTAAATTATGGTGAAATGAGCTCCTAAAGGTGGTCCCTGATCTGACAGGGGTCGTATCCTTGTGAGGAGAGACGCCAGAGGGCTGGCCCCTTCCCCCTAGTGCTCACAGCTATTTTCCTCCTGTCTGCCCAGGAGGAAAGGCTATGTGAGGACACAGCAAGAAGCACACGGTCTACAAGACCAGGAAGGGGACTTTCCCCAGAAACCATATTTGCTGGCCCCTGATTATTCCAGGGTCCAGAACCGTGAGAAAATGAACGTCTATTGTTTAAGCCCCTCAGTCCGGGGTGTTTTGTTATGGCGGCCTGAGCTGACTGAGACGCGCACCATCAATACTATTCCCATTGTAAAGAGGAAATTGCACAGAGGGAAGCTAAGTGGTCTTCTTAAGGTCACCCCGTTTGCCTTTGCCTTTGGTCTCTTCACTTCTTCCGGTCCTGCCTTTCCTGTAGGAAGTGGGGAGGTGGAAATAGTTCGGGGGCCATAAACTCAAATGTCAACAAGAGTCGGACAGGTAACAGAAGCTGAAGAGGTCAGGTCCCTTTCGGGGGGCTCCTGCCTGTCAGCTTCAACGTTAGCCAAATGGCTGGCGTGCTCAGATCTGCAGTTTTTCAAGACAGACTTGGACGTCTGGATCTTTTTTAGAAAATATGATTTCTCCAACATTCCGTCATGAAACAGAGTGCAGGCTTATGAAGACCTATCTATGGGCCAAGTTTGGCGTATGATGTCCAGCGAGGCCCCCTCGGGACTAGATGATTTTTTGACACATTTGTCTGCTCCTGCCTCTTCAGTTGGCCACGACTCTTTGCCTTCAGCAAGATTCCCTCCCGTGCTTGGCCTCTAAGCCCCCTGCCTTGAGGAAAATGAGTGACGACCATGACCCAGAAAACGTTTGAAGGTCCAGTCAGTACAGAGAGCCCCTGTGTTGACTTGGTTGGGCCACATGACTCTGAGCCCATTTCCTCTTCTGAAAACGGGTCCAATCGCACCCACCACACACAGGGGTTTGGAAGGCTGAGGTATGACTGGGCGTGAGGAGGCAGCGGGCAGGGAGTGAAGGAGCCGTGGGGGGAGCCCCTGCTGGGGCCCAGACGGTGTGTGAGCGCCTCCCATTCTTCGTCAGGCGCCTCAGAGTTTGGTGTTTGAGCTGCTTACATTAAGCAGACTTGGGCTTCCGTGGCTGTGACAGGCTTGAAATAGAAACGATGGGCCAAGCTCTAAAAGGCAGCGGGGGGTGATCGGGAGAGTCCTGGGCCATGGCAGGGAGGTGGAGCAGGGATTGTCAGGGATGAGCACCGCAGAGGCTCCAGCCCCGGGAACCAGCAGCAAAACGGCCTCCTGGACCCTTGAGCTGGATCGAGGCATAATTAGTCAGTGTTTGTAATAATGCACCGAAAGTTCTACTCAGGCTTACTAGCTGCCTGTAAAAATTCCAGGAAGTCCATTTTTAGTTGGGGCTAATGAGGGTTGAGAACCCTGCAGACTGCCCACAGTACTCTCCGGGAGGCCCCCCAGGAGAGGGCTATTTACTCCCCCACTGGTTCGGGAACAGTTTATCTACTCAGGATCATCTTTCACCAAAGCCCTTATCAGTGTTTTATTGGCTACTGGTTTCTGGGTTTTATTTATTTATTTTTTAACAAACGAGAGCGGATTATGTGTGTTCCAAGGCTGGACTCAGGTTAGCTGTGTGCCAGCTGGGAGCAGGGTCGTCCGTCGCCTTGCAGAACTGTGTGTGTGTGTGTGTGTGTGTGTGTGTGTGGTGGGTAGGGGGCTTGCTAACGAGATGGATGAAATGCAAGGAGGCAGAACTCCCTTTCGTCCAGGGCCTGCTGGGGAGCAGCTCAGTCGGGGTGCAAGGCTCTGCAGAGGACTTTGGCCGGCAAAGGAATGAGTGGGTTCAAGGCAGCCGAGGGGGAGGAACTGGCCATGGGAGGGGAAGGAGAGCCGCTCCAGGGGAGGGGTCTGGAGACTCCCAGAGAAGCTGAGGGAACTGAGGCACGCAGCTGTGGAGGGAGAGCAGCACGGGGCAGGAAGCAGGATGGGGTGAAGCTGTGTTCGGGGCTCCCCTGAAATAAATCTAAGTCCGCTCTGATCGAGAAGAGGCTTAAGCGGTGTGACCTTAGGGGCTGCCTGGGAAGCTGAGTCGTTGAAGTGTCCGGTTCTTGGTTTTGGCTCGGGTCGTGAGCTCATGGGTCGTGAGACGGAGCCCCGGGTGGCGCTCGGGCTCCTTGGGCAGCTCGGAGTCAGCTTGGGACCCCCTCCCTCTCCCACGCCTCTCCCTCCCCACTCACACACACACACCCTGTCTCTCTCAAATAAATAAATCTAAAAGAAAGAAAGAAAGAAAGAAAAGGTTAGGGTGTTTGGTCCTAAATGACTTTTTAAGAGTACTCATTGGATCTGGGGGCTCAGACCTGCCACAAATTGGCTAATAATCCTGAATACTCCTCCTCCCCCTTTCTGAGGCTTAGCCTGTAACGTGAGGGGGGCTGGACTGGATCCCTGTTTCTAAACCTTTGCTGCACATTAGTACCACCTGGGGGACCATGCCCAGACAAAGGAAATCAGGTTAGTTTCTTTGGGAGTGGGGCTAGGTCTCCCACAACCTGGAATACTGTCCACAGCCAAGTTTGAGGCCCTTGGGGCTAGATGGTCCCTAAAGGTCTCCTTCAGCCCTGCCATTCGTTAAGACTTTGAGGAAAGGAGAGAGAGGGTGATCGGCAGGTAGTCCTCAGTAGAAGCAAGGCACGGACCAAACGACCTCTTAAGAGTCCCACTACTCATGTGAGTCTGTGATTCTGCCCATGTGAGTCCATGATTCTGCCTGTGCGAGTCCGTGATTCTGCCCATGTGAGTCCATAACTCTGCCCACTCGAGTCCATGATTTGAGACTCCACGGTGGGTTAGGCCACTGACTTCGGCTCAGGACATGATCCCAGGGTCCTGGGATCGAGCCCCACATCGGGCTGTCTGCTCAGCGGGAGCCTGCTTTCCCTTCTCTAGGCCTGCAACACTGTCTACGTCAACATGACATAGACTCATGGTACCAAGTTCCAGCCAGCTGTGTTTCTTGCCCCCTTAATCCATTCCAGAAGTATTTACTGAACACCTACTATGTGCCTGGCATTGTTCAAGGTGCTGGGGATCCAAGAGTGAACAGATCCTCTCTTGTGCTCAACTCGTGGAACAGACCTAAAATCACAGGCAGGAGAGAAGTGGGCAGAATGGTTCAGAGAGCCAGACGGGAGGGGAAGTTTGAGAATCGGGTGATTTATACCCGTCCTTGGGGACCTGTCCTTGTTACATTAGTCTCACCTTCCTTTCCTCCTTCCCTCCTCCTCCTTCTACGGGGGAGCCATCAGTCTCTGCATTTAGTAAGTCAGTTCCAACATTTGGGGGCCACGGGGGTGGTAGGTGGTGACCAACACCACCAGGCAACTCTCGGACACCAGCAGGGTGTGCTACAATTTAACTCACGCTGACAGTACCTACTGAAGACAGGGTCAGATCCCGTAGAGTAAAGGCTCAGTCCAGGAAATCTCTGCCCCCGTCCCCACTTCAGATACAATTGCAAGTTCCCTGGGCTCCCGACCGACTGGCTATAAATCAGAGGTTCCCATGATCCCCTCCTTGGGTTTGATTAATTTGCTACAGTGGCTCACAGAACTCAGGGAAACATTTTAGTGACTACTAAACGACCAGTTTATAACTCAGGAACGAGCGTATGGAAGAGAGGCATGGGATAAGGTACGGGGAAAGGTCTCAAGGCTTCCAGGCCCAAGTGAGATACTCTCCCTGAATCTCCACATACTCACCAACACAAGGCTCTCAGAACCCAATCTTTTTGGGGTTTTATGGAATTTTCAGTGCATAGACCCAATTGATTAAATCACTGGCCATTGGCTTCTGATGCAACCTTCAGCCCAGCTCCCCTTCCCAGAGGTAGATGTGTGTGAGGGGGTGAGACCAAAAGTTCCATCCTTCTAATCATAGGGTTTGTTCCCCTGGCAACCAGTTACCCATCTTTAGGTAATTTCCAGAAGTCTCTCATTACCATAACCAAAGACACTTCATCACTCTTATCACAGGAAATTCCAAGAGTTTTAAGAGTCTTGTGCCAAAAACAGTGACGAAGACCAAATATCTATTTCTTTTTATGGATCACAGTATCACAGCAAGCAACCCAAGGGTCAGAAAAATTCTGCTCCCCCGTCCCAAACTCATACTCCTGGGTATCTGTCATGTCTTCCCAATTCAGCGTGAGCCCCTCACAGCTGAGGACAGGGTCTCAAGTCTCTGGGGGAGCAGATGGTGTAGTTCAGAGTGTGTGGGCTGGAGACAGATATCCTGGATTCGGTCTTAGCTCCGCCTCTTGCGGGAGGCTATCACGATGTGATCTGGGCACCGTCCTAACAGGGCCCCAACCACCCCCTCAGTTCTGAACCTAAATGGGGATCATAATAGCACCACCTTTCACGTTGCTGTGAGGAGTAAGGACCTTGTGAAGACAAAGGGTGTCTGGCACCTGGTAACACCCGGTAGGTGGTGACTCTGACTGTCCTCGAGCTGGAGACGTTAAGCATGAGTGTTTTTTTGTTTTGTTTTGTTTTTTTTAAGATTTTATTTATTTATTTGACAGAGAGAGATTGCAGGTAGGCAGAGAGAGAAGAGGAAGCAGGCTCCATGCGGAGAAGAGAGCCAGATGCGGGGCTCGAACCCAGGACCCTGGGATCATGACCTGAGCCAAAGGCAGAGGCTTTAACCCACTGAGCCACCCCGGTGCCCCCAGCGTGACTGATTAGGCTCCTGGAGAGACCTGCACGGCTATCTGTTGTGGTGGCATCTGCTCTCTTTCTCGTTTGCCATCAGGGCAGGCATCGGATATGTGGGTCAGGAGAGCGCTGGCTGTCGTAACCGGGAGATCCTGAGATCCCAGCGGCTTCACTCAGTAGGAGTCATGCTTCTGTCCTGTGCGGGCTAATGGCATGGGGAGGGAGGAGAGAGGCTCTGCTCCATGCCGTCATGTAGGAGCCAAAGGCTCTGTCACTCTCGAGGAAGGCCAGGACTGTGACATCCAAGTGCCACACAGGCTGGGAGAGGGCAGGATCACAGGGGAGCCTTTTGTGGGCCAGGACAGGAAAGGCATCCCTTAGTCCACTTCCGCTGGCCAGAACTCAGTCACGTGCCACAAGGAGCCTGGGAATGGGGCCAGGAAGAAGTGTTTGGGGGCCTCAAGCATGTGGCCCCCAGGGGTCTTCTGAGCTGGCAAGATCCATCTCCTGATCTCAGGCGTCCAGGACCCAAGGTGCTTATCTCGTCTGGGATGGGCCCTGGGACCACTGTGCCTGTATAGAGCTCCCTCTTCCTGTCTCCTTCGTCTGTGACCTTCTCTAGTTACCTTCCTCCAATTCCTGTTCTCTCTCCAATAACACGTACCTCTGATGAACTCCTGTGGTTGGAGAGAGGTTAATTGTTTGGCCATTGAGGGCTTTGGTGGAGAGGTGCCCTAGGGATTCAGTGACAAAGGATGCTGGGGGAGGAGGATGACAGCAGAGGAACCTTCCAGGGAGCTGTGGCCACCTCCACCTGCTTCCTGAAATCAGAGAGTCTGATCCCAGGCCCCTGGGTTTCCAGGGACCTGGGCGAGCTCTTAGCTCCTGATACTATCCCCTGAACAGCAGCAGCCGTATGGCCTGGGAACTTGTTAGAAATGCAGATTCTCAGCCCTGCCGTAGACTGCTGAATCAGAAAACCAGCTCAGAAAGACTGATAAGCTCAGAAAGACTGTGTGGCCCAAAGCCACACAGCCAGTAAGAAGCAGGACAGAAGCGTTTAGAACAAGTCCTTAGGGAATTCTGGCCCGCGCCTGAGCACCCGGGCCGCGGGTAGGAGAGTGCGTCACACTGCCACCCAGTGGCTGCAGAGCAAACAACAGCCCAGCCTCCCACCGGACTGACTCAGGTTGAGGGGGCAGCGGTGCTAATACATAGATTGGCTGGAAAGTTCTGGAAAGCACGGGGTCAGTCCACAGGGGTAGCAGGGAACTCACCCAAATCTAGCCTCGTAGGCAGTTGTGAAGACTTAGCCTAGCGTCCAGCCCAGAGCCAAACCCAAACTCTTGCTCGAAGGCCAAACCCACCCACCTTTACTTGACCTGGAGACTCAGGGAACGCGCGGCTGGGGAAGCTTCTACCATCGGCCTGACAACCCGGTCAGAGGCAGGCTCCGTCGGCCTCACAGCGCACCAGAAGAAGCAGAGGTCCTTCCTCTCTGAGAGGACACAGAACTCCACCTGGGACCCTGCCAGCGAGGACCATGAGGGCCCAGGGCTGGCTCCACCCAGAGCTTGGGGATCTTAGAGAGGTGGGGGCGGGGAGATGCTGGAGGGAGAAGAGGAAATGTGGTGCCCCGTCAGGGTGCAGCCCTCTCCCTGCTGTGTGATGGGGAACTGCGGGGATGCTGGCAACATCTGAGCTTAACAAGGAGGAATGCCCAGAGACAAAGACCACGTGCTCTCTCCCTTGTCCCTGGGCCTCACACACAGCGGGGCCAGAGGCTCAGCACTCTGGGGACTGACTCTGATTTGTCATTTTTATGGAAGGACTAAGTAGCTCTGGGGTTCCCAGGGGATGTGCCCGGCTTGCTGGCTAGGCAGATTCTAAGGGAGGAGGTAGGACACAGGACCCATGTCTATAGAGCATCCTACACTGTGTGGGTGATTTGAAGTCATGGTCTCCTTTAATCCACACACATGGTAAAACTCAGCTCGGAGAGTTTAGTAACCTGTCCAGAGTCACACAGCTAGTAAGAGGCGGGGTAAACATTTACTCTAAGATCTCACCCCAAAGCCTGTGTATGCTCTGTCCTCCACTGTCTGCTGCTCACTCGCCACTGCAGAATCCCTCTGGGCTGGCTGGCTGCCAGGCAGTTCTTGCATCCAGAAACCCATGGGATCCAACAGCAACAGAGTTTCTTCTCTGGGCAGTTTCTCTGCCCAGCCCTGTGCTCCCAGGCCCCTCACTGGCTCGGGAACATCTCTGACAAGGGGGGAGGCTCCAGCCAACTTAGAACTGGGACATTGGCCTCTGTCTGAGGTGGGTGGGGGAGCCTCTTCTTCCTGGAGCAAGGCTAAGGTCTGGAGGGTGCCCATCTCTGCGCTCCGGGCTCCTAACCAGGGATGCGGAGCAGAGCCAGAGAGGGGGAGGGCAGAGGAGGGAGCAAAGCTGCCGCTCAGTGTATCTAAAGGAGGGACAGATGAGGTCCTGGGCATAGCCCAGCCCCCAGAAGCCCCAGGTGTGGTTGAGTCCCAAGCCAAGTCTAGATGGTGGTTCCCTGATGCCCAGCTCTCCTGAGTTCACCGGTGAGCCCCAGCCCCCTCACAGTACAGGTATCCAAAGCCAAGGGGGCTTTTTTAGATAAATATTCTGCTGCAGACGTAACCATCACCAAAATAAACTTGAGAAAATCATGATCGGATTTCTATTTTAAACTTTATTCAATATACAGTTGTTATCAAAGAGCCTCCCACAGATGAACTCACTCTTTCTCTGGTTGTCTGGCTCAGGAGTATGTGTGGGTGGTTCGTGGGACTTCGTGTTTCCAGAAGATTCCAGATACGCCCAAATGTGGGGGTCACCCATATAGCTCATCCTTATCATTATTATTTGGAGCCTAGAGTGTCTACCTCTGAATGCCGGGAATGCCTTTCCCCAACATCTGTCCCTGACCCACATCCTCACGGGGAGACCCAGGGACTTAGGAAGTGGGTTTCCCTTGGGGAACCAGGGGCGGCTTCCCCCAGACAGGTTGGGTATGGGAGGGTCTCTGTGGACCCAACTGTCTTATGGATGCAGGCGGCAGAAATTCCTTGCCTGGGGCTGAAGCTCTGCCAGCCACTCCTGACCTGCGGGTTCTGACCTCCCTTTCCCAGAGGAGGCAGCAGAGGCTAGGAGAGAGGCCTTCCCTGGGCAATCTCCCCAAGGGGGGGAGGAGCGGGGCCCTGACTCCATTCTTTCCTAGCTATGCAACTCTTGGCAAGGCTGAGTCTGAGTTTATTCTTCCGCAAAATGGTTGTAATTAGTGAGGCTCCAGAATTTTCCATAGGAGGCACTAAGGGGGCCCTCAGGAGAGAGATGGGGGTGCTGGGAAATTGTCTGCAAGCACATATACACCATTTTACTTAGACTACAGGCCTGTGGGGTGGGGGTGAATGGGGGAACTCGAGGCAGGTCTCGGCTGAAGCCCAGCCTTCTTTCAGAGCTGCTGTGGTTGTAGGAACCAAAGTGGCCTCCGTCACGGGGGCAGATGAGATCATGCACATGAACGACTTTGGGGACTGTTCTCAACAGGTGAGGCTTGTTATTATCCCCTCTGAAAGTAGGACCCTAACTGTTTAGTGGGGAGCCTGGCCAGCACTGCTAGCCGTTGGGTCGGCGATGTTGCCCATGGAGCCTTCCGCAGAGGGGCCACACCGAGCCCTCCCCCCAGCCCTGGACGATGCTTCGGTTGGTCATCTGGGGGCTCCTTCCTAACCCAGACCTGTGGTTGGATCTTCCGAGCCCCCAAAGCACTGTTTCAGGAGGAACCTCCCCACGTACCAACAGCCCCGGTAGCCCCCCAACAGGCGGTAAGAGCCTTCCTAGGCAAAGGTGGCCACAGCCCAGTTGCTTTGGGGGCTCGTCGGACGCTTGTGAAAACTTCCAAAGCCCCATCCCCAGTTCGAGGAGTCAGTTTCTGGGAACCGGCTTGAACCATCTGTGGGGTTTTTTGGTTTGGTTTGGTTTTTTAATCAAAGGCATCCCTAGTTACTGTCGGGAAGCTACGTGTGAGCCTCGGACCAGAGTGCTTATGGGATCTGGTCTGCTCTGTGGGACAGACTTCCTGCAAACCCCTCTATTTCGGGAGAATCTTTCCCGTTTCCAAAGAGCTCATCTGTCCGGGGAGGGTGCTGACGTGAAGGAACGGGCAAAACCTCCCAGCCACGTGTCCTTCAGGAAGGAAAGTCGGCCCGGACTGTGCAGGAGGAGGCTGGAGATGGAGCGGAGAAGGGGGAAGGTCGGCCTCTCAGCGCGTTCGGGGCTGTTGCTACGGACAGACCCGCCTGGCCCTGTGGGGAAAGACAGGGAAGTGGAGGAGGTCTCTCAAGGGGCACAGGTGGCTGCTCCTGTCAGACTCGGCTCAAGCTCCAATTCTGCGGGCAGCCTGCCCTCACCTGCTCCCTGCCCGCCTCACCTCTGCCCACCTCTGTCCTCGCCAAAGTACCAGAGCGTGAACCAGGCACGGGCTTCCCCACCGCCCCAACCACCCTCGCCTTCTCATTGCTCAAATTCCCCATGTCTGCCTCCCCAGGTTTCTCTCTCAGAAGAAAGGTGCTTGCTTCAACCCAGGAGTTCTCCCTGTGGGAAGGGGTGAGTCGCTACCCCCCACCCCGCTCCCCCTCCCACCTCTTCTGTCTTTTGCTGCCTTCTCTCCGGACCAGGTAAGGGTGCTGCTTGCTTTCCTGGCTTGGTGGCAGTCAGGGGCTGTGGGGATGGGGTGTCTGCTGTCTTCACCGGGGAGGAAACCGCTTTCCTTGAAGCCAGTTTTTCTAGCCCCGGTGCCCCTGCTCCCACCTGGAACCTGCCCTGTTTCCTGACGCAGGAGTCCGGAGTCCGGAGGAAAGGGGAGGGGCGCAAGACACAGGGCTGACAGGGAGCAGCAGGGAGCAGCGAAGGCTGACACTCCCCAGGGGTCAGCCTGGCCCTCCCCGGGCTCCGTGGGGGAGGAAGTTTGTTCCCGAACAGAAGCTGAGGCCTCTGGGTCTGGTCCCCGCAGGCTGGAGACGGGCCAGCGGCACCACCTGCCTTCTTTCCCCGCCGTCGTCCGCGATGCACCTGCTGGGCTCCGAACCGGCCTGGAGTCTGAGAAACCAGATCCCTACCTTGTTCCTCTTCACTGAGGACACACAAAAGCCTCCCATCTGGACAGTGAAAAGAACAACCAGGTCATGTTTCCACTCACGCCCCAGGGAGCATTTCTGGGGCAGCTAAGGGGAGCCTCTGGGGGTGGGGGGTGCAGAGCCCAGGTAGAACCACCTGAAGAGGCCATGTGTGTGTTCAGCCCGCCCGGGGAGGCAAGGCCAGCTGGCAGGGCCGGAAAGCTGTTCCCACTTCTAGTGTGGTCCTGGGACCAGCAGCGTCTCCTCACCTGGGGACGTACCGGGAATTTGTAATCTTGGGCCTCGCCTCAGACCTGCCGAATCAGAACCTCTGGGCTTGGGGCTCAGCACTTTGTGTCTCAGTAAGGGTCCAGGTGACTCGGAGGGCACTGGAGTTGGAGAACCTTTGGTTAACATAGGCCATGTTCCAAGCCCGGAGTCCTGGGCTGCGAGGCATGGCCAGGGGTGCTGTGGATGACCCCCGGGCGACTCCAGTCAGAGCAGCCTCAGTCATCTCGCTTTGGGGTCAGTAGGGATGGGGTTGGAGAAAGCACACGGCTGAGCTGCCGGCTGCCTGTGGAAGGGAGGTCGCCCCCCACGGTGGCACCGGGACAGGCCTGGGGCAGCAAGCACGGTTGGAGGACACAACGGGGGACCACCGGCGTGGCTCACAGATTCCGCTGAGGAGCAGTCTTCGGCCAAAACACGCTGACTTTCCCCATCTGACACAAGTTGTGCAAGACGGTTAAGCTGAGTCAAACTATCCACCAACCTCCCCGGACCAGGCTTACCTCGGAGGTGCCGCGGGTTCGGTTCCAGACCACCACCGCCGCTCGACTATCACAGAAAAGCGAGCCCAGCGAATGCTTCGGTTTCCCAGGGCCTGTGAAAGTGATGTTTACCGGGGACGGTAGTCTAGTAAGTGTGCCACAGCGTTATGTCCCCCAAAAGACATACCTTAGTTAAAACATACTTAATCGCTAAAAAACGCTAACCACCATTTGAGCTTGTAGTGAGTCGGAATCTTTGTGCTGCTGGAGGCTCTGGCCTTGACGCTGATGGCTGCTGGCGGATCAGGCAGCAGAGGTTGGGGTGAAGGCCAGGATGACGGGGCAATTTCTTAAAATAAGACAACAGCGCAGTTTGCCGCGCCTTGGTTGACTCGTCCTTTCGTGAATCATTTCTCTGTTAGCGTCGAGAACATTTTACCCGCAGTCGAACTTCTTTCACAGCTGAGTCAACCCTCTCCAAGCCTCCCACTGATTTATCCACCCGGCTCCGGAACATTCTAAACCTTCCGTGGCCACTTCGTGCCCACAGCTTCTTCAACCTCAGAGCCCGTCTCAAGAAGCCGCTCTCTGTCCTCAGCGGCTCAGGTTTCGCCATGAGATTGCAGCAATTCACAGGTAATAATAATGACAACGTTCGAAATACTGCAAGGATAACCAGAATGTGACACAGAGACACGAGGCGAGCCCATGCTGTTGGGAAAACGGCACCAAGAGACCTGCTCGGGGCAGGGTTGCCTCAAGCCTTCCGCTGGTGAAAAATGCAACATCTGAAAAGTACAATAACATGTGATACGCCTGTATTTGCCTCCAAAGTGTCAGTAAACATGTGAGAGGTTGTCAGTGGTTAATGTTCACCACGGCCCCTTGCTGTGTAGCCCAGACGGTGGGAGTGTGAAGACACTCGCTTGTTTAACCTGTGTGGGTGTGTGGGTGTGGGTGTAGGTGTGGGTGTGGGTGTTAGGGGGCAAGTGACTCCTCCTGGTTTGGAGATAGGGCTAAAATGAACTGCCACATGCCTGTCCCTCCGCCCCTAAATCCGCCCACACCCCCCCTCAGCAAGCTAGTGAAACTGCAAGGAGTCCAGAGCAGTTCACGAAATGACCGGTAGAGGGAGCGCGCGTCCCATTTTTTGGAGTGGAAATGGGTCTCCTGCCCGATGCCGGGCGAAGGTCTAGCAGCCACGTTTTCAGAGCTGGTAAGGAAATCTGGTTGGCTAAAAAGAGTCACAAGTCTAAAGTAGAATGATTTCAGGGACACACGGAGGTGCAAAGCCTCACATAATCCTACTGGATAACTGAGGCTGTCTGAGCTTTATCCATTTACCCTAGACCAATTTAAAATACAAATGCAGGGGCTGGGTGCCTGGAGCGTCTGACTTCGGCTCAGGTCATGATCTCAGGGTCCTGGGTTGGGGCCCCATGTCTGGCTCCCGGCTCAGTGGGAAGTCTGCTTGAGGATTTTGTCTCTCCCTCTGCCTCTGCCCCCCTGTCTGCTCTCCTCTCTCTCTCTCTCAAATAAATAAGTAACATCTTTAAAAAATAAAATAAAAATACAATCGGGGATTACATTTTCAGGCTTTCACACCTCAGTGAAATGAAGGGAGCTGAGAGACGGTTTTGACAGAGTAGGGAGGGTGGGCCAAGAGACGACAGGGGCATAAAACAATGAAATTGGGGCTTCCCAAGTATCACGATCCTCCTCTGTTCAAAACAGGAGAAAAGCCCTGCCTGGTTCTAAGGGTGAGAGGCTGCATGTTGGTTCCCCCAGGAGGGAACACGGCTTCCCTACTTCTCCCTTTTCATTTGCTTGTGTTCAGTCTCTGAGCAAATGTTCAGAGAGACACTGTTTTGTATTTCCGGGTCCTACCATAAACCCTGACACAATCGCACGTGCTCGATACACATCAAATAGGTAAATGAATGCATGTCCGCTAGTACAGAAACATTAAGCAATTTACAGCATATCGGCCGGATGGGGATATACTTAAAATAACTATTTTAATTAGGGGCGCCTGTGTGGCTCGGTGGATTCGAGCCTCAGTCTTCAGCTTGGGTCATGATCCTGGGTCCTGGGATCGAGCTCCAAATTGGGATCCCTGCTCAGCAGGGAGCCTGCTTCCTCCTCTCTCTCTACCTGCCTCTCTGCCTACTTGTGATCTCTGTCTGTCAAATAAATAAATAAAATCTTTAAAAAAAAACCCCTATTTTAATTAATGGTTATTTGTTGTTTTGTCTTGTTTTATTTACTTTTTAAAAGATTTTGTTTATTTATTTATTTGTTAAAGATTTTATTTATTTATTTGACAGAGAGAGAGAAAGCTCACAAGTAGGCAGAGAGGCAGGCAGAGAGAGAGGGGGAAGCAGGCTCCCTGCTGAGCAGAGAGCCCGATGCAGAGCTTGATCTCAGAACCCTGAGATCATGACCTGAGCTGAAGTCAAAGGCTTAATCCACTGAGCCACCCAGGTGCCCCAGATTTTATTTATTTATTTTTGCAAGAGAGGGAGAGATGGAGTGCACAAGCAGAGGGTGGGGACAGGCATAGAGAAAAGCAGACTACCTGCTCAGCAGGGAACCTGATGTGGGACTCTGCCCCAGGACCCTGGGATCATTACCTGAGCTGAAGGCAGACGCTTAACTGACTGAGTCACCCAGGTGCCCTGTATTTGTTTGTTTGTTTGTTTTTTGTTTTATTTAATTTAATTTATTTATTTGACAGGCAGAGATCACAAGTAGGCAGAGAGGCAGGCAGAGAGAGAGGAGGAAGCAGGCTCCCCACTGAGCAGAGAGCCTGATTTGGGGCTCAATCCCAGGACCCCAGGATCATGACCTGAGCCAAAGGCAGAGGCTTTAACCCACTAAGCCACCCAGGCGTCCCAAGTCCTGTTTTGTTTTAAATAATGGTTATTTGAAAAGTACTAAGAGAGTAGATCCTAGAAGTTCTCATTACAAGAAAAACAAAATGTGTAGTTGTGAGGGGCTGGATATTAGCCAACCTTATTGTGCAATCGTTTCACAATATACACATATGTCAACTCATGTGTACACCTTAAACTACTACAATGTTCTATGTCAATTACATGTCAATAAAACTGGAAAAAGTAAAAATAGAAATAAAACAATGGTTATCAAGGCCATGTAGCAACATGGAAAATGCCTAGGATGTTACATGAAATACACAAGGTGCTTTCTATTTGTGTGAGGTTCTGCACGCATGTGAGTGAAAAGGAAACGAGGAGAGAGAGTTGCCTGTGGGTCGGGGACTCTTGGGCAGCTTGTTCTTAGCTTGTTGTTTAACCTCCTTTGTTGTGGGTTGTGCAATAAACACAGAAACCACTTTTTCCTGAGAGTCTCAGTTTTGTTCTTTGGTGCCTAAGCACCCTGACTTCCACCCCGTCTGTCCAGATCTCACCATGTCTTTAGAATTCAGTTTTGTTTCATTTCTTTGCACCATGCCCAGCGTTGCGCCCACATGTACACTGAAGTGGCTAAGTACTTTGGATATCAATGATCTTAAAGGCAGCTGCTACAAAAAATGTCAAGTTCAAACACTTGAACACACATTCTCCCAAATCAGTCAGCTGGCTGTGTTAGCAGAGTCCTTCCCTACCTTTACTATTTCTCACCGGGGGAGTGACAATGGATCTCTTGGTTAAGGATCTCTGGTGTGCCTTCTACTTAAATTTCATCCTCACCACAAACCTGCAAGGTAGGAAATATTATTCTAGGAAGAGAAGAAACAGAAACTCCGTTTAAATTCCCTTCCCAAGATCATAGTCGTGTTTCTCACCTTAGACTTTAGGTTCCCAGAGGACATGTTTTTACTCTACACGCCGTGACGGATGCTTTCCCGGGGCCTAGGATGCAATAAAATAATGCACATCAGTAACGGAATCCAGCCATACAAGCAAACTAAACTGTCCTGTGGATGACAGCACCGACTACTGCGTAGATTCCCAGGGAAGGAGTCTGTGCTCCTCCGTCACCTCTCCAGGGACATCTTTTCTAATACTACTCTGTGCGTTGGGAGCCTCTGTCCATGCCCAAATCCTGTCCTGGCCAGAACAGTCCAGAGCTTATCAGTCTTTGTTTTCGGTCAGGATGTGTTTGGAAGGATTCAGGCTTTTTGCGGAAAAAGCAATCACCGCCACTCTTCCTTCAGCTTCGCTTTCACGCCTGATGAGGCTTTATGAAAATTTAATCCTTCGGCTAATCTCAGGGGTCAGGGACCACTTCTGTCCCTGGAGGACGTCAGGCAAGTCTCTGGGAAAGGGAAGTGCTCCGGCCGCCTCCACTGATCCAGATCCGGAGGCTCCAGCTGGAAATTAAGCGTCTACCTGCTTCTGACAGTTTGTTCTCTTTACAGTGACCATTTCTTCATGGGCTTAAAGTAACAAATGGAAGGGGAAGTGCAAATGAATTCATCCAACAAGATTCGGCGGAGGCCTAACACATCATTTGTCTAAGTGGAAAACGAAGCTCGCATACCCGATCTTAATGAGGCCTCTCTCCTCCGCTCTATCATTCTCCTCTTTTCTCAAGGCTTTAGATCTCCGGACCACATCTCCCCCTTCCTTCTATTCAAACCTGCTCAAGGACAACCCCAGACCCCAATTCAGATTTCAGATAAGGTATTCTGTCTTGGTGGTCAGTGGGGTTTGAAACCTTGCCTCTCTTTGGGGACCCAAAGATGTTTTACCTCCTGTGAGGCATCATAAAGGCACCCTCCAGGCATAGGATCCCGTCAAGAACCCTGAAGTCATTTCAGGGCAGGCTGTCACCTACACAGATGACTAGCTCACCTTGCAGAGACGGAGGGGCAGTGTGATACAGGCCGGTGTGTGAGACCAGCCGGCAGGGCCTCGGAGATGGGTCACTTACCTAGAGAGGCTGTGGAAGATCAGAATGGTTGTGATTCTAGTGAAAGTTCTTAGATTTCAAAGGCCCTGTTTATTATTGGGTGACAGTTACAGATACAGCGCTAAATGGCTGGCTTAATTTTTTTTTAAAGATTTTATTTATTTGACAGAGAGAGATCACAAGCAGGCAGACAGGCAGGCAGAGAGAGAGAGAGGGAAGCAGGCTCCCTGCTGAGCGGAGAGCCCAAGGTGGGGCTTGATCCCAGGATCCTGAGACCACGACCTGAGCCAAAGGCAGAGGCTTAACCCACTGAGCCACCCAGGCGCCCCTATAGTTGGCTTTAAAAATATATATTTAACTTATTTATTAATTTGACAGAGAGAGCATAAGCAGGGGGAGGGGCAAGCAGAGGGAGAAGCCGGCTCCCTGATGAGCAGAGAGCCTGAGGTGGGACCTGATCCCAGGACCCTGGACCAAGCCAAAGGCCAGCGTTTAACCAACTGGACCATCCAGGAGTCGCCGTAGTCATTTTATTTCAATTTTATGAACTTTGCCTTAATGTTTAGCTACCTACAAAGCTATGTAAAACTGGAAACTTCATCTTGAGCTTCCACACTGATTATAATTAAAATAGAATGAGAAGCGGTATTGCTAACATTTTTATGGCTTCGGGAGCATCTTCGTTGCCCCTGTCTGCTTCTTCCCTTTGGCTACATTAACAAACTATCAGTTTTTCCCTTTCTTTCCCCATGGGCTCTGCTGTGTCTCCGATGGATTTTCTTCCATGGGGCCCCTCTTTAGAGGCCTTGGAACTTCGACCCTGCTCTCCTGACTGCTCTCCCTGGTTTCTCTTGCCATGCTGGCCGCAGGGTTCTTCCCCGTCATTTGGTGGCAGTGAAAAAAGAAAGCACCGCCAAGACTCTCCTTGATGCAAAAAGTCAAAGCTCTTGAACGCTGATCCTCGGGCACGTGACTTTCCACTGTTGTGTGATGGACCAGCAGGTACACATCACACACTTCTGAACACACCCAAGGATGAGGCTTGCTTCGAGGAAAAGCTGCGGTACACTCGTTTGAGATGCAGGCTGGACGAGAGGTTGATTTTCAAAGAACGTCATTTTTCACTAGGAAGGATGGCCGACAGATACATTGGAGTTATTCAAACGGGGATTTGGCAGGTATTTTTTCAAAAAGCAATGAAGCGAATCCCTTGCTTCAAGAAACAACTGACAGATTTTTTTTTTTTCCTTCTCAATGTTAAGAATCAAGTTTCCAAACTAAAATTAGCATTCTGGAAACCCTGTGTCTGCCAAAACAAGTCTTGGGAGACTTGTATGAGCTTGACGGTTTCCCAGCACTGAGAGGAATTTCTGATGAGATCAGAGGTCTTAACAAATGTGATTTATCTGGCATCATATCATGGGATAAATCAATATTTGGAAGAGCTACATAACTCAGTGAAATAATACTTTCCAAATGCCAGTGCGGAATGTTACAAAACCATGCATAGTTAAAGATCTATTGGAAGTACAAGATGGACCATTAGATTTTAATGTTAACAAAGCAGGAGAGGTTTACTGATACGGCTTCAGGATCCACAGAGCAACTAGTCTTTAAGATACTACCAGTTCCAACTTGTAATCGTATTAAAGACTATCCACAGGGCTGCCTGGATGGCTCAGTCGTTGAGCGTCTGTCTGTCTTCGGCTCAGGTCATGATCCTGGGGTCCTGGGATGGAGCCCTATGTTGGACCCCCTGCTCAGCAGGGAGCCTGCTTCTCCCTCACCTACTCACCTACTCCCCCTGCTTCTGTTCCCTTTCTCACCATGTTTCTCTCTGTCAAATAAATAAATAAATAATATCTTAAAAAAAAAAAGACTATCCACAATTCCCTGAAAAGGCTACTAAAATACTTCTCCTTTTCCAACTGCGCATGTGTGCAAAGCTTTTCTTCAAACGTGTCAAAATAGCCTATCCCTACAGACTGAATGTAGGATCTGGTAGGAGAATCCAGTGGCCTTCTATGAAGCCAGACATGGAAGATTTTTGCTCTCTTTCAACATTAAAGTGTCATGTGTAAGTCTGATGATTCATAGACCTGTACCCCGGGCCAAATAATACATTGTTATTTTTTTAAAAAGTGTCATTGTTCTCACTACATTTATTTTGGAAAGTAATTATTTTTCATAAAAATGTAATTAATTAAGGGACACCTGGGTGGCTCAGTTGGTTAAGTGTCTGCCTTTGGCTCAGGTCATGATCTCAGGGTCCTGGGATTGAGCCTCGAGTTGGGCTTCCTGCTCAGGAGAAAGTCTGCTTCTCCCTCTCCCTCTGCCCCTCCATACTGCTCATTTGTTCTCTCTCTCTTTCTCTCTCAAATAAATAAATAAAATATTTTTTTAAAATGTGATTTATTGAGATATAATGAAGTTATTTTTAAATGAATAAAATAGTTTTGTTTTAGTTTCTACTATGATTAACATTAAGAGCTGTAACCCAGAAGAAGTTCTTTGGGTTCTTCAATGATTCTTTAAGATTTTATTTATGGGGTTGGGGAGAGCACAAGCAGGGGGAGCAGCAGGCAGAGGGAGAGAGAGAGAAGCAAGCTTCCCGTAGAGCAAGGAGCTGGATGGGGGGCTCGAACCCAGGATCCCCGAATCATGACCTGAGCTGAAGGCAGATGCTTAACCCACTGAGCCACCCAGACAACCCAGGCTCCTCAAGGATTCCTAAGTGCAAAAAAATTCTGAGACCAAAACCTTTGGGATTCACTGCCCTAGACTAATTTCTCATCCAGCCTCTGGTCTCAATGATACTTTCCTTAATCGTGGCCAACCAGTTTATTTGCATACAGGACTGGCTTCAGGAGGATGTGGAGTCAGCAGGCCCCTGCCAGGTCTGATTTGAATAATGTGGTTACCACTCCCTTCCCCCCGAAATATCTTCTGTATTGGCCGTTCTCCAGGAGCTCAAATTTACCTCAATGATGTAAGTCACTTGAACTTCTCTCTTCAGATCCAAATACTTTTAAGTGGTAATTTGGTGCTAGTCATTAGTGCATAAAAATAGTAGCCGAAACTTTGGTGTGTTGGCTATGTCAAGCTTTCTGCTAGATGTTTTTTATGTATTATCTCACTGAAGCTCATCGAGAACGAGCGTTCATCAAACCCGATTTTCCAATGAAGAAATTTATAGTTTGGTTTTATGATGTTAATCAGCAAGGCCTTGAGGAAAAAAATGACACCTGCTGTGGGATATCAGGTCCCATATAGGTCCCCAAAGGGAAAGTCTGCAGCATGGGTATCGGGTCGCCAGAGGGCTCACGGCAGACACCTGTCTACCCAAGGAGAAGAGATTAAACCCGTCCTACTATGCTGTTTAGTCAGACCCTGGGGGACTTTGTCTGCTTATGCTCCACAAAACTCCCTCCTTGGCCCATTCTGAAATTGTACAGTCCCTTTTCCACTCCCCATGGGTACGTAAGCATCAGAACTGGGGGGGAGAAAAAAAGCTATACAAAATGACCGTTAAAAAAATAAATTTATTTCAGGTCTGAAACCCTGAAGGACAAGCACACCGACAAATAGTACAAAAAGCAAAAATTAGAACATGAAAGATGACTTAGTACGGGCAATACTCTGAGTTTGCACAAACATATTTTTAAAGACATTTCTCCAACATTCACAAAAGGCAAAAGCTAGTGTTTTTTTTTCTTGCCACATTTATAAATGCAACAGCTTTCGAAAGCATCCAATTTCTTTCTAAAATCACTTCATTAAAACTTACACAAGTGTTGGGTTACCCAACAGTTATATTTTCCAAAGATAAGACAGAATTATATGACATTCTTGTTTGACGTGTTACAAGTGTGACTCAAAATACAGAAAAAATTATCACTCCATTTTGTGTTTTGGAACATCCTATTTCCTCCTTTTTCTAATCAACAAAGAAAGACACACACGACATATAGGCATATGCGGCTTTTCAGAAACAAAGTAGTTCAACTCTTGCCTGTAATTTTTTTCAAAAGCTCGGGAATTCAGGAAGTACATGATTATTTTAAACAACTGATACTCAAAAATAAAAATAATTATTTACGAGAGATTTTTAGAATGTATTTTTGGCCATAAAACCTGTGACATACACATCTAAGGAAGTTAACGATTCAGCACAGTCTGCCTGCCCTGTCACCAGCTGAAGAGAAAAAGCAAAATGCAGACGCTCAATTCCCCATATCCACCAAGTATCCACCACAGCTGCTGACTGGATTCTCCAGGGGAAGATTCTTCTCTCGCTAGACCCAAGTTC
The DNA here is from genome assembly GCF_011764305.1 of Mustela putorius furo. NCBI lineage: Eukaryota > Metazoa > Chordata > Mammalia > Carnivora > Mustelidae > Mustela > Mustela putorius. The sequence continues at coordinate 11,510,768 of NW_025421480.1, read as the reverse complement.
TGTGGTTCAGCGATCTTGTCAACCCCATGACAGACGGTATTTAAGATTCAAAAAAGATCTCTGAGGCCAAGTGGACACATTCATTATATGGATGAGGAAAATGCTGGCCAGGGAGTGACAGGACAGCTCGAAACAGACCCAGGTCATAGACCCAGAGCTCCTGATTCCCAACTACGTTCTCCCGGTGACATATTCTCCAGGGTAAGAGTCTACATAATTTACTGTTGATTGATTACAGAGAATGTTATCATTTCAGTATAAAGCAATGCACAGAGCATGCCTAAATCAGAATTGTTAATTAGCGAATTAACTGCTAATTGCTAATTCATAGGAGTATTCAAGGGTATACCTCACTGGCTTTTATGGGGGGTTGATGTGGACATAATGTGAGTATCACGGCTGCTTAGATGTCATTATTGTAAAGATATTTTCCTATCAGCTTAAGAGAGTCAGGACAGGAACAACATTTAAATTCTCACTGTAAACAAAATGCAGTGGTAGGCACTGTAGAAACACATTTGGTTCTATTTTCCTTACCCTGAGCATGTAACAGAGCAGACTTTTTTCCGACAGTGTGGAGACTACGTACACTCTGGTGAAGAAAATAGACTCCCCGCCCACCGAGGGAGCACATACCCGGGCACAGCGTTCCTTGAAGGAGAACAGGCAAACACACGATAGTGCAGAACGACAGAAAGACAGCATTTCCAGAGGTTTCCAGCAAATGAGAACCCCTGGGCTACGTTACTGTAGATTTATCTCTGCAACCTTCAAGCCAAAGTATTAGGCATGATGTGAGGAATCATGAAAAAGCCAACACATACGATGGCATTTCCTGCTAGAAAGTTATACACAGGCATACCTCGTGTTATTGTACTTTCATTTCCTGCCCTTCATAGATACTGTGGCTTTTTGTTGTTGTTGTTTGTTTTTAAACAAACTGGAGGTTTGTGGCAACCCTGCATCGAGCAAGTTCATTGGTGCCATTTTTCCAACAGCATTTGCCTGCTTGTGTGTCTGGGTCACATTTTGGAAATTCTTGCAATATTTCAAAGTTTATCATTATCACTCTATTTAGTATGGTAATCTGGGATCGGTGGTTAGGATTTGCGGAGAGCTCAGATGAGGGTTAGCATTCTTTGGCAAGAGGTCTTTTTTCATTTAAGGTCTGTACATTGTTCTTTCAGTCCGCTGCACACTTAATGGACTATAGAATAGTGTAAACATGACTTCTCTAAGGGAAACCAAAGGATTGATCTCAATCACTTATGGTGATATTTGCCTTATTCTGAATGGTCTGGAGCTGACCCTGCCGTATCCCCGAGGTATGCCTGTGTTGAAATAAAGAGGGTGAACAAGGCAGTGGGTACAAAATTACTCCTATTTCAAGTAGGCATGAAACGAACAGTATTAGCTAGACCATGACAGGAAGGCAGTGCAGAGGACTCAAGATAATGAGCCTGTGTCTGGGCTCCTTAGCTTAACTGGAACATGAGTCTAAGACCAAGGTCACGGGATCAGCGTGAACACAGAACAGTTTTGATGGCCACTGACAGTACATGTTACAAAGCATTGTTTAACAAGAACAGAAGAAACTGGGAAAATCTAGAGGTTTCTGTGGAAGTCTCGTCCCAGTGCTGTCCTGTGAGGGCTCAGAGGTGCCATGTTGGTAGGCCCACTGATGTAGACTGGACAGTTGGTCAGAATAATGGAAAGGGAGCCAGTGAATAATATATGCACACAGGGTTCTGCATGGCAGGTACTTCTGTGTGACTTAAAAGGACCAGATCTCCACATTATCATTTTAGAAAGCCTCTGACCTTCCAGTTTCCGTAAAAAAGAAAACACTTTCAGAAAATACATCAAGAAGCTTACTTTCTGATCAGTGACAGGAGATTAACAGTGGGATGCTTGGTATGTCAACGGCTGTGTTCACAGACGGTGAGCCCGAGTGTTTTAAGTAAAATCTTGCTTTACGTTAACAATGAAGCAAGACAGTAATTGTAGTCCAGGGTCACATAATAATTTTCAAGTCAGTATCCATCTCCTGTCACATATAAATCGAGACTTACTGCCCAACTATCACATGATGTTAACTTTTTCCTTCGCCTCAAATTGCCGATTCTGACTGCTTGGACATCATCATGGTTTTGGATTCTTGATCTGTGGGACTCTCTTCAACTGGTACCTGCAGAGAGAATCAGACGATAAAAACACCTTTACAGCCTCTGGCATGTGCCGTTATGACAGATCAACAGCTGGTTCGGGGATATAAAACAGCTGACTAGACACACTGATGTCACACATTTTCAGGAGTAGCATCATAAAAATATTCATTACTTACAGCTTTAATATCACCGTTCGTAATTCCTATGTTTATATTGTGTCTTTTGAGATCAGACTTGATTAATGCTGAAACAGAGAAACATCAGTGGAGTCACCAAAGGGTATTTATGAATGCATCTATCTCGAAGCAGTACAAAGTCTTTTTTGATGTTGTCCCATTCAGCACACGGTTGTACCATCACATTCAAGCGCGTCCCCGCAGCATGAAAAAAATGCTAGTGCTTCTCTATGCCACTAACTTAATTAGCAATTCATTCATTAGTGAACAAATACAGGGTGGTAGGAACCAAAGATACAAAGATGAAAAGCACAGTCCTTTCCCTACAGCATCCTCCAACCTAAGGAAATATGGACAGCAAATGACTATAACACAGTAGGGTCACTGCAACCACACGGGTTACATAGAAGATACAGTGGGAGCAAAAGAGAAAAAAAAATGCCTCTGTCTGTCCGGAGAAAATCACGGAAGGCTTGCCAGAGGAGACACATTTGAACTGAAACTTGAAAAATGAGTAGGAACTTGTCAAGCAGATAAGGAGAGGAAGACACTCTGGGCAGGCAGGAAACAGTACATGCCAAGAATGCGAGACGGGAGGAGAATGGCCAAGAATCTGGCCCCGGAGGTAGTTTGGGATCACTGGAGCGTCAAGTACTGGGGGAGGAGGCAGGATGTGTGGCTTGGTGGTTCAGCACCGTGTGCACTGTAGGGAAGAGTTTACACTGCCATCTGAATAGGGCAAAGGAATGCAGAAAGAAATCAGCCAAGTGAGCCGACAGGAGAAACAACACGGGTGTAGAAACACTGCTGGACGTTGAGCTTTGCTTCCAAATCCACTTTTACGTTAGCGCACCCAGATAAAATACAGATAAAAGCCCTTTTCTGTGCCCCTTCTCTAGCGGTTGGGCAGGCTGGGCTCTACTCTCGTTCTGACCATGTCGACTCCGATTATCCCTAACCAGGGTAAGAACCAGCTAACCATTCCACGTGCTGTTTCCACAACCACACACCATGGTAACTGCTGACGTGAAGGCACGTTCTAGGTGCCAGACACGATGCCGGGAGCTTTTCATGAACCACCTCAGGCAATCTGCATAGGGCAGGCTTTTTATTTTATTTATTTTTTATTTATTTTTTTTTTTAAAGATTTTACTTATTTATTTGACAGAGAGAAATCACAAGTAGACGGAGAGGCAGGCAGAGAGAGAGAGAGGGAAGCAGGCTCCCTGCTGAGCAGAGAGCCCGATGCGGGACTCGATCCCAGGACCCTGAGATCATGACCTGAGCCGAAGTCAGCGGCTTAACCCACTGAGCCACCCAGGCACCCCTAGGGCAGGCTTTTTAATACCCTGCTATAGGAGGGAGAAAAGGAGGATCTGAGAGGTGAAGTAACTTGTTTAAAGTCACACAGCCAGGTCTGCCCACTCCAGAATCTTCACCGATTCTTAATACAATGGTTGGGTTTTTTATGCATAGTAACCGTATTGAAGTTAAAATCTGAAAAATGAATTAGTAGATTTATATCCTTAGAAAAGACAATATCCTGTTTTATATCTCTGTTTTCCCCCCTGAGTTCTGCCAAGCCATTGAGAACAAACAGACACAAAAATTAAATATAAAGACAATATGACATAAGCACGTTTGCTGGGAAAATGCCCTAATTTACCTGTTAAAATGATGCCTAGAAACATCCAAATACAAAGGAAAATGTTCCCTGCCTTAGGACCATAGTCTGATGTGAGCTTTCCTTGAGCCAATGTGAACAAAATTCCAAATATCTAAAATAAGAGGAAATATTGGTTAAATGTGCTTCTTTGAAACCAGTGCAATGTTTTTCCCAGAACTCTTCCTATTTTATTCATATGACTTAGCTTCTAGAAACACTAAAAGGCAGAATTTTTCAAACAGAAACAATTTTTAAACTTGCTATCCACTAGAATAGTCAGCAAACTAATTATCTGAAACTTAAAAGAAATCAGAGGTTTACCTGGGCTGAAGCATTAAGAAGACCAGAGGAAGTACCTTCAGATTCAGGGTAAGTGATTTCAACAGCAAATTCAAAACCCAATGGGAGGTAACCAGTCATGAAGAAACTAGGAAAATAAATCCAGAATTATAGAAACAATTACCTGAGGGATAGTACCACATATTGAGGCAATCATTCCAGTTCTCAGGCCTATTCTAGTGATCAGATAACCGAATATTTTGAACTTAACATATGAAAGTAAGACCCTATTATTATTCACCAATCAGCCCAAGGACAGAAGACCTGAGAAATAAAGCAGTTCCTAAGTTTTTCTTTTTGTGAGAAAGATTTACCTCTAATTTATGAAGTCAATTGTCTTTCTAACTAAATAAAGGCACCTGGACTAAGAAAGATTTTTCCATTTTTCACTTATCATATATTTTTAAACTACTAAACTACCAAAAAAATTTTAAACTACTTTTTCTTTATTTCTAAATAATTATGCATTTACGTGCACAGGATAGATTCTTATTTATTTATTTATTTGACGGAGAGAGAGAGAGATGACAAGTAGGCAGAGAGGCAGGCTGAGGGAGAGGGGAAGCAGGCTCTCTGTTGAGCAGAGAGCCCGATGCGGGGCTCGATCCCAGGACCCTGAGATCATTACCTGAGCCGAAGGCAGAGGCTTAACCCACTGAACCATCCAGGCACCCAGATAGATTCTTTAAAGTTTAAAATATTACAAGACATTTGAATGAACTAAAAATTTACAACCACAGTAGTAATACTTCAGAGTTGTAACAGCATGCTATCATTCCTCTTACATACACACACGTGTGCGCGCGCACACACACACAATGCTTACCCGAGTATCCCTCCAGTAACAAACACGATGATAATGTATCCAAGGTCCAACGTGAAAGTAAATACAACCATTCCCAAAAAAGACAAAATGTAAACTATCAGAGTAGTCTGTCTAGAACAAAAACAAAATTGTTAGTATTTTGCCTGATTTTCCTAGGTATATAAAAATCACGTTGCTAACTATTGCTCTGTCCATAGAGTAATAATCAGTTCCTTGGTTTTCAAGATTCGGGTTCCCTTGTATGGAGGATGTTTCCACCGAAGCATGGACTTTAAAGCCTACATTTAAGATTCAACAGCAGCAACCGACAAAAACTCACATCATATCCAATGTTCAGACAGGAAGGAATATTCATGTGGATCCAATCACCTTTGTACCACCAAGTGGGAGAGCTTCCGGTCTGTAGCTCAAGACTGAGTTCAAATTCCACCTCTTCCAAATGCTCTTTCCTAACCACTGTGGCTTACAACATTGTCTCTACTTCCAAATTCCCTTATCAACTTAGAATCTATTAACTGTCACATGACAGACATCTATTGGGCGTAGGACATCTATCTTTAGCCTGTTCTATTCTTTTTTTTTTTTTTAATATGTATTTATTTGACAGAGATCACAAGTAGGCAGAGAGGCAGGTGGGGGGAGGAGGTAAGCAGGCTGCCCGCTAAGCAGAGAGCCTGATGTGGGACTCAATCCCAGGACCCTGAGATCATGACCTGAGCCGAAGGCAGAGGCTTAACCCACTGAGCCACCCAGGTGCCTCTAGTCTGTTCTTATTTTTCATGTATGAACGTTTTATTTTCCCCATTTAGACCACAAATATCTCAAGGACAGGGATGCTGTATCACTTGTCACAATCCCTAGCTGAACTATGGCCACAACACAAGTTTGGTGAATGAATGGCAATTACTCTGAGGACAAAATCAGGACAACAAAGAAGACATTTCTATGCCTATCATGTTTTCTAATTGTGAAGTGGACCAAAGGCTAGTAATAACTTTAATCTTTTACACATGTTCCCTTTATCTACAGACTGAACGGTTTCACTGTAAGCTAGCATTTCACAACAGAAACCACAGCAAGCGCTGTCTGAAATTATGGGAGAGTTATCTTGGAGAATTTCACAATAAGGGGTCTTGGGAAGGGCTTACATAATGGTATTAAACATATGTAGGGCCTTGAAATGTACATAGGATACACAGGTGACAATTCCATATTTCATTCACTTTATTGCATCCCATTTATTCGGCCACAGCTCCGCCCATTTATTTCTCCCAAGCAGATAGGAAGATTCTGCCTGTTAAAAAATGTAGCTATTCTTGGCTTAGGGGCCCAAGATGGCAGCCTAGGAAGACCCTGAATGCATGTCCTCCCACAGACACAGAATCTACCTAGAAAACAATTCCTCCTGAAGAACTGAGGACTGAACAGCTTCTGCATAATAAAGGGTAGAGGGACCACACTGAGAGCAGCAGGAGAGCCAGACAGGGTGCCAGTGGGAAGCCCGCTGCAGACCCAATGACCTGCTGCAGACCCAATGACCTGCGGTAGGAATGGATATCACTGGGCTGTCCCTGTGCAGATTTCACCCGCCCTGGGGCACAACAAAAACCAAAAACAACAGTGGTTTAAGGGGCGGCAACTAGACTATGAGTGGAGGAAATCATTTATTAACCCTAGAATGTCTGCCAAACAGTGGGGAAACTGTTGGAACTCACTGTGGAGTTGGGGATGCTGGTGATAGCCGCTGTTTACAGTGGCTCCTCGAAGCCACAGATGGGAACAGAGTCCACTTCCCCACACTAGCTCCATCTGTCCTGCAAGGGCAGCCCTCCCAGACTGCATCTGCTCCAGCTCAAGTTCTACTTGGGCAGCCCCGGTACAGAGCACCCCTGCCAGCACTTGCTCTACCTCTAGCCACCGCGCCAGGACAGCCAGGGCAGCCAGGGCACAGACTGTGTACGAGTGCCTCAGCCCCCCACCCTCCCTCCTGCCCCGGCTCACACCTGCTCCAGGTCCAGCTACTCTGCCCCTGTGGACCTGGCTTGAAGCCCCTGGGACCATTGGGCCCAAATGTGCTCCAGCTCTAACCATCCCACTAGGGTGGCCTCTGGCCTGGAGCACCCCAGGACCTCTGGCTTGGACCAAATCCAGCTCTAACTGATCAGCCAAAACAGCCGGGCACACAGCATCCACGGGGGTAGGTTCCTGCATAAGGCCACCCCTTCAAGACCAGAAGAGAGGGGCACCTGGGTGGCTCAGTGGGTTAAAGCCTCTGCCTTCAGCTCAGATCATGATCTCAGGGTCCTGGGATCCACCCCCGCATCGGACTCTATGCTCCGCAGGGAGCCTGCTTCCCCCACCTCCCCGCCTGCTTCTCTGCCTACTCTGTCAAATAAACTAGTAAAATCTTTAAAAAAAAAAAAAAAAAAGACCAGAAGAGATACAAACCTCCAGTTATAAAATAAATAAGTCATGAGGATGAAAAGTATAGCACAGGGCATATAGTCAATAATGTTACAGTCACTTTGTCTGGTGACAGACGGCAGCTACACTTACTGCGGGGAGCACTGAGTAAGGAAAATAATCATTCCCCTATGTTTATTACTGCAGCATCATTTACAATAGCCGAACTATGGAAGCAGCCCAGGTGCCCACCGATGATGAATGGATAAAGAAGATGTGGCATGTATATACGATGGAATATGATTCATCCATAAAAAATGAATGATCTTGCCATTTCCAACAACATGGACGATCTAGAGAACAGATCTAGCCATACGAAATAAGTCAGTCAGGGAAAGACAAATCCCATAGGATTTTAATCGTATGTGGAATTTGAGAAACAAAACAAACAAACAGAGGAAAACAAACAAGAGAGAGAGAAAACCAAGAAACAGGCTCTTCACTGCAGTTAACAAAGTGATGGTCACCAGCGGGAGACAGTGAGAGGACCTGTAGAACGAGAAGGGGACTGGCACACTTCTCTCTCGAGCCCCGAGGTACCAGAATTATGGAATCACTATATTGTACACTTGAAATTAACACTGTATGGTAACTATGCTGGAATGGAAAACGTAACTGAAAAGCGAAAATAGCTGTTGAATCACCATGCTGCAAACCTACAACTAATAAAATATTGTATGTCAACTGTACTTCAAATTAAAAAAAAAAAAACACTAAAACCAAAGAAAAAACCATTACCAACCCCCAGACGGCCCCTCCAATCACTGCTTCCCTGTCTCCGAGAGTGCCACTATCTTGGCTTCGAACAATATAAACGAGCTTTATATGAATGGAGTCACACGTCATAAAAATATATATATGCCTATTCTTTTAAGGCCCAGTGCAAAAGATGCTGCCCCTGAAATCCCTTTTCAGTCTCTTAGTTGTTATTCCTAAGTTCTTCTTTTGATTAGCATTTTGATTATATAAATGTATAATTAATACTGTATTTTCATATTCTATATTATAGTATAGTTAAGTGGTGCTATAGTATGGGGCACTTTAGGCAAAAAGACTTTTAAAGACTTTTTTCCAAGACTGTATTTATGTATGTACGTGTGTATGTATTTATATTATTTTTTTGTTTTTAAGTAAACTCTATACCCAACATGGGGCTTGAACTCATGACGCTGAGATCAAGAATTTCATGCTCTATCAACAGAACCAGCCAAGCACTCCTAGGCAACATGGAGTTTACCAAAATGCCTTATGCTCAATAACAATTTTTTGGTAGGAAAGACAACTTTTTGTTTACTTGTTTTTAAGCTCACAACATGAGAAAAGAACAGGATAAAGTTTCTGTCAGAAATCAAATATTTCTCAGAAAGGGCTTTTACAGAATAGCAATGATCCCTCCTAAAGACATATGTGTGCACAATTATTATTGGAGGGGAAGAAGCTTCATAAGGTATCCAAATTCTCAAAGTTAAAGTATGACTGATAAAATAAGACAAATACAGAATTCATTCAGAAGTGAAGGGAATCTAAGAATGTCTAGAATCCAAGTCTTTTAGTAATAATAACACTTTTATTTATTTATATATTTTTAAAAGATTTATTTATTTATTTGACAGACAGAGATCACAAGTAGGCAGAGAGGCAGGCAGAGAGAGAGAGAGGAGGAAGCAGGCTCCCTGCTGAGCAGAGAGCCCGATATGGGGCTCGATCCCAGGACCCTGAGATCATGACCTGAGCCGAAGGCAGGGGCTTTAGCCCACTGAGCCACCCAGGTGCCCCAATAATAACACTTTTAAAATTTCTTAAAATAAGAAGCAAAGTTTCCATTAAACCCCAAATACCCTAGGTTGTATGCCATACATTTACCTACTATCACTTACTTGTATGTTTTGGTATGATCTAGCCACAGGCCACAAAGAATAGAGCCCACCATTCCAGCCACTACCAATGTTAGCCCAATCCTTCCAGCATTGATTTCTTCTCCCTTTAAAAAATGTTTCATAAGAAGTTAATCAGATACTTCTAATTCAAATAGATCTTTCACACTCTTATACCTTGCACAGTCAATGGAAATAAGCAGATAAAATTAAGCATACAATATAGTAGGAAATTTAGTACATCTATTAGGGTGAAGGGGTTGGGGGGCTGGTAAAGCACATATCAAGTACATTCTGTTTTCAAACCAGAAAAAAAAGAATACCTAAAATGTGGGAGAAATAAAAGAAATTTTTTTTGAACCTCCATGGTTAGAAAGTGCAATGATTTTTGTTAGAATTCTCATGTAATTCACAGAAGTCTGAGAAGCAGATTAATCTGATAGTTTTTTTATATTACAACTGCTTTCTCTTTTCAAAAGCAAAGACAGGTCACAGCTTAATATTTACTTCTTTATATTTGGGTTGGTTTCCCTTAAAATTGTTTGTTTTTTTCCCATATAACCAGTCACATTTCTTTTAAAAAGTACTGAAAAAGACTTGGGTATTGTCACAGCAATCATACCTTCCACTTTCCATTTTGTGTGTTTTATAAATTGGATTAAACGTATTCTCAATTAAAACAAATGAGAATCTTTTAAAGCAACAAGGTCATAAGTCTTTTTTTAAGATTTTATTTTTAAGTAATCCCATGTGGAGCTTGAACCTACGATCCTGAGATCAAGAGTCGCACGTTCCACCAACTGAGCGAGCCACACCCCAATAAATCTTTAATCTTATGATCATGCTAACAGGAATGACATTGTTTAAGAAACACTCTTGGCCAGGGGCATGACACAGTACAGACAGAAACTCACCTTATAATATGTCAGTATCATTTGATTTAATAATGTTGAGACTGAGTAAAATGCTCCCGTTATGATACCTACAATAATAAATGGGAAATTATAAATGTACCATTTACTAGATGATACGAGTACTCCAGGACAAGGGTGAATATAGAACACATTTCTCACACAGCTGCCAGAGAAAATGAAAAATTCTTGCCATTCCCTTTCAGACGATGGAATGATCAATTTAACATCTGAACTTACTAGAGATTACAATGGCAAAATTCTGTCATTACACCATTTATTATTATTTAGACTCAGATGTGCCAACCATAACTCCTGTGTGTGTGCAGAACACTGTACACAGCCATGAAGCCCTGAACGGATTGTTCACTGAGCTCCTACAACGTACCCAAGCTCATGAATGTTCATTCATGAGACCAAAACCCTGCCTCAGAAACCTCACCCCTGCATTCGTGACTTCAAGGTGACCGGTAAGAAAATATTAATTAGAGAATATTTAAAAAGGAAAAATAAAAAACAGTTATCAGAAAGCATGTGACTGGGTTTGAATCCTGCTGATTCCTGGCACGTTTGTAGGACTTTAGGTAAGCCTCTTAATCTAGTGAGACTTAAGTTTATTCTTTCTTTCTTTATTATTAAATATTTCAAGCATAGAAAACAATGTACCTCTTTCTCAGAGGTAACACCGATCCTCATGTTAGTGCTTATCATTTTATTTTGTTTACTTTTTTAAAAAAAGATTATTTATTGATTTGCAGGGCACCTGAGTGGCTCAGTGGGTTAAGCATCTGTCTTCACCTCAGGTCATGATGCCAGGGTCCTGGGATTGAGCCAGATCAGGCTCCCTGCTCAGCAGGGAGTCTGCTTCTCCCTCTCCCACTGCCCCTGCTAGTGTTCCCTCTCTATCAAATAAATAAAATTAAAAAAAAAGATTTTATTTATTTATTTGACAGAGAGAGAGATCACAAGTAGGCAGAGAGGCAGGCAGAGAGAGAGGGAAGCAGGCTCCCTGCTGAGCAGAGAGCCCGATGCGGGGCTCGATCCCAGGACTCTGAGATCATGACCTGAGCCAAAGGCAGAGGCTTAACCCACTGAGTCACCCAGGCGCCCCAAATAAATAAAATCTTAAAAAAAAAAAAAAGATTTATTTGTTGATTTTAGAGACAGCACATGAGTGGGTAGGAGTGGGGGAGGGCACAGACTCCCCACTGAATGGGGAGCCTAACGCAGGGCTCGATCTTAGGACCCTGAGATCATGACCTGAGCCAAAACAGAGTCAGATGAATGACTGAGCCACCCAGGTCCCCCAGTGCTTATCATTTTAGATATTACAATATATGTGTAACTCTAAATAACAATTAGAATGATTTTGCATGTGATTGAACTTTATATCAATATATTATTTGTATCTATCTGTAGCTTGCTCTTATCATTCAATATTACGGTTTTGAGATTTATCTGAGTCAATACTTTAAATTCTAGTTCATTAATTTTCTCTACTATAGCATAGTCCATTATGTGAATATACTTCAATTTAATTATCTCCTGGCCAGTCAATAGACACTTAAGACTTTTTCCAGTTTTTCACTATTTAAAATGATATTGCAATGAATATTATGTTTTTGTTATTGTATACAAGGGTTTCTCTAAGTATATACCTAGGAGTAGAACATCTGTTTTCTGGGTATAGTCAAATTGTTCTTCAAAATAGTTGTACTGGTTTATACTACCAGCAGAGTTCCTCTACTTCACATTCTTGCCATATATATTTTTATCAAACTAAAACACATTTTCTTTGCCAATCTGAATGCATGTGTACTGTGTCTTACTCTGGTTTTGACTGGCATTTCCTTGATTACATAGTAAGTAGTAAGGTTAAGTAGTAAGGTTCAGCATCATATATGAGCCATATGCAAACACATAAATGCTTTCTGGTTTCCTTAACTTCTTTGCCCTTTTATTACTGAGCAGTAGGAGTTATTTCTACAGTGTAGGTACTAAGCCTTTGCTGGTTATATGCACCACATTTTCTCATAGTCTATGTCCTACCTTTTCACTGTTTATGGTGTTTTTTAGAAAAGATAATTAACTTTTTTTTTTTGAGAGAGAGAGAGAGAGAGAGAGAATGTGCATAAAGGGTGGGAAGGGGCACAGGGAGAGAGTTAGAGACTCTTAAGTGGGCTCTATGCCTGGTGTGAGCCCCACAGGGGGCTTGATCTCATGACCCTGAGATCATGACCTGAGTTGTGAAATCAAGAATCAGATGCTGAAGTGGCTAAGCCACCCAGGGACCCCTAAAAGACCATTATCTTAATTTAATCATATTTACCAATCTTTTCCTTTAGGGTTTATGTGTGTTTTGTTTATTTATTAAGACTTTATTTTTAAGTAATCTCTACATCCAATGTGGGACTTGAAGTCTCAACCCCAAGATTAAGAGTCATAGGCTCTATCGACTGAGCCAGCCAGGCATCCCTTCTCTTTGTTATATTAAGAAATTCTTTCTTAAAAAAAAAAAAAAAAAAAAAAAAAAAAAGGTTTTATTTAGTTATTTAAGAGAGAATGAGTGAGTGAGTGAGAGAGAGAGAGAGAGCACAAGCAGGGGGAGGGGCTGAGGGAGAGGGAGAAGCAGATTCCTCTGCTGAGCAGGGAGCCCAACATGGGGATCAATCCCAGGACTGGGGGATCCTGACATGAGCCCAAGGCAGATGCTTAACTGACTGAGCCACCCAAGCATCCCGAGAAATTCTTTTAAGAATATTAAAGCCGATTTCCTTTCTTAGAACTTGAAAGTTCGAATTTTCACCCTTTGGTCTTTAATCCATTGCAATTCTTTTTTTTCATGGTATGCTATAGAGAGCTAATTTTTTTCTCCCATATCCAAGATGGATAATCAATTATCCCAGGACAATTTACTATATGGTTTCTCTTATACAAAACACCTAGTTTTCATATCTGAACGTTCTGGTCTTTAGAGCTGTTTGCGAATATAGCAGGCCTCTCTTACCTGCAAGGGATTTGTTCCAAGTCGCCCAGAGGATGCCTGAAACTGCAGATAGTACCAAACCCTACATATACCATGTTTTTTCCTGTATATACATATATACATCCATGTGGTAAAGTTTAATTATAAATCAGGCACGGTAGAGATCAACAACAATAATAAAACAGAAAAACTACAACAATATGCAGTAATAGAAGTTAGGTAAATGTGGTCTCTCTCTCTTTCTCTCTCAAACTCTTATCATACTGTATTTTTCTTTTAATTGTGATGATGTGAGATGACGAAGTACCTACATGATGAGATGAAGTGGGGTGAATGGCCTAAACCATGTGACGCGGGGTGAGGCTCGTGCTGACCCCCTGCGACAGGTCAGAAGGAGGAGCATGTGCTCCCTGACTGTGCCGGTCAGGGAGCTGAAACCAGAGTGACCAGGTCGCTGAAACCAGAGAAAGTGACATTAGGAACGAGAGGATCGCTGCGTTCTAGTTTTTCTCCTTCCAGACACTCAGGGCCATGGCCACATGACTTTCAATGTGACTGAAAGTGACCTGTCCCACTTGCTGCCCTAGTGATCCTATCAGCGTGTGCCAAGATGTCATTCTGGATCCCTGAGTCAACTCTGGGGGGAGCAGCACCTTGCTGTCAACTTGCCCTGAACATGCAGCACCGATAACTGAATTTTTGACGTGTTTGGCCACTGAGAATCTTCATTAGCAGAACTTCACGGCCGTCATACAAACCGGCCTGCACATGCATACAGAGAGCAGGTCACTGGGATCTCTGCGCTGTTCTAGTAACTGAATAGTCTATCCCTAGACTATACACGGCATCTTAATTACCACCGCTTTATACATCCTGGTGTCTGAGATGTGTCCCGCACCTTGTTCTTCACTGACATTATCTTTGTCGTCCTTGGCCCTGACTTCTCTCTCAGGCATTTGACCATTGGTCAAGTTCCCTTACGAGCCCTGTTGAAATGGGAGATTGTAGGATGAGACATAGAGCTGTGTAAAGATCGTATCGAAGGACCCTGAGTAACTGGCTTTGCTGTGTTCACTTCCCACTGAGCTCCGATGCATAAAGGGACACAGCGTGGTTAGCCTGGGGAGGCCCAGGAAGACTGGCCTGAGGGTACTTCCCTGTGCTGCACCTTCCACGGATCTTGGATCTATTCCAGACGGAGTAAAGATAGCAAGAGTCAGGATAGAGGATCGTAAGAGCAAGAAATACTGTTATCTGAGCCTAGATTATTTGTCTGCATTTCAGATCGCAAACAGCACAAGTGGCAGAGTGAAGGAACACGTTCTCTCCAAACAGCCTCACCGCCAGAAAATGTTGTCTTAGACTCTTTGGTTCCTAAGTTTGGGACACTGTATATAATCCTGAAAACCTGACCTAGGAATATAGTCCCTATCCCAGGCTATCCCAGGTGCAAGTCTGCTCCAACTTTATATATAATACCAGTTATGGAGGGAGACAGGGGCCCCGTCAAAAGGTGTGATGTGACTCACTCATTTAAAACCATGATCCCTAACTAGCTACCCCTTCAGTGAAGAAAACAAGCTTGAGAACATTTTCCAACTCTCCTGGGGAATATTACCAAACTCTCCACAGTGTTTCTCAATGCCTTCTTCCTGCCTTTTTTTTGTTTTGTTTTGTTTTAAAGATTTAATTATTTATATTAGAGAGTAAGTGAGGCAAACATTAAGCCAGCTCTTGTAGGACTGCTTAAGGGAAAAAAAGGAGCACATTTCAGGTAAAAGGAATAATGGCACAAAATTACAGAGACTAGAATTTATGGCCTATGAGCCCGTGGAGGCACGTTTGTGTGTGTGTGTGTGTGTGTGTGTGTGTGTCTGCATGTGTTTGTGTCTGTGACAAGAGGCTGGTTATAAATTGGCTCAAAGAAAGTCTTATCTCAGGAGACAGTGAGAAGAGAAGGAGGGTAGGAATCTTTCTTCCTTAAACCACAGGCTACAAAAATGAATTTGCTCTCACAGATAATAATCACCCACTGTTATTTTCTTTACTTCCTAGTTATGTGTTTTAGGTTTAAGCTAACCAGTGGAGGTAACCATGAAAATTAAGAAAAGGCACTATGGCATTCTGAAATATTTAATGGGGATAAGATATAGCATCCGGGATTAATTTAAAAATATTCCAGGGAAGGGGCCCCTGGGTGGCTCAGTGGGTTAAGCCTCTGCCTTGGGCTCAGGTCATGATCTCAGGGTCCTGGGATCCAGCCCCCCATCAGGCTCTCTACTCAGTGGGGAGCCTGCTTCCCCCTCCCCCTCTCCCTGCCTCTCTGCCTACTGTAATCTCTCTCTCTCTGTCAAATAAATAAATAAAATCTTTTTTTAAAAAAGATGTGCTTTTTAAAAAAAAAAAAAAAGATTTTATTTATTTATTTGACAGACAGAGATCACAAGTAGGCAGAGAGGAAGGCAGAGAGAGAGAGGAGGAAGCAGGCTCCCTGCTGGGCAGAGAGCCCGATGTAGGGCTCGATCCCAGGACCCTGAGATCATGACCTGAGCCCAAGGCAGAGGCTTTAACCCAATGAGCCACCCAGGGGCCCCTAAATAAATAAAATCTTAAAAAAAGAAAAATATTCCAGGGAAGAAAAATTTTAGGAAAAAGGTAGAGGGAAGAGATAGAGCAAGAATAGTGAAATGGTGGTAATTACAGCTGGATGATGGTCAGGGCATAGGAATTCACTATATTAAATGTTCTACTTTTGTGCTCAACTATTTTCACTGAAAAAGAAAAAAAGGAGAAAAAGATGAAGTAATCCTGATAAAAGGGTGAGTGAGAGTTTAGGTCAGGGCATAATTTGTTACGACTCGTACAACAGTTATGTAACTACAGTGCACACTCCCAAAAAGCTGTCAAGAAGAGAAAAAAACAGCAGAGAGTGACTTCTGAAGACAAGTAAGACAGAAATAGGGGGTGTTGGCAGCTCTTATAAATGGTGTTGATATAAAAAACAGTCAGCAAACTCCGAAGGGAACCAAATGGGTTGGTGTCTGCAGTCAAAGCTACAGCGTCAGGGTGAGTATCCGTCAGTTACCATGAAATATCTAGAAGGATAAGAATTATTTTTCTATGGACATTGGAAAGGGTTATTGCTATGATGAGTGCTGTGAAATGTGTAGACCTGGCGATTCACAGACCTGTACCCCGGGGATAAAAATACATTATATGTTTATTAAAATAAATTAATTAATTAATTTAAAAAAAGAATTGTTTTTCAAGTTTGAACTGGTTAAGGTGATCGCATGAATGTCTAGTATTGACCCCGAGTAGTCAAAATAGATGCCACTTTGCACACAGGCAGGGAAAGGGATTATTGATGACATTTCCCACATGATTAAGGCAGTTCATAAAGGACTTAAAATACTCAGTGGAAACTCAAAAAAGAAGACAGTGCTTGTCTGTTTGAGATCTATTAAATTTTATTTTAAAAACATAAGAAGGGGCGCCTGGGTGGCTCAGTGGGTTAAAGCCTCTGCCTTCAGCTCAGGTCATGATCCCAGGGTCCTGGGATCAAGCCCCGCATTGGGCTCTCTGCTCAGCAGGGAGCCTGCTTCCCCCACCCCCGCCTTCCTTTCTGCCTACTTGAGATCTCTGTCTGTCAAATAAATGAATAAAATCTTAAAAAAAAATTAAAACATAAGAAATTAGATTGAGGGGTGCCTGGGTGGCTCAGTCATTAAGCATCTGCATTTGGCTCAGGTTCAGATCCCAAGGTTCTGGAATCAGGTCCCACATCGGGCTCCCTGCTCGGCGGGATGCCTGCTCCTCCCTCTCCCACTCCCTTTGCTTGTGTTCCCTTTCTCGCTATGTCTCTGTCAAATAAATTAAAAATATATATATTTAAAAAGAAAAGAAAAGAAATTAGATCAAGAAATTATTAAGAAATTAGGTTAAGAAATTATGAAGAAAATCCATCTTGAAGTTTTTGCTTTTAGTTCAAAATTTAAGTTTATGACTATGCCATCATTATTTTTGTAGTTAACAAACTTCTCATTAATTAAAGCTCAAACCACTAGATTAAATGAAAAGAATCTACAATGCTCAGTTTTGTTTTGTTTTGTTTTCAAAGATTTTTATTTATTTATTTGAGAGAGAGAGAGAGAGAGAGCATGAGAGAGGAGAAGGTCAGAGGGACAAGCAGACTCCCCATGGAGCTGGGAGCCCTAAGCGGGACTCGATCCAGGGACTCCGGGATCATGACCTGAGTCGAAGGCAGTCGCTTAACCAACTGAGCCACCCAGGCACCCTTACAATGCTGAGTTTTATATAGAAATCAAAGAAAGTAAAAGAAAACCACTTACCGTAAGTGATCAACAGAAGGACAAAAGGAATGTTTTTAAATAGGTTCCTTATTGATTTCTTATAGGAGTACTCAGCACAGGGGCTTTTTTGAAGAACTGCTTGCGCCTGGCTTGGTGGATACTGAGGTTTTTCTTTGAATGCTGGAAACACACATGGAAAGGTAATTAAATACATGGTCTTCCTTACTGAGCAAACTAAATCCATTTAAGCTTAAAGAGGTAGTTAAAGTCATAGATCGTGCCTTTCATTTTCATTAATTTCTGAAGAATATCCTCCCAGTCTTCTGAAACGGACTCCAACTCGGAGATCTGGCCAATTCACATAACTGCAAAACCATCAGTAATATGTCACAACCTTGCCCACTCAGTTAAGCAAGATTAATTTATATTCTAGTAGTATTCAACAATTCCATTTCTATACTTACTTCAATTTGTAACTACAAGTAACATCTGATATAAGCAAACCAATATGTTACTGACCTTTTAGAGGACTGTCTTGAGTTAATATCCGTTTTCTTCTAATATTTGAAACAATAATTACACCTCTAGAACTGTAAAGATCCAGGTGGATCATGAGAGCAGAGCTCACTGAAACATTGATTAATTAGGATATACTGAAAATGCATCAAACTAAAACAGACTTCTATTTTTACAGGTGTCATAAGTAATTCAAGAGGGTACATACTCATGAATATTTGTTTTTGAATGTCCTTGTATCAGAAGACTGGTAGACATAAACTGTTAAAGTTGTTACAATCTCTTCTCTTCTGTTCACATTATCTTTTCCTTGCTGTTGAGGACGCCTGTGGTCCTTCCCTGAAAGTCTCTTTGGGTCCTAGTTAAGAGATATCTCTTTTTCCTAACAGTGGTAATACACAACTCACTTGGTTATAAAACAAAGTTTCAGAATGTAAAAACCATGCTTACAAGGTAGTCATGGGGATTTGGTGAGTCGTCAATCTCTTACTAGGTTCTTATTTACTTGTAAAGTAAGTATAAATGGCTCAGATTTGAATTCAAATGCAAAGAGAAAACAATTCGGATTAGTCTTCAGCTTCGCTGAATTTATTTTCTGAAGATGTGATAGCATTTGGTTTCAGGTAGTCATCTGCCCTGCTGAACAAAATTAGGCTCGTATCTATCAGCTACACAATACACTAAAGTTGGGTTTCAGTCTATAGGAAGAAAAAGAAACAGAGGAACATAAAACTACTGGTCTATGACTCTGTTTCCTTTGCGTTGCTTCCTTCAAAAGATGAAATATGGCTTTTTCTTTCCTTTGAAACTAAAAAGCGGTAGACTTCTTCTTTCTTCTTCCCACCAAAAACTGTATGCCAATAAAATAATTAACTACGGGAGCCCCTGGCTGTCTGAGTCGGTAGAGCAAGCAACTCTTGATCTTCAGGTCATGAGTTCAAGCCCCACACTGGGCAGAGAGCTTACATTAATAATAATAATAATAATAATAGGATCACCTGGGTGGCTCACTGGGTTAAAGCCTCTGATTTCGGCTCAGGTCATGATCCCAGGGTCCTGGGATCGAGCCCTGCACATCGGGCTCTCTGCTTGGCAGGGAACCTGCTTCCCTTCTTCTCTCTGCCTGCCTCTCTGCCTACTTATGATCTCTGTCTGTCAAATAAATAAATAAAATCTTTTAAGAAATAATAATAATACCATTCAAGCAGTTGTTCTCCAAAGTAGCCAAAGGATTTTGGGGCACCACCTTCAAACTATTTCTCCCATGAAGAATAAGAAGGAAATCTACTGTGCTGAGGACTACTTGTACTTTCTGGAACTAGATAATAACATTATCTTTTGATTTCATTATTTGTCCCCCAAGCAGACATTCCACATATGAACTTAGTACAAGATACATATAGGTTTGAATACTGGCTCTGCCTCATATCTTTGTGTAACTCAGAAGAAGTCAATTCCTGCCTCTCTACTATAGCTTTCTCATACATAAAAGGGAAACAACGAGTTCTTATGAGGATTATGTGATATAATATATGCAAAATCTTGTAATTATCGAATGCTACACAGAATACAGTGTCATTTTCAGGACTACTTTTTTTCTTTAAAAAGATCTAATTACTTATTTGAGAAAGAGAGCACAAGTAGGGGGAGAGAGAAAGGGAGAAGTAGACTCCCTCTGAGCATAGAGCCCAACATGGGGCTTGATCCCAGGACTCTGAGATCATGACCTAAGTAGAAGTCAGATGCTTAACTGACTGAGCCACCCAGGTGCCCTAGAAATACCTACTTTCAAAAGCCAGAGACTTTATCTCACATGCTTAAAATTCTTACAGACTAAGTAAAACATATTTCTGTTAAATGTTTACAACAGCAGCCTATCTATAAATACCCTGAATATAAGAATCAAAAGTAGAATTGTACATATATGTTATATACACATGTGTTTAAGTACCTAAACGTTAAATATTTTGATTGCCTTTACTTCTGGTTTCTCTCATCCACTCATGTTAGTGAATCAGGAAGGTAAGCATTTTAATTTGCACACTTGAGTTAAGTGACAGAATTTACTGCTCTCCTACACAAGGACAGCTTTCATACACAACAGCATTACCACTTACACAAGAGAAATTTAAACTTGAATAAAAATAAGACTAAATAAAAATTAAAATGACATATTTTATATATAACACCTTAAATATGGAGTTAGGGTACCTAGACTCAGATTTCTTCTTCAGTATTCACTGTGACCATGGTTAGATTACATTCACTTCAATGCTGTGTCCTACTTTCCTACCAAATTTCCTACCAAATGGGAATGATATTAGTACCGTCCTCCTATGCCTATGAGGATTAGATGGTACAGCATCGAGTGTGCCAAACGTGTTTGGTACTTACCAAACCACCAAATGCTATAGGCCACAATCAGGTAGGGTATGAAGAATGAGGTATTAGTGTGAGATTTGGTGGAAGGTTTAGATTGATTCCTAGAAATGCTACATTCGTGAGTATGCTCCATGAGGGAGAGCAACAGGGTTACGTGACATAAGCCTCAAGACAGTATTTTTGAAAGACTGCTGAATACCAATTTAGTACACGACACATTGCTGAAAAGCAACAGCAAAGCCAAATTACTTTGTAAAATTTGGTTGGGCTTCCAAAGTATTTATGGGAAGTATTTAGAAGGAAGTTGGATTGTCTTTTAGTAATTAAGGGCCTTTAAGTAGGGATTTCTAAAATAATCCCTATCTTCTCCAATAGCAAGTATTTGAGAATCAGGAAAACAGATAAATTTTTTTGTTTAAATGTCATGATTTTCGGGGCACCTGGGTGGCTTGGTCGGTTAAGCTGCTGCCTTTGGCTCAGGTCATGATCCCAGGGTCCTGGGATTGAGCCCCACATCAGGGGGGCTTAGCAGAGAGCCTGCTTCTCCCTCTCCCTCTGCCTGCCGCTCTGCCAACTTGTGCTCTTTATCTCTCTGTTGAATAAATAATTAAAAAAAAAAATCTTTAAAAAAAAAATAAATAAATAAATGTCATGCTTTTCAACCCAAGACATTCATGTCACAACTGTATATTTTCTTTCTTTTATACTATGCTTGGTATCCTATGGCTAAGATTACAAGCAAAACTTGACAGTGAGCCCTTTCTTCCCTGTTCCATCTTCACTGTCTATTCAGAAGCTATGAGAGTATAAGTAAGTAATAATGTACATGTATATATCTCCTTTAATTTCTCAAATAACATAGGTGCTAGGTCAAACATCAAGCCTATTATTAATGCCTTTCTGTCCCCTTCCTTTGAGAAATAAAAATCTTATATTTGTAGCATCCCCTATAGAAATGCTTAAACACATATGTGTCATGTATATAATTTCACATGTAGAGATATCTTATATAGAACCTCATTTCTTATATAGAATTCTTATATAGAACTATATAGAATTATAGAATTCTTATATAGATTCTTATATAGAATCTCATTTCTTCCAAAGAGATAAAGCAATGAAAAGACAATAAAAAAAGGAAGACCAGAATTGATGTGAAGATACACAAGCAATCGCAGGAAGGAGGATTTTACATGTTAATAATCCCTACTGCTAACAGAGGATCCATTTATGCAAAATATATGCAAACTACATATTATCTAGCAAATCAAACATGGCTACTGGAGAAGTAGACTTAAGAGTTTATTTTTAAAAAACATAGAGTTGACCCTTAAACAACATGGGGGTTAGGGGCACCAATCCCCTACAGCTGAAAATTCATGTATAACTTTTGACTCTCCAAAAACTTAACAACTAATGGCCTACTGTTGACCACAAGCCTCACTGATAACATAGCTGATTGACACATATTTTGTATACTATATGTGTTACACACTGTATTCTCAAAATAAAGTAAGCTAGAGAAAAAATGTTACTAAGAAAGTCATAAGGAGGGGCATGCTTGGGTGGCTCAGTGGGTTAAAGCCTTTGCCGTCAGCTCGGGTCATGATCTCAGGGTCCTGGGATTAAGCCCCACATTGGGTTCTCTGCTCAGCAGGGAGCCTGCTTCCCACTCTCTCTGCCTGCCTCTCTACCTACTTGTGATTTCTCTCTCTGTCAAATAAATAAATAAAATCTTAAAAAAAAAAAGGAAAGTCATAAGGAAGAGAAAATACTGTACTTTTACAGTACTATAAAAAAAACCATGTATAAATGGACATGTGCAGTTCAAACCCATGTTGTTCAAGGGTCAACTGCAGATTTCTTTTAAAGCTTTTTTAAACTGCTGAAGTAGTACAGGGATGATTTGTCCTTTTTCAGTATTCTATACACAGCAAAAATGTCAATCCCTAACTGAAACATAAAAAACCAACCATAAGGAGATGTGGCATATCAGAATACTTTATATGCTACCAAGAAGATATTTTTTTCATTATCTGAAGGTAAATTAAACGTATGGGCAGTTCATCTATGAAGACAGTCTCTACCAAAACAGTCTTCCACCTACATGCCTTTGAAACCTTTGTGATTTTGAGATCACAAAATTTGGATTTTTCATTACTATTACAGCCATGGTGAAAATTAACCTTATAAATTTTAAAACTCCAGCTATAATGCAATTTAAGGTAAACATTAATGATTAAAAGATGATCTTTCAACTTTAAAGTTGCTTTCTTCCTCAAATCAAGTTAAGATATCCTGAGTGCCCAAAGGGCAATATTACAGTCATACTATCAACCATTCCTGAAAAAACACCTGTTCTCCCTGCATGCAACATTTTTTCCCGTTAAAAATAAACTTTAAAAAGCAGACCTTCCCAAACCTTCTTCCAAACTGATGATGGCTGCTTGCAGCTGATTTGGACTGACTGCTTCAAGAGACAGGCCCCGACGAGAGGACTCAGGGACGAGTGGTGACAGCAGTGCTTTGCTGGAGTGGCCCAACAAGCAGGCAGTGGCCAGTGTGAGGCTCTGCTGAACAGCTTGCCACTGCCCAGGATCGTTCACTGGTCAACATGTTCAGATCCAGTTAATTGTTAAAATAGGGATCCTTGGAAGGATTTCTCATTAAAAAAGGAAAAAAAAGGTTGCAGCCTCTTTGCATCATTTCAAAGCATGACAAGAATTTGTTCCTGGGTTTGTTAGCATAAGCTGCAGAAAATGCAGAAGAAGATGCAAAAGGGAGGCAGGTGGCATGTTGGAAACCACGGTTATCCGGGAAGAACAGTTAGTAGGGAGAGAAATCAGATGAATTAGTCTTCAAACCCTTTACGATATTAAAGTAGCTGACCATAACATATCCCTAGGGATGTAGCATTCACTATCTGAACAAGTGCAACAGCAAGAATGAAACAAGCAAATGGCATTCGAGATATTATCATGAAAATGTTCAGGGTCAGCTATTTTGATTTCCACATGTTGGCCATGCATTTATCTCTTTAAGCAACAGGGAAAATAATTTGCTTACCAATTACTGTTAAAAGACATAAAAACGTGGCGATGGATGACGTCCCATAAAACATGGTACTGATATTACAAGCCAGCAGATCTGTGTCATTCTGTGTGTTGGGCACTAAAACTGGTGGTAGCAAAAAGCCAACAGCAGTTCCAAGCTGAAAAATAAACAATCCTGTTAATAGCTACTCTTAAAAGACATACTGGCAATTAATACAGCATAGAGAAGACAGCTTATGTATTGACGGTGTAAGATGTACATTCTAAAGCACCATGTTCTAGGGTGCTGGGCTGGCTCAGTTGGAGAAGCATGAGACTCCTGATCTCTGGGTCATGAGTTTGAGCCCCACACTGCATGTAGAGATTACCCAAATAAATAATTATTTTAAAAAACCAACAATACCACGTTCTAATGTTTTGTTGGTTTTTTCCACTACTGTACTGTTAAAGGGTAGTTGCTGACACATGGCTTCCCTATTCAACAAACTCCCACTATTTGAATGATTCTGCTATAAGGATGGGTAAGATACCGTTCTTATACTTTAGATGCTTACAATCAAAAAGAGGAGTAAGAATATGCAGATCAGGGGTGCCTGTGTGGCTCAGTGGGTTAAAGCCTCTGCCTTTGGCTCAGGTCATGATCCCAGGGTCCTGGGATCGAGACCCGCATTGGGCTCTCTGCTCAGTGGGGAGCCTGCTTCCCCCTCTCTCTCTCTGCCTGCCTCTCTGCCTACTTGTGATCTCTGTCTGTCAAATAAATAAATTAAATCTTTAAAAAAAAAAGAACATGCAGAGTAAAGTTGAGAAGATGGGTATTGGGTCTTCTCTGAGGGTAAAAGAAAATGTTTTCAATCTAGATAGAGGGATGGTTGTACAATACGGTAAATGTACTAAATGCCACTGCGCTATAATTTAAGATGGTTAATTTTATGTTATGTGAATTTTGCCTTAGTAAGAAAAACACAAGGTTGGATAGGATAATCACAATGAAAGAAATAAAATGAAAGGCGCTCAATAGAAAAAGATAGATTTTTTCAGGGATGGAGATGAGGAGGAAGGGCCCTAGACTGGTTTCCAAAAGGAGGCTGAGAGAGATACTAAGAGTCACCAAACACTTCATTTGCTCCTTTACAAAAAGGAGGATAGAGACCATTAAACAGGTGATTACAAGACAGTGTGGTAAGTACAGTGATGGAGAGGTAGAGGACGCAAAGCCTGCAATGACAGGGGATCTATCATCCCAATGAGAACACTATTCAGAGTGAAAGGGACTAAATGAATAGTTAGCTCTACACCTGGATTATCCCTGGCTAACTGAACACATGGTCACCCTAGCTAAGAAACTACTTTGAAGGACCACTTTGTATAGACTTGGGGTTCAGGAAAACTTTCTGGAGGAGCAAAGATCTGAAAAAGCAACTGGAGTTCGCCACGTGAAATCTGCATGTCCCCAGCCAAGGGAATATCATGTACAAAGGAAGGAGGAGAGCGTGACCTTGTGAGAAGCTGGAAGTCGCGGACAATTTCCCTCAGAGCAGAGAAAGAATGTGGATGTGAGGACTGGGGGGATGTGGAGAGGGGAAGCTGGGAGTTGAGAGGAGGCAGATCCAAAGGGTCTCCCGCGGTCTCATTAGAGAGTCTGAATTTTATCCTCCGGGCAACAGAAGCCTCTGCAGAGTAGAAGGGCGTGTCCTGGACAGATCTGCACATTAGAAAGACCACAGTGGATGGATGTGGAGAGACAGGGAAAGAGGAAAGAGCTGCAGATAGGAAAATCAGCCAGCAATGTCTAAGTAAGGGCTGCCGCTGGCCAAAGCTAAGACAGTGGCAGTAGAAATGCGGAGAAATAAGCAAGGAGATGAGGTAAATTTGGATGGGCGGGGTCACAGGGAGGTATTCAGCTGGCCTGTATCTACATGAGTCTGAAGCTCATCCACTTATTCAACAAATTTTTATGGAGAATCTATAATGTGCTGGGCACTGTGTTAAGTGCTGGTGAGACAACTGTATACATTCAGACCACATGCCTATTTTCATGAAACTTACAATCTAATGGTGGGGATGGGAAATGAGTGGTAACAATTAATATATAAGCATAAATACATCAGACAGTGGTAAGCGCTGTATGGAGCTAGTATAATGATGTGATAAGAGAGTGACTGGGATCCTCAAGAAAGGCCACAAAATGATCATTTAAAATGAATTTAAATGAGAGTTGAGTGACGGTAAGGATGTAATAATGTGATCCTAGGAGGAAGAACATCCCAGGCAGAGAGAATGCTTCTGCAAAGGCTCTCATGCAAAATTCAAGCTTAGTGTTGTTTAAGGAGCCGAAGAAGACATGTTAGTATAAGGTTCTGTAACGCAGAGTGAAGAGTTTAGATTTTAAGTACTATGGGAAATCACTGGTGAGTCCAAAGCAGAGCAAAAGACGACAGGATCTGATCCATGTTTTTAAAGGGTCTCTCAGGTTAGAGACCTGGCAGTAGAGACGGACAGTGAAAAGCCAGGATGCAGGAATCGGACAAACTTGGCTGTGAATGCTGCCACCAGTTAGCTGTGTGGCTTCTGGAAAATAAAGTCATCCCTTCAAGTCTGTTTCTGTATCTATAAAATGGAGAGACTAATGGTTCCTACCTTATATTATTAAATTCAAGGACACAGTGCATGTAAAATACTTAGCATGGTGCCAGGTTCTTGGTGAATGCTCAGTACTGTTGAATATTAATATAAATGATCACTCCATAATTTAGGCTGAAAATGAGGGCCATGAACAGGTGCACAGCTACTGCAGCCTGGGAAGGACGAGAACTCGTAGGGAGAATGTGCGAAGAAGGCAGAAAGAAGTGTGCTGAACGTCAGAGGGAAATCTGCCTTGAGAAGACATTTCCATTTATTATCCATAAATAGATAATCCACAGATATGGAGTTAATAATACTTCTGTCATGCTCAATGAAGTATGAATATGGAATATAATTTTGTAAATGAAAAATACTTTAAGAGTTCCTATCTAAACATATGGAAGCAACCAACTAAAATATCAGTTATAAATTATTTTGAATACATAACAACTACAGTTCAAACTACCCTTTCCTTTGCACTTTTAGAGAAAGAAGATAAACATAAAGTAATAAACACGTAGAGCTAGTCTTTTTATGGATTTTAGGTAAATCTTATGTGATCTTGAAACAAATGTTAGATCGGAAGTAAGAGAGTAACATTCTTTTGTTACATAGTATGTAGGAATATAGGCATAGAGAGAGGTGAAGTTCATGGTATATAGGTTTTTAACTACATTCTCCTCAAGCTGAATGAATACTCAACATAATGTACATAAAGTATCACAGGGCTCCATTATGCAAATTTTAAGTGACAATGAAAGAATCAGTCTGCAATTACAACACACACACACACCCCATTCTACTTAGTAAAGCTATTGGAATTTAAACCTATTGTGTTAGGTCAGAAGGACTGGAAGCCCTTTAAGGGGGAATTGGCAAAATATGCCACCCTTTTAGAATGGGTTCCATGATCTGTGATCTGACTTGCATTTTCTTACTGTTAAAAATTGTAATTGGACTCAGTAATGTTGTGAGAGGTCTTTACCACCGTAACATTTATTTAGCTGTCATTTGTAACTGTTTGTACCAGGCACTCTGCTGATTGCTAACATATGAATTTAAACAGGAAGGGAGCCTGGCTGACTCAGTCGGAAGAGTGTGCAACTCTTGATCTCAGGGTCATGAGTTCCAGCCCCACCTTGGGTGTAGGGAGTACTACAAAAGATAAATAAACTTTAGAAAAATAAATACATAAGTAAAACAAGCCAAAATAAAATAAAACAGGAGCTGTTCACATTGATCACTCAAAAGGAGAAAAACTTCCCGGAATCCAACACCTTCCTTCCTTGTAGGAATACACTGGGGACAGCAAAAAACCTACTTCAGTCTCACTGATTATTACACTGACAAGTTTTCTATGATGTTGGGGATATATGGGTCAGTTCAGTTATTTTACAGGTAATTCTCAAAGCAAGATGATAAGGTGCTCACTTCAAACTGGTTTCGAAGTTCTGCCCTTACAAATAAATACCCTCTTTAATCCAAGACCCATCTCCTTCCCTGCACTTACACACAACCGCCTCCTGAGGGGCCCATCCATTTGCCTAGCTCACACGGCCTATGCTTAGATCTGGTCCTTTAACGATCCGGTTTTCCTGTGTCACTCTAGTTCTTACCTGATTGCCCAGCACGCCAGTGGCACAAGCTGTGGATACCTCCTTGGGGCCAAACCACACCGAGGCGATGCGGGAGGGCAAGCCGAGGATGAACACCTGGGCCACGGAGCAGAGACACTGGCCCAGCATGGTGACCCAGAAGAGATGCTGCTGGACACTGGCACACTTGATCCAGGCGCCCAGGCAGTTGAGGCCGGAGCCCAGCAGGGCGGTGAGCCGCAGGCCTCTGGTGTCCAGCAGCCACGTGGCCGGAAAGATGAGGGGCACGTAGGCCAGCATGTACACCATGGACAGCCAGTCGATGTGCAGGGAGGAGACGCCATAGAAGCCCTCAAAGACATTGCTGATGATGCTGTACTGGATCCACTGAAAGGCGTTCACCAGCGAGTACAGGCTGAAGATCAGCAGCACCACAAAGCGCCGCGCAGAGAGCGCCGTCTGGGGCACCCGCGAACCCTCGGCCCCGGGGGTCTCCTCCCCGGGGCCCGTGGGCAGCAGCCGTGTCTGGGTCTCCTCCTCTGGAGCCAGCGGAGTCTGAGGCCCGCCAAGGGACTGAGCGGCGGCCGCGAGGCTGTCCCGAGACACTCCATTCAGGGTCAGGCAGCCGGCTTTGAGCCCGTTCTGCGGCTCGGCGCTTAGCTTTCCGAGGGGCTCGCCCCCCGGGACCAGGAGGTATCCATTCGCGGGCGGGTGCCCGGGTGCCACCGCTGCCCCCTCCTCATCGTCCAGCTGTGCCATGTCCCTGCGCTCCCCCGCGCCGCGGCCCTCCTTCCCCTCCCCGCAGCCCCCCGCCCACGACCCGAGGCCCTCCCGGCACCCCAACCCCAACCCTTTGGACCACCGCTCATGCAACCGTTTTCCCTGGCCGGGTGAGCCTGGGTGCGACCCGCGAAACCCAGCCGGCGCTACGGGAGGCCGCGGGCGAAATAGCTGTCCTCTCGCTCCTCCAGGCCTGCGGTCACCCTGCTCCAGGCCCCGCCCCAAGAGCGTCACCCGACCAATCAGCGGGCGTATTCCCCCCCCCCCGGCGCGAGAGCCAATCGGGGTGCTTCTGTCAGGGATGAGGCGGGAGCAAATTTGCGGGGTGGAGAGTTGGAAGGCGGGACTGGAAGGTTAAGGCCGCGCGTTGTCTGCGGCGGAAAGATGCAGTCGCCGAGAGTAGCCAACGTGGGAAGAGGGCGGGAGGGGATGCGGAGGGGGTGGGGAGGGTGAGCGGGAGGGGAGGGCGGGAGGCGGCCGGGGCACCTCGGCACCTCGGCCCCTCGGAACTGGGAACGAGGGGGCGGGAGAAACGCGGGAGACAAAGAGGTGCGCGTCGCGCTCCTCACCCGGACGGGCTCCGCGAGGGCGGGGGCCACGCGCAGGCCGGGGACGAGTTTGGCCTCGGCCCAGCACAGCTGGCCGTCAGGACCCGACCCCGCCTTTAGAGCAGACAGGTCCCCCCTGCAGAAGTTCGTGCCGCCTCGGCAGAGGAAAAACACCAGAACGCGCTCAGCCCACGCCGATTTCGTCAGCAGTCTGCCCCCGGTGAAGTTGGAATCCCCCGCCCCGCTGATGGCGGAGGCCGGCGGGGCCGACGGGCGGTGCCCGAGCGGACCCTGTGACTCAAGGTTCTCCCTCGCACCCGCTCCCGCAGCTCGGTTTACTGGACGCGCAGGTGCACTGGGCTCCGGGGACTCCAGGTACCAAACTTGTGTGTGTTCCAGGCACTGGTGCCCCGGGGAATCAATAACGCCGGTCCTGCTCTCGAGAGCACGTGTACGCAGCCTTGAGCGTCTTCTAGAGAAAAGGTGCCGCCTGCTGCTACTTAGGAAACTTACTTGGGAAAAAACCGACTCCAAATACTCATTATTAAAGTGAAATTGAAACCCGGAGTATCTAACGATGGGTTTAACCTTTAAAAGTGCTTACATTTAGAAGCCTAAAACGCTCTACATCTTTTTAATGCCTCGTAATATTATTGTTTTGGTGATGTATATCCGATAGATGCCTCAGATATATATATCGGATACCGCTCCGTATAGGTGAAATACTACGTAATCCTAAACTTTAAGGAATACGTGCACTTTAATGTCTTCATTGGACACCCCATATAAATTGCCACATGCCCCCCCCCTCCTTAGTCCCCTTCCCTTCTTAATTCTTCTTCTTATTGCTTACTACTATCTAAAATGTCCTGTATTTTACTTATTTTTTTTTTCCTGGTTATTTTCTCCCTCCCCACCAGAAGGTAAGCTCTATGAGGGCAAGTCTGAAAATTTATTGCTATTTCTTAAATGATTGCAGCGAACAAGCATTGAATTATTATTGAATATTTTAAATAATTACTTGCTTTGTAAATGAATCCATTCCTTTTTTTAAAAGCATGCGAATTTCTCCTGCAAATATGATTTTCTAAACATTGATTTAGATAGTATTTCAGAGTATTAAGCTGTATTCTTTGAATGAACAACCAACCAAACGTGGCCTCCAAAGGACTTCAGTCTTAGTTAAGTTTATTTTATGTGTCTCTGAAAAAGATACTAATTGCATTGCTCAATATACAGCACACGTATTATTCAACATTCAGAGGGATTTTTTAAATAGTTCATGTAGCGTGAAACTTTCTACATAGTTCACAGAAAAGCTGTTTAGAAGGGGAATCCAGTGGGTACAATTTTAAATGGCCTTTCTTCCTTGCCCTGTCATACCTCCATTCCAGATAGTCACAGTGACCATTCAGATCTCTGCAAACCTCCCACCCCCTTCCTGAAAGAAGAAACTGGCAGGTTATATTAGGTTCATTTCCCCATTAGCCAGTGTGTGTTGGCGACTGTCTTCTATTATATCTGAACATAACTTCCCTCTCTGCACAGAGGCAGCTTCCTGAATGTACTTCTGCAAGGCCATTCTTCCTGATTGTGTAGGCTTCTTCTTTTTGTCTAGAGATAATGTGCCTTCTCTAGTCCTTAGCAAGAAAGATGGGATTGAGAGCCCTCTGGGTATCCTGGATAACAGTCTGTATCTAATTTCCCTACACATTTTCACCAGCTGGTACCTATTCTGTGCTTGTCCACTTTGTCACTTGCCTTCCCTGCCTATGCCACAGTTCTGTGTCTGATTCTGTCACCACTTACGTGGAGCGTAGCATGAAAGGAGTTTAGAGTAGTGGAGAAGAGCATATCTAGAGACAGGTTACCTGAATTTGATTCCCCACTTTAGTACTCTCTAGCTGCCCAACCTTGGGCAAGTTGCTTAGCTGTTTCATAATAGTACATTGCTATTGTGAGGAATAAATGAGTGAATGGTGCCTGGCACATGGTCCGGGTATTCTTAAGATAACTTATATAGGGGTTAGGGTCCAGGCTCCAGATCCAATTGGCCTGGATTCAAATCCTAGTTCTTTCACTTACCAGCTGCATGACTTTGAATCAGTTACTCTGTGCCTCAGTTTCTGCAGCTAGAAAACAGAGACAATATTCTTCATGAAATTATTGTGAGAAATAAATGGCTAGTAAGTACAAAGTGTTTAAATAGTGCCTGACCTCTGAACTATAGTAATCAGTAATATACTCCGTAAATGTTACTTAAAGCCATTGTCCATCAATTCATGTCTGTCCTCAGTTCTGTCTTGTTCTCATGTTATCTTATATTTGACCCCATCCTGCCTATTGAAGCTTGCTTGCATTGTCCTGGAGTTACTCCAAGCTCTCTCAGAGTGAAATTATGATTGTAGAGCCCTTCCCAGAGAGTACTCTGAGGATGCCCTGAAAGGGCAACATATGGTGACGTATACTAACGACCCTTGGCCTAGCAAGAGGCAGATTTCTTATCAGAGGTGGTCAGCAGTTGAACAGATGATATCCAGACAACAGATGTTATCTGTGTTGGATCAGGTGTGTTATGGATAGGATGCCTGAGTCCCATAGAAAATTGAACAATGTGGGGCACCTGGCTGGTGCATTCCGTTGAGCATCTGACTCTTGGTTTCAGCTCATGTCGTGATCTTGGGGCCATGAGATCAAGCCCTGCTTGGGGCTCCACACCCAGACTCAGTGGGGAGTCTGCGTGAGGATTCTCTCTTCCTCTCCCACTGCCTCTCCCCCCTCAAATTAATAGATCTTTAAAAAAGAAAAGAAAGAAAATTCAACTCTGTGAGATTTAAGATTCTGACTCTAAGTTTCTATGATATATGTAAAATAAGATATTTCCAAAGAAAGGATTAGATGAAATTCATATGCTTCATTTGACAAAGTTCCATAAGGAAATAATGGAGTACAGAAAGGGGAAAACTCAGCAGTATCCCTTTGTAGTACTTCAATACTACTTCAATAGTAGATATTTATTAACCAGTTTAGGTATGAATCATACTTTATGTCATATGTTTGGAGGTATAAACCATAAATCTTTCCCTGCCAGAGAGGACAGTACTGGGAGCATCACTTGGCTGGGAGTTGAGAGGAGGCCGAGCTGCATTATGGGTGTGGAATGCCACATCTGAGAGAGATTTGAATAAGTAACAGTTCAGCAATATGATATCTGGATGGCATCCAGGAACCAAGGTCCAAGATGCTATCAAGAGTGATGTGGCTGTTCCCGAGCAAAGGTTTCCTGCAACCTAAGAGGATAAGATGCAAACCAGAACCATGCTACTAGATGTAGAATCCACTGTGTTTCTTGGGGAAGGGGGTAGACTTTAGCAACTTGACTTCAGCTTCCACCACTATTACTGTGCTCTGTCCACCTGAGTGGCCAGATCTCTGCTGTTGTAGAGATTCAGTTGGGGAATAGAGGAATAGAGGAGGCTGGAAATCAGAATCCTCCCTGTGTTATTTTCCCCATCCAGACATAGTGTGTGTGTGTGTGTGTGTCTAACATTCATAGAAAATAATCACAGGGTTTTCCCTTCTGTGTATTTTTGTCTTGCTTCTTGAGTTCTTACAAAGAAACCAAATGGAAGGGATGTGGTGGGGGACTGAAAGTTCCAATGCTGTCATCAATTGGTTGGTTCCTCTGGCAACCAACCCATCCCTAGGTACATTCCAAAAGTCATTTCATTAATAGTGCAAGGAAATCATCCCAGGAAAGTCCCAAGGTTTGAGAAGCTCTGTGCAAGAAACTTTTTTGAGAAAACCAGTTGTATTGTTCTTACTATAAATTACAAAAACACATGAGCATGGTAGTTGGTATGTATTGGCAAGACCAATTCCTGATTCCCAGGCCTGGGAGTGTGAGGGTGCTAATAGAGTATGCAGACTGGAGGCCATACCAACAACAGAGGAGGACTAGCACAAGGAAGAGGAAATCACACCGTATCAGTCCTCTCCAGACCTCTAATATGCCACGTTTGTGTTTATCATGCAATCTGACTCATGATCTCTCCATCTTCCCTTAATTTAGCGAGATCCCACCCATTCTCTATGGTCCAGGTCAACTTCATTCCCACTCCCTTCCTAAGTCTATCTCTATGATTGGAGCCCCTAGAGCTATCATTCCTCTTCTGACTATTAACACCCTTGGAGCTACTCACGGAACATTGCCTCGTGGCTACATTTGTACATTTTGTCCCTTAACTAGATTTGAGCGTCCTGAAGCCAGGGACTGGATTTTACTTTATAACACCATCAGTACCTAAATAAAATTTTTACTTGGCAGTGTAAGGGCCCAGGGCAGGTTGCCCCCCAAATGTGCCATAATGGCATGTTGATTACTTTGAATTAAAGCTACTGAAGGAACAGCCAGTGCAAGGACACTTTGAAAAATGGGAAATAAATCTCCTTTGTGGAAGGTACCCTCGCCGTTCCAGGAGGTAGAGAGATGGGGAATCCTTATCACCAGAAATACAGAATTTAGAGCCTAAGAAGGCCATATAAACCCTGTTACTTTTTACTCATTTACCACCTCAGCCCACATTCTGTTTAGAATATCTTTCGAATTGAGGCTCCTGACCCTAAGTTTTCCTTTTCCTGTCTACTCCTCACAAATTTATTGTCTCTTTGATGAAGAAGTATAAAAACTTCTTGCTGTGGTCATTTCCGCAGGTTTCAGTTTCCTTAGGTCTCAAGGTCATTACCCTCCATGTGTACATAATTAAAATTGGAGGTTTTTTTCTTCTGTTAATCTGTCTCATGTATATTTCATTTTTAGACCAGATGAAAAAAACTTGAAGATTACAGAAAAATTTTTACTCCTGGACAACAGTTCATTTCATACAGAGTCACTGGCATCTAACACAACAAATGCTTTTAGGTGACAGTGACTACTAGGAAAATAGTCACCTCCATTATTGCAAAATTGTAAAATTTAATTTATATCAGAAGTTAAATCAGGCCCTTTCTCCCTCTGAAATGTAAATAAACACACTTTATTTATTTATTTTTATTTTATTTAAAATTTATTAGCCAACATCATTAGCTTCAGATGTTGCATTCAATAATTCCTCAGTTGCATATAACACCCAGCACTCATCACATCATGTGCCCTACTTGATGCCCATCACCCAGTTATCCCATCGCCCTCCACACCTCCCCTCCAGCAACCCTCAGTTTGTTGCGTATAGTTAAGAGTCTCTTGTGGTTTTTCTTCCTCTCTGATGACTTCCCCCTCAGTTTTCCCTCCCTTCCTCTATGATCCTCCACACTATTTCTTATATTCTACTTATGAGTGAAACCAAATGATATATTGTCTTTCTCTGATTGACTTATTTCGCTCAGCATATATCCTCCAGTTCCATCCACACTGAAGTAAAGGGTAAGTATTCATCCTTTCTGATGGCTGAGTAATAGTCCATTGTATAAATATACCACATCTTCTTTATCTATTCATCTGTCCTTGGACATCTGGGCTCTTTCCACAGTTTGGCTATTGTGGACATTGTTGCGATAAACATTGGGGTGCATGTGCTCCTTCGGATCACTACATTTGTATCTTTGGAGTAAATGCCTACCAGTGCAGTTTCTGGGTTATAGGGTAGCCCTATTTTTAACTTCTTGAGGAAACTGTACTGTTTTCCACAGGGGCTGCATGGACTTGCATTCCCATCAACAGTGTAAGAAGATTTCCCTTACTCTGCATCCTTGCCAACATTTGTTGTTGCCTGACTTGTTAATTTCAGCCATCCTAACTGGTGTAAGGTGGTATCTCATTGTGGTTTTGATTTATATTTCCCTCATGGCAAGTGACGTGGAGCACTTTTTCAATGTGTCTGCTGCCATTTTTATGTCTTCTTTGGAGAATTGTCTGTTCATGTCTTCTGCCTAATTCCTGACTGGGTTATTTAGTTTTTGGGTGTTGAGTTTGATTAGTACTTTATAGATCTTTAATGATTTTCTTTTCTTTTTTCTTTCTTCCTTCCTTCCTTCCTTTCTTTTTTTTTTTTTCAAGCTTTTATTTATTTAGTTATTTGTCAGAGAGAGGAGAGAGAATGAGAGACAGAGCACAGCATGGAGAGTGGCAGACAGAGGGAGAGCAGGCTTCCCACTGAGCAAGGAGCCACATGCGGGACTCGAACCCAGAATCCTGGGATCACCACCGAGCTGAAGACAGACACTTAACCAACTGAGCCACAGAGGCATCCCAAATGCTTTATAGATCTTGAATACTAGCCCTTTATCTGAAACGTCGTTTGAAATATCTTCTCCCATTTCATAGGTTGCCTTTTAGTTTTGTTGACTATTTCCTTTGCTGTGCAAAAGCTTTTTATCTTGAAGTCCCAATAGTTCATTTTCGCTTTTGTTTCCCTTTTCTTTGGAGACATGTCTAGCAAGACGTTGCTGTGGCTGAGGTTGAAGAGGTTGCTGCCTGTGTTCTCTAAGATTTTGATGTATTCTTTTCTCACATTTAGGACTTTGATGCATTTTGAGCATTTATTTGTGTATGGTGTAAGAAAATGGTCCAGTTTCTTCTACATGTGGTTGTCCAGTTTTCCCAACGCCAATTGTTGAAGAGACTGTCCTTTTTTCATTGGATGTTCTTTCCTGCTTTGTTGTAGATTAGTTGACCATAGAGTTGAGGGTCCATTTCTGGGTTCTGTTCTGTTCCACTAATCTACTTGTTGGTTTTTGTGCCAGTACCATACTGTCTTGTTGATCACAGCTTTGTAATAGAGCTTGAAGTCAGGCATTGTGAAGCCACCAGCTTTGTTTTTCTTTTTCATCAGTCTTCCAGCTATTTGGGGTCCTTTCTAGTTCCATACAAATTTTAGGACTAATTGTTCCAGTTCTGTGAAAAGTGTCAATGGTATTTTGATAGAAATTGCATTGAATGTGTATATTGCTCTGGGCAGCAAAGACATTTGAACAATATTTATTCTTCTAATCCATGAGCATGGAATTTGTGTCTTCCTCAATTTCTTTCATAAGTGTTTTATAGTTTTTAGAGTACAGACCCTTTACCTCTTTGGTTAGGCTTATTCCTAGGTATCTTACAGTTTTTGGTGCAAATGTACATGGGATCGACTCCTTAATTTCTGATTCTTCTGTGTTAGTGTATAGAAATGTTCTGATTCTTTATTGTTAGTGTATATGTATACAACTCATTTCTTTTTTTTAATTTAAATTCAATTAACCAATATACAATAGGAGTTTCAGATGTAGTGTTCAGTATTTCATCAGTTGTGTATAACACTGTGCTCATCATATCATGTGCCCTCCTTAATGCCCATCATCCAGTTACCCCATCCCTCCAAAATGCAACTGCTTTCTGTGTATTAATTTTATGTCCTGCTATGTTGCTGAATTCCTGTATGACTTCTAGCACTTTTGTGGTGGAATCTTTGGGGTTTTCCACATAAAGTGTCATGTCATCTGCAAAGAGAGAGACTTTGACTTCTTCTTTGCCACGTTGAATGCCTTTTATTTCTTTTTGTTGTCTCATTGCTGAGACTGGGACTTCTACTATGTTGAACATCAGTGGTGAGAGGGCATCCCTGACCTTAGGGGAAAAACTCACAGGTTTTTGCCTTTGAGAAT
Organism: Mustela putorius furo; assembly: GCF_011764305.1. Taxonomy (NCBI): domain Eukaryota; kingdom Metazoa; phylum Chordata; class Mammalia; order Carnivora; family Mustelidae; genus Mustela; species Mustela putorius. The sequence goes on along the minus strand of NW_025421480.1, from coordinate 11,473,909 downwards.
GATATTCACTATGGGTTTTTTGTAGATGGCCTTTATTATACTGAGGTATATTCCCTTTATCCCTATACTGTGGAGAGTTTTAATCAAGAAAGATTGCTGTATTTTGTCAAATACTTTTTTTGCATCAATTGAGAGGATCTTAGGGTTCTTGTCCTTTTTTTTCTTAATGTGATGTATCATGTTGATTGATTTGCAAATATTGAACCACATTTACAGCCCAGGAATAAATTCCACTTGGTAGTGGTGAATAATCCTTTTAATGTACTGTTGGATCCTATTGGCTATTATTTTCATGAAAATTTTGGCATCCATGTTCATCAGTGATATTGGTCTGTAATTATCCTTTCTGGTGGGGTCTTTGTCTGGTTTTGGGTTCAAGGTAATGCTGGTCTCATAGAACGAGTCTGGACATTTTCCTTTCCTTTCTTTCGTTCTTTCTTTTCTTTTTTTTTTTTTTTTTTTAACAGTTTCAGAAGAATAGGTATTAGTTCTTTAAATGTTTGGTAGAAATCCCCTGGGAAGCCACCCAGCCCTGGGCTCTTATTTGTTGGAGATATTTGATTACTGCTTCAATTTCCTTGCTGGTTATGGGTCTGTTAGGTTTTCTATTTCTTCCTGTTTCCGTTTGGTAATTTATAAGCTTCTAGAAGTGCATCCATTTCTTCCAGATTGCCTATTTTGTTGGCATATAGTTGCTCATAGAATGTTCTTAAAATTGTTTGTATATCCTTGTTGTTAGTCATGATCTCTCCTCTTTCATTCATGATTTTATTAATTTGGGTCCTTCTTTCTTTTTGATAAGTCTAGTTAGGCATTTATCAATCTTATTCTTTCAAAGGACCAGCTTCTACTTTCATTGATCTGTTCCACTGTTCTTTTGGTTTCTCTTCCATTGATTTCTGCTCTAATCTTTATTATTTCTCTTCTCTTGCTAGGTTTAGGTTTTATTAACTATTCTTTCTCCAGCTCCTTTAGGTGGAGGTTAGCTTGTGTATTTAAGACTTTCCTAATTTTTTGAGAAAGGCTTGTGTTGCTGTGTACTTCCCTCTTGGGAATGCCTTTGCTGTATCCCGAAGGTTTTGAACAATTGTGTTTTCATTTTCATTTGTTTACATGAATTTTTTAAACTTTTCTTTAATTTCCTGGTTGACCCATTCATTCTTTAGTAGGATGCTCTTTAACCTCCAAGTATTTGAGTTCCTTCTAAATTTCCTCTTGGGATTGAGTTCCATTTCCAGAGCATTGTGGTCTAAAAATATGCAGGGAATAATTCCAGTCCTTGGTACTTGGTGAGACCTGATTTGTGACCCACTATGCAATCTATTCTGGAGAATGTTCCATGTGCACTTGAGAAGAATGTGTATTCTGTTGCTTTAAATTGGAATGGTCTATATATATCTGTGAAGTCCATCTGGTCCAGTGTGTCATTCAAAGCCATTTTTTCCTTGTTGATCTCCTGCTTAGATTATCTGTCCATTGCTGTGAATGGGTGTTAAAGTCTCCAATATTATTGTATTATCAATGTGTTTCTTCAATTTTATTATTAATTGGTTTATATAGTTGGCTGTTCCCAAGTTAGGAGCATAAATATTTATAATTGTTAGATCTTCTTGTTGGATAGACCCTGTAAGTATGGGGTCAATCCATACTAGAGTCTTTGGTTTAAAATCCAATTTGTTTGATATAAGGATTGCTACCCCAGCTTTTCTTGGATATCCATTAAAATGATTAATTGTCCTCCACTCCCCTCACTTTTCAACCTGGAGGTGACTTTGGGTCTAAAATGAGTCTCTTATAGACAGCATATTGATGGGTCTTGCTTTTTTTATCCAGTCTGATACCCTGTGTCTTTTGATTGGAGCATTTAGCCCATTTACATTCTGAATAACTATTGAAAGATATAAATTTAGTGCCACTGCCCTATCTATAAAGTCACTGTTTCTGTATATTGTCTCTATTCCTTTGTGGTATATGTTCCTTTTAGGCTCTCTCTTTGTTTACAGGATCCCCTTTAATATTTCTTGCAGGGCTGGTTTAGTGATCACACATTCTTTTAGTTTCTGTTTGTCCTGGAAGCTCTTAATCTCTCCCATTCTGAATGACTGTCTTGCTGGATAAAGTATTCTTAGCTGCATGTTTTTCTCATTTAGTATCCTGAATATATCACACCAGCCCTTTCTGTCCTGCCACGTCTCTGTGGATAGGTCTGCTGCCAGTCTAATGTTCCTACCCTCGAGCTTGTTTCAGGCTACCCTCAGGATTTTCTCTTTGTCTCTGAAATTGGCAAGCTTCATTGTTATTTGTTGAGATGTTGATCTATCTTTATTGATTTTTGAGGGGGGCTCTCTGTACCTCCTGGACTTGAATGCCTGTTTCCCTCTGCAGATTAGGTTACTTCTCAGCTATAATTTACTCAAATATTACCTTGTGTCCCTCTCTCTCTTTCTTCTTTCTCTGGGACCCAATTCTAATACTGTTTTTGTTTTGTTTTATTTTTTGTTTTTGTTTTGTTTTTTAAAGATTTTATTTATTTGACAGAGAGAAACACAGCGAGAGAGGGAACAGAAGCAGGGAGACTTGGAGAGGGAGAAGCAGGTTTCCCACTGAGTGGGGAGCCCGATGCAGGGCTTGATCCCAGGACCCTGGGATCATGACCCGAGCCAAAGTAGACACCCAATGACTGAGCCACCCAGGTGCCCCCTAATATTGTTTCATTTTATGGTATTGCTGATTTCCTGAAGCCTCCCCTCATGGTCCATTAATTGTTTTTCCTCTCTTTTCCTCAGCTTCCTTGCTTTTCATCAATTTGTCTCCTGTATCAGTGACTCTCTCTTCTGCCTCATTTACCCTAACTGTTAGACCATCCATTTTAGACTGCATCTCAGTTAAAGCATTTTAAAATTTCAGCTTGATTAGATTTTATTTCTGCACTAAGAGATTCTCTAGTGTATTCCATGCTTTTTTCAAGCCCAGCTAGTAACCTTATAATCGTTATTCTGAATTCAGTTTCTGACATTTTACTTATATCCATATCAATTAGATCTTTGGAAGAGAGTATTACCTCTGGTTCCTTCCTTTGCTGTCAACGTCTCCTTCTAATCATTTTGTCCAGACAAGAATAGATGACAAAGAGTACAAAGTCAAAAATATCAACCACAACCCCAGCGAAATACACACAAGACAAATCTGAAGAGGTCAGAACCAAAAAAAGAAAGGAAAAAAAAAAGGTTAAAAAAAAAGTAAAAAAGAGAGAATATAATCTCACAGGTGGACAAAATAGGGTGATCCACTTTGTCCTGAGTGTATTTTGGTCTGTTTGTTAGAAGACACTAAATTCCAAAATTATAAAGAAAGAAAAACTTATATATATATATATATATATATATATATATATATATATGTGTGTGTGTGTGTATATATCCATATCTATATATATCTATGTCTAATTTACATATAATTGAATACAGTGAAAGGGAGCCAGAAATGAAGAGTATATCTATAAAATGTAAATGTAAACAATGAAAATTTTAAAAGTCTTAAAAACAATTGATAAAGTAAGAAACTAGTTAAATAGGGAAAAAAAGGAACTGAATTGAAAGACTAAAGACTCATGAGAAAAAGCCCTTGAACTCCACCTACTACTTTCCTCTAGCACAGGAGTTTTTCAGTCCGGAGTGATCAGTAAACAGATCTTCACCTGATGTTCCTGCTGGTCTTCTGGGGGACCCGCCTGCTGCACTGACTCTCAGGTGTCTTTTCCTGGGTGGAGTTGCATTGCCCCTTGCCGGGCTGTCTTGGATTTCTCTCTGTGACTTTTGTTCCCTGAAGGTTTCCACACCCCACTCCCCCACAGCTGTAGAGGATTTTTTTTTAAAAAGTGAAAGTGGTGGCACCCCATCTCCAGTCCCAGAAGTGAATGATCGCTGCCCCCTCTCTTCAGTGCCCCGTCAGGGAAAGGCAGTCAGTCCCTTTTGTGTGGACCACGCCGCAGGCCTGTGGTGCATATCCGCAGGGATCCTCCCAGGTAGGGGAGCAGGGTCTTACTGGGACCCTGGGGGTCACAAGGCCTCTACTTGGGAAGCTGTTGCCTGATCCTACACACACCTGCGCTGCTCCTCTGGAAGGAACAGGGTCTCCCAGGGGGCGTTGCTTGCTGGCCTCTCCTTGGAGAGCGGTCTCCCGATCACGTCCGAGTTCCTGGTTAATGGCCACCCCTAGCTGAGAGGCCACTGTGGGCCTCACTAATTGTAGCCAGTTTCCTCACTCTAATGCTTGGGAACTCTGTGACATTCAGGCCCCCCTGTTCTTTCTGTGGCTCTGGGGATCCTAAGACCACACTGTCGTACCGAGGATTCCTCCCCACTTTGCTACCTGAGTACCTTTCAGGCAGGGACATCTCTCACAGGAGCAGACCTCTAAGAGTTCCAATTTTGCACTCTGGGGCTATACCACTTTCCAGTAGCTGGCTTACAGAGGCTCCCACCTCCCGCCATTTAATTTCTGATATATCCCCTCCGATTCACATCTCTGTACCCTACCTTGCAAAAAGTGGTCACTTTTCTATTTATAGAATTGCAGCAATTCTTTTCTTAGATCTGGTTGAGTTCACAGGTGTTCAGACTGATTTGACAGATAACTAGCTGAATTCAAGAGACCGGATGAAACACGGGTCCCCTGTTCTTTCGTCATCTTCCCTTTCCCTCCTAAACATGCTTTAAATTCAATTTCACATATTTGGCCATGATTGTGCATGCCTGGTATTTTATCTTATAACCTTAGTGTAGGAATGAAGTAAGACCTTGGTAAGGTTTGAAGTGAGTAGCTATCAGGGAGGGGAAAATTTCCCCTTCCCCTCTTAGTTCAGAATAGTAAAATATTAAGACAACATAAGACAGTTAAGAGGAGAAAACATTAATTAATGTACACATGGGGAATCCACGTAAACATAAGAGATTTCAAAGACAGACAAACTGAGGCATATATGTCATCCTGAATTAAGGAGAAGTGGGGAGGGGTCTAGTAATTCAAAAGAAAGGAAATAATTCACAGGAAGATGAAACAGCAAATGTCTGGTGAACAGATGTTTTCTGGGCCATACAGAAATAATGGGACACGGGAATTTTAATAAACACACTTAGCTAGGTTCCTCCCTCTTTGCCACACCTAGTCTATGTTATAATGTAGTTGTCAATGGTGACTGTTCCCTTTCTGGAGCAGGTCCTCTACCTAAATTCTTTTAGAAAGTTAGGGGTGTGAAAATGAGTAAAAAGGAAACCTCAGGGCGCCTGGGTGGCTCAGTTGGTTGAGCGACTGCCTTCAGCTTGGGTCGTGATCCTGGAGTCCCGGGATCAAGTCCCTCATCAGGCTCCCTGCACAGTTGGGAGTCTGCTTCTCCCTCTAACCCTCCCTCTTCTCATTCTCTCTCTCTCAAATAAATAAATAAAATCTTAAAAAAAAAAAAAAAAAAAAAAAAAAACCTCATTTCAAATGGAGTCTGGAAGCTCTCATGGGGGTGGCGGAGGGGTGGGGGCGCTCTCTCATCCTTACAGCCTGCATAAGCAGTAGGGACAAAAGAAGAAAAGAATCACCTTGACAAGGGAGGACATCTTCCACCTAGGTATTTATCTCTTGGTTTTAAGACAAAGAAGAAAGATCCCTCTGTGCCCCAGCAACAACATGCTAATCACCGCTTCCAGCCAGTGAGAGACTTCCACAACCCCAAACTCTATTTCTTCTCCAATGAACTTTTGTTCAAAACAACCCTCCCCAATTTCCTTCTAAAACCTAGTAAAAGCTAACCTTCCCTTTGTTTCTTTGGATTTGCCTAGGGTTCACCATAGCTTGCTTGCCCTGAATTGCAATTCCTCTGCTATTTCCAAATAAAGGAACTGGCCATTTTATTTGTAAGGTTGGCAGGGGGAAGGTCAAAGGTTCTTCCTGTGCCTTTTAGGTCTTGATTGTTTTGAACTCAAATTAATCCACATGCCAAAGCAGCACATCCTGGGGTGGCCTGCCCTGAACCTCAACAGCTTCTTCCTCTAAGGCTTTCTTAAATGCTGAGCTGGTGGTTGTGGAGAGTTAGTAGCTGAGTGGCAAGAAATCCATAGAGGGAGGAAACAACATAAATTAGAATAAGGACAAACAATAGAAAGAACAGGGGCACCTGGTTGACTCAGTGGGTTAAGCCTCTGCCTTTGGTTCAGGTCATGATCTCAAGGTCCCAGGATCGAGCCCCGCATCCGGCTCTCTGCTCAGCAGGGAGCCTGCTTTCCCCCACGCCCCATCTGCTGCTCTGCCTACTTGTGATATTTCTCTCTGTCAAATAAATAAATAAAATCTTTTTTTTAAGATTTTTATTTATTTATTTGATAGACAGAGAGAGATCACAAGTAGGCAGAGAGGCAGGCAGAGAGAGGGGGGGGAAGCAGGCATCCCGCTGATCACAGAGCCCGATGTGGGGCTCAATCCCAGGACCCTGAGATCATGACCTGAGCTGAAGGCAGAGGCTTAAACCACTGAGCCACCCAGGCGCCCCATAAATAAATAAAATCTTAAAAAAAAAAAATAGAAAAGAACAAATTGAAGCACATTACCCATACCCCCATTAGACCTGTCTCCTACTCCTGGGAGTAGGTTGGTCCCTTATAGTGGGTAAACTTAATTTATCTGAAGAAAATTACTAATGCTTTCTTTTAACAGGTTTGTTAGACATAGAAGTGACATTTTCCACCCATGATTACAAGTTCCTCCCTGTTGAGCTAAAGAGATACAGTTTGGGTTGGCAGGTTTCACTCCCCTACAGTCCTCCTTCGAAATTCCCCCAAGAAGTTTCATTGTCCAGAAGTTGAACTGGTAGATTGTTTCATCTCCTCGAACTAACTAGCCTCTTAGTCCTGACAATAGGTCAGTTGAGTTCAATTCATTTCAGGAGGTTATCTTGCAGACGGCCTCCCAAAGCTAGGCCTGTATGGTACAAACAGCAATCAGGTATTAAGAGGCATTTCTGTGGGAGCAAAGAAAAGCAACTGTTAATGGTTGGAGTAAATTTTAAACCAGTCTCTGAGTTCTGAGAGTAGCCAGTTGAGAGGATTTCTAGATGTCTGCCCCAAAGCATTTCTAGACGGAGTGAAGGCAGACATGGGTAATCTGATAGACTTTCCTTGTTTGCAGTTTGAATGTCTCTGGTCATTTCTCTGAGTGGCCCTCACACCAATGGGCAACAAGGATTGTCCATACATGAACTGTTGTGGTGATTCCCTTGAAGTTTATATGTCAAGTTGTCCAACTTCGTTTGCATGGCTTTGGGAAAAGCACAGTTTTAGTTCTTAATGATTCTAAGACAAGAAAAATTGGAAATGTGAGTTTGGAGATTTGTAGCTAGAAGACTTTAGGATCCAGTCCCATTTATAATGAATAGTATAGCTTCTAATATCCACAAAGCTTTGTTATTGAAACATAATTTTTCTCTTTATAAATACTGTCATTTCTATAAAAGATAGCCAAATTAAGACTAATCTGTTTGCAAAATAAGTCTACTTTGAATAAACTTGGCCTGATTATTTACATAAAGGCAGCAAGAGTAGCAACTGATCATTTGGGGGTCCTTTGAATCCTTTGAATTTGCTTGCTGGAACTATTCATCTTTTTAATTTATTTATTAATAATAATACTTAGATTGCTTATGAAAATTTCCTGAGACATTAAAGCAGTTAGCCATCATCTTAAGTTACTTACTTTTTACTGACAAATCTGGTAACAAAGATAACATGATCTTGTTTGACTTTTAGTAAACCGAAGTAGAAAAGTATCATACTTAATGCCAATAACTCAAAAGACACCTCTCTCTATATATATATTTTTTAGCATCTGCATCATACTTTTTCCCTCTTTTTTAACTGAAGTGTAATTAACATAAAATTTTATATTAGTTTAAGGTGTACAATGTAGTGAGTTGACAGTTCTACATATTCCTCAGTGCTCATCACAGTACGTGTACCCTTAATCCCCTTCACCGATTTCACCCATCCCCCCATTTACCTTCCCTTTGGTAGCCATCAGTTTTCTGTGTTTAAGAGTCTGTGTTTTTGTTTGTCTCTTTTTTTCTGTTTGTTCATTTGTTTTGTTTCTTAACTTCCACATATGAGTGAACTCATATGATATTTGTCTTTGTCTGACTGACTTATTCCACTGTCATACGTTCTAGGTCCATCCATGTCATTGCAAATGGCAAGAAAAATTCCTTTTATGGCTGAATAATATTCTGCTACATATATTGTATGTTATTTAATATTCCATTGTATATATGTAACATATGTATCACATCTTCTTTATCCATTTGTCTATGGATGGACACTTGGGTTGCTTCCATATCTTTGCTATTGTAAATAATATTGCAGTAAACATATGAGTGCATATATATTTTCAAATGAGTGTTTTCATTTTCTTTGGGTAAATACCCAGTAGTGTGATTCCTGGATCATATGTTGGTTCTATCTTTAATTTTTTTAAAAAGATTTTATTTATTTGACAGAGAGAGATCATAAGTAGGCAGAGAGGCAGGCAGAGAGAAAGAGAGAGGGGAGGAAGCAGGCTCCCTGCTGAGCAGAGAACCCAATGCGGGGCTCGATCCCAGGACCCTGAGATCATGACCTGAGCCGAAGGCAGAGGCTTAATCCACTGCGCCACCCAGGTGCCCCTATTTTTAATTTTTTGACCAACTTCCATATTTTTTCCACAGTGGCTGCATCAGTTTACATTCCAACAGTACATGAAGGGTCTTTTCTTTCACATCTCACCAGTGCTTTTTGTTTCTCATATATTTGATTTGAGCCATTCTGATAAGGTGAGGTAGTATCTCATTTTAGTTTTGATTTGCATTTCACTAATGACGAGTGATGTTGTACATGTTTTCATGTATCTGTTGGCTGTGTGTATTTCTTATATTAATTAAACCAACAAATTTAAACTTAGCTTTTATTTACTGAAAATTTTCCTAGATCATATGAACTTGAAAAACTGGTTAGCTTCTATTATATTTTTTGAGATTTAGAAATGCTTGAATGTGTAAGTGCTTAATTTTAGGCCAATCAAATAGAGCTCTCTTACAAATTAATTTTGGTAATACTATCTGGAGGTAGAAAAATATATTGATAATGTATAAAACTGAGGTTTTTATAGCTTTCCATTTTAAAATTGGAGCATGAAACAGATATAACAATACAAAACTCACTAATTTGTAAGTTAAGTATCTGCTTGGATAGCTAAAGCTTTTTACTGGTAATATTCATAGAGAAGGCACGTGATTTATATTTGTCCTTGACAAGTAATCTTATAGAAGCTGTGGAGCACTTTGTGTTCTTTTAAAGGTCCCTAATCCTGCCCCCAGATGCCTCCTGGGTATTTATATTGCAAATACAAGGTAAGATTCATATCTTGAAAGGACAGAGAAAAAATGTAAGTTCCCCAAGAAAGGCTTTGGTTTTTGAAGGCCAGTAATTTTGCAAGCCTTATGAGAAAAATAGGGGAAGTTTTAGAGCTGGTAAGAAGGAATGGATGAACTTTGCATTGCCTCTAGAGCTGCATTTTTTTATTTAGTAAAGATTGGTAATATAAGGATAGTTGCTCTTCATTTTTCCCCCATGGAATTGGGTTGGAGCATAAATGATAACCAGAGGTTGATCTGCCCATCCAATTACGTTAGCTCCCACTTGCTTTATTTTTCTGGATTGCTAAAAAGAAAACCACAGGCCCAAAATGGTGTTACGTAGGTTAAGTCCCCAAGTCAGTAAACCAAGGCTTAATACCTAACCTGACAGCAGTTTCAATGTTCCAGAATCTTTAACCAGTCAACACAGGAATTTCCCGGTCAGCACTAGGAAGTTTACTTAGGAGGGTGACCTTGCCTAAAACAATGGATTCTTTGCTAATAGTTTCCTTTGTTCAACTCCTTCTCTCTCTTTAAAAGCCTTTTACCTTTTCTGTAACCCTTGGAGCTCCCCTCTACATGCTAAATGGGACGATTCATGAATCGATTAAATGAAGCCAGTTATACCTTCAAAAAGTTCCTCAGTTGAATATTTGTTAATTAACAGATTTGGTGGCAGTGATGGGATCCAAAGTGAATTTGTGGCAGCGTCTGGAGACAACAAGAAAAACAGGTGTGGTACCCGAGAATACTTTGAGTTGACTTTCTCACATTTCCAAGGGCTATGGATAAGTCCCTGTTGATTCTGAGCTCTGCTCTTTGTGTGTTTAAGATCCCTGTCTAATTGGCTTTCCTTTACTGGGCAGGTCAGCTTGAGCTGACATGATTATGCCTGCAGCCAACTGAGCTGGTGAATTTGCATTATGCCTGGAGCCAGCTGGAGCCCAGTTGAGTTGGCTACTCTGCCAACAGAGCTGACAGGTCAGCCTAGAGCTCAGGAGAGCTAGCAGTTTTGCTTATAGCCCAACTCAGCTGGAGAAAGGTCTTCCCAGAGCCAAGGCCCTAACCTTTCAGGCCATAGGTCCCCCCAAGTAAAACCTTAGCAAGGTTCCATGGGAATTGATGGTATGTGCACAGGCACTTCTTGTGGTCAAGATGAAGAAATATCTATCTCTGGGTAACTGCCAATACTTTAAGGTGCACATGTTTGTCTTGTTTGGTGGAGATAAAGGCTACCGCTAGAGGGGATCTCAGAGGCCAAAAAACCACAAAAACTGTGGGCATGGGTCAACCATTTAAAGGCTGCTAGAGCTATAAGCACCTCAAGAAGACTCCAGTGATAGGATAAGTGGGTCACAGAATGGGTTAAACTGACACTAGGTCACCTGCCAACCTCAAGAAAATTTCAGTGCAGTGAGATAAACTGTCAAACACAGTCCCCAAATCCAGTGGCATGTTCCTTTTAAGTATTACTTCGGCTCTAAGAAACCCAAAGGCTTAGCTAATGGGATCCTTGGATCCTAGGGTCAAGTGTGCCACCTTTCAGCATATCTTATGTGTAAGAACTGTAGCCCCGGAAGTTGTAGATATGTAGCAAAAACAGCAAATCTTACTAAGCCTGTTTCGTATCCTGAGGAACTTCGATCAGTAACCGTCAGGTTGAGGACCCCAAAATAAGTGTGGATCAAAATGTTAGTTAACCAACTTAAAAAAAGTACTGGTGTAACAGAATTCATCATTGCTTACTTATTAGCTTTCACTAGAAATTAAGGTTTCTAAGAGCTAAAAAATTCTAACAAGAGAAACATTATCCATGTGAAAGAAGTAAGATGTGTATTTTTGGTTAAAATAAGAGGGAGAGAGTGGCTGGGTGATGGACACTGGGGAGGGTATGTGCTATGGTGAGTGCGATGAAATGTGTAAGCCTGATGAATCACAGACGTGTACCCCTGGGGCAAATAATACATTATATGTTAATAAAAATAATTTTTAAAAAATAATAAATAAGAGGGATGGGAATACATTTTAGCTGAGGGAGAAGAAAGTAATTCTGTCCGAAGTGAGGCTAGTTATTTTAAGATGGAAACCTCAGGACAAAATCTGAATGTAAAAAAGAAAGTTGCCAGAGGTTTATGAAAAAGGTATCTTTAGAAAAAGGAATTTTATGGGTGGTCAGGACTAAGACTAAAATGAGTACTTTTTAATATCAAAAATAGTTGGTACAAAATTAAAATTTGGTTTTCTCTAAGTTAAAAGGATAAAGAGTTTTTTTGGTTTTGTTTTGTTTGTAGACTTTTGGTCTGCTTAAGTCTTTATGACCTGGACCATTCCAAAAGATTTACTGAACTAAGTAGGCTCATTTGATGTGTCAAATTATATAGGAAGCATTGCCAAATTAGAGGTAATACTAAGTTTTCTTTATGTTGAATTTGTAAGATTTGGGCACATGTGACAAGTACATTCTGCTTCTACAAACAATGGCCCCTCACAGAGAGACTCTTCCTATCCTGATGTCCTTGTAACATAGCAACAGTCCCCTCCTGAATCTGCAAAATTGAACAATCACTGTAAATTAAACAGTCAGGGCTATGGGAAAGCCAAGACAGCTGCTGGGTTTTTCCCAGGTCCCTGGCAAATCCCATTTTTTTGGTGGGTTTTTCATCCCTTTACCCACCATGAAGCATTTAAGATGACTCAAACTATAGACGTTGGTGGAGAGACTTGTATAAAATTGCAAGAACAGTCCATGAGCAATATCTGACTTGTCAGGTCCATAATCCTAAAAAAATTGTTTTTGTCTCCATAGGCCTTAGACACCTTCCCTTTGGACCCTCTGAGCACCTATAGCTGGACTTCATTCATCTCCCACTTCATATGGGCGATCAATATGTTCTTGTTACTGTTTGTATGTTTTTCCAGGTGGGTTGAAGCCTCTCCCCATGGCAAGTCTGATGCCTTTACAATGGGTTTTAAAAAAACAAAAACTGTTTAAAAAATGTACTTCCCACTTGGGGTACACCTGTAATGATCGGGACACCCACTTCACTGGGCATATCACACCAGCCTTAATGAAAACCTTGCAAGCTTCTTAAAATTCTACCACTGTACTACTTTCTGCTGACCTGGTTGTCTCACGAAAGCATGACGAGCGGCTGTAAGTCTCTAATGTCTATCATCCACAGGTTAAAGAAGGCTCCCTGGTTTCCCAATTCAAAGGATTCTATTGATCACAGTTTAAAGCCTGATGATGAGGTATTCTGAAAATATTATCAAAGAAAGACAGCCCTTGAGCCCCATTGAAAGAGACTTTAGCAAGTGCCCCTGATGACCAATACTGCTGCAAAAGTAGAAGGCATTGAGCCTTGGGTATACACATCACAGCTGAAGGAGGTCCCCATGATCCTTCCATAGATGCTGGAGATTTCCAAATCAAATTGGCAAGGAAGAGAAGTAGCTGGCATTGAGGTAAACTGCTTCTGCCCAAGACGACAGATCAAGACTTCGTACTTGAACTAAACATGAAACCCTTTCTTTTTCCTTTCCTTGATTCTGGCATTGGCCAGAAGGATAATGCTCTCATTTGTATTTCCCAGGCCATAGCTAAAGAGGTGACCTCTGGAACTGAAAGCAACCTTTTATTTCAGGGAAGCAGAAAATCTAACTATGCCTCTAAATGTTTACAAGCTAAAGAAGACATCTCATTGGTCAGTTCCCCAAATTTACATCATGGAGTTAGAAAGGAGCCACTAGAAGGGTTTTAGTCCTTTTGGCAGGTCCCTACTTCTCTGGTTAGGGATAAATGTAAATTAAGGCTATAATCAGGAACTTTCCCTTGATTCTTAAAGGTATTGCAAAATCTGCTGCTAAAGCAATAGTAACCAACTTTTTTCTTACAGTTTCCAGGACCACAGATCTTAGACATAAAATAAACAGGTATGCCAGAAGATGGTGCATTTAATTGTTTGGTTCTTAATGATAGGGTTTTAGAATACACGTGAGGTTTGGTGGGGTGGAGTCAGGAGCCAATGACCAAGAAAGAATTCTTGCAATGTCTTTGGTGTAAAAATGTGGTTTTATTAAAGCACGGGGACAGGACTCGTGGGCAGAAAGAGCTGCTGCATGGGTGTTGTAAGGGGTGGCTGATTAGATACTATGGTGTGGGGGGGAAGTCTTGGAATCCTTGTTCCAAGATGAAAACAAAAACAAAAACAAATTAGAACAAAAATTAAAACTCCACATTGACATAAATTCCTCCTTCTTAATGAAAGGGAGCAGAAAGCAAGCTGAGGACAAGGTAGAAGCTGACTCCTCCCACAAGGAGGAATTTTATGTCGGGTGTGCAGTTTTAATTTTTTAAATTTTTGTTCCAAGTCTAATTTCTGTTTTTGTTTTTGTTTTTGTTCTCATCTTGGAAAAAGGATTCCAAGATTTCCCTTGGAAGAAGGATGTTATATACTTTTGTATCCACTTCTGAATTTGGTCTTTGCACAGATGCCATTAAGACAATTCTTTAGGATGAGAGCCCTGTTAAATTTTTCAAACATCAAAGTTTCTCTGATTCAGAAGATCCATTGTCAGGGCACCTGGGGGGCTCAGTGGGTTAAGCTTCTGCCTTTGGCTCAGTTCATGATCTCAGGGTCCTGGGATCAAGCCCCGCATCCAGCTCTCTGCTCGGCAGGGAGCCTGCTTCCCCCCTCTTTCTGCCTGCTGCTCTACCTACTTGTGATCTCTCTCTCTCTCTCTCTGTCAAATAAATAAATAAAATCTTAAAAAACCCAAACAAACAAAAAAGAAGATCCATTGTCTGGTGATTGTTGAGTAGGATCTATTCATCTCAACAGTGAGTCAAAGCAAAGCCAAGGACACAAGAGGCATCTCACAAGAGAGTGTAAAATATGCTGCGCTCATAAGATCTAGAGAGTTCATTTACAAAGATAGACTATAAAAGTAAAGGCCTTTGATGCTTATTTTTATGACCAGTAAAATACACTCTCTGGTCTTCACCATTGGGAGGGTGCACTGCCTGAAATCTACCTGGTGGCCAGTTGGGGTTCCAAGACATGCTCTTTGACTGGCAGTGTCAGCAATCAGAGGATTTTGTTGTAAGAGGCCCAGAACATAAGGGGCCTTTGCTTTCTCAAACTTTGTTGCTTGTTAGTGCCGGAAAAGTCCCATTTCAGTAGCACCTGCCTGGTGTCACAGATTAGTGATCTGTGACCGGAGATGTTTCATGTTTTCACAACAGCATCTTTATTGCCTGTGCAACAACAAAGGCCTTTGCTATCACCTTCCCCCACACCCCAAAAAAAACTCTTTAACACCCAGCTGCCTGTTAAAATTTCCCTTTCTTCATGAGATTTGCAGAGAATACTTCTGCCTGATCTCTAGGCCCAGGAAATAACAGTTTCCTTATGTAAATATTGAATGTCAGGAAGTGAATTTAGCAAAAGTGCCCAGGGAGAGCAACAGGGCTTGCTTTGCTATCCCTTACAATTCAACTCCTCCTACTTCCCAGGGCTCTGTAATCAAGCTCTGCCAGTTTCAGGCATTTCTGTGCCATGTCCTTTGTGCATGTATCCTGGACTGCCTGGGCAAAGAATTCATGTCCCCAGGACAGCAGCAGATCTTTTAAATTATAAAATCTTTTTACTTCTGCCCTTGGAGTGATGTGAAAATGTTGGGGTTCGGTAGTGAACAGTCAAGAAAGAAATCTTGAGGTGTCTTTGGTGCGAAAGGGGTGGTTTTACGAAAGCTAGGGAACAGGACCAGCAGGCAGAGAGAGCAGCAGCACTGGGGTCATGAAGAGTGGCTGATCATATAGTCTCCAGCTGGGAGGGGGTGTAGGAATGGTGAAGTCTCTAAGGAATTTGGGGGCAAGGTTTCCAGTACCTTGAGGGGCTAGCTATTGTTCGAATAAGGTCATTTACTACTGTCTAGTAAAACCTTAGTCATGAGACCCTTCAGGTGTATATCAGTGGGCCATATGCTTGGAGGATGATTTCTAACATATATCTTGGGGTTGGGGGGAGAGATAAAGGAAGTTTCCAAAGGGATTTCCATATGTTAAAGAAGACCAATAGGGTCCTGCAGTTTGTGCTAATGTTAAGCTAAGGCTGCCTTTTGCCCTTCTCAAAGTATTAACATGGAGGCAGTTGAGTCCCTAAAGGAATGTCAGTCACTCTCAAGGACTTGTCAATGGGCCGTAAGTTGTAAGGAAATTTAATTTTTTCTTTTGCCTTTGTTCTCCACATCCTACCAAATTTAGAGATGAGTTAGAAAGATTAGTGGTTATATACAACTCCACTCACAGAGACGTAGACCGGCTATGTAGGGGTGTTCTTCTTACCCAGGATTATATGATGGTTAGGAGACAAGCTAGATGGTCTCTGGAGAAAACCCCCTCACAGAGGAAACAGATGGCCTGAGCCTTTCTCAGGCAGTCCTGCACATATACCAGGAAACAGCTCAAGCTGCTGGAGGCTCGCATGGGAGCTCTGTTAGAGGTGTTCCCCCTCAAAGTAAATTGGTCTGAGGTTAAACCATGTACTTAGAAAGAAGAGTGCATAAAAGCCTTTGTTGAATGTTTTATATAAACTTTTCAAAGGCAGACTTTATTAAATCCAGAAGCCCTGGAACATAGGAACTTTTAATTTCTGCTTTAATGGGATATTTTCTCCCTGATATCCAATAACAAATCCATGTGGTCAGTTGGTCAGGGCAGCCACTTGGCATAAAAATGGAGGCAGCTACTTAATTCTTTGAAAAGAGCAGGAAAACAGGATTAAAAAAGAACTCATAGCAACAATTCTTGCTTTGCAACTTGAGTCTTTTTGGAAAGGTAAGAGCGTGACTGAGTAATTCAAGGCCCATTCAGAGCTCTCCCTGTTCGCCTCCAGGCAATCAAAGATATTGCAAGAATCCAGGTCACTGGAAGAGAAATTGTCCTGTACTTATGAAAAAGTAAAGTTTAAGAAGCAATGTCCCTAAGCCCCATCACCCTGAGAGAATGTGTTTTTCTCCTGAGGGACAATTTGCCCTTAAATGGCAGTGGCAGCCAGACCTCAGTCACACCTCAAAGCCCACCATTAACTTTAAAATAGAGGATCAGGAATGGGATTTTTTTTTTTAAGATTTTATTTATTTATTTGACAGAGATCACAAGTAGGCAGAGAAGCAGGCAGAGAGAGAGGGGAAAGCAGGCTCCCCGCTGAGCAGAGAGCCCAATGCGGGGCTCAATCCCAGGACCCTGAGAGCACGACCTGAGCCAAAGGCAGAGGCCTAACCCACTGAGCCACCCAGGTGCCCCAGGAATGGGATTCTTTGACACTCATGTGACTTTCTCTACCATCTGCTCAGAGGATTTATCTCTACCTGTCACCTCTGATTCTAATCAGGGGATAATCAAACCAAGCAGGGAGCTCTTATAGATTCCCTCATCCTCCTAAAGGCACTGACTGAATGAAGCCGTAAAGCCTCCACATGTAAACTGCAGTGCATGCAAACAACTGTTCACTACTTAGGACAGGAGAGATCTCAGGGCATTGGAAAGCTGGCTCCAAAACACCTTGAGTCACTTTTGTTCATCCCTCTCCCCGAGACAAGTAAGTGGCTATTATGTACATTTTGGGGGGGTAGTTGGCTACTGCAGTCAATGGATTCCTGATTCTGTAGACTTTGTTAAACCTCCGTATGCTCTTCTCCCAGAGACCACCCCAGAGCCCATTTCCTGGCCTTCAGAGACATTACCATTCTTTAAAGCCTGGGAATTAATATTGTCAACACCCCAGCCTCTCCCAGAGTGAGAGAAAAATCACTGGCTTAAGAATTACTCAAATTAAAAAAAAAAAAAAAAAGAATTACTCAAATTGGCTTTCTTTTTTTTTTTTTTTTAAAGATTTTATTTATTTATTTGACAGAGAGAGATCACAAGTAGGCAGAGAGGCAGGCAGAGAGAGAGAGGAGGAAGCAGGCTCCCTGCTGAGCAGAGAGCCCGATGCGGGACTCGATCCCAGGACCCTGAGATCATGACCCGAGCCGAAGGCAGCGGCTTAACCCACTGAGCCACCCAGGCGCCCCTCAAATTGGCTTTCTTATGTGACGAATAATTGCATTGTAAAATAATGATGGAGAATTACTCTTGGATACAACACACATAACTTTCTGAATTAATAATCTATCTAACCAATGTACATTTTAGAAGAACTTATAATGCTTGTGTTGGGGCTCCGGGTAGGCTACTCCAAAATATGCTATGTTGGCATCTTGATTATTTTGAATTAAAGTTACTTAAGAAACAGCCAGTGCAAAAAAGGATAGAAACATTGACTCTCCTTTGTGTCCAGAGAGCAAGAAACTAACCTCCCATGTGAAAGGTACCCTCCCTGTATCAGGAGGTAGAGAGACATCCTTATCATCACAGATAGAGAATTTGGGGTGACGAAGCCTATATAAATGAACCTTGTTACTTTTATTAACTGACAGCTCCCACCAAATTCTGTCTAGAATTCCTTACTAGTTGAAGTTCCCAAACATAAGTTTTCTTTATCCTGTCAATTCCTCACTAATTTGTTTCTCTGTTTAAAAAAAAGCTTCCTGCCTTAGCCATATCTGTAGGACCTCTGTATGTACAAATTAGATTGATTCTTTCCTGTTACCTGTCTCATGTTAATTTAATTCTTAGACCAGCCAGAAAAAGCTTGAGGGTAGAGAAAAATTTTTCTTCCCCAACATTTGCTTTATATACTTTATGGTTTCCAAGTCCCTTCATGTGTTATCTCATTTAATCCTCACAATAGCTCTGTAGTGATAGAAGCCCATTTCACAGCTAAGGACACTGAAGCCCACGGAGGGAGAAATCTTCCTCCAGCTTGCACTATAAGAAGAATATAGCCTCTGGGCCTCAGATGCCAGGGTTTTGCCCAACAAATTAGGTCTCTTAGAAGCCTTTTGGATTATCTGGGAATTTTGCTAAAAAACAAGCCAGCAGTGGCAAAATACCTTCTCATCCTCAGCAACCACCTGCATTAGTCTCAAGAGTTTTCTTGTTTGTTTGTTTTACCCCAGTATCAGCAGAGTCAGGTGGTCTTTTGTTGCTGACCCTTCCTATAGGTCCGTAGGGAATTCATTTCTCTGGCATTGTGAACTGCTTTCTTCGATACCCGTCTTATTTCTTCTATCACAAAGTCCTGTAAAGAGAGAAAGAAATTATGACTTTTGTATTTCTGAAGACTTGTTTTTGTGGGAGGCTTCCTCTTCTGAGAAAAAATGATAAATGAATGAAATAATTCCCAAGTAAAATATGAGGTTCAAAAAAAATCAGTAAGAATAGGTATGATTTACTAAGTACCTACCTTAAACCTTTAAACTCTAAGCTTCGTGGGGGAAGGTACCCAATTGTCCTCACTACCCAGAACAATACCAGGCACCGAGTACATGTTCAAGAAATATCAGTGCATGTAATAAATCGATAGCAGGCACAATGTAAAAATGTATTTCTCATTTAATTTACACGCATATCTCATTTAATTCCAGCCCCCTCCTGCCTCCTACCACCCACACACAAACATGCAACTTCACAAAATTGATATCTTTATCTCCGATGAAGAAACTGACATTAAGAGAGATCGAGTAATTTATTCAAGGATATATGGCTGATAAGTAAATGGTCTCTCTAACTCTATCGTTTCTCTTAATTAGGGTTCTATGAATAGAACAACATTGGAATGGCTTAGATCATAATGTTCCATCACCAGGGTAACGTTCTAGTAGGCTGATGCAAACCAGTGGACTTCAAATAGGCTTCGGGTTGCTGTACAGTAAAGGTAATTTATGAGAACATACCTGTAGGAACAGTAGTATATTTTCTCTATTTGCACTGTTGATTCTCGTTATTGCAGTAGTTATGTTCTATAAAGTGGCCCCAAACACTGAATGATCAAATACTCAGCCACTGTTCCTAGGGGAAAAAGAGGGTTAGGTTCTTGTGAACCTCTGGTCATAACATTTTTGTCAACCAATCAATATGTAACTTTATTTTATGTATGTATCTGTTTAAAGACACAGTATTTAATACATACTGTTGATTCATTAACAGTGAACTCACAACCAAAATCGCTAGAAGTCATACCTGAATAAAGCTTATCTAACACACATAAGGCTCACTAGAGCCTTCTTGCTGTTCGAAGCACCAGACAACACTTTGGCACTCAACTCGGGTGGGGAGCATCCTAAAATATAATGACACTGAATACATGAGGAAAAGGACACTGGTTTATAGTATGAGAGCTGAAGCAAGAAGGCAGAGTGTTCCCTTGTTGGACCTTAGCTGGGAATATGCACCCCAAGGAAACTAAAATTTTTGTTGCTCTGCGAATTTCTGGGAATAACAATGAAAATGTCACAAGTATTGATTTTGAGATAACAAATTTTTATGAGTAGACACATTTGCTAATATGGAATTCATGAAAAATGATGTTCTCTCTGTGTATGCTTAATATTTTCAAAACCCTTTTCTTATTTTTTGTGGATTTTTTAAGATTTTGGTTTTTTTAAAGTTATCTCTGCACCCATTGTGGGGCTCGAACTTACAACCCTGAGATCAAGAGTCACATGCTCCATCAACTGAACCGGCCAGGCGCCACTCAAAGCCCTTTAAAAAACCATAGTTTAGGCACATTACTTATTGCCATTTATTTTATTTTTTTAAAGATTTTATTTATTTATTTGACAGAGAGACCACACACAGGCAGAGAGGCAGGCAGGTTGGGGGGGGACCAGGCCCCCGCCAAACAGAGATCCCGATGCGGGACTTGATCCCAGGACCCCGAGACCATGACCTGAGCCCAAGGCAGAGGCTCAACCCACTGAGCCACCCAGGTGCCCACTTATTGCCATTTAAAAGACTAAAACTGGGTGAATAAATCATAGAAATCATCCTGTTACTATATCATACACAGAGTCAGTTTCATAGGCATGTGACTTCTGCACTAACACAGGGATCCTATGCTCAAAAGGGCCCCACACTTGCTTTAATGCTCTACTATTGCCATCTTGAAATTTTCAATGAATTTTCAGTAAGGAGCCGTACAATTTCATTTTTCACTAGGCCCCACAAATTACGTAGCTGATTCTGGCTACATAGCAAGTAAACAGATCAATAACTAGAGGGACAAACAAAACAAAACAAAACATAACTGGAGGGACAAGAAATACTATTTCTCCAATTGCCCAAATCCTTTATTTCACAGTGCTTAACTGATGTACTAAAGTTACCATTTGGAGCATCTGGGTGGCTCTGCTGGTTAAGCTTCTGACTCTTGGTTTCAGCTCAGGTCATGATCTCAGGGTCGTGAGATCAAGCCCCTCGTCAGGCTCTGAGCTCTGTGGGGAGTCTGCCTGAGATTCTCTCTCTCCCTCTCCCTCTCCCTCTGCTCCTGCCCCTGCTTGTGCTGTCTCTCAAATAAATAAACAAATCTTTACAAAAAGGTTACCATTTATTAAGGATTGGCTATATTAGGCTATTTAATCCTTATGACACTCTGAGGGTTGGGTATTATTTACACTTAACATTTAGGGAAACTGAGTGCCCAGAGAAGGTGACTTAACTAAGGTCATACAGTTATTTTATGTGTCATATAAAAACATACCTTGTTTTCTTTTCCTTCATTCATGTCCCAATTTGATTTCATCCCCTAGAGAGGATAAGCAGTAAAAGTGTTAGAAGGGATATAATTCAAAAAGTCTAAATTCTGACAAACTAGTATCTCTAGTAAAAGTAAGTTGAAACTGACGACAAAAAAATGAGGTATTTAAACTATTTAAGTAAAACCATATTTTGTTTCCACTACACTGGATAATTAATTGGTGATTGGAATAGATTTAGGCTTATTGAGGCCAATTCAGTTCTTTAGTGTTAATTGAGTACATAAAATATTTTGTCTTTTTTCAATTTAAACTTGCTAGATCCAAAGTTGAAAAGGCATCTTTTCTCTTTTCATGTCTGCAACTGACATCTTGTCTAAAGAGAAAGTTTACTTAAATCATTTGAGTACCAAGTGTTCATTTTCTGGTAGTTATATATTTTCTTTTATGTTTGTGAGCAAACATTACTGGATTTATACATTTAAAAAGGTCAGTTGCTTTTTATTGGGTTACTACATTATATGAGCTTGAACTCCAATTTTACTGTGAAAGATATGCTGCCTAATACCAAGGGTTTTCCAGGGAGACAGGAAACAGAAATGGAAAATGGAAATACTACGCCTGCCGGAGGCGGCAGAATGACACTGCAGTTCAAGAAGAAATTGTTTTCTTCTCCTATCCTTTGCCTTAAAAAAAAAAAAATTCTCTTATACTATTAAAATTCCTAGGAACAAAATAAAGATAGGAGATGTAGATCCCATCTGACATGTTAGATTAGAGGAAAATAGATTTCTTTGTTTTTCCCAGTTCTAAAATTTTGGGAACAGATCTAAGCTCAACCTTCACCGCGGAGCCAAGCCCAGTCAGACCTTTAAGCCAGAAGCCAAGTTCTCAGGTGAGCCCAGCCCAGCTCAATCCACTACTGAGTATGAGAATAAATGTTTATTGTTGTATGCTGTTGAGTTTTACAGCATTTCTATGGCATTGTCTGCCTGAGACAATTCTTTACCATCTTGCATTAAATTCTAGTCCTCCTTGGGCTTTGGACAGGGGGAGGGGGTAACGGGTTCAAATTCCATCTCCCTTAAACCCTTTCCTTTTGTTCAGGGACTATCTTCTGCAAGTACAAATACATGTAAGATTTACGTGTTAGGGGCACCTGGGTGGCTCAGTGGGTTAAAGCCTCTGCCTTCAGCTCAGGTCATGATCTTAGAGTCCTGGGATCTAGCCCCACATGAGGCTCTCTGCTCAGTGGGGAGCCTGCTTCCTCCTCTCTCTCTCTGCCTGCCTCTCTGCCTGCTTGTGATCTCTGTCTGTCAAGTGAATAAATAAAATCTTTAAAAAAAAAAAAAAGATTTATGTGTTAGCCAGAGAATGTTGAAATACGCCTCTTCTCCTTTTGTGTATCCAGGAATGACCAACTGATGACTCCAATGGGTTTCCTAAAACAGTGTTTGTGTGATTTTTGTGCTTCAATACGTTTCAAAGTGTACTGTTCGAAGTGTAAACAACCTACAAGTCTAACAATAAATGGGCTAATCAAATATATTATTTTAATTCCATGTGAAAAACTACCACACTGTCTTAAAATATTTCACTTTTATTATGAATGACCTATATGTGATGGCATGAAAAATTCTCATGATATAATAGTAAGTGAATAGGAGTCAAGATTTATAAGTAATATACTTTTCATTCATTCAAAAAATATTTATTAGGGGTGCCTGGGTGGCTCAGTGGGTTAAAGCCTCTGCCTTCAGCTCAGGTCATGATCCCAGGGTCCTGCAATGAAGCCCCACATCGGGCTCTCTGCTCAGTGGGGAGCCTGCTTCCTCCCCTCTCTCTGCCTGCTTCTCTGCCTACTTGTGATCTCTGTCTGTCAAATAAATAAAAATAAATAAAATCTTAAAAAGATAATATGTTCCTTTTTTATAACTGAGTAGTATCCATTGTGTGGATATACCATAATTTATCCATTCAGCTGTTGATGGACATTTGGGTTGGTAGAACTTTTTGGCTCATAAAAATAAAGTTGTGATGAACATTCATATCTAAATTTTCTTGTGTATAGATAGTTTCTTCATACACTTGTATAGAGACTTTGACTTTTGTTAGGTAAATACTAGGAATAGAACATATGGCAGACCTATGTTTAACTTTTTAACTACTGCACTGTTTTCCAAAGTAGTTGTACCACTCTACATCCTAACCATTAGTGTCCAAGAGTTCCAGTTCCTCCACATCTTCAGCACTTGATTTGGTCAATCTTTTCAATTTCCACCATTCTAGTGATAGGCAGTATCTCACTGCAGTATTGATTTACATCTCCCTAATAATCAATGAGACTGAGCATCTCTTGGTGTGCTGACTTACCATCTGTATAACTTCTTTACTACATTGAAAATATAATTTTTCTGTTTTATGGCTTCTCTTGTTCCTTTTTGAGAGGTCAGCTTTTAGTTCACTGTCCTTTTATTTTCTCATGGCTTTTAAGATTTCCTTTTAATTTTTTTCAAATTTCACTTTAAGCGTGGATTTAACAAAAAAAATCTTGAGTGTTATTCTTTGAGCTTCTTGAGTCAGTTCTTTGTCAGTTCTGAATATTTCTCAAACATCTTTTTATGTCTTGTCTCTGCCTCACTTTTGTTCTCTGGATTTCCCATTTCGTGTAGGTTTGACCTTCTCACTGTGTCCTCCACATATTTTGCTTTTTCATACCTTTTGTCTTTTTTTGTACTTCTGTGCTGCATTCAGTATATTGGCTTCTGATTTATTCCCCAGGCCTCTAATTATCTCTTCATCTGAATCCGTATCTGCTGCTAAGCCTATATTAAATGTTGTGAAAGACCCCCCCCCCAGTCTTTAAATAATTAACTGCTCTTTTGTTGTGTAAGAGTACCCCTCCTCCCCTTGCAGTGAAAAGACCCTTCCCCCAGGGTTGAATTCAATGTAACTGCTCTTTTGCCTTTCTGTAACAGCTTGGCTACTAAGGCATGACACTTAACTCCTGTTTGAACAAGATACCCTCTCCTAATAGCAGGGGCATGGTCATGTAGGCAGGGGGCCACATAGTCACGTAGACAGGATGTCTTTCTGCTGAGTAGTAAGGTCTAACTTCCCCTTTTTGTCTCCCCCTCCCCGCCGCTCTCTTTGCGCACGCGGGTCCCTGGAGCCAACCCGCAAACTCCAAGTATGCCTTTTTCAAAAGTTCAAATCATTTCTAGAAATTCTTTTTGGCTTCTTGTTTCCTGAACATTGCTGCAAACTTATTTTCTTTTGTTTTTTTAGATGTACGTATAATTGTTCTATAATTCATCTGATGCTTCTCACGTATGTAGATTTCATGGTTTTGTTGCTGCTGTTCTCACTTTACGATGCGTCATCTACCTTTGCGCTTGACTGATTATCCTTGGCTCTGTGCTATTTGTTGTCTTTGAAAAAGTATTGTTGGGGAGTCCCAGATGCCGAGGATAAAATTCTTCCAGAAAAGACTTGAGTTTGCTTCTGTCAGTTACTTGGATGTCTTCCCAGCCTGGAACCCCCTTAGCTAAATTCTTGCTACCACCTTGCTCCTCAGCTTGCTATTTCTTGCCCTGTTCTTGTTTTTCACCTTGCTATTGCTTGCAACTGCTCTAGCTGTGAATTGGGGTTGAAAATCCATGTGAGAATCAGGAAGCACTTACAACTTTTCCTGGTGGGGTTTTCCCCCGTAGCTACACTTAATGCTAAAGCAACATTCTTCCAGCAAGTACGTGATGGAATGTGAGTTTACTGTGTCTTCACTCTTCCCCTGAGGCGGTAAGCCTTTGGACACCAATTTACTATGGAAAAGGTCTCCTTTAGACACTCCACTGTGCATAGACTTTGGGCTTTGATTTCTCTGTCCCTTGTCCTCTAGGCTAGCAAAATGACTTCTTTAACCTCCAGGATCAGAAGATGTCCTCAGGCAAGCACAGGTTCTGTCTACCTCTCTACGTCCATGTTCTTGCTTTCCTTAATTTTGACCTGCTATTTTCTAACTCTCTTATCATTTCATTATTAACAAATTAAAAAAAAAAAACTTCCCCTGGAATTTTTAGTAGTTTTCACTGGGAGTTATGTCTAAATAATGTAGTCTACCATAGTCACTTAAGAGAAAGTTCTGTTCATCTATATAAAATGTTAATGTGAGATAAAATGTTAATGTGAGATTTTTTTTAATGTCTGAGAGGAACCTTTGTGTGTAAAAAGGACCATTTATAGTTACTTGGATTTTAAATTAAAGTTGATTATATATATATGTATATATATATATAACATTATATATATATATATATATATATTTAAGATTTTATTTGAGAGATACATAGCGAGAGGGGGAACGCAAGCATTGGAGAGGGAGAAGCAGGGTTCCCGGTGAGCAGGGGTCCTGAGATTGACATCTGGATTCAATCTCAGGACCCTGGGATCATGACCTGAATGGAAGGCAGATGTCGAACGCCTGAGCCACCCAGGCACCCTTAATATTGATTTTATAAAATTAAAACATTAAAAACCTTTCTGTCAACCTTTGATTTCAACATATAACTCTTGTATTCTATCTATAAATTGAGTTATTTTTATATATAGCTCACCCTCATTTTCGCTGAAATTAATGTTCAGTTAACCCAAATTCAGAAGACTAAACACCTTTAAGTAATCAGTCCATTTACAAACTTATTTAATACTTTAAATATTTTAAATTTCTTTTGTAAATTTAACATTATTTGATATTTAAGTATTTCACGTGTCTTAAAAGACAAATTGATAGACCTAACAAGCAAAATCTTCCTAAATATTTAACAATACTTTAAGATTTTAAGTTTCTGTTCAGCCATAGTCCATTTAATGTCTTTTTCTGTACTTTTAAAAAAAATTTATTTATTTTTCAGCGTAACAGTATTCATTGTTTTTGCACCACACCCAGTGCTCCTGTACTTTTTATAATAAAATCCCTTTGGATATTTATTGGGAAAGAAACATCCGAAGTGTTAATTTGGATCAAGAGTGATTTTAGCTTGTCTACCTTATGCTTTTCTGCATTCTCTTGATTTTCTATAATTAATATGTTTTATTTTATAATGAAAAGAAACAAGAGTCCCTTAAAGCAAGAATCAACACATAGTATTTGTTTCAAAACCAAAATATTTTCTTTTACTGCAATCCTCTTTTTTTCCCCCTTTTTTTATGTATTTAAATTCGATTAGCCAACATATGGTACCTCATTAGTTTTTTATGTAGTTCAATGAAAATCCTCTTTTCACGATGTTTTTCCCCTGAAGAAACATCAAAAAACAAATAGACCTTTGGAAACAATAATAAAATGGAGTGAGATGTGGGGTGAGGGGCGCAGTGGGGGTGGTATTTTCCGCGAGGGGAAGGAGGAACCGACCAGGAGTATTGGCTGCGAGGTCAAGCAGTCCCTGATAGTATTTTGTCCTTTGTTTGCAGGACAGTAAGAATCACTTGATGTTTAGTTTGTCAGCATAATGACTTCCAAGAGAAGAACCAGTGAAATAATTAGAAAGCTCAAAGAAGGCAAACGCTGTCTCCTGGAGGAGATCAATGAAAAGCGTGAATCCAACTGCCTTGTGGAAAGAAGCAATCAAGTCAGTTTACTGAGAGTTCAAAAGAGGCATTTCAGTGGTGCATACACGTCTTCTACTCACACCCAAAGCAAAGAATCTGTCCCTGATAGTGGCAGGAGCTCCTGGGTCACACTGAGTCTCCTTGTTCACACGGAGAAAAGGCACTTTCCCCCCAAAAGTAAGTTGTTACGGTAGGATTCCCGCTCAGTTGACAGAGGGGGGATTTATAAGTAAACTTGTGGGGAGTTTCTGGGGGTGAGAGAGTTTCAGGAAGTATCGTTCTGGGATAGTTTAAAGGAAATCTGTCTGAAGTAAAAAACATCAGTAAAGGAGATTAGTTGGTATAAGATCTACTCTAGACCAGAGATTGTCAGTTTCTTGTGCTTAGAGAATCCCAAGCTCCTTCTCCAGACTGACTCATTGAGTAGGCTTGATTGTGAATACTTGTTTCTAAGCCAAGACAAGCAACTGATGGCATTTTGTCCTTTATGTAAAAAGAAGAAAAAAAGTGTAATTGTAATAAATACAAACAACACGATTGAGTTAGATCAGAAACAAAAGAATCACTATTTTGGAGATTTAACTTCTTTGATGAAGGAGTTATGACTTTTCATTTGCCCCAGGCTCTTAGTCAGTGGAACAGAGAGGTGACACAGGGTGGCGTGGGAAACTGAGGTGCTCCATGTGCTTCAGAGTTAATCTGTAACAGCGATGTGTTTATTATACTAAAAAAATAACTCTTTACAAGGAGGAATGCTTCTGGTGTCCTAGGTGCATCTGCATAATCTTTTACTCTGCTTGAATTACTTGGAACTAGATGTGTTAAGCCACAACTAGTAGGTTAGTTTTCACAAGTTTAATGGTAGAGGGTAATATCTACCTTCTATGACAAACATAGTTTGCCACGTCACATGAATACACATGGTTTTCTACAAAACAGAGTCTAATAAACGTAATTTCCATAGCCAACATTAGTGACATCAAGGTTAGTAACCAACAATTCTGGAACATTGAAATAAACCTTTAAATATTGCAGAAAAGCTCTTTGTTTCTTTTAAGTGAACAGACTCAAAAAGAAATTCAACTTTATGATGATGAGATACACAATAAGCATAGATCAAATTTAAATGTTATGATAATGAGCATGCAAATACATGCTTTTTCTTTTTTAGACTAAATTAGTAATTCTGAAAGGGTGGCCTGGGGAACTCCTGAGTATTCAGGTCTTTTTCGGGGATCCACAAGCTCAAAGCTATTTTCATAATGATGCTGAGATATTACTTACCTTTTTTACTCTCGTGGGACTACAACAGAGTTTTCCAGAAGCAATTTGATTTCAATCACATCATTCTTCTAACCACTAAATGGAATGGGGAATTGCACTCTTGAGCTTTAAATTTTTTCTCCATTTAAATTTCTGATGTGGTAAATATTGAGAGGTACAACACACATGAACAACACTTTGATATGGGGTCTTTTCTTTTTTAAAGATTTTATTTATTTATTTGACAGACAGAGTTCACAAGTAGGCAGAGAGGCAGGTAGAAAGAGAGGAGGAAGCAGGCTCCCTGCCAACAGAGAGCCCGATAGGGGTCTCAATCCCAGGACCTGGGATCATGACCTGAGCTGAAGGCAGAGGCTTAACCCACTGAGCCACCCAGGTATCCCGTGATATAGGGTCTTTCCAGTAGAGATAGTTTTAAAAGAGATTTAAAAGAGATAGCTTAAGAGCAGTGAAAGTTAAGCTCAACCCAAAAGAGAACTTACCACATTCCAAACCAAAAGTTCAGCCCTACCGCACTAGACTGAGAACAGATATGAGAGAGTACCCCTCCCCCAGGGGGCTAGCAGATGCAAAGAAAAAAACCACCCTCATTTGTAAAAATAAGATAGCACATCACTTATAAAATGCAATGAACATATTACTCCAGTAAACCATCAGCAAATAAGTATTAAATTGAACGATAAACATCATTAACTGTAAAATCACATCCTCTTTCTATAAGATGGCCCACTTCTCATCATTTATCCTTAGTTTTTAGGTGATCTCAATGAGACAGATTGCTGGTCTTCAACTGTTTGGGGGCTTGAAAATCTCCTCTGTATTCGTAGGATTCCCACATTTCTCCTTCTGGCCCTGACCTTTCTCCTGAGTTGGAGACATCCATCCTGCAACACCATACCCGGTGTCCTTTCCCTCCACAGTGTTTGTCACTCCCTAATGCCCCTTGATGGTATCTGTTTATTCATCGCTTTATTCACTCTGTTCCGAGAATGGTATCTGGCGTTAATTAGGCACTCAGAAAATATTCATTTGATGATTGAATAAATACTGGGACGTAGGTTGTATTTTTCCAGAAGTCGTGGTAAAGCTTACCTCATTCCTCTCGAGACTGGTAGCTGTGCCCTTGGGCAAAGGCTCACAAACCTAGAGTTTCCCAGGGCACATTTGTTGTTGTAGACTAACTGGAAGAGGGTAATAAGGAGCTACATTTTGCTGGACATACACAGTAAGAATTAGAAAGTACTTTACACTTTCCCTTTGTACATACCCATAGAGGAAGAAGCATTCATTCAGCAGATTTTTGTGGCACTGTTCCATTTGCTTGGCAGTACAGTGACAGAAACAACCCCTGCCTCATAAAGTTTAGACTTCAGTGGGACTTGTGTAGGTAGAGGCAGGGGGTTGTAAGTGGGTAAGTGCGATGGAGAAACAAAGCAGCAGGTTGGGAGGGAACAGGAAGTGCCGGTCAGGAGATTCACCGCTGCTCACAGAGATATGTGGGGCAACCCACAACTCCTGGCTGCTTTTCCCCCCATTATTTTAATTTTATTATTTTTCATCATGGTAAGTATACCCTTTAATCCCCGTCACCTATTTGACCCATTCCCCCCACCACTGGTAGCCATCGCTTCTGACTCTGTAGTTGAGTCTGTTTCTTGGTTTGACTCCCTCGCAGAACTCTTGGCTTCCTGAGGTAGCCCAAGTAAACAGGGATAAGGAACAGAATGAGACTAGTCTTCACGGTCTCCAGTGGTGGTGAGGCCACGAGTGTTAAATCTGAGAAAGGTTGGGGGCTTTGCTAAGAGCACTTGGGGTTCTGGGGACTCCTCTTTGCTTCTATCAATAGGGATGTGAAGACCAGGGAGCAGGTTTTCTTAGCTGGAGATCTCCAAGCTCTCTTTTCAGCCTTCTACTTGGAGATGTGGAGGCCAAAAGAGAGGTGGTCTTACTTAAACATACTAGCCTTAAAAACAGAAGACACAGGTATTTTAGTTCAGGTTGTTATAACAAATCACAACAAATGGGTGGCTTAAACAACATGTACTTCTCACAGTTCTGGAGGCCGGAAGTCTGAGTCGGGGTGCCAGCATGGTCGGGTTATTCACGAATGTCCTCTCTCTGGTTTAGAGAGGGCTGTTTTCTTGCCATGTGTCACACAGCAGAAAGCGCCAGCTGGCTCTCTGGCCTCTTCTAAGGGCACTAATCCCATTTATGAGGACTCTACCCTCATGACTTAATTACCCCCCAAAGGCCCCAGCCCTCCTCACCATCATACTGTGATTAGGGTGCAATATAGGAATTGGGGAGGGGGGCACAAACATTCAGTCCATTGCACTTGGATTCAAGTTCTGCTTCTGCTATTGACTAGTGTCATGTGCTTAGTCATTTAATGTTGCTAAGCCTTACTTCCTACATCTGTGAAGCAGTACTCGTCCTCTCTGCCTTCAGGGTTATTCTGGAACTAAGAAATGTATTACACGTTATATTAACAAGTACTTTTTATTTTTCAGGTAATGCCATATTTGGATAAAGTGCATCTCCAGAGACACAGAACTATATTCCCTTTGATCCTTCTCTAATGTCTGAATATTAATTATTAAAGAATTAAAAAAAATTCACTGGCTCACCAAGAAAACATTATATTGTCACATAAAACACTTCTTTTTTTATTTCATCCCATTATTTAGACTTGGATGTTCTGAGGAGGTTCTGAGTGGTTAAAGATAGTCTCAAAGATGAATGACCAAAAAGTTCACTTTACAGTGATCTTCTCTTTTGTAAGCTAAAAAAATTTTTTTTAAGTTTAAGTAATCTCTATACCCAACATGGGTCTTGAACCCATGACCCCAAGATCAAGATCTGCATCCTCTTCCAACTGAGCCAGCCAGATGCCCCAACCTAGAATGTTTAAACCGCTTGTTTCTGAAATTAGTAGAATGTAATCCCACTCAGTCAAGTTAAAGACTAAAGTTTCTCAAAGTTAACACTTGCTTCTATTGCTTAATTGCGTTAACTTACTCTGTTGAGGCTACGATTTTGATAATTTAAAGTACATACTTGAGAAGATAATCTAACGTGCCCACAGAGACTTTTGTTTTATTTTATTGCCCATCCCCAAAGTGGACATTGCTAGAGTCATCTCGTGGCTAAACCCCATTTGGCTACCATCACCACTGTGTCCTTGTTTCCTGGATAGTGGGCGATTTTTCAATTTAACCTGGTATGTGTGTTCCCAGTTGCAGTCTGAGGTCATCGCCTATCCCATTTGGTAAGCCAAGCACTGCCTGGCTTCTTGGCATTTGTTTTTACATCAGTGAAATATTCACCTTGTATTTCGTTGCCCTTTGGCTCCACAAGCTTCATAAGCTAGAACATTTTCGTATTAGAAGGGATATGGAGCATTCATTTGGCCTAAAATCCTACCTCAGCTAGGACTGCACAAGTGCCCAGTATGGATAAGATTCATTAACTCTGAGGGTATGTTAAAAAAAAAGAGCCAGGCCCCAAACTAATTTTTTGCTTCTCAGAAGGCAAACACCTAGTGTCAAGAGCTAGGAAGGTTAGTCTATCACGGCTTCGTGAGCTTTGACAGAAGGCAGAAGACTCCTAGCTCTGAGGCAAAGGACTTTATTATTCCCACCATAGCAAGTAGCCCCAGCCTCATGTTTAGGAGGGTCCCCCTTGCCCTCCCCCAACCCCTCCATGGCAATCAGGAACTGTCCAGATAGATGCCACACACACAGGTTTTGCCTCACACCTGAGGTTTCTCTGAGCTTAAGACACCCAACCTTTACTGTACTGGATCGCAAATAAGCCTGCCTTCTGTTCCAGTGAGACATTTCTGCCATCCAAGATCCTTGGCTACAAGCATCCTTGAAGAGGAAGTCTGGAACAAAAGCTGTCAGTGCCTCTGCTCCGAAGGCAAGCAGCAATGTGAGAGCTCTATGGGGGAATTACCTTCCTACACCAATAAAGACCATCACATACATCATCATCCCTTGGGTCCACTCTACGAATCCTGGGCAATAAACACGTAGTGAATGAGTGTCCAGCTATGTACTATGTAATTAACAATCCTTTCAACTTCATTTCTTTGTAATCCTCTCTTACCTTCTCCTCCAGGTTTTAAGGAACCGTTTGTGGTTCTCTGCCTTATTCTGTTATCTTCCCTTCTCTTGGCTTGCTTTAGTTTAAATGCCACCTTCTGCTGGAAACCTTCCCTCCCCCAGCCCCTTTCCCTGTGAGGTGTTTCCACATCTTCCTTCTGTATACACCCTGCCACAACCTAGGGCTAAAACGAGAAACTCACAAAACCATGTATCCTTTGAACTCTGATGGTACTGATGGGGTTTTGGAATATAGGTGAGGTTCAGTGGGGTGGGGTCCGGAGCCCATGACTAGGAAAGAATTCTTGAGACGTCTTTGGTGCAAAAAGGTGGCTTCATTAAAGCACAGGGACAGGACCCCTGGGCAGTAAGAGCTGCTGCATGTGTGTGTGTGTGTGTGTGTGTGTGGCTTGGGGAGTGGTGATTATATGCCGGGGAGTTGGAGGAAGTAAGGCAAAGGGAGGTTTCAAAAGAACTTTCATAGGTCAACCTACAAGATACCTATGAGATACCACAGGCCCTGCCATTGTGGAGTTAAGGTTGTTTTCCCTTCTAGCAAGGTATTAACATTAAGATAGTTGGGAGATTTTAGAAGAATTTCACACGTCTCCCCCCACACCCAGGAGTGGGGGAGGGGGCGGTTGCAGGAGGTCCGCTTGTGCTTTGTCTCACCATTCCTCCCAGGAACGTTTCACAGCTGTTGATACACGTGTTCCCTTGTAAACACGTGCGGACCAGCATTTTCCTCCGTTTCTGCTCTGGCTCCCTATTTGGCTGTCTGCAGGTGAGTTTCCAAGTCAAGGCCACTAATGGTCCTGCAGGAAGGCTTCCCGTGGCACCCTTGCTACTCCAGAAAAGACTTCTGCATGGCCCACCACTGCCACTGAAGCTGTCGTAGGGATTACGAATGAGTTGTCCTAAGATGTGCCATTTTGGCCTGTAGGTGACTCTTGAGCTGAACACCATCAAGGCCCCAAAGACTCAGCAAGGAACCTTGACCTTCCCCCTAACTGCCCGAAAGAATTTCATAGAGGACCTGCTTCAGGAGGAGAGTTATCGCCATCTATGACTACAGTGTAATATGAACTAGGTGTGGAATAGGGGAACCTAGCGAAGTCTGTCACAAGTCTTCTCTGTCCCATCATTTCTGTATGGCCCAGCAAACACACCTGTACATCTTCCTGTGAGTTGCTTTCCTTCTTCTGGTGACAGAATTTCTCTGATTTTCTGAGAACTGATTTCAAGGTGATACATCCAGCAAGGATGAATGGAGGCATCTCCTTTTTAAACGTTATCTTTTCCCATAATGAAACAAAGCAGCATCAACCTCTGTCATCCTGTAGTCACACAGGCCATTCAAAAGTGAGTCCTTCTTGCGTTAGGGCCGTCACACGGGCTCCTCTCTGCCTGGGGAGTCTTTCCCCATTCTTCTCAGATCTGGCCCCTTCCAACCCTTCAGCATCTCAACTAGCAGGTCATGTCCTCAGAGGCTCTAACTGACTGCCACGTCTGAAGTAGAAAGAACTCTGTCGTGCAACTATTTATTGCTAACCAGGCAAGAACACAAGTCATGGAATATGTTCTCACAAGTTCAGTGAAATCCTTGCCCTCACTTTGCTACTCATGGACGAGCAGCATCCGCAGTTTTTCTGAAATATTGGATCTTTGGCAAAAGGGAGGGAAACTTTTCCTTTCTTCCTTTGTGGGTTCTTTGGCTGGTTAATAATTAAGTTGATGTCAGAGTAACAGGAGACAAATTTGATTTCATAGGAGAGCTCACCAACACGTGAGACTCAAAGGAAGTGACCAAAGCAAAACTTACCTTTCAGACAAAGAAACAATTGGTGAGGAATTGACAAGTGTGGGCTTGGGCCAGTCAACTGGTGAAGCAGCAGTGAGTGTTGTACAGCCTCCCAGTGCGAATTCCCTGTCTCTACGTCCGGATCCGGGACGCTACCTTCCACAGGGGAGACTTCCTGCTTGCAGGAGGGATAAAGGAAGCTCAGAGTGTCCTTACACAGCTGCTGCCTAAGTAACTGTGATTCAGAATAACCCAAATAATTAATATTGCAGAGGGGCATATTTTAGGGCGGTCTGCCATGAAGCCCACCACAGGCTTCACCCCAGCTCGACTGAAACGGAACCTGTCTTTTAACAAGATCCTCAGCTGACATTAAAGTTTGAGGAGCACTGCAGCACCCAGACACCTTGGAGTCACTCCATTTTCCCGCACACAGCTCTCAGCTTTGGCTGCACCTCAGAAACATCTACGGAGCTTTCCGAAAATTCGTTTTCCTAGACCCTGATTCCAGCATTCTCATTTAAATAATCTGGGTCGGGAGGACATACTTTTTAAAAGCTCCCCTGGGGTACTGCTCTGTAGCCAGGAAGGACAGCCACCGTTCTGGCTGGGGCTGAGTGAGGCTTCCAGTAAAATTCAGGTGACAGGATCCTCTTTAAGGGGGTGAATTCCAGACCAGAAGAAACCCTGGGCCTCAGGCATCATTCTGAAAAGTACAGGCCAGGGGTCCGCAAACCATTTTCTGTAAAAGGCTAAAGGTATTTTAGTCTTTACCTTGATGTGATCTCTGAAGCAACGAGTTAATTGTCGCTGAGAACAGACACAGGAAAATGAACGAGCATCACTGTGTCCCAATAAACCTGGGAAATCTGAATTTCATATAATTTTCACATATTGTAAAATATTATTCTTTTGATGTTTTTCCAACCATTTATAAATATATCTAACTCATGCAAGAATTATATAGCTAATCCAAATATCTGTTTACTCATTGCACCAATGAAAAGTTTTCTCTATTTTTAAAAATTTCACATATTTCAATGACAGTTCCAGACTCCTTAACTTCTTTTAACAATTAATGCTTTGAGTTGGGCCCAGGATCAGAAAGTTAGAAGAAGCAGATGAAAATGGACTTACATACAGAATTCCTCTATTAGGGAGCTACTGATTGCAGAAGGAGCCTGTTAAAATGGACTTTAAATTTGTTTCGTGAAAGTATCGCATTGATGAATTTTGTGGTGGTGGTGAGGACAGAAATGTGAGACACCCACAGGGAGGAATTTTGTGGACTACGACAGCAGTCAGAGTTCCTAATTTTAAGAAACAGAAACCAACTTGGAATAATTGAGGCAGGCAAGAAATTTATTAAATATATTGGATAGCTCATACAAGCTCCAAGAAGGCCAGAGAACTGGGTTTGTAGGCTACAGAGCTAGAAACAATGCCCACATCGGGCCACAAGGCGCAGGAAGTCTCAGGGCCTTTGGACTCTGGATACAGCAATGCCATCAAGGCCACCAGCACCTCTCAGCTGGGTGCAGCTGCTACCTCCCACCCCGGCACGGTGTCCTAAAGCTGTTTCTTTATCTTTACATCCTGGTTTCAGATTCTTTATCTTTACATCCCTGGTTTCAGATTGCAACTAATTGGTCGAACTTAGGTCACATAACTGTCATAGTTGGTAAGAAAAATTGGGAAAGCAAGTATTTGGCATTTTCAGTTTCTAGAGTGGAAGGTGGGCTGTGTCTCGTAACAGATTCCACAAATACAGGAAAAGTGGAGAAAAAGAATGAAAATGTTAAATGCAGCATAGCCTTTGCCTTATCCCCAAATCAACACGTATCCTTCCTTGCTCTAAGAATGTGTTTTTAAAATGCTTTCACGAGACAAATCGCCATCCCCATGGACTGCCAGTGCTATATCCCTTAACAGTAGCCGGACACATGATGGTGAGTATTGTGGAGGCACGTACTGCATGGAGCACTGGGTGTGCTGCATAAACAATGATTTTTGGAACACTGAAAAAAATAAAATAAAATAAAATTTGAAGGGAAAAAAAGATATAAACAACAGAAACGAAATCTAGCTAATTTAAGGAAATGAACTTACTGAAGGATATTGGATAAAATCTCT
The DNA here is from genome assembly GCF_011764305.1 of Mustela putorius furo. Classification (NCBI taxonomy): domain Eukaryota; kingdom Metazoa; phylum Chordata; class Mammalia; order Carnivora; family Mustelidae; genus Mustela; species Mustela putorius. Next base: position 11,437,914 of record NW_025421480.1, on the reverse strand, counting down.
GGAAGGGCTGAGAAACCAAATTCATGGCATTGAATTAGAAGCATAAGGACCACTGTCACAGCCACTGGGCACAGACTGCAGTGAACACTGCCAACCTTGCCGAGCTGGACTCTAAATTCACTGCGATCCTGCCCACCCTCATCAGAATGAAGTCGGTCAGTCCTGGCCTATTCGTGTTCCTGGACTAATTCAAACTCAAGGGTGGGTCATGGCATCAGTGACTTGGTCGCAAAGAAGGCTGCAGAGTGACTGCCTGGCACTCTCAACTTCTACAAGGTGAGAGATTCTCTAAAGAAAGCAATTCACATGCATCATGGCCAAAAAATAAAAAGACAGTCAGATGCCCATCCGTACGAACCTCAAGACGCCGCCTCTCTCCTACCGCTTCCCTTAGTTACTGCTTATCTACTCAACTTCAGAGTTCTTGATTTTAAATATCTGAAGGACGGCTTTTTTTTTTTTTAAAGATTTTAAAAAAGTTTATTTATTTATTTGGCAGACAGAGATCACAAGTAGTTAGAGAGGCAGGCAGGGGCGGGGGGAAGCAGGCTCCTGCTGAGCAGAGAGCCCGATGCAGGGTTCGATCCCAAGACCCTGAGATCATGACCTGAGCTGAAGGCAGAGCCTTTAACCCACTGAGCCACCCAGGCACCCATGAAGAATGGCTTTTGAAGGATATTAAATTAATGCGAAGATCAAATTGGGTTATTTGGGGGAAAGTGCTGGAATGGAAGTCAGGGGATCATGATCTCAAATGCATCACACATAAAATGTGAGCATTTATACGATTTACTTAAATTACTTGGGCTTCAGAATCAATCCACAGAAAGGTCCTGTACAGAGGACATCAGACTTTTAACACTTTCTGCCTTTTTTTTTTTTTAAAGATTTTATTTATTTATTTGACAGAGAGAGCACAAGTAGGCAGAGCAGCAGGCATGGGGAGAGAGAGAGAAGCAGCTTCTCCACTGAGCAGAGAGCCTGATGAAAGGTTGGATCCCAGGACTCTGGGATCATGACCTGAGCCGAAGGCAGACACTTAACCGACTGAGTCACCCGGTCGGTTGCTCTTATATGTTATGCATGGTTCTCTGTATTTATTATATTCAACTATTAACTTGAGAAATGTTATTTGTACCAGTTTTAATGAGCAAAGTATAAATAATACTCAGGTTATTAATGAATTACAGAGATGCTCACCAAAGAAGCCATATTTTTTGGAGATGTACTTGCTTTGGAATTAGCCAAAAATAAGGAGGGGGAGGAGGGCATACTAGGATGTTTTCGCTTGGAGCCTCCTCGGGTTTAAGCTTTTAACACTGATAATCTCTGAATTATCTAATTTCTTTCCACTCTATCCTTCTGACTAACTGTAACTATTAGCACAGACTCTGTCATAGTTTTAAAAGGGCTGTGAAAAAAAGAAGCGCAGTGAGATTTGCTTAGGATTGAAAAGTTAAGCTCTAAAAAGCAAAGAACAGTTACTGGAAACCCTCTGTAAATCACTCAGATCCTGTAAATGAAATGTCAGTCCAAATATGATACTGTGAAGTATTTAATCAAAAGCATGAAAGGGGCAAGAAAGGGCAAATAAAAAAATTAAACTCCGAAGTACGAGTGTACCTCAAGCGCGCAAACACACAACTCTTCTTTATATTCAGCTTAGAAGAAGCATCTGGGGGAGGGGAAGGAAACAGGCAACAGCAAGAGGACGGTGGAGGGTGTTGAACAAAGTAGTGGGCAGGAGACAGAGAAGCAGCCCCAGCAAGGTGATCAAATGAATGCTTGGTCGCATAATAATAAAGAAAAGAGTTGATATTAATTTTTCTTTTTTAATTTAAAGAATAATACATATTCATCTGATTCATCAGTAAGGAAGGTCACCATACGCTGGCAGGGGGAGGGGGAGAAGAGCCCTTCTAGCCTTTTACTTGGGGAAGGATGTTCCTACAGAACATAAAAGCTCTGTTTTTGTGTGCAGGTGGCGACCACTGGGTGACTCAGTGGGTTAAGCCTCTGCCTTCTGCTCAGGTTATGATCCCAGGGTCCTGGGATTAAGCCCAGTATCGGGCTCTCTGCTCCATGGGGAGCCTGCTTCCCCTTCTCTCTCTGCCTGCCTCTTTGCCTACTTGTGATCTCTGTCTGTCAAATAAATAAGTAAAATCTTAAAAAAAAAAAAAAAAAAAAAAAGGATCTGCTTCTCTGGACCATGAGAGTTTATTCCTATTTTTCAGAATGTTTAACATTAGGAAATCTTTGAATAGCATTTAATACACTTAAAAGTGTGGAGATGAAAAATATGTACCTCAAAACAAAACAAAAGCCCAATCAGTGAAAAGGTATAGAACATTAAATCTCCATTTCGAAGAGTAGACTGAAGGAGAACATTCTAGCTTGTCAGCTGCAGTCAGTGGACTAACTACCTCCACTCGCTCATTTAAAAGATATGTAAGAGCATATGATACTGCAAACCTTGTTTCAGACCACAGAGAAGATGCAAGAAGAAAAAAACTGGTTTGTTCTCAAATGGTCTGTAATTTCTTAAGGTGAAAACATACACAAGGTAACCTTAGTAAAAAGGAATGTGTGTTAAATGTCATCAAACTGGTTTTGTAGAACCTCATTCCTCCTTTTTTATAGTACTTCTCACATTGCTTTGGGATTATTGTCTCCTTTATTACATTTGGAACTGAAGGCAGGGACCATGTCCTATTCCTCTCTGTAGCCTTATGGACCTAGATTAGTGGGAAACCCACTGGAGAGGCTCCACAGCTGTGTGATCAATGAAACGAATAAGCTGATGAGGAAATGGAGAACGGGGCTGCACAGTTTAGGCGGCAGGAATCGCTTCTGGCTGGCTGATGAGGCTGGGGGAAGTCATTCAAATGGATCTTAAAAGATTTGTAGGTGAAAGCTGACAAAGGGAGTGTGGGCAGAAAGGGCAGGAAGTTGGCAGAAGAAATACAGAGCTGAAAGAGAGAGCCAGAAGTCTGATTTTAATAGAACCTCCCACTGCATTAGGAATTTCAACTCATAATGCTGACCGGTGGCCAAGCGCCCCGCCTCTCTTTCTTAGTCTAGTTTGGTTTGAACAGTCTGCCCCAGAACTAGTTTTGAGTCCTCTATAAATAAATTAATTTCAAAAGATTAATGATTATATAAAGTCACTTAGCTTTTTAGGAAGTTAACTTTTTTCTATGATAGGTACTTTCCCCAGTATTTTTCTGCTTGTGTAATTTAGTAGAACAAAATACCCAGGCTTTGGTATGGGTCACAACACCAAGTAAACTACATGTAAGATTTTTTAAAACTGTGGTAAAATACACATAATCAAATACCACTTTAATAACTTCCGGGTGTGTGGGTTAGTGGGGTTACCTGTATTCACACTGTTGTGCGACCATACCCACCATCGATTCATGGAACTCTTTGCAGCCAAGATTTTTAAAACTTAAAAATATAAAATATCACTATATGCAAAAATAGACACATTTTAATAAAGCTATGTACATTTTAAACATGTGACAATATTCAGACTGGAACTTAAACTCAGTTTATTACCCAAACTTTGGGGTTTGGCATTTAATGGTGATTGCACACACCACTGGCCTCATAAGTCAGAATCTACCATCAATATAAAAACGTATACATTTTTCTCTTAAAAAGAAGTAATTCAAAGTACAAACAATTCAATGTTACAAATCCAGAAAAGAGATCTCTGACAGTGTAAGAAACGAGACGATCTCCTTCTGCAAGATAAATCCTGTGGTGGCTAAGGATCAAACATTAGTTGCGCCAGCAGCGCTCAGGTCTTAGCTGGGGAAGCCTCCCTTGCCAGAAGAAATGGTTTCAGGTCATATGGTCGTTCTACTTAATGGAATACGGTAAAAAGCAGAAGTGTTTCCCAATCTCCTGCTAGGACTCCAATAATTACAAGGAAGCACAAGCACAAGACAGACTCAGAATCCAGGGTTTCAGGATCTAAGTCTGGTTATTAGAAATACTTCTCTAAAATGATAATCTTCTATATCGTTACATAATGGCTTCTTCAGTTCAGACTCTTAATCAGAACATTTCTTGCTCTCAAATGCTTCCCCTGCAGCATTTGGTTTTGAAGCTACTTCAGGAGCAGGTGCCGAAGCCTAGGAAACAGTCTCAATGCATTCTGTGTTGTCACCTCTATAACTTCTTCTACTGGGATCCCCTTTACCTGGGCAATATATTCTGCTGAAATGGAAATGTTTTGGGGTTCATTTCGTACCTGAAACAGAATAAAACAGAAAGTGTATCAGACGTGACACTCAGGGTGGAAATCTTGGAGACCATCAATAAAACAGAATGCAGTGAGCTGGTAAAAACCAATGAGCTCTTCTTTTTTAACAGGTAGGTTAGGAGAGGCAAGGAGCCAAGCCTGGGGAGAAGGCCCTGAACTTAAGCTTAAAAGCTACAGCCGCAAGGCTGGCCTGTACAACGCTGACGGTAGTCGGTGTTGCTCTTGGAAAGAGCCCTGGTTATTACTATTGAGGCCCCGGCGCCTAGGAGACAAAGCAGCGTGGGGGTGGTGACCACTTGGTGACCTGCCCGGCCAGGTGGATTAACTGTGCTTAGTCTGTTATGTAAATGACTCCTTGTGAAGGTCACTGCTCTACGGCTGGGCCTCTTCACCTCGCAGGTTATATTACAGTTGGATTCAAGAATTGCTACGGTGTGGGGCACCTGGGTGGCTAAGTGGGTTAAAGCCTCTGCCTTCAGCTCGGGTCATGATCCCAGGGTCCTAGGATCGAGCCTCACATCGGGCTCTCTGCTCCGAGGGGAGCCTGCTTCCTCCTCTCTCTCTGCCTGCCTCTCTGCCTGCTTGTGATGTCTGTCTGTCAAATAAATAAATAAAATCTTAAAAAAAAAAAAAAAAGAATTGCTACGGTGTATCTGGAAGACTAAATAGATTGTGTATTATGGTATTTCACTAATTCTAAGATGCATTTCCTCCTATTTAACATCTCTGAAATTGATGGATGTTTTACTTACATGAAATGGCATGTCATAGCATAAATGGCGGTGCTTTTTCCTTTTTTAATGGTTACAAAATAGTGGTGTATCTATAATCAGTAGTATTTAGATTTTATGAATTTCATTTTTTTTTTTTTAAAGATTTTATTTATTTGACAGACAGAGATCACAAGTAGGCAGAGAGGCAGGCAGAGGCAGAGAGAGAGAGAGAGGGAAGCAGGCTTCCTGCAGAGCAGAGAGCCCGATGCGGGGCTCGATCCCAGGATCCTGAGATCATGACCCGAGCCGAAGGCAGCAGCCCAAACCACTGAGCCACCCAGGCGCCCCTGAATTTCATTTTTTTTTTAAGATTTTATTTATTTGACAGAGAGATCACAAGTAGGCAGAGAAGCAGGCAGAGAGAGAGGAGGAAGCAGGCTCCCCGCGGAGCAGAGAGCTCGACGCTGGGCTCAATCCCAGGACCCTGGGATCATGACCAGAGCCGAAGGCAGAGGCTTTAACCCACTAAGCCACCCAGGCGCCCCTCATTTTTTTTTTTTCTACTCAGGATGATAATGTTCAGAGGAATAAGAGAACTGTTAAAGTTTAAAAAAATTGACCTTGATAATCAGCCTAAAAAAAAACAAGGAAAAATGTGCACCAAGATTTTTGCTCGGGGACATTCATCATATTGTTTATGATACTACATTGGAAACAACGTAAATGACAATAGCAAGTTACGTATATTATGGACTGTTCACACACTGGAATATTCAGTTATTTAACATGATAAGGAGGAGTATATTTATTGACATATACAGGTATTTATCATGTAAAAGCAAGTCATGAAATGTGTTCAAGTGAATTTTATTTTTATGAAAAATATATATTAATATAAATACATATAAATATTAAAAAGGGTGGAAGGATGGTTAAGCCTCTGCCTTTGGTTCAGGTCATGAACTCGGGGTCCTGGGATGGAGCCCCGCATCAGGCTCCCTGCTCAGCGGGGAGCCTCCTTCTTTCTCTCCCTCTGCCTGCCGCACCCCCTGCTTGTGTGCTCTCCCTCTCTCTGTCAAATAAATAAAAACCTTAAAAAAAAGAGAAAATGTTGTTTTAGTGCTTGCCTTAGGATTTTTTGTGTACATCTTTAATTAAATAAAGTCTATCTTTAAGTGATATCATATCCCTTCACATATAGTATAAAAAATCTTCCAATAGGATAACTTCCATTTTTCCCTCTTCAGCCCTTATGCTATTGCTTTCATGCATTTTATTTTCGTATATATTGTAAAGCCAACAGTATACTATTAAACTCTTTTTGTTTAGTCAATTATCATTTAGAGATATAAATAACATAAGAATATTACAGTGTGGATTAAGTGAAATAACGTATATGAAATGTCTATCAGTGTCTGGTAGATAGAAGATGCTCAGGAAATGTTTATTTTCCTTCTTTTAATGAAGCTCTGTTTCTTTCAGTATAAATGTTGATACAGTCATGGATTTACTGATGTGATCTTTGCTCTACATTTTGTAGAAGAAATGGGTTTTTGTTAAAAAGTTTATTTATTTATTTGAGAGAGAGAGTGAATGAGAGAGAGAGTACCAGCAGGGGGAGGAGCAGAGGGAGAGGGAGAAGCAGACTCCCCCTCCTGCAGCAGGGATCTGTCCGTGTACTCTGGGATCATGACCTGAGGCACTTAACCAGCTGAGTCAGCCAGGCACCCAGAGGAAACAGTTTCAAAGAGATTAAGTAACTTGCCCAAAGTCACACACCTAGCGGGTAGCAGAGAAACTGAGCCTTTTTTACTATACTGGTCTGGCTCTGATTATTATGTAAGTTAACACTGGCCAATATCTAAGAGTATCTGCTGGAGCACAACAGCTATGCAATTAATAAAACCTCTCAACCAAGCATTAAAACAGGATTCCAGTGGGGGCGCCTGCGTGGTTCAGTTTGTTTCGGCTCAGATCATGATCTTGTGGTCGTGGGATCAAGCCCTGTGTCAGGCTGTGCTCAGTGTGGTGGCAGCTCAGTGTGGGATTATCTCTCCCTCTCATTCACTCTCTCTCTTTCAAATATATAAATAACTTCTTGAAAAAAAAAAAAAGGATTCCATTGTATTTATACCATAATGAGAAACACAGCTAAGGAAAAATAACTCAAAAGAAAGACAATCTAAATAATGTAGGAATTAGATAATCATTTACCTGTTTTTCTGGTCCTAGTGCAGGTGAATCTGTTTCTAAGCAAATTGAAGTTAAAGGCAACTGTTTCACAAGTTTCTGCTTCTTAGAGAAAAGAGAAAGCTAGTTAGTTTAAAACATGAGACATAAAAATTAAAAAAAAAAAAAAAGCATTAAACCCATATACCAATGCATTCTACTTGGCAGGAACCTAAAATTCATGCTTTCATATTCAATTAATTACTAAAATTTTCAACTGTTACTAAATGTTACCACAATAAATGTAGCTACCATCGGTCCCCATACAAGATGATCACAGTACTATTGACTATATTCCCTGTGCTGTACTTTTCAACACTTGTTTTTTGTAACTGAAAGTTTGTACCTCTTAACCCCCTTCACCTATTTTGCCCATCTCCCCACCCCCTTTCTTCTGGCAACCACCAGTTTGTTCCCTTATGAGTCTGTTTGGTTTTCTTTGTTCATTTGTTTCGTTTTTTAGATTCCACATAAAAGTAAAATCACATGGTATTGGTCTTTTTCTGTCTGATTTATTTCACTTAGCATAATACCCTCTTGGTCTATCCATTTTGTTGAAATGGCAGGATTTCATTCTTTTTTATGGCTGAATACTGAAACACTGTTTATAACAGTGAAAAACTAGAAATGACCTAAACTTTACTTAAGGTAGTGATTAAATAAATTAGGGTACATCCACATTGTGAAGTATTATGTAATCACTTTAAAGATAAGGCAGATTCCGTACTTAGAGACACAAGCAGATATCCACAAATTTTCCTAAGTATTTGGAAATTGAGCAACACACTTTGAAATAACTGATATGGTCAAAGAGGAAGTCACAAGGTAAATTAAGAAATATTCCAACTGAAAGAAGGTGAAAATACAGCAACTAGCAGAATCTGTGGATTGCAACTACCAGGTCTGGTTAGTGCTAATGCAAGTACAGCAGCAAAGGTTTATATGAGAAAACAAGGTTTGAAATAAATAAAGTTCTACCATAAACTATAAAATGAAGCTATAAAAAGCATAATATGCAGCCATACCTTGTTTTATTGTGTTTCACAGATAGTGAGGGTTTTTTTGTTTGTTTGTTTTTTATAAATTGAAGGTTTGTGGCGACCCTGCAGGTCTATTGGTGCCATTTTTCCAAAAGCATTTTCTCATTTCGTGTCTCTGCAACACGTTTTGGTAGTTCTTGCAATATTTTAAACATTTTCATTGTCATTATATTTGTTACGCTCGTTTGTGATCAGTGATCTTTGACATTGCTATTGTGATTGTTCTGCAGCACCACAAACTGTGCCCATATGAGAAGGTACATTTATTTATTTTAAAGATTTTATTTATTTAGGGGCGCCTGGGTGGCTCAGTTGGTTAAGCGACTGCCTTTGGCTCAGGTCATGATCCTGGAGTTCCAGGATCTAGTCCCACATCCGGCTCCCTGCTTGGCAGAGAGTCAGCTTCTCCCTCTGACCCTCCCCCTTCTCATGTTCTCTCTCTCTCTCTCAAAAAAACAAATAAAATCTTAAAAAAAAAAAAAAGGTTTTATTTATTTATTTATTTGACAGAGAGAGCACAAATGGGGAGCAGCAGAGGAAGAGGGAAAAGTAGACTCCCCACTGAGCAGAAAGCCCAATGCGGGGCTCCACCCCAGGACCCTGGGACCATGACCTGAGCCAAAAGCAGATGCTCAGCTGAGCACCCCCTGCACCCCAAGATGGTAAGTTTAATTGATAAGTCTTGTGTGTTCTGATCGCTCCACTCACCAGCCATTCTGTTTTCTCTCTCCCTCTCCCTGGGCCTTTTCCCTGAGACACACACTATTGAAATTAGGCCAACTAAAAACACTACAGTGGCCTTTAAGTGTTCAAGGGAAAAGAAGAGTCACACATTTCTCATTTTAATCAAAAGCTAGAAATGATTAAGCCGGGTGATAAAAGCCAAGATAGGCTGAAAGTGAAACTTCTTGGCTTGTTTACTGAGTTGTGAATGTGAAGATGTTCTTGAAGTGGTGCTCGAGGGAACACACAAATGATAAAGCAAAACAGCCTTATTACTGATACGAGAAAGTCTGAGTGATCTGGATAGAAGATTAAACCAGGCACAGCCCTCCCTTAAGCCGAAGCCCCATTCAGAGCAAGGCCCTTCAATTCTATGTGGGCTGAGAGATGGCAGGAAGCTGCAGAAGAGCTTGACGCTAGCAGAGGTTGGTGCGTGGAGTTTCCAGAAAGAAGTCGTCTCTGAAACATCAAGGTGAAATGAGAAGCAGCCAGTGCTGATGGAGAAGCTGCAGCAAGTTACCCAGAAGATCTAGCTAAGAGAATTCGTGAAGGCAGCTAAACAATAGATTTTCAACGTAGACAGTCTTCTGTTGGAAGAAGATACCGTCCAGGGCTTTCCTGGCTAGAGAGAAAAAGTCTATGCCTGCCTTCAAAACTTAAAGGACAGGCTGACTCTCATTAGGAGATAATGCAGCTGGTTGACTTTAAGTTGAAGCCAGTGTTTACTCACCATTCCCAAAACCCTAGGACCCTTAGAAATAGTGCTAAACCTATCCTTTTTTTTTTTTTTTAAGATTTTATTTATTTATTTGAGAGAGAGAGCATTAGAGGGGAGAAGGTCTGAGGGAGAAGCAGACTCCCCATGGAGCTGAGAGCCTGATGTGGGACTCAATCCTGGGACTCCAGGATCATGACCTGAGGTGAAGGCAGAGGCTTAACCAACTGAGCCACCCAGGTGCCCCCACTAAATCTATTCTGCTTGTGCTCTATGAATGGAACAACAAAGCTTGCGTGCAGGCACATCTGCTTACGACATGATTTGATAAAAATTAAGTCCACTGTTGAGACAAAAGGATTCCTTCCAAAATATTACTGCTTATTGATAATGCACCTGGTCCTCTCAGGGCTCTGATGGAGATGTGTGCGGAGAGTAGTGTTGTTTCCATGCCTGCTCACATAACATCCATTCTGCAGTGTGTGGATCAAGGAATAACTCTGACTTGCAAGTTTTATCATATAAGAAATACATTTTTGTGAGGCTACAGTTCGTATCACACAGACAGTGATTCCTTGGATGGATCTCGGCAAAGCAAACTGAAAATCTTCTGGAAAGGATTCCCCATGCTACATGTCATTAGGAACATTTGTAAGTCAGAGTAAGAGATCCAAATATCAACATTAACACAAGTTTGGAAGAAATTGATTCCAACCCTCATAAACGACTTCGAGGGCTTCAAGACTTCAGGGGGGAAAGTAACTGCAGACGTGGTGGGAACAGTCCGAGCACCGCAGTCAGAAGTGGAGCCTGAAGATGAGAATTAACTATTGCAATTTCACAGTAAAGCTTGAATGAATGAATGAAGAGTTGTTTCTTAGGGGTGGAATCTATTCCTGGTGAAGACACTGTGATGATTGTTGAAACAACAAGAGATTTAGAATATTACATATATTTAGTTGACAAAGAAGTAGCAGGGTTTCAGAGGATGGACTCCAATTTCAAAAGAAGTTCTGCTGTGGGCAAAATGCTATCAAATAGCAACACAGGCTACAGAAAAATCACTTGTGAAAGGAAGGGTTAATGGATGCAGCAAACTTCACTGTTGTCTTATTTTAGGAAATTGCCAAGCCCCGCCAGCCTTCAGCGACTGTAACCCTGGTCACTCCGCAGCCACCAGCACCGTAGGAAGCTCTCCACTGGCAAGGAGATGATGACTCACTGAAAGCTCAGATGATGGCTAGCATTTTTAAAAAAATAAAATATTCTTGTTCATTTATTTTTAAAATTTTACTTATTTATTTGAGAGAGCGAGTGAGCGAGCGAGCAAGCACACACCAGCAGGGAAGGGTAGGGGGTAGAGTCTGAAGCAGACTCTTCTTCCAGACACAGGGCTGGACCCATGACTGCAAGACCATAACCTGATTTCAAACCAAGAGCTCAACACTTAACTCACTGAGCCACCCAGGTGTCTCACAATAAAATACTTATAAGTTAAGTACATTATTTTTATTTTTTTTTGGACACAGTGCTACTGCACACCTAACAGGCTATGGCATAGTGTACACATAACTTTTACATGTACTGGGAAACCAAAAAATTCACCTGACTTGCTTTACTGTGATATATGCTTTATTGCAGAGGTCTGGAATGGAACCTGCAACGGCACTGAGGTATGCCTGGATCGTGACCAAGGAGAATTGAGCCAAGGAATACCAGGTTAGTTCAACACTAGAAAACCAATCAATACAATTTACAGACCAAGAAAAGAAAACCAGTATGATCAGCTCAGTAGAGGGAGAACAAACATGTGATAAACATTAAATGGAAATAAGGTTGATAGAAATAAAGAGTTTCTTTAAAAAGAAAAAAAAATTTTGACAAAATCTAACTTTTTTTTTTTTAAAGAATTTATTATTTATTTGGAAATGAGAGAGACAGTGTGAGCGGGAAGGGGCAGAGGAAGGAGAGAGAGAATCTCAAAGCAGATGCCCCACTAAGCACGGAGCCTGATGCACGGTTCAATCCCAGAACCCTGAGATCACGACCTGAGCTCAAACCATGAGCTGGACACTTAACCAAGTGAGACACCCAGTGCCCCAGATTATTTGTCTTTTTAGTTGGTGAGTTGTAATGGTGTTTTATATACTTTGGATACTAGACCCTTATCAGATATAATTTGCAAATATCTTTTCGCATTCTGTGGGTTATCTTTTCACTTTCTTGATAGTGTCTTTTGAAGCATAAAAGTTCAAAAATTGTTTTATTTTGGAAGTTTTCAATTTTGCCGATGTCCAATTTACTTATTTTTTCCTTTGGTTGCTTGTGCTTTTGGTGTCATATTTAAGAAACCACTGCCTATTCCAAGGTTACAAAGATATCAATTTGTTTTCTTCTAATAGTTTTATAAATTTCAGCTCTCTTAGGCTTAGCTCTTTTACTCATTTTTAAGCTACTTTTCATATAAGTATGAGGTAGGAACCAACGATTAATTTTTATAATGTAACTAGAATAGTATTACAAGCATGTAATAAAAACTCATGTTTTAAAGGGTATTTCACAAAGCATAAAATGAGGCTTAGTTATGGAACTTACCTGTCCGCTTCTTATTACAGAAGGAGGAATTGAGAAGAAGTACCCAGCTTTAACTCCTTCCATCGCTACAGATGGCCGACCATCAAATGCGTGCAGGAGCACTTTGTCAGCACCTGTTAAAGATTCAAGATAATTTAGAGTTTCCTTTCATTTCCTTAACAAGAAGTTTTCCCACTAATCAAACTGGGCAACACAGATTATAAATTTTGAGTAAATGTTGGTCACTGTAATATAAAGATGAGGTTCTATGGCTTCCTTTTTTTTTTTTTTTAATTTATTTAAGTAATCTCTACACCGCATATAGAACTTGAACTTAAAACCCTGACCCAAAACTTGGGTCAGTTTTCTGTATATGTACATACTGTGTGTCAAAATAAAGGCTTAGTACCAAAAAAAGCACTTAAGTGTATTTCTTACTGTGGATGGTACTTTAAAAAGTCTGAAAAGTAATGCTGTAAGATATATTTTTACTTCAGGAGCAACTGGTGAATACGACAGTGCATTTCAGGTATGATGGCCACGACCTGTATAATACCATTTTCTGAGGCAGCAGCCAGGAAACATGCAAGACACAGTAAACCCATCTTTGCTTTGTGTTTTTCATCTCTCATTAATCAGTTGCTTAAGCTGATTAAAAAATTAGGGCTGTTAATTTGTTTTTTTTTTTTTACGATTTTATTTATTTATTTGACAGAGGGAGATCACAAGTAGGCAGAGAGGCAGGCAGAGAGAGAGGAAGGGAAGCAGGCTCCCTGCTGAGCAGAGAGCCTGATACGGGACTCGATCCCAGGACCCTGAGATCATGACCCGAGCCGAAGGCAGCGGCTTAACACACTGAGCCACCCAGGCGCTCCAGGGCTGTTAATTTTTAAATGAAGGAATATAAATTACTTTCCCAATTTTTCGTTTGCTCTACGCTGGCCTTCTAAATGTCATAATCACACTTGAAAGTAGGCTGACTTGCAGAATCACCTCAGTTCACTTCCACCTCCGCCCTTACCCCACTCCCTTCCCTTCCTTTTAAGAAATCAAATTAAAACGCGGCTTATTCTATGAGAATATGGACTGGAACTGTTAAACGTAAATACTAGGCACACTTCTCTCAGGAAAATAAGTACCTTGCTCATTTAAGAGGCTGATGGTGGGTCTTCCAGCAGAGCGTGAGTGAACATTTCTGTTTAACAACAAAAAATTCCTTTTGGTACTTTATCTGAAAGTGTTATTTTTGTTCTATTAAAGTAATTCAGAGAATAAGAAATACAGAGCTTCATCTCAGGAGAATAACATTATTCAATTTTCTCTATAGCTATTAATATAGAAAGATGATTAATTAACCTACAAAGGCAAATTTAATCTTTTGGCTAACTGGACCTGTCGGATTAGGACTTGTCGCTGCTCTTCCTTCTGCTCATCGGTGCCAGCAAATCTAGGGGAGAAATCTAGTCCCACCTGTAACAGAAAAATAAAACAGATTTACATGTTTATGGTTTAATGAATTCAAAAGACATACTATGGAGCAGTGCTGTCCAAGAGAAATATGATGGGAGCCATACAGGAAAGCCACCTACATAACTTTACATTTTCTAGTAGCCACATTAGAAATACTAACAAGAATCAGGTGAAATTAATTTTAATGATATACTTTATTTAGTCCATATATCCAAAACATTATTATATAATCATATTATTATTTCAACACAAAATCAATATTAAAAAATAATTGCATTATTTTACTTTTTTGGGGGTGGTACTAAGACTTTGAAATCCTGTGTGTTTTATATTTATATGTATCTCAATTTGGACCAGTCACATTTCAAGTGCTCTACGAAGTTATTACATTGGACAGTAAAGATTATAAATCACTGTTTCTCTTGATACTATTTTGTCATAGACTGCTATAGTCTATATTCTATCTTTTTGTGGTAAGATTTATTTATTTGACAGAGAGAGATCATAAGTAGGCAGAGAGATAGGCAGAGAGAGCGGGGGAAGCAGGCTCCCCCTGAGCAGAGAGCCCAATGCGGGGCTTGATCCTAGGACCCTGAGATCATGACCTGAACCGAAGGCAGTGGCTTAACCCACTGAGCCACCCAGGCACTCCTATAGTCTACATTCTAAATTTAAGTGTTACTTTTATCTTCTGTCTTTGATTAGAAGTGGAGTTTATTACCAAGTGATAAAAATGCTTCCTGATTGTAAATTCTTTAATAAAAAATGTTCTTTAATTACAAACTCTAGACTATTTTTAAATTAAAAAAATATTTTATTTATTTATTAAATAAGTTCTATGTCCACTGTGGGGCTGAAACTTATGACCCTGAGGTCAAGAGTCACATGCTCTACCAACTAAGATAGCCAGGCACCCCAACAAAATCCAGTATATTTAAAGTATGTTTGTATATACTGTGTTAACTAAATGTAGAGATGATGCCTGTATTTAAGAAAAGGGAAAAAAAAGAACAAAGTACACAGAAATGCTAATAAAGTACTTTTCTTTTCATTAATATAAGTCTATAGTAGGTTTTCTACTGTCCTACCTCAGGCTCTTTTGCTTATTGAGAAGGTACTGACAAATTATTATCCAGCTAGATAAAGTGAGTATAATTATCTAAGTCAGTTATAATTACCAATAGCGAACTAACGATTATATCCGTCTATCACATGAAAGTCTAGATTAGAAGTCCTTTGATCAGCTATTTGGTGTTACCTCTCCAATTGCCAACAACTGATCTTTATAATTCTCCATAATAGGCAAAGCTACATCCAAATCCTAGGAGAAAAAAAGGAAATTTGTTTAAGTAGAAGGGTAAGGGAACTGATATTTTAGGAAACACCTTTTACATATCAGGCACTGTACCATATTGGGTCCTTTACATACATTCAATACCTTTAACCAGTAGAAGAGGTAGCCATAGTCATCCTTCTATAATGGTGAGCACTACTATTTGGAAATTTGAGTAGAAACAGCCCACACCCAGTCAGGTCACAAGAACATGACTTTCAATGAAAAGTCTCCCTTAAATACTTCCTAACATTTAGGAAGAATTTCCTGACATTTAGGACTGATTTGGATTTCCTCCTGCAATAGCTGACCAAGACAGAAGAAAGCCATCTTTGGTAGTCGCCTTTGTAATTGAGTTCCTGGGGAGTGGGCTGTGTTATGTCCTCCTCTCAAAATACTAATGGTTTTTGAGTTTTTTAATAGGAAAAATCTCATACATCCTTTGCACTATTTTCACTGATTTCTTTTGTGTTTATAATCCTGCTTAGCCTATTTTTGTTCTAAAGGTTCAACAGTCTAAACACTAATTATCACACATATGCTTGTCAATTATTCAAGTAACAAAGTACCGTGAGTTTCCATATTACTATTTCCATTTAAAGAGAATTTACTCTGTGAGAGTTCCCTTGTAAGACAAGGGAAAGACAAATATATGGAAAACTTGCTTCTAGATATTTTTCAAACTACTTTGAGGGTTTTAGTCTCAGGATATGTAAATTGTGAAGAACTTCTACTGAGGCTAGAACAAAGGAGAATTAAGAAAAGAGGTGCAGGAGGAGATTCTACAACTATACCTCTGGAGACAGAAAACCTGAGAGACAGAGTAGATCATGGCCTTAGAAATACATTCTAGTGGACTCGGTAAAGAGGATTTAACACTGTCATGAGAAGCTAAGAGACCAGAGAGCCTAGAGACCTAGAGGCCAGAGAAGGTGTCTAACAACAGCTGAGGAGGTTAAATGTCGTCAGCCAAAGCTTTTCCAATCAAATATCCAAACTGCTCTGTCTCTGAAGTTCAGAGGGGCTGGAGAAGTTGGAGATTACCCAGGAAATGGTTGATCGTGGAAAGTCTTAGAAAGAAAGTGTACATTTGGATGAAGACCAGATAGAGGAGAAAAATGCTTCTTGGAATATCTATTACTGTGAAAAAAGCAAAACAAATTTACAATGACACTGTTCCAACGCTCATGAAATAATCTGAAAGTTTCTGGCAAGTCAAGGATAGGAAATAGAAATTAATATAATTCATATTACTAATTTTATATGTGTGTATTTGAGTGTGCATGGTCTCTTCCATTTTATTTCAATAGATGTAAATAGTTTTATAAAGACATTCATAGGTCTATTTATTTATTTTTTTTTTTAAGATTTTATTTATTTATTTGACAGAGAGAGAGATCACAAGTAGGCAGAGAGGCGGGTAGAGAGAGAGAGAGAGGAGGAAACAGGCTCCCTGCTGAGCAGAGAGCCCGATGCGGGACTCGATCCCAGGACCCTGAGATCATGACCTGAACCGAAGGCAGCGGCTTAACCCACTGAGCCACCCAGGCACCCCATAGGTCTATTTCTGACTTCATTTCTTTTCCCACCTCTTGAATGATGTTCTCAAGATCTTTACATGCTAATGGTTCTATTATGTATTTTTAAAAAAGATTTTATCCATTTATTTGACACAGAGAGAGAGATCACAATTAGGCAGAGAGGCAGGTAGAGAGGGGGGTAAGCAGGCTCCCCGCCGAGCAGAGAGCCTGCCACAGGGCTTGACATGGAGCTTGACCACCCCCACCCCCACCCCGACCCTGAGACCATGACCAGAGCAGAAGGCAGAGGCTCAACTCACTGAGCCACCCAGGTACCCCTATTATGAGGTACCTATGACTAGGACTACTACCATTTGTTAGATTTATTCTGAATGATTTTAAATACAGTAGCTTTTTTATTAAATAAAATGTTTAGTCTCCACAGTCTTGAAAACAGGGTGAGGGGTGCATAACCCAAATAAGTGAAGTGAGCCAAGCAGGGATGGGAGACAACTGCAGAACACATGCCTTGCCTGCAGGGGGCAGTAGATCGCACACGGTGAATTGTGGTTCCCTGAAATAGCTCTGGGGCCCAAGCCCTGACTGGCAGTAGTATTTATTGAATGAATTAGTTCAGGAACATGCGGAAAGATTTGTGTGATGCAACTTTAATTTTAGATATGTTATTAGAGAGAAAGGAGGGGCAAAGGGAGAGAGAGAATCCCAAGCAGGCTCCACACCCAGGGCAGAACCCAATGTGGGGTTTGATCTCATGACCTTGGGATCACAACCTGAGCAGAAATCAAGAGTCCAACCTGGAACCGAATGAGACACTGAGGCACCCCAGCAACTTTAGTTTTATGAACCAAGTGAATTTACTTAACACCTACTACATACCATCTTTGTACCACATATTAGGGATTTATAATCTAATCATTATGAGAAAACCATACTACGGTATGGACTTCAAGCACACTAAGAATAAAAGAGGAATAACTGCTTACCTCTGGTGTTTTCCAGAGGGATATCCTGAGATTTTTTTCAGTTCATCCCTGCTGTAAGAATCTGGAATTACCTATCTATTGTTGCTATCTCATTAGCTTTTTAAGTTAAACAGTTCTGTCAGTTCTACATTCATGCCAAAATACGACAAATCCACCCACTTCCCCTCGCCTGTGCTGCTAGCACTCTGGTCCAGGCTACATCGTCTCTCCTAGGAACTACTCCAATAGTCTTCTCACTCCTCCTGTCTTCCTTTTTGGCACTCTTCAAGATTTGTTCTTCATACCATACCCAAGGGGATCTCTTCAAAATATAAATCCCAGGGTGCCTGGATGGCTTAGTTGGTTGGGCGACTGCCTTTGGCTCAGGTCACGATCCTGGAGTCCCAGGATCAAGACCCACATAGGGCTCCCTGCTTGGCAGGGAATCCGCTTCTCCCGCTGACCTCTCTCCCCTCATGCTCTCTCTCTCTCTCAAATAAATAAAATCTTTTAAAAAAAAGTATAAAATATATATATATAAATATATAGGATATATGTAAATAAAAATATACATTATATATAATATATAAAATATATAGAAATACACACACACACACATATATATATATATATATATATATATATATATATAACTCCAGCACAGCCCCAGACACAGTGCTCCCTGCCCAGTCCCTCTGACCTCACCACCATAACTTTTCCGTCTCTCCAGTCACATCAGCTCTCTTTCTGTTTCTTGACCACATCATACTTGTTCTTACCTTAGGGCCTTCATGCTGGGTTCTTTCCTTTGCCTACAACACTCTGAGCCCTCTCCCTGCAGGGCCAATTCCTTGGTAGCATTCAGGCTGCAGTTCTCATATCACCACCTCAGAGAGGCCTTCCCTGACTATAATCCAAAAATCAGCATCCACAATCCCTACCACATGATCTTGTTTTATTGTCTTAAGGCACTGACTGCTACCTATAGTTTTCCTGTTCAGGTATCTAATTGTAGATTGTCTGCTAGAATCTAGCTTCCATGAGAGGGATTTCATTCTACAGTGCTTAGAGCAGTGCATGGAATGCAGTAGGTGCTCAGTAAAAACACTTGTTGACTGACAGACTAAATGAATGCCTATTCATATAAATCTCTATATAAATCAAAGAAATCCTGTTCTGCTATGATCTCCAACATTTTGGGAACTGTATCTCTCAGCAATTTAATTTTATCATCCCAGGAGAACCACTCCACCTATAGAACAAGTATTTATTATTTTTTTAAGAGTTTATTTATTTGACAGACAGAGATCACAAGTAGGCAGAGAGGCAGGCAGAGATTGAGATGGAAGCAGGCCCTCTGCTGAGCAGAGAGCCCGATGCCCTGAGCAGAGAGCCCAGGACCCTGAGATCATGACCTGAGCCGAAGGCAGAGGCTTTAACCAACTGAATCACCCAGGAGCCCCGGACAAGTATTTATCATACCTGAAGTGAATTAAAAGCAATTTTGTTTCGAAATAAATAGAGCTACCTGGGGTATCCTAACGTAGGAATACAGATTCATTATTATAAAAAATGAAAGACCTTGTATTTTAATTTATTCATAGGTAACAAAAAGTCTTTACTTCTTCATAATGGGGAGCTATCAATCTCATTTTGTAATAAAGCACTTAAGAAACTGTATCTCCCTGATTCTGAGTCAGGAGACCAGTCTGAAATATGAGACATACTGGCTACTATGAGTCAGTGAGATCTTCTAGGAAGGATTTTTTTTTTAGAGATGGTATAAAAGCAGGGCAGTTTTTTTTTTTTTTAAGATTTTATTTATCTATTTGACAGCGAGAGAGAGCACAAGTAGGCAGAGAGGCAGGCAGAGAGAGAGAGAGAGGGAAGCAGGCTCCCCACTAAGCAGAGAGCCCCATGTGGGGCTCGATCCCAGGACCCCAAGATCACGACCCGAGCGGAAGGCAGGGGCTTTAACCCACTGACCCACCTGGGCACCCCAGCAGGGCAGCTTAATAGATCAAGAGCATTCCCTCAGAGACAGTTTAACGTTCAAGAAGATACTATGTACTGAACTCACCTGTTCCTTTATGGTACTACATCTATAAATTTGTATCTTTCTTTTTCTAGATATTTTATTACTTTTTGGCTAAAGCAATATGACAACATGGTAAAAACATGTGAAAGCAAGTCCCTTATAATTCTACCCAGCCATCACAGCGAATGTCATTTCTGTGTTTTTCCCTCTTATAGAATATATTTTTACATTTTAAAACACTTTCCTCATTGCTACATAAAACAAACCCTATAGTTGTCATCTTCCATGCATGCATTCCATACACACATATATTTAACACTCTACAAGTTAATTTTTCCTTTATTTCTGAGCCTCTGGGCTGTTTCTGTTTTTTCTCAAATACAAATAATGCTGCAACAAACACCTTTGTGAAAGGTAGCATTTCCTTCTTCTGGATTATTGCCTTAGAATATAAAGCAGAAAGAAGAGCATTACTGAATCAAGTATCTTTTTTTATACTTTTTGGTTTACATGACTTTTACCTTTGATGTGACACATCTTTGGTCTCCTGGAGAAACTCCTTGAACAGGGTGAACACCCAAGCAGGGCAGGACAAACCCCTTATATCTAAAAATGTAGAACAAATTTAGAAAGTGGAATATTGAACTAGTAGACAATGTTGTCCTAAAGAAAAAGTATGAAAGAGTTTCTTAAGGCTATGTTGATGTGATTTTTCTCTTTTCATTCTCTTTAAAATTGGATGACCTTTGATAGTACAAATATGACATCATAACTGCATCCTTATTAGCAACTCTTTAAATTTTTCTTTTTTTTTTTAAGATTTAATTTATCTATTTGAGGGAGAGAGCACAAGCAAGGGGAGGAACAGAGGGAGAGAGAGAGAGAGAAGCAGACTCTCCATCTAGCAAGAAGCCCAATGGAGGGCTCAGTCCCAGGACCCTGAGATCATGACCCATGCCGAAGGCAGACGTCCAACCAACTGACCCACCCAGGCGCCCCGCAACTCTCTAAATTCTTTTTTTCCCTTCAATTTTTAAAATTTATTTATTTGACAGAGAGAGAGATTCCAAGTATTCCAAGTAGACAGAGCAGCAGGCAGAGCGAGAGAGAGAAGCAGTCTCCCTGCTGAACAGAAAGCCCGACCTGGGGCCCTGATCCTAGGACTCTTGAGATCATGACCTGAGCCGAAGGCAGAGGCTCAACCCACTGAGCCACCCAGGCACCCCACCTCTTTAAATTCTTAATGAAAAGCAGCACCTTTCTGAAAGCTGCATAATCTTTTCAAATTCTCCTGAATGTTCAGCAACCACCACAAGAGCCGTAACATTGGCCTGAAACAAAAATGAATACAACAGTCTCAAACAATATACATCTAACATAACTGAACAGAAATTTAAAGTCTTCTGTACTTCTAGTTATTCTTGCTCACTTATAGTCTATCAGTATAATCACGACGGCTATCACTGAGTACTTCCTATGTTTCAAGCACTATGTTCAGTAAATAAAAATATTACCTCATTTAATCTATATGACCTTATGAGGTAGGCACTGCTGTAATCCATCATATTGATTAGAAATTTTGGATGGAGTCAAATAACTTGCTCAAGCTCATTGTGCCTGAGTAATGCCAGGGCCCATGCTCCTAATTAAGCTGCCATATTGAATGATGGCTGTGTATGTAAAAATGTACCGGCAACTGTTTCTGACTATCACTTTAAGAGAAAGCTACAAAGTGGTAGTTATAATGAATTTCATAACAACTTCTAAAAATTAGTTATTCTTTCCTGAAACAAATAAAAATGTCTCAGAAAAGTTTTATAATTTCTCCAAGATCTCTGGAATAATGTTAATTTTAGAACTGATAGATGGACCAATCTGTGCCATATAACTGGTAAGCAGGGTAGCTGTGGGAACAGGTTTTGGATTCAGACTATTCTGTCTATTACTTTACTAACAATGTATCTTTGGATAAATTAATCTCTAGGTCTGAGTTTCCTCCTCTAGCAAATGGGTAATGGTTAGCTATAAAATAGTAGCTTCTTCACAAGGATGTTGTGAAACATTAAATGAAATCATGTACAGAAAGGGCGTAGCTCAGTGCCTGGTATACAATAAACAGTTAATGCTACTTATTATTAACAAAGCAACATAGGCATAGTGTATCTAAATTTCAAGCTGTTCTAGCTTGAAATTAATAGGAAAACAAAAGGCAACTATAGATATTGACTTACTTTCTTGGCTTTCTCCAACACATCATCCAGATCCTAAAAAAAGTGCGAGTAATCACAATTATTTTAGATGAATAAGTAACTTCTCTATGGCTATATATATCAGTGTAGTTGAGGCAGCATAACAAATGACAACAATGGCAAGGAGCAGTGTGATAGATGTGAAGAGCTACACTGACCCGCCTTTTGTTAACTCTTCCTCTTAGTAAAATCTGCCTTCTGTTCCTATTCCACTAAAACAGAAACTGTCATGGTCAAATATAAAGGACACCTCCCTGTCCTCGTCTTACTCTGCCCCTCAGAGACATTAAGAGCTCCTCACTTGTCCATGCCTTCCTTCCTAGAAGTATCTCCTGCTCTTGGCTTCTGCAATGCCGCTCTCCTGCAAACTCTACCCTCCCCTAGCTGCTCCTCTCAGGCTCCTCAGCTGGCTCCCTCCTCTCGGATTTCAGGACTCTATTCTCCTCTCTCTGTATACAGCTCAGGTGATCTCATCCATAGGTTTTGATATCATCGTTATGCTAATTTTGAGCTCCAGCCTAGAATTCTCTCCTGAACCCAAACCTGCCAGTTAAAAAACTGACCATACGACATTTCCACTTGGGTGGACATTAGGCTTCAACATGTGCCCAACATAATTCTCCTCTACAAGCTTATTCCTTTTATCTGCCCTCCCCACCCGGTCTTCCTCCTCTCAGGGAACAGCATCCTCACGCCCTGTCTTTCCCTCCCTCTACACACCCAGTTCCTCAGCAAGTGCCCTAGATTCCAGCTCTAAAACACACACTGAATCCATCTGCTTTTCTCAAACTCCTCTGCAACCACCGTCATCTCCTGTCTATACACAGCAAAAGCCTCCAGACTGGTTTTCTAACTTCCGCACTTACTCTCCATCAGCAAAGCGTTCTTCAATGGAAATCAGATCTTGTCACTCTCCCTTGAAACCAACCAGCCAACCCACCCACCCCACCCAACACCTCTCCTGGCTCCACACTGTCCTTCCTGACCTGCTCCCCCTCGCCCCTGCAAACCTCCAGTCTTACTCCAGCGGCTCTCCAGCTCACCACCCCCCACCGAGCCCTTCTGCAGCTCGAACGCGTCAAATCCGACCCGCTCGCTTTTTACCCCCCCGCACACCACCTCCTGGCTTGGCGGCTCTTTGCCTTTCCGGCTCCAGCTCAAGTGTCAACAACCTCTTGAGAGGTCTTTCCCCCTTAGAGGCTCTGCTCTTCCTTCCATCAGCCTCTGTTTCCAGTTTGCGAGTAAACCGCTGTGTAACTCCGGGGTGGGGTGTGTGCTCTCCGCTCGCGTCTCTCCGCACCGCAGCCGCAGCACGCGGCGCGCCGGGGTGTCCGTCGGCAGCACCTTCCGCCCGGGCGGAGGGGACGCTCGGCCAGGCCCGCCCGGAGCTGCGAGGCCCGTGGGGTCAGCGGCTGGGTCAAGGGGAGGTAGGGGGACGCCGACTCGCAAACGGGAAGGGCTAACAGAGGCCGTGCAGGGGTAGAGGGTTTCGCGCTCCGCAGCGCCGGGAAGAAAAACCGGAAAGCCTGAGATTAGAGAGACAGGAGCCAGTCCCTCAGGGCCACGGACGCGACCCGGGAGGATCTGACGCTGCGTCCCAAGGCAGGAGAGCAAAATCAACCCGAAGGGAAAGGACCGGGGTGCCTCCCGCTCCCAGCCGCCGGGCCTCGCCCTTACATACGCTGTCAAAGACCGGGGCCGAGAGGTGGCAGTGACAGTCCACCAACCCCACGCCCACCGCCCCCATCGCCACCGCCACCGCCGCCGTCCACGCCCCCGCCGAGCTCCAGGCGGAACGCTGCCGCTGCAGGGGACTGTTTCCGGCCGGACGCGCGCTCCTTCCGCCAGTGAGAGCCCGCCCTTCCGCTCCCAGCTCCCGCCCGCAGTTCAAACTGGGAAGATGGCGGGGGCTCCTGTGGTAGTCCCTTCCCCTCCGCGGGACGTGGAGGGGGCGACCGGGGCGGACGACGGGGACTCGGCCACCGCCACCTCCCGAGAGGACTTCCGGGTGCGCTGCACCTCGAAGCGGGCCGTGACGGAAATGCTAGAGCTGTGCGGCCGCTTTGTGGAAAAGCTCGGGGACACGCTGCCAGAGGAGATTCGGGAGCCCGCGCTGCGAGATGTGCAGTGGGTACGGGCGCAGTCGCCATCTCTTCTCACCCCTCACCCTCTGCCCCTCTCAAGGCTCAGAAAGAGCCTACGGCCGGCTTCGCGGAGTTAGCGGTGCCGCGCGCTCCGGTGGCAGAGGCCCGAGACACGCTCGTGTCGAAACACGCTCGTGTCGGCCGAGGACTCCCCGCTTAGAGCGGCGCGGGTCCGTAGAGACGCGGCGAGCCCTGCGTGGGACTCGAAATTGAAGGAAGAAAGAATAGGTGGAATCGATTTTAATGTGTTTTATTTAGCCCGCTCTATCCAAGATAGCGTTTTAACTTGTAATAAAAAAAAAAAAGTGAACGAGGTCTTTTTCTTTTTGTTCGTACTAAGAAGCTTTTCATGTCGGGTGCCTTAACTTCAGAGCTGGTCTTTGCGGCGCGCCGCGGTTCCAGGCCTCCGTGGCTCCGGGTCGGACCGTGGGGGCAGAGGCGGAAGGAGGGGGAATCCTGGAACTCAGGCAGTCCCCGCACGAGCCACCGGTCTTTCCTTTGGCCTGTTTTAGAACTTACTGTAAAGTCCGTGGAAACATTTTCCCGCCAAGTCTAAGTAGATAAGGAAGCTGTCTTGGTTAGTAACTTCTCTGGACCGCCTAACGTTTCCCCTTCCTTTCTCACAGATTTTGCAAAGCCCTCAAGAAGCTAGTTTTTTTTTTTTTTTTTTTTTTTTTTTTAAGGAAAGACGCAATAGATTGAGGGATTGGTACCTGCCTTAAGCAAGCAGACAATCTGTCCGTAGAAAATAAGTGTAAAAGCTCATAGTGCAGCACACTTGTGAGTTAGCAAGGCCACAGTGTGAGACGATAAAAGTAAACGCCGAGTGGAAGAAGAAAAGCAGCCCCTGGCTGGTGGGTCTGTTCCCGTTTTGTGTACAGGAACACTGTCACGACCTTCTTGCGAGGAAGGCAAGAACAGACCCCCTCAGGACATTTTTAGTTGTTTTGGAAAAAGACTGTTTGGGTGCATAAAAGTCTTAGAATCTGCCCCTTTCTAAGAAGTGCTAATCTATTTACTTTCAGAAAAAGAGGAGCTTGGCTAATCTTGGCTTATAACCTATTCTACCTCAGTTAGTGGATGATAAAGTGAGTTGGGAGAAAAAAGATTTGAACAAACTACCAAGGAATTCACTTGTGTTTCATATTAAGAGCAGATAAAGGCAGAGGCTTTAATTATGTTGACATATCTCTTTATTGAAAACCACGTGATATTGTAATGGATATTCTAAAAAAATTGTATTGATACAATTGTGCAATGAATATTAGTTTGTATTATGAGGTAATCCTTGAATGTCCATATATAAAGTATTTTATAAAATCTTTATAAAGTGAAGAGTGTATACTTTAACTCATTATCAGTCATTATTTGAATTATGCTTATTTTTACTTACACAAAGTGTGTAAAATACATTCTTGTAAAAAAACCCAGCAAAACAGCATATAGCAAAAGTTTGAATTCCTCTCCCCCACCCCTCCTCCTTCCCAGAAATAATTATTGGGAGGGTCCAGGGGGCTATAATCCTTCTATACCCTTTTTTATGGCGTTACATCTCTCTTTGTTGTTTTAGTTTTTTGTTTTTTTTTTACGGTAATGGGGTTAGGCTGATGTATTTAGCAGTTTAGCTTTTTTTTTTTTCCTCTTCCAAATCTGTCTTTGACTATTCTTTGTCAAAGTTACGTAGAGATATACTTTATTCTTTTTAGCTATTGTATGGTATGGATATAGTGTATTTAACTATTTTCTGAATTTGAAGTTAGATTTTATTTTCCCCTCAATAATTCATAATTTCATATAGTGCTTTAATAAACATTCCTAGTACATCCTTTTTACGTTTTTATGAGAATAGTTCTTTAGGATACATTGCTAAGAGTGAAATTGTAAGGTAATAGGGAATGTGCATTTAAAATTTTAACCAAATTCCCTTAGTCCCTTATTTTTTAATGTATTATGAAAATTTTTAACCTTTCAAAAAACAGACTAGTGCAGTGGACATCTGTATTTCCATCACCAAATTTAACAGTTATCAGAAATTTGTTACACTTCCTATTTTATTTATTTATTTTTTAGGTAGGTTCCATGCCTAAGGTGGAGCTTGAGCTCATAGCCCTGAGATTAAAAGGGTCATGCAATCTACTGCTAAGCTAGCAGGCTGTCCCTTCACACTTCTTATTTTTTTTTTTAAGATTTTATTTATTTATTTGACAGAAAGAGAGAGATCACAAGTAGGCAGAGCAGCAGGCAGAGAGAGGGGGAAGCAGTCTCCCCGCTGAGCAGAGAGCCTGATGGATGGCTAGATCCCAGAACCCTGAGATCATGACCTGAGCTGAAGGCAGAGGCTTAACCCCCTAGGCCACCCAGGCATCCCTGCACTTCTATTTTAAAGCAAACTCCAGATCTTGTGTCATTTCATTTCTTTGTTCCTCAGTGTACGTCTCTAAAAAATACAGTCCTTTATGAAGTAGAAATTAATTTTATTTTGTTTGAAGCATTTTTCCCTTGTTAACACTTTTGCTTATTCAGCAGCATATGTAGTACTTGTACCCTTGAGATTCAGCTGAGCTCAACTTTGTTAGCTTATATTTTTTCTTCATTAAAGAAGTATATAAATTTGGCATCAAATTTTCTCAGATGGAGCATTCTTCCTACATTTTAGTAGGAAGAATCAGTGATTGAAATGGAATCTTCATTGAGAAGAATACAGTAATAAGCTTGTCTGTTTTTCTTGATATTCTGTATTACAAATCTGAAATTCTTACTTTGCCAAAATGTTTTAGTTCAATATTCAAAGTTATTTTCAGTGACTTGAGTATTGTAAATTTGTTTCAGACTTTTGAATCAGCTGTGCAAGAGAACGTCAGCATTAATGGACAAGCATGGCAGGAAGCTTCAGATAGTTTTATGGGTATGTGATTTAAATTTCCTTCTGTCATTAATTTCTGAGTAGCTAATTTTTAGCTAATTTTATCTTGAATGCTAATTTTTAATCCCAATTTTCAGTCTTGTTTTTTTTAAAAGATTTATTTGTTTGTTTGTTTATTTGAGAGAGACACAGAGTGAGAGATAGCAGCAGCAGGGTGGGGGGCACAGAGGGAGAGGGAGAAGCAGGCTTACTACTGATCAGGGAGCTCCATGCAGGGCTCCGTCCTAGGACCCTGGGATCATGACATGAGCCAAAGGCAGATGCCCAACTGACTGAGCCACCCAGGGGCCCCTCAGTGTCCCTTCTTCTAAAAATTTCCCTTCACCAAAAAAAAAAAAAAAAAAAGTTTCCTTCACTGGGGGGAAAAGGGAAACAAATCTAGAAGGCTACTGAGGCAAGCTAATGCAGTAGTTACCTTGGTTTTTTTAATATATGCTATCTGGCATTCTCAATAAGGTTTTCATCTGATTAGTCTTTGAAAGTATTCTGGTCAGTAGGTTGCTGGAAAATACTGTACTACTATCTCCAGATGAAGAAACAGGCCCAGAGAATTTCTGATTAAAACCGTATAAATCGGGGCACCTGGGTGGCTCAGTGGGTTAAAGCCTCTGCTTTCGGCTCAGGTCATGATCTCAGGGTCCTGGGATCAAGCCCCGCATCGGGCTCTCTGCTCAGCAGGGAGCCTGCTTCCTCCTCTCTCTCATTGCCTGCCTCTCTGCCTACTTGTGATCTCTATCTGTCAAATAAATAAATAAATAAAATCTTTAAAAAAAAAAAAAAAAACCGTATAAATCAAGTTGTATTTTTACAAATGATCCTTATAGTAGACAGCGAAGTACCCTTAGAAGTATGAAGTTAAATTCTAAGAGTTCCAACCATGTAAAGGATGAAGTAAATATATGGAGAAACCCCCTTAGAGACAGAATGCTTTCTTCCTATTTAATATTTATTTAATTAATTAATTTGAGAGGGAGAGAGAGACCGAGAAAGCACAAGTGGGGGAGGTGCAGAGGAAGAGGAGAAGTAGACTCCTCGCTGAGCAGGGAGCCTGATGCAGAGCTCAATCCCAGGATCCCGGGATTGTGACCTGAGCTGAAGTTTAACTGACTGATCCACAAAGATACCCCACAATACTTTCTTCAAAGCAGACTTAGGTGTTTCAAAGCACCCTAACTAATGGTGTTGACCTATCTAAAAAAAAAAATCAAAATTTTAATGGAAAGAAAATGGTCCGTGGTCAGTATAAGAAGGAAACAAATTTAGTAGAAAAGAAATGATCTGTGTAAAAAAAGGGTCAGAATTCTCCAGCAAAGTCTAGGAGAAGGGCTACCCTCACAAGAGGGTCAGAGTATCTTGTCTTTCCCCATGGTCATATTATAGAGTCTGACCAGCATAATAACTTGGTATCACTGCTTGGTATTACTTGCTATCCAGTTAGACCCTTGAGCTGATTCCAAACGCATTAGGTAACCCTCTGTGGTTATAATTTTTCTTCTCAACATTAAGATAATACTTTGCCCAGAAAACTTCAATGTTTAGCCCTTGGGATTATAATAGTTATCTCTTCATGGTCACCAAAATTTACTTTCTGGTTTATATATTGAAATGGTAAAAGCAATAACATTAGATTTCCCGAACAATAGAATGATTGCCAATTAGTAGAGGAGAGGAAGTGTATCACAATCACCTAAGAGTATTTTTAAACTCTACGGCCTTCCCTGTGTCTTTCTTTGACTCTTGTTCTGTTTGCTTCAGGCTGTCTTTAGCAATCTGATTCATCAATTTGTAGATTAAGATACATATTTTCTAATTGGTTGGCAGCCTGGATAGAGTGTGGTTATTCTTTGTCCCTTTTCTTCCTTATAATTGTGAGGGGAAATGGTTCAGAATACTATAATTTTACCTGCTTTCACTGACACTTGATAATGACATACCAAATTCTAGGCCATAGATGAAAACACAGGGTCCTTACTATTTAGGAACTCATTGTTAATGGAAAGAAATGGACAGGGAATTACTATACTGCTTAGGAAGGGGGATAAGTCCTAATAGAATAGATTATTGTTAAATGCATTTAATGAATGACAGCATGCTAGATAAAAGGATGAAGGATATTTGAAGCAGAGAGAACAGCATGTGCAAAGGCACAAAAGAGTGATGTGTTTGGAAAATGTCAGAAATGAATTAGGAAAACTAACGGCAGGTGTGACCAGAGGTAAGCTAAGGCCAGATCACAAAGAGCCCTGAGAGTTTGCCAAGGAATTTATACTTTATCCTGTAGGCAATGGGGAGCTAGTGGAGATTTTTAAAATAGAATTTACATGAAAAGCTTTGCATTTTAGAACACTGACTGCTGCCTGTGTAGGGAATGGATTAGAGAGGGTTGAAATTCAAGGTGGGCTGATCTGAGGGAAGTTATTGCAGTAGTACAGTAAGAGACAGTTAAGACATGCTCAAAGACAGGAGAAAAGGAGAGAAGGTTCTGCAGATGAGATTAAAAGGGTTTGTGTCTGATCAAATACATAGAAGCAGTAAGTAAGCTTCACAAGGGCAGAGGTTTGTCTGTTTTGTTCACTGGGATCATTGTAGAAATGAGTGAACAAATAAAAGGATAGAACGGATGAATATACAAGTGAGAACAACTTTCTCCCTTCCTCTGTAGCTACCCTGAAAGGACTTGATTTCAGGTGACCAGGTTCATTTAAGCATTAAAGTGTAAATTCCTCAAGAGCAGGGGCTATATTTGTTTTTCAGCACTTAGCTTGGCATATAGTAGGTACACAGTAAATACTTGTTAAATTGGTGACAAAATCTTCTCTCAAATCTGCTCAAATTTGTTTATACATTCAGTTTTATAGCTTTATCATTAGGTGGCGCTGAAAAACCATTTTCCTCCATAGAAGATTTAGCTGGGAGACGTTTTTTTTCTTAACTGTGAAATAGTACATTATTTCAGGCTAATGACTGAACTTTTTAAATGGTAAGTTAAAATTTAGGAAAGGCTACTCATCTAAATGAATATTCAAAGTAAGCAGTGATTGTTTTTCTCATAATACTCTCAAAAGAATTTAGTTGGTCTTAGTATTTGTTACACGAATGAGATATACCTGATGTACTTCATCAATCTTTACCCAGTATGTATGTGTGTATATATATGCTGATATGTCAGCAATGTTTGAAAGCTTCCAAAAATAAATATCATAGTTTCAGAATTCTTAGTGAAGCTTCTACTTAATAAAATAGATAAATTTCTAGCATAGACCGTGACATAGAACAGCTAGGATGTGAGACCAGTTAAGCCAATGATCTAGCTCTTTAGTTTAGTTTAGTTTTGTTTGGAGATTTATTTATTTGAGAGAGTGAGGGTGTGAATGCACATGTAAGAAGAAGGTTTTTTGTCGGGGGCAGAGGGAGAAGGAGTGAATGCTCCAGTAGACTCCCCCCGCTGAGCAAGGAGGCACTCGGGCTGGATCCTAGGATCCTGAGATCATGACTGAACTGAAATCAAGAGTCAGACCTGTCATCGACTGAGCCACCCAGGCACCCTGTTCTTTAGTACTTTTAACTACTTACTCTTCAAGACGACTTTCAAAATAAGGTTGATGTACCACCTGCATTCATTTCATCTAGAGTGCTTAATTTTGGGGCCCCATTCCAGAGGCCTCTGTTGAATCAAAATTTCTGCACTTCTGACAAGTTCCCCATGTAGTTATTTTGCTGAAGTTTGAGATTCACTATTAAAACAGGAAAGCAACAGATAGGAGTTTTAGTTAAAGTATAAAGTCACTGTGTCTCTTACTTTTTCCTGCTATTTATCCATTTGTGTCTATTTCAGATTTCGCTTTTCTGCCTGCTACTGTCACAGCTTCGGTGCAGCACAGAATAAAGTCAAAACATGTTGGAAACTCTAACTTTAAATGCCCTTTACAGTCTAGTTCTTTTATATTTTATCATCCTTCTTTCCTTACACTTTGTCCTGCAGCCAATTAGAACTTTTAGTTTTAGAACAAAGTTTCCCAAAACCTCTGTGATCTTGAAAATACAGTTTGCTCTGCCTAAGGTGCTTCCTCCTGTTATTTTTTGTCCCACCTTTTTTTAATCCAATGGATTTACATGTATATTTCAAGCCTTAGCTCAAATGTTGCTTTCTGTTTAAAGTTAAAGACACAGAATAAAGTTATAAACTTAAAGACACAGAATTTATTAAAGTTAATAAAGTTAAAGACACAGAATAAGAGAACACTAACTCTGCCTGGGGAGTTAACACTAACTCCCCAGGCAGAGTTAGTGTTCTCTTATTCTGTGTCTATATAGCATTTTGTTCAGACCTCAATTGCATTTATCAAGTTGTTTTGCAGTTATGTTTCTTCCAGGCTCTTAGAAAGCAGGATCGTGTTATATTCACCTTTGTATTTTTCTGATTTAGGTGAGTAAATAAATGAATTAATCATCAAAGGGGGGGTCCTATTAACTTACATATTTGTTTTCAATTATTTTGTATTTTCTAAATTTAGATTGTTACATTTCTATATAGAATATAAGCAATGTGTTTTAAGAAATTTTTGATACTGTTTGTCTCTTGAAATAGAGTCTGATATCAAAATACTTGAAGATCAGTTTGATGAAATCATAGTAGATATAGCCACAAAACGTAAGCAGTATCCTAGAAAGATCCTTGAATGTGTCGTCAAAACCATAAAAGCAAAACAAGAAATTCTGGTAAGATGATTTATCTTTGAGATAATAAGCTTTGTTTTATGTCTGTTTTACTATAAGAAAGTTAAAGTATGAGGTCTAGGTGGACACACATGACATTTTGTTTTCTTTGTCTTTTCTTACTCAATTACTACTGTTTGTCTCGTAAGATTTTTTTTTTCCAGTTCTAAGTTATACTAGATTTTGAACAAAGCTGATTTTAAAATATAATTTGAGGAAAGAAGACTAACTTTATAATTCTGAGACAGGAAAGAAAAATAAATTTATCTTTTTTTTTTTTTTTTAATATTTTATTTATTTGAGGTGGGGCAGCGGGAGAGAATCTTTAAGCAGACTCCCTGCTAAGTGCAGAGCTTGACCTGGGGCTCAATCTCACAATCTCTGAGATCATGACCTGAGCCAGAACCAAAAGTCAGACACTTAACTGACTGAGCCATCCAGGCGCCTCAATAAATTTATCTGTTAAGCCTTTTCTTTCTTTGTGTCATTTGTGTTTGGCACATTATTTGTATATGTTTATAAATTCTGGAAGGCCTCTTTAGCTTAAATTGATGATGAAGGTTGAATACCTGTCATAACACTGAAATTTGCTTTATAAATTGTGTGTAATTTGTTTTGCTCCAAAAGTCATGATGGTGTGGGAGTAGGTTTGCTGGGAATGGCACTGCCTCTGGAGCAAGAAACACATGTTGCTTTAAATTATGTTATACTACTTATTAATTTTTGAAATTAGCATAC
This sequence comes from Mustela putorius furo, assembly GCF_011764305.1. Classification (NCBI taxonomy): domain Eukaryota; kingdom Metazoa; phylum Chordata; class Mammalia; order Carnivora; family Mustelidae; genus Mustela; species Mustela putorius. The sequence goes on along the minus strand of NW_025421480.1, from coordinate 11,405,533 downwards.
TTCCACATTTAAATCTTCCAGTTGCTTTTTGTCAGGAATTGTTTTAGACAGTGCAGGCATTGTTCTATGAGAAAAAAATATAAGCAGAATTTTTCTTTTCTTTTTTTTCTTCCAAAGCATTTTCAAAAAATACCCTACTCTATCCTCTCCCACTCAGCCTTGCTTTTTAAAGCTTCCCTAAGAAAAACATTCAAAATGTATTTCTTTTCTCTCTGTTATTACCCCCTTCTTTCCTGGAAAAAAAAACTTAACTGGTTATGAGTATTGCATAAAAGAAAGAAGGCTGGCAGGCCCAGGTGAGGTTTAAATGTTTAAAAATGGATGTTTAAAAATGGACGCAAAATGGATTGATGGGATGAGGATACTAAAGGCAGCCCTTTTAGAAAACATTTTTGGCTCCTGCTGGCTTTGGGCAGGAGTAAGGAACATTTTACTCTTTCTTTTTGCTAAATTGTAGATCTTATTCCATGTCATCCTTGCCCAGGGAAGGAAATGTTTATATGAAGGATTAAGTGATTAAATCTGTTTTACTTTATATTGTGTTTAGAAGCAGTACTACCCTGTTGTACATCCAATGGACCTCAAATATGACCCTGATCCAGGTGAGTCATTGCTCATTTGTGGTAAAAGTGAAGCATCAGCTTGTAATTTTTATGAGTCCCTAATACTCTTTTAAAGGTGTCAGTGTGAAGGATCCCTTCAACGCTCTAACTTACTACTGTGTTTAGCTCTTCTCTAAGATTATAAAAATGTGGCTCTATATGTACTGATTGAGTAATTTCCAGAAGTAGGAATCTGGACTTTTATAAAGCTCTCCCTTGACATGGACTATTACAACATCTCAGTCTCTAACTTCTGTTATAGTACCGTCCCATTTCTCACTGCTACTATACTGTCCATGCTTTGTATTATGGCCTAAGTTATACTGTTAAAAGCATTCATGGTGTCACTCCCCAGTGTGGTAACCGTCATTGGTTTCTCAATGTTTGCAAAATAAAATCCAGTAAAAATACATTGTTGAGCTTAAGAAGAGATATGCATGCTTGATAAACCTTTCAACTCAATTCTGTTTCCATTTAGATGCATCCTTTAAAACTCAGAGAAATAAAATTGATAAATCTTACATAAATCTAGCAACAGAATTTGCATTATGGATGCATTGTGGATCATATATATTTTTAAATGACTCTATTCACACATTTAAAAATTCATAACAATTTTCCCAACAGGTCTTTTGGTGTTCCTTGGCATTCAAAAATACCATTTCTTTCTTTCTTTCTTTTTTTTTTTAAGATTGTATTAATTTGTTTATCAGAAAGAGTGAGAGCACACATGTGCACGTGCAAGCCAGGGAGGAGCTAATGGAGAGGGACAAGCACATTCCGTGCTGAGCACAGAGCCTGATGTGGAACTCAGTCCTGCAACCCTGAGACCATGACCTGAGCTGAAATCAAGACTCAGGTGTTTAACTGATTGAGACACCCTGGTGCACCCCCCCTCCTTTTTTTAAGTACCATTTCTGAACTTTTAGAAAAACAGTTAAAACCTTGATTTGTTTGTATGGTCTACTTATACTTATGGTTTTGTGTACTTTATCTTTGTCAAATTGTGCACTACTTTCTAACATGTCCCCTGCCCCTCCTAAATCTCCCGCGGCCAATAGGGATAAACCAAGAGGGGGATGTACAAGTGTATAGATACTCAGAAATTTGTTAAAATCACAGCATTCACTCTGTTTGACAAATAAAAATTGACCTAGGCCCACTAAAAAGGGGAAGTTGCCAAAATGCAGTAGTTGACATAGACTTGTTTTGATTTTGAGCAATATGAAGATAACAGTTGAAACTTGTGGTATCATAATTACCCAAGTATTACTTTTCTTTTCTTTCTTTCTTTCTTTTTTTTTGTGTGTAAACTCTATACCCAGTGTGGGGCATGAATTCATGATCCAGAGATCAAGAGTCACATGCTCTACAACTGAGACAGCCAGGTGCCCCTGCCTCAAGTATTACTTTTTAGGTATAATTATCCTCTAAAGAAACTTGTAAACTTTTGAGTCTTAGGAGGGAAAACAAATTTACTTTAATGATCTTTAAGGTCTCCTCTCTCTCTTTCAAATAAATAAATAAACTAAAAAAGAAATAACCTTTTGGTAAATGCTATCTCATTTACAACAACATCCCTTATAATACTGCTTAACTTGTAATACATCTAACTGATAAAATCATACAAAATTAACTAAAGTGGCTTAGAAAAATAGAAAGCATACATTTGTATGGAACCTAAAAGTCTGAATAATCTGCATGGGAAAGTTTTTGTGGGAACTTCTTGAAAATTTTTTCTTGTTATTAGAATATTAAGTGATATCAAATTTATTTGAAAACTGACATTTTTAAAAGAAGTTTTTCTGGTTTTCAAAAAGCAATACTTAGTCAATGTGTGTAACATTAATTTGGCAGTCACATTAAGTACTTTGAGGTATACGTAGTTAAAGTAGACAGATTCTCCTATGAAGAGCTTATGTTTGAGTGTAAGAGATGAACATAAAACAATTCTTTCATGCCCTTAACTGGTTCTTTTCCCAGTTTTCCCTGAGTAAATGGTACCTTCATCTGCATTTTTGCCTTGGTTAGAAGTCAGCCTTTCCTTCCCTGAACTCTTCATATCCAGTCCATCAATAAACTACAAATGATTCCTTTGAAAATCTCACGTTCATCTGTTTCTCTCCATCCTGCTATTATCACTTCTAATCTAGGTCATCATCATTTTAGTCAGGATTTCTGCACATACTTTCTAGAAGGCCTTCCTGGTTCACTCTTGTTTTTTCCCCATTCCATTGTATATGTATATTGGGCAGAGTTGATTTTTTAAAAGTTCTTTGAAATATTTCAAGCATATAGAAAATATGGAGTATAACATAATGGACATCTTTGTTGCTACCACCCATGTTTAAGGGCTATTCACATTTTTGCCAAATCTGTTTCAGACCTTTTTAGGAACCTGTGGATGCACTTGAAAACTTCTCTGTACTCTTTTACTATTCTATTCTATTCTCTCTTACTGCAGAAGTAATCACTATCTTCAAGCTGAGTGGATTCTTACTGTCCATGTTACTTTTACTCTATAGACATGTAACCAGAAATAATGTATGGCATTCATTGTTTAGATTTTTATATAAATTGTATCATACCGATCATATTCTGCAACTTTTCCCCCCTTGACACTGTATATACACAAAGCTTTCTGTGCATTGAGCTAATATATAGTATTCCAGAATATGAATAAACCACTGTTTATCCATTCCTCTGTTGCAAGACACTTGGATTATTTCTTTTTTTGCTATTATAAATAGTATTACAATGAACATTCTTATAACTGTTTCCTTGTGTAGTGTAAATATGCCACAGATTTTCTGGAGTACATTTCTGGAAGCAGAATTTCTAGGTCATAAGGTTTGTTTCTATTCAGCTATTACATTTGAACTGTTACTATTCAGTAACGTTCTATTACATATGAACTTCACTGCCCATCCAAAGTAGTTTTATCAGTTTACATTCCCACCAGCAGTGTTTGAAAGTTCTTGCTTTCCCATATTTTGCCAACATTTGTTACTGACAGGCTTTCAGTATAATCACAGTTATACAGCCATCACCAAAATAAATTTTTAAACATTTCCATCACTTCAAAAAGAAGTCTCATACTCCTTAGCCATTCTGCCCCAGTCCTTTCCCTCTCTCTCCTGGCCCTAGGCAACCACTAATCTGCTTACTGTCTATAGATTTGACTGTTCTGGACATTTTATATAAATGGAATCATGCAGTATGTCGTCCTGTAAGAATGAAACAAGACGAAACCAGAGAGGGAGACAAGCCATAAGAGACTCATAGTTTTAGGAAACAAACTGAGGGTTGCTGGAGGGGAGGGAGATGGGGGATGGGGTAACTGGCTGGTAGACATTGGGGAAGGTATGTGTTATAATGATCATTGGGTATCACATGAGACCGATGGATCATGACCTGTACCTCTGAAACAAATCATACATTATGTTAACTAATTGATTTTAGTTTTTAAAAAAATTGGGTGCCTAGGTGGCTCAATCAGTTAAGTGGCTACCTTTGGCTCAGATAGTGATCTCAGGATCCTGGGATCGAGTCCTGCATTGGGCTCCCTGCTCAGCAGGGAGTCTCTTTCTCCCTCTCCATCTGCCTGCTGCTCCCCCTGCTTATACTCTCTCTCTCTGTGTCAAATAAATAAATAAAATATTTTTTCAAAATTAATTAAAAAAAAAAGAATGAATGGCTTCTTTTAATTAGCATAGTGTTTTTGAGGTCCATCCATGTTGTAGCACGTATCACTGCTTCATTTCTTTTCATCACCAAAGAATACTCCCTTTTATGTATATGCTTTCCATTTATCCATTCATCAGTGTAGATACTTTTTGTTTTTTTTTTTTAAAGTAGGCCCTATGCCCAGTGTGGGGCTTGAACTCATGACCGTAAGATCAAGAGTCACATGCTCTACTGAGTGAGCCAGCCAGGCATCCCCAGTGTAGAGATATTTCTGAGTTGTTTCCATGTTTGACTATTATGCATAATGCTGCTGTGAACATTTACGTACAAGTTTTGTGTGGACATGTTTTCAGTTCTCTTGAGTATATGTAACTAAGAATGGGATTGCTGGATTATATGGTAACTCTAGTTTAGATTTTTTTTTTTTTAAAGACTTACTCATTTGAGAGAGAGAGCAGACCCCCTACTGAACTGAGAGCCTGATGTGGGGCTCCATTCCAGGACTCTGATATCATAACCTGAGCTAAAGGTAGATGCTTAACTGACTGAGCCACCCAGACACCCTCTCCCTTATTTTTTTTAAGATTGTATTTAATTATCTAGATACAGAACGTGTGACCTGTGGTAGGGGCAGAGGGAGAGGGAGAGAAGAGAGTCTCAAGTAGACTCTACACTGAGCATGGATCCCTACTTGGGGGGTCCATCTCATAACCCTGAGATCGTGACCTCAGCAGAAATCAAGAATGGGTTGCTTAATCGACTGAGCCACTCAGGTGCCCCAACTCTAGTTGAGCTTTTTGAGGAACTGCTGAACTGTTTTCCAGGGCGGCTGTACCATTCACATTACTACCAGGAGAGTGTGAGGGTTCCATTTGCTCTACAGCCTCACCAAATCTTGTTATATTTGTCTTTCTTTTTATGGCCATTCTAATGGGTGGGAAGTTTTATCTTACTGTGATTTTGATTGGCACTTCTCTTCTGATTAACAATGAGCATCTTTTCTTGTGTTTATCGGTCATTAGTTTATCTTGGAGAAATGTCTATTCATATGCTTTGACCATTTTTTTTTTTAAGATTATTTATTTATTTATTTGTTTGTTTGTTTGTTTATGTATTTAACAGATAGAGATCACAAGCAAGCAGAGAGACAGGCAGAGAGAGAGTGGAGGAAGCAGGCTCCCCGCTGAGCAGAGAGCCCGATGCGGGGCTTGATCCCAGGACTCTGGGATCATGACCAGAGCTGAAGGCAGAGGCTTTTAACCCACTGAGCCATGCAGGTGCCCCTGCTTTGACTATTTTTAAATTGGATTATTTATCTTTTTATTTTTTAAGATTTTTTTTTTTTAAAGATTTTATTTATTTATTTGACACACAGAGAGAGAAATCACAAGTAGTCAGAGAGGCAAGGCAGGCGGGGCAGGGGGGGAAGCAGGCTCTTCAATGAGCAGAGAGCCTGATGCGGGACTCGATCCCAGGACCCTGAGATCATGACCCGAGCCGAAGGCAGAGGCTCAACCCACTGAGCCACCCAGGCTCACCTTTTTTAAGATTTTATGTTTTTATTTGACAGAGAGAGATCACAAGTATGCAGAGCAGCAGGCAGAGAGAGAGAGAGGGAAGCAGGCTCCCCGCTGAGCAGGGAGACCTAAGCGGGCTCAATTCCAGGACTCTGAGATCATGACCTAAGCCGAAAGCAGAAGCTTAGCCCACTGAGCCACCCAGGCGCCCCTCTTTATCTTTTTATTGTTGAGTTGTAATTATTCTTTATATATTCTGGAAATCAGTCCATTATCAGATACATGATTTACAAATATTTTCTCCTTTGTCTTTATGTTGTCTTTCACTTTCTTGATGGTTTTCTTTGAAGTACAAAAGTTTTAAATTTTGATAAGTCCAATTTATTTACTTTTTTCCTTTGATTGTTTACATATTTGATACCCTATCTCAGAAACCATTACCTAATACAAGGTCATGAAGATTTGTTTCTAAGAGTTTTATAGTTTTAGTTCTTACATTTAGTCTTTGATCCATTTTGAGTTAATTTTTTGTATGGTGTGAGGTAGGACTCCAACTTCATTCTTTTATGTATATCTAAATTGTTTATAGCACCATTTGTTGAAAAGATTATTTTTTACTTTGGTGAATTGTACTGGCAACCTTGTTAGAAGTGAGTTAACTGTAATGTGCAGATTTATTTCTGGTCCTACAGTTCTATTTCATGGATCTGTATATCTGTCCTTGGGCCAGTACCACACTGTTTTGATTATTAAAGTTTTGCAGTACAAGGCCTCCAACTTGGTGCTTTTTCAAGAATGTTTGGCATTTCTGGCTCCTTTAAATTTCCATATGAATTTTAGAATCAGTCTGTCAATTCTGCAAAGAAGCCAGCTCGGATTTTTATAGGGATTGTGTTGAAATTGAAGATTTTTCTGGGAGTAATGCTAACTTAATGTTAAGTTTTCCAGTCCATGCACAACAAACACCTTTCCATTTATTTAGATCTTTGATTTCTTTCAACAAAGTTTTCTAGTTTTTAGCACTTCTTTTGTTACATTTATTCCCAAGTATTTTATTCTTTTGATGCTAATGTAATTGGAATTTTGAGAAGTTTTACTTTCACTGTAGTCATTGCTATTATATGGGAATGGAATTGATTTTTATGTATTGATCTTGCTGAGCTCATTTATTCTAATAGTTTTTTAGTAGATTCTTTAGAATTTTCTCTATAAAAGATTGTATCATATCATCTGCAAATAGAGGTAGTTTTACTTCTCCCTTTCCAGTCTGCATACCTGACTTTCATTGTTGATGAGAGGTCTTCTGAGAGTGTAACTGTCATTTTTATACATAGTCCCTTTTTCTTTCCTGATTTTCTCTGTAATTCTTAATGCTCTGCAATTTTACCACAGTGTGTCTAGATGTTTATTTTTAGTTTTCTAGCAGGGTGTTTTATGTGTACTTGTTTCTTATTTTTTAACATTGAAAATAATTTTATTTTTATTGATTGTATAAAAACACATTCACATTCTAAAAATGTTAAAAGCATAAGAAATGCAGTACATGAACTTACATACTTATGATTATTGCTTTATTTCTACACCTTCAGTCCACCTGCAAATCTTACTCCCCTTACTTTACAAACATACTCCAAATTCAGCCATGTCCCACTGAATCCATCACTGCCTCTTACGCATGTTCTCTTGGCAGGATTTCTACGATGGTCACCTCACTGGTCTCCTTCCTTCCATTCCAATTTTCCACCCAGCCGCCAGAGAATTCCTTTCAAAACATAATCAGATCATCTCACCCCCTGCTTAAAGCCCTGTAGTGGCTCCCCATCCTCCTTCCCTTGGTTTACAAGATCCTTTCTGACTTGATCCCTGGCTGCTTCTTGGATTTCATCTGTGACCTTGGTCTCTTATCATTCTCACCTTTCCTTATTGTGCTGCAAATGCACTAGCATTCTTGCTGTTTCCCCAAAGACATGCCAAATGCACATTTGCCCTGTGGCTTTCTCACTTGCTGTTCCTGGTTCCTATCTGAAACCACCTGCCTGACTCACTTCACTGAGCTTTCCGTTCAAAGTTACCTCGTCAGAGAGGTTTTTCCTGACAACCTCTATCACATTCCCTTCTGACTCCTTTAGTCATACTCTGTCCCCTTAATCTGCTTTTGTTTTTTCACCACTTAAGACATATAATTTCTGTTTGTTTTATCATCTTTACCCCCCCCACCATATTTTAAACTGCCCATGAATAAGGACTTTGTTTTGTACTTGTGTATCCCACGCTAACTCTCTGAGTTCATTTTCTGACGTTGTACATTCAAGAAGTATCTATGAAATAAATATACAATTTTATGTAAATTGATCATATACATTTAAAAAATAAAGGTAGGGGCGCCTGGGTGGCTCAGTGGGTTAAGCCTCTGCCTTCGGCTCAAGTCATGATCTCAGGGTCCTGGGATCAAGCCCCACATTGGGCTCTCTGCTCAGCAGGAAGCCTGCTTCCTCCTCTCTCTCTCTGCCTGCCTCTCTGCCTACTTGTGATCACTCTCTGTCAAGTAAATAAATAAAAAAAAATCTTAAAAAAAAAAATAAAGGTAGTATTCTATTTTATACTTTTTGTTTTTGGCTTCCTCTCTCTCTCCTATTCACCTTTAGAGATCCAATCTTATCCTGGTACAAATCCAATCTTAAACTGGTACAAATCCATTTATCCATCTTTCTCCACTTATATAATCATACAGGAATACGTACTGGACATTTACCGGGGTAATTTATTTTACAGAAAATTGGTTCACGTATTCACATTATGTACAGTTTACCCTTTTAACCTAAGGATATGGTAGAAATCCTCCAATTCAACTGCCATAGATCTGTGTTTGTATTTTAAATTGTTATATTTTTATAGTTTTTGTGCTCATAGTAAATGCAAGTTTAATATGAAATTTTAAATAACCAGTGGTGTATATATGGTAGTAAATGCAAATCCTCCCAAGTCTGCTGATCCCACACGCCTTCAAATAGAAAACCAGTTCGATATGTCCAATTTTCGATCTTTATCACTGTATTTGTAAGTGAGCAGACAGGCACAGGGGATTTTAACTTATTTTTTATGTAACTATTACATAACACATTCTGTGACTTTTTCACTCAACAATGTAACAGTAGTTCAACTCTGCATTTTGTTGGCAATTTCTTTGTGATTTGCACACACACAGTTTTGTTTAAATAGATTATGTACATTTGGGAGGAGTGGGATTTTTTATTTGTTTTGCTTGCATCCTCCTTCCCATCTTCCACTCATGTCTCCAAGTATACTTTCAGTCAGAGGACTCCCATCTTCTAGAAAATCTTTAACCTAATCTTTCAACTTTGCTTCTTTATCATTTCTTCTATTTTTGTATTATTCTTGTTTTTATTTGATAATTTATTTTTCTTGGGGTGTCTGGGTGGCTCAGTGGTTAGAGCCTCTGCCTTCGGCTCAGGTCATGATCCCAGGGTCCTGGGATCAAGCCCCGAGTTGGGCTCTGCATCGAGTTGGGCTCTGCATCGGGCTCTGCATTGGGCTCTTTGCTCAGCAGGGAGCCTGCTTCCTCCTCTCTCTCTTTCTCTGCCTGCCTCTCTGCCCACTTGTGATCTCTGTCTGTCAAATAAATAAACAAAATCTTTAAAAAATAATAATTTATTTTTCTTTTGTGCTATTATGATTTCCTTCATCTATGAGAAGATCTTAAGCTTTTAAAATTGTTCTTAGATTGCTCTATTTTTATGCCATCTGCAGTATTCTCACCTTGGCATTAGTTATATTGGCTATCCTTCATGGTTGTGATCTCTTCTTGTATTTTAGAATTTTGATTTGTAGACTTTTCCTTCACTAAGATTATTTATGCACCTATTTTCTTGTCACTGCTTTCCCTCCTTCCTGTCTAGTACTTTTTGTGGTTGCCTTTCATCTGGCCCTTAAAAAGTCTCAGCAAAGAGCCAGTTTAGAGTTGGCAGCATGGGGCCCCTCTGTTCCCCTATAATATAGGAGAGAGCAGATCTAGTCACTAAGGCAGCAGACGGCTTGGTCCAGGACCAGGCTTTGAGGCATTATCTGCCTCCCATTATTTCTAATATATGCCTCAGCTCCTGGCCATTGTTATTGGCAAGTCTTTTTCAGCCTGCTTTTCAGGGTAGGAAAACTCTATCTCAGCCCTTGGTTTCAGACAGTGAAGCTGACTCTTCCCATTCCCTGCTCCTCTGGGGTACTTTGGGTGGGCCCCTTTTATGTTATAGAAGCAAATTCCTGGTTACCTACTACCTACTTACCATCTCCCTACTGGTAGATCTGTAACTTCAGTCTGACTTATAGTTTTTTCTCTTTTAATTTTTTATAGTTCATAGAAATGTTTCCTTTGTATATGCTTTGGGATAGCTTTTTAATTTTCTGTATTTATCAGATGATGTTTTGGACAAAGGTGGGGAGTTTGTGAATTTCCAAGACCAACTACTCTTAAACATAAATCCGTTTTCATTCCTCTGCTTAAATCCTAAAATCTTCCAATTGAAAAAGACATCTGTATCTATCTATCTATCTATATATAATACATTACAAACACTTTTTTTTTTTTTAAGGATTTTATTTATTTGACAGAGAGAGACACTTATAGAGAGAACACAAGCAGGGGGAGAGGGAGAGGCAGGTTTCCTGCAGAGCAGGGACCCTGACGCTCCCAGGAGCCCCAGGACCCCAAGATCATGATCTGCGCCTGGAGCATGATGTGAGCCGGAAGGCAGACCAGATGCTTAACAACTGACCCACCCAGGCACCCCACATTTCAAACATCTTAATGTTCCCTTATATGGTCTGGCCCCCACCTACCTCTCCAAATTCATTTCAGTCACTTTCCTTTTTGCCAGAGCCCTGTGGTCCACCTTTCAGTTTTTTGAAAGTGCCTCACTTTCAAACATGCTTTTTCCTGGTGCTTCTAAAGTTGACATCTTCTCAGTTTTTCTCTCATTTAAATGATACCTTCTCAGGGGTGCCTGGGTGGCTCAGTGGATTAAGCCTCTGCTTTCAGCTCAGGTCATGATCTCAGGGTCCTGGGATCAAGCCCCGCATCAGGCTCTCTTCTCGGCACAGAGCCTGCTTCCCCCGTACCCCCGACCCCCTGCGAGTCAAATAAATAAATAAAATCTTTAAAAAATAAATAAATAGGGGCGTCTGGGTGGCTCAGTGGGTTAAGCCACAGCCTTCGGCTCAGGTCATGATCTCAAGATCCTGGGATCGAGTCCTGAGTCGGGCTCTCTGCTCAGCGGGGAGCCTGCTTCCCTCTCTCTCTCTGCCTGCCTCTTTGTCTACTTGTGATCTCTGTCTGTCAAATAAACAAATAAAATCTTTAAAAAAATAAATAAATAAATAAATAAATGCTACCTCCTCAGAGAGATCTTCCCTAACCACCCTAATGACAATAGCCCCTTCTCAGTACTCTATCATAATACTGGTTTATTTCCTCAGTAGTGCGTATTACAGTATATTTGTGTATTTCCTTGTTTATGGTCTCACAAAACTGAAAGCTCCATGAGCTTTTTTACTTTGTATTTGCATTATATGTGCCGAGCATATAGCACCATCTCAGGACATTTTGAGGGGCTGTTACTCATCCATGCACTCAGCATACTTATCAGATGTCCACTGTATGCAGAACTGTTCTCCTCATAGAGGATATAATGGTGAGCAACACAAACAAGCTCTGTGGAGCTGATGCTCTAGTTGTGAGCAGAAAAGTATAAACAAATATAAAAGTAAACAGTCCGTGTAGGGTCATGTGTTTAAGTGATAAGTACTTTCTGGGAAAGTAGCAAGAAGGAATTTCTCTTATGACAAGAAGAAGAGCCTTTCAGTTAGGGTAGAGCTAGAACAAGCTTCCTAAGTTGAGAGTGTTTATAGTTCTTGAGTATTTATGGAGTAAAAGACCACTGAGGATACAGTAAAGGGAATAGTAGGAAAGAACATTATTGGACAGTGTTACAGCCTTGGCCCAGGCCAGCAACCACAGGCGAGGAGTTTGAAAATATATGGTACCTTAAAAGAGATACAACTCTTCAGTATGGAAGATGCTGGTGAGGTGCAAGTGGGAGTGGATATACAAGATTATGTTTTATCTGTGACCTAGCAGGTGTGTTCGACAGCTCTGTTTAAATTGTAGCAAATGGTTACCTTCCGGAAAGTCATAAATCACTGCTTAGTTTTTTGTTTCATTTTCAGCAGGGGTGCTACTTTTCAGTTCATGGTTCTTATTCACGCCTTTAATCATCCCTTTAGCAACCAGTATAAGCCAGACATCCTATGTAATGCAGGCTCACTTGCTCATTTATGCACATAAAATACACTGGGAATAGAAAGGAAGCCCTCAGTTAGTGCTTTTTTGCTGAATGTCTACATTCGTGCAGGCTTTTCGAAGTTCATGTTTCCCAGTTTAGTCAGTGCAGTGACCTGAAAGCAAAACTAGGTTGATTACCCAATCTTTCATTTCCACTTTTTCATTTCCCTATGTTTTAGAAAGCAAGTGCCTAGGGGAGGCAATGTCCTCAACGGTGCTTACTTCCACATTTTTAAGAGGCAACTTTTTTTTTTTTTTAATATCCTTGCAGCAATCCTCTGATTAGTTGTCTACCAGTAAGATGAGTTTTCATTTGTCAGCTATAACCTTTTGTGATCCTATTAGTAAAACTAATAATTGCTTCTATATTGTCTTCTTTTTTTGAAAAGTTCCTTAAAGTTAATTGAAGAGACTCCCTTTTTCCCCTGTCCTTCACTAAACATGTAGTAAGTTTCTCTATAGTAGACTTAATACTTCCAGTTCTTTTGCTGACCCTACAAGCAGAAGACTTGGGGACAGTTCCTCTTCTTTCTTAATAATGCCAACTTGCTTCAGCCACTGCCAGAATATTTACAGGTAGTTACTCACTTACAAATGGTTACGTTTCAAAATTTTTATTCAGTCTGAGCTTTAGAATTTGAAATGCATTTCCCCTCTGAAAAAATTTGCAAGTAGTTTGCAAGCCTAGTTTCTAGGCTACCCTTTAAAGACCAATTTTTCCTATAATGTAGCTGAAATACTACCCATTTACGTTGAAAAATACTAGGAAAATCACGTTTCAGATGCACATTTGTTCCAGTACAGATGCTTAAATAGGAGTTAGAGGGAACAGTTTGGATCCCTAAATACCTTTGCAGTGACAGGATAGTGGAGTCACAGAGATGTCCCCATGAAAGCTGTGGAGAGAAGGTCATCTGCAGTCCCCAACATGGCAGAGACCAGCCGTCTGCATGTGATACATTCTTTAGTCAGAAGTTTGTATGTCAGGAGTACTTACACGCTCTTTTACTAGTTACAAGAAGTGAGAAATTCATTTAAAATAATCTTGAGTGAGGGAGTGAAAAGTTTATATATTTTGAAGTTTTCTAAGCAGATATTAATATTGGAAAATGCCTTTTTTGATGCATTTTAGAGGCAACATTCATATATTTAGTGATCATTTTTAATTGTGTGTGTGTTTCCCCCGTCTTCTAGTGCTTATTAAAATCTTTGTGTGCTTGCTTTTATCCCTAAAATCATTGCTTTTCCTTAGTTTTCAATGAAAGAAATTTAATTCATGTAACTTTAAAAATATACTATAATGTTAATAGTTAAAAGAGTTAAATCTAGAATTGTGCTATTTTCAGTTTTTTACCAGACATAATTTATTTTTATTTCAAAGGGATTTTTATTACATTGGAGCTAACTTTTTAGCATTTGTTAACTTTAATTCTTATAATTCTGGACAGCCGGGTATTTTGGAAAGTTACATACAGAGTATAAAAGAGCATATGCTTTGAATTCTAGGAAATGTGGGTTCTATTTCTATTCTAGATCATTTCTCAGTTCTCACAGTTTCTGTTTTCTTATCTGTAAAAGGAGGCTGATGGAACCTGCTTGCCTCACAGGGTTACTAATGGTTATTACACAAGATTGATTGGCAATGGATGCCATCCCTGCCGCTGTAGGAGTGGGCTGTCATGTCATAGTGTTTCTCTTCTCGGTACTTCTGTTTTCTTTTCAAAATAAACTGCACTCATCAGATTTGCTTTTAATATCTCATTTTTGTCAAAAAAGCAGTAGTATTTAGTATTTATGTTGTTATGACTACATGTTCTTCCGTGTAAGTCAAGTCATCATTACTGTGAGTACATTTTTCTTGAACAGCTTCCCATCCTCCTTTGGAATGATAATTGCTTTTTCTGTTTGTTTTGTTTGCTGTTGTGTCTATCAGTAATTCTTCCCCAAACTCTTTAATAGAACTGTAGAATTCCTCTCAGTATGGTAAACACTTAAGGTTATCCATCAAATTAATTTTAAAACCTTTTCCTTTTTCTTGGAGATATTCTTCTGGGAGGCTTTTGTCTTCCTAGTCTAATCTGGACTGGTTGCTGTCTAGGCTGCTGCAAAGCTTCTGTCCCATCCGTTCCTTTCCTCACCATCCTAGGAGTTTCCTGCACTTCTGTTTTGAATCATATTTCCTGGTTCCTGTGTTGTCTTCTTTCTTGATTTATTCCCTTGTTTAGGTATAGCACATCCTCTACCATCTACTTCCTATTCCCACTCACCCCAGCCATCCAGCATCAGATCCTCTTCTATGGAAACTTTCTTATAACACCTGTGAAGCCTCTACTCTTTTTCAATTCCCCTGTTGGATTGACCTAACCCTTCTTTGTACCTCCACAGCACTCTTGTCATAGCCTTGTTTCATCGTACATTTTGAGCATCTGCTCTACATGTCAGGCACTGTGTTCAACACCAGGGAGTTCAAGGTTAAGAGAATGAGGTTCTTGTTCCCAAGGAATGCTAATAGATGAATAACACCATGGTTCTCACTGGAGACAGTACTGCCCCCTAGCGGCCCTTTTCAGAAAGTGGGGTAAGTTTCTCGTTACCACAGTCCTGGAGAGGGTGCAGCTGACATTTTGTGGTCAGGAGCCAGGAACACTAAATGTCTTCTATGTCCAGCAAAACTTTAGAATATTCCACCAGAAGTTCATGTGTGAAAATATGTTTATAATTATCCAAACCTGGGACCTAATTCCATTCTGCACATAAACGACTCTTGGCACTTTTACATTGTCATTGCTTATACAAGAGATAACAGATATTGTTGTCCATTAGTGTGGGTTTATGGACAATTTTTTTTTCAAAATAGCACGTATTTTTACAAAAATTAAGAATCCCAGGGGCGCCTGGGTGGCTCAGTGGGTTAAGCCGCTGCCTTCGGCTCAGGTCATGATCCCAGGGTCCTGGGATCGAGCCCCACGTCGGGCTCTCTGCTCATTGGAGAGCCTGCTTCCTCCTCTCTCTCTGCCTGCCTCTCTGCCTACTTATAATCTCTATCTGTCAAATAAATAAATAAAAAATCTTAAAAAAAAAAAAAAAAAAAAAAAAGAATCCCTTGGGTGACAGATTATTTTATAAATCATGCAGTAACAATGAAGAATATATATTACCATATCCCTCTAGAGTAGATGTTAAAAAAGATTCTGTTCATTATTGTATGGATGTGTGTATATATTGAGGTATAATGGACTATGCATAGCTTGATGAATTCATACACATTCATACACATAAACATGCGTAACTGCCACCTTGATCTGGATATGCTGAGTGTCTGCATGGTTGGGAAACATAGGATAAACTTATTTGTAAATAGTGTGTCATATTGTCACATAATGTGCCCATTATGTTTTCATGTATACAGTAAGTACAACTGAAGGTATCCCAAAAGTCTAGAAACAAGAAAAATAGTATATTTATTATGTATTAATAATTGGACCCATTGCCTTAAATTTAGAAATATTTGAGTTTAAAGAAAGAGATATTGAATATATTATCGAAAATGTAACTAACACATATTTATCCTGCTTCCTGATTTTATGGACAGTCTGTGCTACGTAACATTTCTAGTACCCAAAGCAGTTTCCTCACCTTCCTTTCTGTTTAGTACTCCCTGGGTATGAGAGGTAACCACTCTGACTTACGTCATCATATTTCTTAAAATATTCTTCTCTGTTAGTCAACGTGTGCAGGAAAAGTAAATAAAACTTTTAAAAAGAAACAAACTAAACAAAGGAATCTTTGCAACTAGAGCTAAATTTTATCAGTCTATGCAAATGTTTTAGGTTCAGTTACAACTTTAATACTCCTTTTTTTCAAAGGACAATGACTTATTTAGGGGCATTTCCAATAGCATCTTTTAATAAAGATTTTATTTATTTATTTGACAGAGATTACAGTAGGCAGAGAGGCAGGCAGAGAGAGAGAGAGGGGTAAGCAGGCTCCCCGCTGAGCAGAGAGCTCAACACGGGGCTTGATCCCAGGACCCCGAGATCATGATCCGAGCCAAAGGGAGAGAGGCCCAACCCACTGAGCCACCCAGGCACCCCAAGATTTATTTATTTATTTGACAGAGATCACAAGTAGGCAGAGAGGCAGGCAGAAAGAGAGGAAGGGAAGCAGGGAGCCTGATGCGGGTCTTGATCCCAGGACCCTGGGATCATGACCTGAGCCGAAGGCAGAGGCTTTAACCCACTGAGCCACCCAGGCGCCCCTGTGTTTATTCTTATTCAAAAGCTATCCCCAGAGATCTATCTACAATCCAGAATTCGTCCATAAAGATCTACCATGTATCTCCTCTATAGTTTCTCATATTCTCATTTTGGCCCAGTCTATCTTTGTTCCTCATCAAGTCTTTCTAGTAAATGTTTATAACAAATGTAGTCAGAATTATGGTGGAATTTCAGAGTAGGATTTAATCTTAACACCTTCTCATATTATAATTTAGGGAATTATTTTGATACAGCATTTTTAATAAGGCCATTTCATTTATAGAAATATTGCACCTTCTAATTTTTACCATTTCAACAGCCTATACTTTGTCTCAGTATGTTATTCATAGTTCATTGTTTCCTCCTAACCATATTAAAATTGCATAGTCTGTTATTTCTCATAAAACACTAATTTTTCTATTTGTGTTTATCTGATCTTGTGTTTTCTATGTAGAAGGACTTCTAATATAAATTTTCTTAAATCCAAACTTAGTATAATAGTTACAATTATTTGAGTACTTCATTATGTCTTCTGATGTGGTGGATATGAACATACTAAACATATTAATATTTTATTATAAATGTCCATTTATCCTTTGTATTTCTATTTATATTTACAGAAATATCATCTATGAATTTTTTTGGAATAGTAAGGGGAACTTTACGAAACATGTTCTAAAGGAGGAAGTTGAGACTGATAGGGTTGAGAAGCTGTTCTAAACCAATCAGTGCAGGGCTGTCTTCCAGATATTCTACTGGAACTGTCAGGACAAGTGACAGTCTGTAGCCCGGGAATGCGCAGTTCAGGCAGAGGGTAGAATTCGTGGCAGGGATCATGGAAATGTGAGGCTGCACAGGAAAAGTTTGAGCCGATTTTCAGTGAGTGCTGGTTTGTTTCTGTGTGTTTATCTTCTAACCTGAAAGTTCCTTGAGAGGCAGAGACCGTTTTTCCTTACTCTGAGTCCCTAGTGCTGGGCCTAGTCCACGGAAAATATATAATAAATGGAAGAATGGGCAACTCCCACACAGGTGGGAGAGAACTGGAAGGCGGGCCTGGCCAGAAGCCAGATTGCCACAAGAGTACCA
This sequence comes from Mustela putorius furo, assembly GCF_011764305.1. Classification (NCBI taxonomy): domain Eukaryota; kingdom Metazoa; phylum Chordata; class Mammalia; order Carnivora; family Mustelidae; genus Mustela; species Mustela putorius. Next base: position 11,388,033 of record NW_025421480.1, on the reverse strand, counting down.
GCGGATGGATCATGTATTGTCATACTCAGAAGGAAATTTATTTATTTACTTATTTTAAAAAGATTATTTATTTGACAGAAACAGCGAGAGGGAATACAAGCAGGGGTTGGGGGGGAGTGGGAGAGGTAGAACCAGGCTTCTCCCTGAGCAGGGAGCCCCATGTAGGGCTTGATCTCAGGACAGAGCCCGAAGGCAGATGCTTAACTAAACCACCCAGGCGACCTCAGAAGGAAATTTAGTAATTGCCTAAGTACTTTGGGGAAATCTCCCTAAATCTTAAAAGAATTGAAATTAGCGTATTATTCTAAGGTAAGGGTCCTTAGAATAAAGGGGGATTATGAATTTGGATAGAAAAAAAATTACATTATTTTTTACTAACCTCAGACTGAGATTTAACATTTCTTTCAGTGTGGAATGTAGGTCACAGTGGTAGTATTAGCAGTACCTGTAAACATTTTTTTTGCTATTAAAAGCCATAGATTTTTTTTTAAAGATTTTATTTATTTATTTGACAGACAGAGATCACAAGTAGGCAGAGAGGCAGGCAGAGAGAGAGGAGGAAGCAGGCTTCCCGCTAAGCAGAGAGCCCCAATGCGGGGATCGATCCCAGGACCCTGGGACCAGGACCTGAGCCAAAGGCAGAGAGGCTTTAACCCACTGAGCCACTAGGTGCCCCAAAAGCCATAGATATTTTCAATTTCAGTTGTTGCAGTTACCTCACAATATTGTTTATGCTCACTATTTTCACATTATGGTAATTATTAGACCTGGTATTTGATCTTGTTACTTAAATCACTAATAAGCACATGTATTACCTATCATAACTTTGTAATAATTGTATTTTGAAATTTAAAAACATTCTGAAATTCTAGAGTAAGCAAAAGCAGTGTTATAATGATAAAAATCAGATGAGTGGTTGTTTCTTGTAGAGAGGTTTGATTGGGAAAGGGACACAAAAGAACTTTCTAGGGTGATGGAAGTATCCTGTGCATGGTATGCATATATCACAGGTGACTGAATGTTAAACTTGACATCTGCATTTCACTATATGTAAATTATACCTCAATTAAAAAACTAATATATTTAGAACTATTCTTAGAAGGTATCTGTAGGCTTCATCAAATTGCCAAAGAAGTCTCTGGTAGCAAAGATGGTTAAGAACCCCCCCTTTTTTTTTTTAAGATTTTGTTTATTTATTTGACAGAGAGAAAGATCACAAGAAGGCAGAGAGAGAGGGAAGCAGGCTCCCTGCTGAGCAGAGAGCCCGATTCGGGGCTCGATCCCAGGACCCTGAGATCATGACCTGAGCTGAAGGCAGAGGCTTAACCCACTGAGCCACCCAGGCGCCCCTGGTTAAGAACCCTTTTACAGAGGCTATCCTTTTGCCTTTGCCTTTCTCTTTCTTTGAGTACCCTCTTTCTCCCAGTTACTTTTGCTATTCATTTCCCCTTTATTCTACATGTGTTCTCACTTTTTGACCTAAAGAAAGTCAGAAAAGGAAAACAGCAGCTATGAAAGAAATATTTTGCTTTGTTATTTGCCACTTCCTTGAAGCCAGTAAGGCTGTAGCTCTCCTAACATGGTTATGTATCTGCTTAGATTTGAAGTAATTTCTACTGATAACTACTCTTCTTAAAACTAATTTGTAGATGATTTCCAAAGGGAATGATTTTTTAAAGATTTTATTTCTTTTTTTTTTTAAGATTTTATTTATTTATTTAACAGACAGAGATCATAAGCAGGCAGAGAGGCAAGCAGAGAGAGAGGGGGAGAAGCAGACTCCCCGCTGAGCAGAGAGCCCTATGTGGGGCTCTATCCCAGGACCCTGAGATCATGACCTGAGCCGAAGGCAGAGGCCTTAACCCACTGAGCCACCCAGGTGCCCCAAGATTTTATTTCTTTATTTGAGAGAGAGCACAAGTAGGGGGATCAGCAGAGGGAGAGGAAGAAGCAGACTCCCTGCTGAGCAGGGAGCCCGATGTGAGGCTCTGTCCCAGAACCCTGGGATTATGACCTGAGGTAAAGAGAGACGCTTAACCGACTGAGCCACCCAGGCACCCCAAGTAATGATTTTTCTTATCCAGTTTTGCTTGGAGTTTTAGTAGCATTTTTATTCCTTGAATAAAATTATGTATTATAATTTTATTATATCATTGAATATGCAGTTCTGTTGTGAAGTAGCCGTGAACATTTATAACAAAGATTGGAAGGAAATAAAATGTATTAGGAATCAGTAAAGCAACAAGGAAGGAAGGAAAGAAAAATTAATATTACTGACAGTCTAATCCAGGTTTTTTTCCCCCAGAAATAACATTTAGGTATCCTTGATGCAGTGTGATATTGTATATTCCAAATTCAAAGATGTTTTGTTTATATAATACTCAGGAATACAGATATCAGATATTAGCCTATATCTATTTAAAATGTGGTGACAGGACTTGAGGATGTTGAACACAGTGTAGATACGTATAGAACAAATACAGGGCTATCAGGTGCTAAGACTGCTCCTAATAGAACTCTTGTTGCCTGTCGTAATTGTTAGTTTTACTCTACTGTTCTAATGTTTCCACGACCTTTTTATTTATCTAAATAAATTTAATAGGACACTTACTTTAATAGATTACAAAGTATTCTAAGAAAGATTGAGCTAAGGTGGATAATCCTAACAGATTTTTGTCCAAATAACATCTATGTCTCTTATGAGTTTATATTAGATAAAAAACCTAAAATACTATTTGGCGGTTTCTTTGCAGCCTGTCGTGTGGAAAATTTGAAATGCAGAGGAGAAACAATAGCTAAGGAAATCAGTGAAGCCATGAAGGTAAAAGCTATATGCCGAAAAGTTATAAAATGAAAAAAATGTAGCTAGGTATTTGCTTTAAAAATGGATATATATTTAGTGTATTGTAACAGGAATTCTCAGTAGTCTTTTAAGTAGATTTTTAATGAATTTATTAAAGAGACAGTAACACTGAGAATAATTAACATTTAGTAGGCACCAGTATATGCCAGTCTCTTATCTGGTTTTTTTGAAGATTGATCATATTTTTGAATTCTGAGAGTTAGCAGTACATCAAACAGTTTTGGATAATAATACTGCCTAACTTTTAGTGAGCATTTATGGATCAGGCACCATTTATCTTCTTTACATATGTTACCTTCCAATAATCCTATGAAATAGATAACTGCTAATTTCCCTGTTTTATAGTTGAGAAACTGAGGCACAGAGAGAGGCTGTTGCTTGCCCAAATAAATAAATGAGTCAAAACTAACCCCTGGATATTTGGCTCCAGAGCCTATATATGTATTGCTAACTGCTATATTATGCTGCATATCCGACTTGGATATCTTAATATTGTTATAATAAAATTGTTTATATTCTTGACATTTATTTTATGCATACAGGAAAACATCTGTATATCTAGTTTATGAAAATTGTTTCAAAACTCTTTGGAATCTCCCATGTTTTGATAATATTCTGTAACATTCTTTTGCGGTTTGTATTGATTCCATGATTTTCTGGTACCCAAAAGCATTTTCTTTATCAAGAGTTGGCAAACTGGTGGCAAAAATCTAGCCTTGCCACTTGTCTTTGCAAATAAAACTTCATTGGAACACAACTGTTTCCATTCATTTATTGTCTGTGGCTCCTTTACATTACAGTGCATAGTTGAGTAGCTGTGACAGAGATGTAAGGCCCTTTACAGGAAAAATGTACTGGTTCTTGCTCTTGATGATCAAGATTTCTAAAATACTTCTGTCCTAAAATATGGAATTTTAGACAATAAATCCTCAGTTCTGAAATTCTGTTACTTCCTGCTGCCAAAGTTTTATTTTACTACCAGGCATTGTAGGAGTAGAATGTATCTTTTTAGTTTTAGCTTTTGTTTAAAATCCTCAATTAATATTGGTATTTTAAGGTCAAGCCAAATATCCATGACCCAAATAATTAGGTCTTAGAAAAAGCCTTAACTGAAGAATGAAATTCTAGAGCATTGTATCTGTCTCTGTGTGTTTGTGTTCCAACCTGAGATTAATGCTATGTATTCCTGTTGTTTGTTTAAGTCCTTGCCTGCATTAATTGAACAAGGAGATGGATTTTCCCAAGTTTTAAAGATGCAGCCTATTATCCAGCTCCAGAGGGTCCACCAAGAAGTCTTTTCCGGTTGTTATAGGAAACCAGATGTTAAACCTGAGAGCTTTATAACACAAATAGAAACCACACCAACAGAGACTTCAACCAGGAAAGCCACTGACCTGGTCCTGAAAAGAAGGCGACCTAAAGACTGTCCCCAGAGAAAATGGTATCCACTGCGGCCAAAGAGAATTAATCTTGACACATAAACTCTTCTTGTTTGTCTTGAGAGTTGAAATTCGACCCTGTCAACATTTAGATTATAGCCTAATGCCTAGACAGGACTTCATTTAAAAAGGCAAACAACTCTTTAACTAGTGATTCCTTTATACAAATATAGTAGCTCTATGCTAGGATATAATGTAATAATTGTATTTCCTCATCATTTCATCTCTGGTAGATGAGAAGTATGTTTTTTGAATATTGGCACAAAGCCCATCAGTGGGCATTAAGAGTGCAGGCTTTTACAGTCCTTAAACGTAATTAGCTCTTCGCTGTCTTACAGCTTTTGTGGAATATCACTAGTAACACGTTCTATTGGATTTCTAGTATACATCTTTCTTTTAAGAAGAGCAGTGTCACAGTTGTCTCTAAGTGCTAAAAGTAATCATCAGTTCTGTTTAGGAGCTAGGAGCAGATAAAGTTTGTTTGTTTGTTTCCCCAATGCAGTTTGATTTATCACACTGATATGCAGATGAGGAGACTGGCTTTGACTTTGTTACTCCAAGTTTGGCTAATTTGGGTTTGTGGTATTATTTTTAGAATTTTTTTGTTTTTGTTTTGTAAGACAAAGATGACTTATTTATATAAGACTTCTCTTAGAAATAAAAATTGGCATGTAGCCAATGTTTCTTGTCCGTACTTATTTTCTATAGGCCTTTCAACTTCTAAATATTATTTGACTTGGGACTAAGGGTTTCTCTTCAGAATTTTTTTATTATATCTTCGTACATGATTGCAGTTCAAAAATATATATTGGATTAAAAATTAACAAATTGTCATTGTGGAACAAATATAGTTGCAATCATACTGAACTATTTTTATATTTATGGCTGTTTATTATCAAGGATGTTATTGGTAGAAGGCAAAGAAAGCTGTATCACCTATAGCTCTAATATTTCACTTTAGCTTATTATAGCTCTTACTGTGTCTCTTCCACACATTAATACAGTGTAGGCAGGGCCATCTCACTTTTCTCCTTTGATGCCTATAACTTCATTCGTTTGCAGAGGAATTTAATCATGATGTTGGGAAATCTGTAATTCTCATTTATTATGTCTTAACAATCAATGAAAATGTGACAAAGTGTCTCAGTGAAGAAAATTTACAAAGCCACTTTATCGCATTCTGTATTTTAATGTTGCAATTTCAAATCTGTATGTTTGTAATTGCAGTGTGTTTTTAATTAAAATAATGTATGAAGACTGAAATCTTGATACTGTGTATTTTTTAGTTGTTGGAAACATCTTGAACTCAGCTTTAGTTGAATGATAGGTAAACATCCTGCCTTTCAGAACATACTAAATTTCCCTTTGAAATTGTTTTGAAGCTACAGAATATTGTTATTATAATACAGTGCTATGTTTTTTATAGTATTTTATAATATTTTTATAGCATAAAATTCTGTATGAGTTGTTTCATTTCAACAGCCTATAAACAAAACACTTACTGTAAATTCTCCTAGATTAGATAATTGCTTTGTGATTATATAAGAAAATGTCTTCCTTTTTTAAGAGACATATTGAGATACATATTGAGAGACATAGAATTTAATGACTCGATGTCTTGGATTTGCTCTGAAATATGACGTCAAGGGAAAAAAAGGAATAGATTAAGTAAATGTGGCAAAAATCTTAATAATGTTGGATCTGTGTGATATAGCCATCCTTCTACTCTTGTACCTGTTTGGAAATTTGTAAAATTTTAAAAAAAGTTTGTTACATTTTAAAGTTCCCAGACAACTGAAACTTGAAATCCCTCAGAGAGCCCAGAGTATCACTCCACAGTTATAGCAGAGTTCCAAATGAAATACCAGGCAGGACAGTATATTAGCATTATTAATTAGGATAAGCCTGGCTGATATCAGTGAAAGTATTGGGTAAGTATACTTTTTTTTTTAAGTAATCTCTACACCCAGCATGGGGCTTGGACTCCTGACCCCAAGATCAAGAGTCACATGCTTTTTCAACTGAGCCAGCTAGGTGCCCAAAGTATACATTTTTAGGAGGAGAAATTGGATTCCTGCATAAGCCAAGAGTTAGCTAACAAAGATAATGAAAAGAAAGTCTGTAGTTGTAGGCAATGTTGAAGGAAAACAAAGTCAAGTGTTGGCCTCCTTATGGTAAAAAGAAGACTGGATTGGATGGTGTCTTAAAATTTGCTTTCAACAAAAACAAAACAAAAAAGCCCAGCACAAGAAGGTCAAATCCAGTTCCAAGGGAGAGAGAATGCTGTTAAAGCAGCTAGTTTCTGAAAGAAGTGAAGGAAAATGGGTTTTCTAAACTTCAGCCATTGGAAACTATTAGTCTGATTGAGTTGCTGTAACACATTAGACTGGATGGCTTCAAAAACAAATTTAATTTCTTCTATTTCTGGAGGCTTAAAGTCCATGACCAAGATGCCAACAAATTCAGTTTCTGGTGAGGTTTCTCTTCCTTTGTATATGTATGGTGGTGGGGGAGGAGTGTTGGTACTTCTTTTTATAAGGGCATTAATACTACTGGATCATGGCCCCACCCATATGACCTCATTTACCCCTAATTATTTCCTTAGAGTCCCCATCTCCAAATAGAGCCCACACTGGAAGGATTTTGAGGGGACACAAATATTCAGTCCATACCAGTAGGCAATAGAAATCATATCCTAGAACTTCTCTGGGTCATCAAGGCTTGGGCTGCATGAAGAACAAAGTCAGTAAAATCAGACTTTTTGTTTGCTTCAAAATATAGCTTTTTCTAAGACTGAATTTGTTTGAGTTCTGCTGAAGGCCATGGTTTTTCCTTCTCTCTCTTCACAGTCATCCATTCAACAAATACATGTTAGGCACCTATTCAGTTCAAAAGTCAGGTTCAGAGACCCAGATCATCTATTAGTTATTATTAGTTAATATTAGTTTAATATCAGTTAATATTAGTTAAATAGTATTGGAATATGGAATACCAGAGTTACTTAACCTCTCTGTTAATGGGGATGATGATAATACCTATATCACAGGGTTATGTGAAATAAATGTGTTCATAACAAAGTCCTTGGGCTAGTATTTGGTGCACAATTTACATAGTGAGCATTCTGTAAGCACTGTTACTGCTTGGCTTGATGAAAGAAATGAAAACACTAAACATTGGCTAAACATTGTCTTCAAGAAGCCCATACATTCTAATGGAGACAATAAGCATGTAAACAATGATCGTGCAAAGCAGCTAATGCTAAATAGATGTATATTGGCAAACTTTGGGAAGAAGCTCGGAAAATCTTTGTGGAGGAGGTGACGTGTCAGCAGTTTTGATTATTTTAGGTGAAAATTCAGGAAGATTGCTGGTAGTGTGAAGAGAATTTCCCAAGGCCGGTGGTTGGGAGAGAGCATGATGTACCGAGGACCATCAGGTACAGCTATATGTATCTTGTCTAAAAAGACTTGCTATAAGTGAACTTGAAAAGAGGCAGGGTCAGTTCTTAAGGACTTTGTACTTTTTAGAATTGGCAATGAATCCCTTTTTCTTCTTGTGTAGCATTTCCCCCAAATAGCAAGAATGAGAGAAATACGAAGTCAATCTGATGATGAAACCAGGAGGTATGTTGCCTAGACCATAACATATGAAGAAAGAATGTGTATGGAGGAAACGGTAATGAATTAGCAGATCAGAAGAAGTGTCTGCAAAGAGAGACATTTGCCTGTTGGCCCCCAGGATCTCTGGCGAGCTGAAGAATGGAGGACACTACAAAAGGCTGAGATGAGATGGAGGAGCCTATAAATGAGATTGTGTCCACCGCCCCTCCATTCACTGTCGTAATTGCCTTTGCCAGAGGAGTGCGTTTTCTGAAAAAAAAATGAAATAAAGAATCCCTGGAGAGTAAAGGTGAAGCTCAGAACAAACAAATGCTCAGAATAAAATTCTCCATTGGAATGGTAAGATTTGAAGTTCCAGAATACTGGTCACGGTATTCTGGCTCACACATCTTAGATGTTCCTTTAGAGAAACTGAACAACCTGACAGAAAAGAGCCACAATAGTGGGATATTTAAAGACCCCAAACCACATATGCAGCTGGCCAGTCCAACCACCCTACACTGCAATCATTCAGTGTCTAAGTTTCAGTTACACAGAGCTTCCAGAAACATTTTTGTATTTTATTCTAAAAAATAAGTGGACATCATAAAAAACAACCTGGAAGCTACCCATATCTCCATCAGTAGTAGAATGAAAAAAATGAGTTGTGGCATATACATATAATGAAACACAAGGATTTTTAAAAAATGAATTACTGATAGAACATGGATAAATCTCAAAGATGTTATGTTGAATAAAAGAAGCCAGACACAAAGAGTGCATATTGTGTCTGAAGTCAGAATAGGCAAAACCAATCTGGTGATTACCTGTGGGGAGAGGGGAGATATTAACTGGGAATGGTCACTAGGAACTTTTTTGGGTAAAGGAAAGGTTCTGTATTTGATCCGAATGTTGTGTATAACTGTTTCGCTACATATTTATGCATTTTATTATGTAAGTTTTATCTAAAAAAATAAACACACAAATCAAGATTCATCAGCATTTGAGGGAGGCATTTATTTATTTATTAAAGATTTTTTTTTTTTTTTTAGAGAAAGAGCATGTGCAAGTGGGGATAGGGCCAGAGGGGGAGGGAGAGACTCTCAGGCAGACTCCCCACTGAGTACAGAGCCCGCCACGGAGCTCGATCCCACAACCCTGAGATCATGACGCTAATCGTGACCTGAACTGAAACCAAGAGTCAGACACTTGACTGACCTTTAAATGCAGAGACCAAAGACTATGAGTTACACAAAGGAAAGAATCTTTGTTCTGATGTATTCCAAACACCTAGAAAAATGCCTGGCCTATAGTTTTTTAGTGCATACTGGTTAACCGAGTGAATGAAAACAAGTACACTAAAACCAAAGAGAAAATAAGACCTCAAAAAACCTAGAGATACATATAAAACAAAGTTCCAGAATAATCACTGTCCTCCCAGAGATAACAGAAGATACTTCATTTATTAAATATCTGAATATTAAATTAAATATCTGAATATTAAACAAGAAAGAGTTCTTGAAAATTATAGGTGTAGAAGTTGAAAGAAATTCAGTTAGGAAGGCTGGAAGATAATACAAAATTTTCCCAAAAGCAAAACAAGAAGATTAACTGATGGCAATTTAGAAAAGATAAGAATAAAGAGAATAAATTCAGAGGGTCCTATATCTGCCAGAAAGTAGAGAAAGTGCCAAGGAGCAAAATTATCAAACAATGCAGTTACCATGTGACCCAGGGATTCAAACCTAAAAGAACTGAAGACATGTCTCCACAATAATTTGTACATGAATGTTTGTAACAGCAACTCAAATGTCTATCAGCTGATAAATAGAAAAATAAAATATGGTATATCCAATTGATGGGATATTATTTGGCAGTAAGTACAGTACATATTACAATGTGGATGAAACTTGAAAGTGTGCTAAGTTACAAATCACTCACAAAAAAACTTTGTATGATTCCATTTATATGACATCTCCAGAGTCGGCAAATCTATAGAAACAGGGATGGAGGGCAGGGGAGGGTAGGAGGAACGAGGAGTGACTGCTCACAGGTATTGGGTTTCCCTTGGGGGTGATGAACATGCTTTAAAATTGGTATTAGTGATTGTTGATCGGTAAATATCGGTTGGTACACTTTATTTTTTATTTTTTTAAGATTTTTCTTTATTTGAGACAGGGATCACAAGTAGGTTGGGGGGAGGGGAAAGCAGGCTCCCTGCTGAGCAGAGAGCCCGGTTCAGGGCTTGATCCCAGGACCCTGGGATCACGACCTGAGCTGAAGGCAGAGGCTTAATCCACTGAGCCACCCAGGCGCCCCTGGTTGGTACAGTTTAAATGGGTGAATTACCTGGGATGTGAAATGTACCTCAATTTAACAAGAGTAAAGAAATAAAAATAATACAAGAAACATTCCCAGATACCAAGACTCCACATGGATTCCAAAACTCCGGAAGGAAAAAGCCCACTGAGTATTTAGCACAAGAAATGAAGATAAGAAACAAAAAACCAAAATTGCCCCCACCAAGGCACATCACTGTATTAAAGAGAAGTTCCTAAAAGCTTCCACTAGGGGAGAAAGATCATAAAGGAAGAGGAATCCGCATGGCATCAAACTACTAAACAGTAATTTTTTTTTAAGATTTTATTTATATATTTGGGAGAGAGCAAGAGACAGAACATGAGCAGGGGAGGGGCAGAGAGAGAAGCATTTATTCCCCCTGAGCAGGAAGCCTGATGTGGGCTCAATCCCAGAACTCTGGGATCATAACCTAGCTGAAGGCAGACGCTTAACCAACTGAGCCACCCAGGTGCCCCTAAACAGTAACTTTTAATCTAGAACTCTTCGGAGCAATAAACCTAGAAACATCCAGTATAAATGAGTTGCAACCTAGAAATCTACACCCAGCCAAACTATCAGTCAATTGAGAGTTTAACTTAAAGCCATTCTCAGACATATAAAATTTAAACAAATACATACTTTAAAATATATACATTTTACCCCCAAAGCATGCTGTTTGGGACACTACTAGTGGATGTGCTCCACTACAAAGGGTAAACAAAAAAGCAGCAGCCATGGGGTCTAGCAAAGAGAAGCTAAAAGATGGAGAGCTACAAACTCGAGTCTACAGGACACTAGTCAGCAAATCTGGAGAACAGTCCATGCAGCCAGACCAGGCTGCAGCAGGAATAGGAAGGACTAGAAAAGAGGTATTTTCAGGAGGAGGAAATATAACTGACAAAAGGAGTGATCGTTTTAACCACCTGGAGAACCATATAAAGGAGATATTTGTGATATTTAGATATCCAGAAAAACGAACCAAATAAATCAGACAACTACTCACTATAGTACAAGCAGAAAACGATAGGAAATGTACTCTCAGTTACAAATCAGCTTCACAGTGACCAGTGTTTATACAGATATAACAAGGAACACTCTAAACTGAATTCAATGAAAAACTGGAACAGTTCTGTGGGGGCGGGGGTAAGAGGATTGGGAAATAATCAGTACAGGAAGGCACTTGGCAATTGGGGCGAGTAGTGATGAAAGCACTAGAGCTGGGTTCAGGGTCCCCCCTTAACTGCTGGGCTCTGGGGAAGTCCAGGGTGTCCCAGCAGGGAGTGGCCAGGGCGACAGGGATTGGGCACGGAGGGAGCTTCTGGACCAACCAATGCAGAAGTTCATCTTGTAATACTGAAACCACTCACGTGGTCGTAACTGTGTGACCATCTGAGCATCAGCCATGAAGTGGGAATGTTGGGGAGTAAAATCTTCACCACAAGTAAAAGTCTGTGCATAATCCCTGAAACAGCTGAACCAAAAGACACCACAAGGTGGATATGATTCAAGCAAATACCAGAAAAAGCAAACAAACTGCTAAGAGACTGGAAAGTGAATGAACTGAGGTGGCTGGAGCAGGCTGATGAACTGAGATTTTTTTGTTATAAGCTTTAAGGATTTGATTCTTTTATGTGCATGTAATACTTGCATAAATTACATTTTTTAAGTGATTTTAAAACTCACGCAATATGCGAGTGAATATGAGTAATCTTCGATTCTTTCTTTCATTATTCCTATCACTGAGAATTAAGAAACAAATCCCCCAGAGGCTTTTGCAGGGTTTCAGTTCCATTCTCTCGGTATATTTCAGATCAGACTCGCAGACTTTGGTTTTAGCTGAGAGTTTAGTTTTGGTTTCTTTAGAGGGTTTTTTTTTTTTTTTCTCCCTGAACTATTGCTTTGCAAATAGGATTCCGTTATGCAGCCTCTGTGTATAAAAATTATGAAAAAGTATCTTTCTGGAGAACCACTGAAGAGGTTGCAGTGATTTTATGAAAGGATTTGGGGGAAACTAATGTTATATTCATTTGAAACTCTAGAGCTCAAAGTCTCCCCATAATCATTGCTTATACCCTCTGGGCTATTCACTAATATTAGTTCAATGGATGAATGATTTCACATTGCAAATTTCTGACTTGTCAGTTTCCTCTAGCTCACAGTCTGACATTAATGACTTGGCATTCATGTTCATTATTACTTGAGTTTAGAAGATGAGCTTTGTACTGCAGGAAGTCGGGGTGGGAGCATGAGAGGGGGTGGGATCTAAAGGACTGGGGGGCAAATCCTGGGGACTTGCCTGAATTAGAACTCTAGGGGCTCTTGGCTACTGAAGCTGAAGTCTGCTTCCCATATCCCGGAGGATTTCAGAGCAGAGGATGGCATTACACTCTCAAACTGACTCCATGGTGCTAACAGATCTATTTTCCGTCTGGCCCACTTCTCCTTGGGTTGCATTCCTTTGACTTTGTGTGACCTGGCAGAGCCAGATAAGAAAACTTGGCCCCTTGGGGTCCCCTGCTCCGGCTGCCCCCCCTGCCTGTGAAGGATCAGGCAGTCTATTTTCACCTTGATCAGCCTCAGTCAGAGAATGGCCCCCATGCCTCTGGGTTCATACCTCGTCAGAGACTTCCAAGACCTCCCTTGCTGCCCACACGCGTGGCTCTGCCGCCCACTCCTGCCACTGGCGGCACTGGAACTCTGTCCACTCCTGCCTCTGGCGTTACCGGGATGGGAATCCCCTCCGTGCTCCTCTTCACCAGTCCCTAAGTAGTGAAAGAGCATTTCATTTCGCTAGTTTGTTTGTTTCTTCAAACTCTGCTGAGGTTTGGTTTCCCCACCAAGCAACTTGAGGTTGCTCTCCCCCTCAGGGCCCTTGCTGCCTGCATCACCGACCCCCCCCCCCCAGCCACCCCTTAGGACTCCCTCCCCTGCCCTCTGGCTATGCCATTGGTTTGGTGGCTTTTTCCTGCCTTTGAGCCTCCTTTTCTTTTGCCTCGTCTTGCAGCTGGGTAGGGTATCTCCACTGGGAGAGAAGGTAGAAAAAGAAGAGGAATGATTTGACCTGCATATCTTGCCTCATTTCCCTCCCTGATTTAAAAACAAAAACAAAAACAAAAAAAACCAAGATTTTGGTGGGAAAAAAGGTTAGAATTAGTGTGGGTATGAACTTTCGCTGATTTGTCATATTCTAGGTACGTCACATCTGCCCATCTCTGATCCCGGGAGGCTGTAGGGGTGGCAGTGGCTGCATAATAACATTGGGGTAACCTGTCCCCCTCTGCTCCAGGTCCCCAAACCCCAGCCTCGGAGCCTCCTGGTCTTTCCCACTCACGTGCCATACAATATTTTAAAGTCATTTTTCAGGGATGTCCAGGTGGCTCGGTGGGCTAAGTGGCTGCCTTCGGCTCAGGTCAAGATCCCAGGGCCATGGGACTGAGTCCCACGTAGAGCTCCCTGCTCAGCAGGAAGCCTGCTTGTCCCTCTTCCCCTCCCCCTGCTTATGTTCCCTCTCTCACTGTCTCTCTCTCTGTCAAATAAATAATCTTTAAAGAATAAAATAAAGCCATTTTTCATACATGCCTTCTTTTATTCCACAAATACTCAATGAATCCAAACAGGGTGCTAAGATGCCTATGGCTATGCACATGTGAGCCAAGGAACAGACCCCGCGCACAAGCCACCTACCGTTGGCCACTGGAGAATCCAACAGGCTGGTCAAGCAGGACTAGAGTGAAAGAGGAGCAGCGGGGGTAGACTCAGAGCCCCACGTCCCCTCTCTGGGGAGCGGTCTCAGACTAGAGGAGAAGGAAGGGACTCGGCCTGGAAGCACACTGTCCCCGTGCTCCCCATCTAACCATGAGCCGACAGGAAGGTAAAATCAGTGCTGGGATGGTGCTCCACAATTCAGCCCCCGAGACTGTCTTAGCTCTGTTGTTTCACAAAAGGCATTTGGAGATGCCTACATGACTGTGGGAGGAGCCTGTGGAGGTGGCTGGCGGCCCATCACAGGGACACTGGGAAGAATGACTGAATCACCCTACATTGGTCTGGACATTAAAAGGGAGTCACAGCCATCCTTGTGGCCAGTGGGAGCTGAGGTGAGCTATGTGGGCAGGAAAGGCCACAAGCCTCGACCAGATTGTCTAGACCACAATGTCAGATGTGCCCAGACACCAGGTGGCAGGTGCATCACCACAGAAACCAGGGGGGCCAAAGAAGGTACAAGGATCTGCCTGGATGGCTCTGGAGACCCTTCTTCCCCCCACATCCATATGCAATCTTTTTTTTTTTTTAAGATTTATTTATTTATTTGACAGACAGAGATCACAAGTAGGCAGAGAGGCAGGCAGAGAGAGAGGAGAAAGCAGGCTCCCCGCCAAGCAGAGAGCCCGATTCGGGGTTCGATCCCAGGACCCTGGGATCACTGAGCCGAAGGCAGAGGCTTTAACCCACTGAGCCACCCAGGCACCCCTCCATATGCAATCTTGATGAGGAACAAGGAAATCTGAAAGATATTAAATCATATAGGAGAGCCAGTTACTTCCTAAAAACTGTTTCAATAATTGGACTGAACTAGATTTTCAGAGTTGGACTAATGCTAGTGGCTTTTTTTTTTCCTCCTACCATTCAATAGAATAGTAGTTTATAGGGGAGATCCGATCCCTTTATTTTATTTTATTTTTTTAAATTTTATTTATTTATATGACAGAGATAGAGACACAGCGAGAGAGGGAACACAAGCCTCAGGAGAGGGAGAGGGAGAAGCAGGCTTCCTGCTCAGCAGGGAGCCCGATGCAGGGCTTGATCCCAGGACCCCAGGATCATGACCTGAGCCGAAGGCATATGCTTAACCATCTGAGCCACCCAGGTGCCCCCGATCCCTTTATTTTCTTTCAGATGGTTAACTACCTGTCCTGGCCCCATTTATTCAACAGTACCTCTTTTTGATAGTAGCCACTGATTTGAGATGCCACATTTTCCATTTAATAAAACCTAATAATCTGGGGTCTGTTTCTATTCAAATGCCCATACTAAATTGCTTTAATTCTTATAGTTTCATGATATATTTATTTTCCCTTAAGACTCTTCCTCCTCCACTTACTATCATTATTTTTCCAGAAAGTTCCTGGCTACTTTTGCTTATTTCCCCGCATGAACTTTAGCATCAGAGGCCAAAAAAATCCTGTTGGTAATTTTTGGGATTGCACTAATTTGATAGCTTATTTTTAAGGAAGATGGTTGTGTCAACTGTTATCCAAGAACTTGGTATGGGCTAGTTTTTTTTTTTTAATTTGTTTATTTTTTTCAGCATAACAGTATTCATTGTTTTTGCACCACACCCAGTGCTTTATGCAATCCGTGCCCTCTCTAATACCCACCACCTGGTTCCCCCAACCTCCCACCCCGCCCCTTCAAAACCCTCAGATCGTTTTTCAGAGTCCATAGTCTCCCATGGTTCACCTCCCCTTCCAATTTCCCCCAACTCCCTTCTCCTCTCCATCTCCCCTTGTCCTCCATGCTATTTGTTATGCTCCACAAATAAGTGAAGCCATATGATAATTGACTCTCTCTGCTTGACTTTGTTTTTTAAGACCTGTTGCTAACATGAGTACACTTGATTGTTAAACTTGGAAGCATTTAATATATCAACGTATCTTGAAGCCACTTTGGAAGATCATATACTCCCCTCTTATTTTCAGGAATGATCAGTGTTTTTGTTCTTTATTCCGTTTTACTATGTAGATGTAGAAGTTCAGTTTCCAAAGGCAAAGTCTGAGCAGCTATCTGCAAAATCATACCTATAGCAATGCTTGTTTGTTGCTCTTACGTCTGGGGTCATTATACCTCTGTTAGATACCATCCTCCTTCTTGGAAGTCATCACCTATTATGATGCCTCAGGAAGGCATCCTTCCTGAGAATCTATTCAAAATACACATTAAGCTAATAAATAAGTTGCAGCATTTATGTTCTGTGGAAACAAAGGGGAAGTTCTTTGAGGAGAGTGGTTAGTGGGGAGGGAGGCCAGGAGGTTTCATTGTTCTAGTGAGTCAGGGAAGACTTCCTGGAAGAGGTGGTTTCAGAAACGCTTTGAATGATGGGAGAAGATAGAAGTTGATTGGTGATATTCTGGGCAAGCAGTATGATCTAAAAGAAAATATCCAAAACACAAGAGTAAGATGGGTGAAGGGGTTGGTGAGTAACTGCAAAGAAGGGGGGGCCAATTTGGGAGTTGATACTCATGGGCACTTTCTGTAAAAGCTTTCCAGTGTTTGGAAAGCTTTTGCAAAGGTGAACATTTATTGAGGCAGACTGTAGAAGAATATCACTTTGGCACTGTCACTCCACTGCTTGGACTCCCACTCCCTTGGTCTTCCCATTCACTTCTGAAAGGGTTCACATCGAGGCACAGGATGAACATGGCCATATCTCAGGGCAGCAATGGATGGCCTCAATAATGCTATGTTTAAAAATGGCTTCCTTGGAAAGAAACAATGAAACCAGAGGAGGCAACCAGGTGAGCCTCGACTACCCACAGCTCTATTCCATGTTGAGTAAAGCCGCCCCCATGAGGCATGAGCTTCTTTGAAGAACATAATCCACAAGGCACGTTCCCTGCCAGGGAGTGCCTTGTGAGGGGCAATGTGGCGTTCCTCAGATCATTCTTTGTGACCATCTATTTCACAATGAATGTAGGGAGAAGAGGCTGGGAAATGGGCAGGAGGCATGCATTGTCTTCCCAGCTTGATCCAACACTGCTGAGTAACCAGCACATTCCTGGAACTGCCTTTACCATTTGTGGCTCTTATTTGGAACTACACTCTTGAGTCAGACAGCCAGGAAGGCTTACTAAATGTTTGCCGCATGTAGAATCCTCATGTCAGGCACCATAAAAAGATGAGTGAAGTCACAAGTGAAAGTAAGCCTCCACAATCATCTATTCAGTTCCCCTGCTCTCAGGAAAGAGAACGTGAAATAGCCAAGTCAATTAGTTGTTGGGAAAAATATGCCTTGCTCTCAGCCCTTAGAAGTTTCTGAGGATACTTCAAAGTGAAAAAATAATTGGAAAATGGGACTCAAATGTCAAGGAGAGAGATGATTGATTCACCCTGGGGAAAAGCAGGTTGAAGGTGCAGTGGTTTCATTCTGTGGAAAATTCTGAGGCGGAAGAGAGAGGTCAACACTTCTCTGCCTCTGCTAGGGAGAGAACAAGAGGAAATGGGTCTGCAGAACAGCATGTGGAACTGAAAATAAACACGAAGCACTCACTGCCAACCATCAGTGTTATTACGTCCTGGAACACCAAGGATAGGTATAGACTCTTCATTGAAAAAAAAAAAAAAAAAAAAACAACCATCAATAACAGTCTTGTCTAAACACAAACCAGAAAGATCTAGAACAACTTTTTCAAAGTCATATGTTATCAATAGTCATTGCTGAGTAAAGGGATTATGGTTGGTAACAATACTTAATTATTTATTAATTAAGTACCTAATAGTTTATTAATTATTAATAAAAACTATTATCATTGTTATTTTCTAATTCTTTACAATAAAAGAGTTTCATTCTTAAGGTAAGAATTCCCCCCAAAATTTTTTCTAGTCTTCTGTGACTTAAAAAAAAAAGTTTGATTTTTAATAAAGACTGGAATTACCAGGTGTATGAAAATGTGAGATATGAAATTTCACAGCTACTTTTATGTAGATAAGTTGTATGAATCTTTCCTGGAATTTCTTACTTTAAAAATAACATAGGGTATTATCTAGACTTGCTTTTTTTTAAGTCCTGTTATATTATACAGTCTACTAGTCTACTGAAACTATCACCTGGCCTAAAGAAACAAAAGTTCAAAACTCAGTGAAGTCCATAAGGCAAACTCAGATTTTTAAAAATATATTTTTCATTTGTTTTGCTAGTATATGTCTCACATTCAACTGACATGTATATAGAAATAATTTCAGAGCACGAGTTTATCAGTATTCTAAATTATTTAGTCATCTAATCTGTTCTTCTCAACAAATTGTTGGCTTGCCTAATATAGTAATTTCAGTGAATCTGGTCATTTGAGATAGAATTTTAACAACGCTCACCATGGGAGCTAGAATATTCCTGAAGGAGGGGCACTTTGTCTGCAAGCCAAGAAACAGATGTAAAGTAACAACTGCACAGTCCTGGTCTGAATCACTGACATGAAGCCACTCAGTGGTTTACCAGGTGTGAACATTATGATCCTGAGCTGTGCACCATCATAGGACAGATGTTATAGGACAGTGGAAAGGGCAATCACTTCCCGCTGGAATAATCAACAAAGTCTCTATAGAGGGAGCATTTGAGCAACACTTAGAGCATAGGTAGGATTTTGACTGACCAAGAACATTCTTGGCAGACGGAATGGCAAGAGCCAACTTATCAAAGAACAGAGAGGCATTGACATAGCTGGGTTAGTTAAATCAGAAGTACATCACATGGACTTTAAACGCCAGGCTAAGGTTTGGGTCTGTATTTTTTACACTTGATCTTAGCTAAAATGCCAAGAAGCAATAGGACTGTATTTTTTAGAAAACAGAGGGTCACTGAAGGCTTTGGCCCAAGTATGTGTCTAATTGCTGTGGCACTATGCCAGATGGAGATTATCCAGAGGCATATTCCTTATTTCTCTCTTCAGATGCATCACCAGGGTCACTACATATGTGAGAACAAAAACAAGAACAAAAAAACAGAAACAAGAGGAAAAAAAAGTTTGAATAATTTGTAAGGAAAGTCTTGGGGAGCCTGGGTGGCTCAGTCGGTTAAGCATCTGCTTTGGGCTCAGGTCATGATCTCAGGGTCCTGGGATCAAGCCCCAAGGTGGGCTCCCTGCTCAGTGGGGAGTCTGCTTCTCCTTAAAGGGCGCCCGGATGGCTCAGTTGGTTAAGCATCTGCTTTGGGCTCAGGTCATGACCTTAGGATCCTGGGATCCAGCTCCCTGCTCAGTGGGGAGTCCACTTCTACCTCTCCCTGTGCCCCTTCCCCTGGCTTGTGCTCTCTCTCTCTCTCTCAAATAAATAAATAAAATCTTAAAAAAAAAAAAAAAAGTAAAGTCTCAACAACATGTTTTAAAAGCTGCAACTAGAGAGGAAGGAAAGTATTTAATCTGACCCTTGATTTCACTAGAACTCAGGGAAATGCAAGTCAAGACCACAAAATAACATTTTCCACCTACTAGACAGGCAAAAATTAAGACATCTGACAATGATTCATAGAACAATTAGACAAAAATCAACAAGGGTATAGAAGAACTCAACAACACTATTGGCCAACACAAATCAAATAGATATTTGTGGAGCATCCCACCCCAAAACAGCAGAAACACTTCATTGCTAGCGCCCATGAAACCTATAACAAGATGGGCCATGAAACCAACTTCAACAAATTAAAAATGAAGTAGAATCATACAGAATGCATTTTTTGACCACATGGAATCAAGAATCAATAACAGAATCAATAACAGATTCCTATAACAAATTCCTATATATAAATGTTTATAGCAGCTTTACTCATAATAGCTAAGAACTGGAAACAACTGGACACAAAAAGTCCTCAAATAGTTGAGGACTCTTCTAAACAACCAATGGGTCAAATAGGAAATTTCAAGCGAAGTTAAAAAAGATACCTGAAACAAATGAAAATGAAAATAGAATATATTAAAATTTGCACAACACAGCTAAGGCAGTGCTCTGAGGGAAATCTATAGCATGAAATCTCTTAAACTTTCACATTATGAACCTAGAAAAAGAAGAGAAAGATAAGCCAAAAGCAAGCAGAAAGAAGGAAATAATAAAAATCAATGAAATGAAAAACAAAATAATAGAAAAAAACACTGAAACAAAGAGCTGATTTTTTGAAGATTAACAAAATTGAGAAATGTCTAGCAAGACTGATAGAGAAAAAAAGAGAGAAGACACAGATGACCAATATCAGGAATGAAACAGCAAATATCACTGCAGAACCTCCAGACATCAAAAGAATAATAAAGGAATACCATGAGCAATTATACACACATAGACTTAACAACTGAGATGAAATGGACCAATTCCTGGAAAAACATGAACTCACCCAATATGAAACAGACAATTTTAAAAGCCTTATAACTCCTAAAGGAATTAACTGTACTTTTAAAGCCCTCCACAAAGAAATCTCCAGATCCTAATGGTTTCACTGGAGAATTCTAAACATTTAAAACAGAATTAATACAAGTTTTATACAATCTCTTCCAGAAAATAGAAGAGGGGACATTTCCCATTTCATTTGTGAAACTGGTATTATCCTGATACCAGAATCAGACAAAGTCAGTACTTCATGAATACAGAAAAAAAAAAAACTTAACAAATTATTAGCAAACAGGGTTTATCAATATATAAAAAGAATTATACACACCATGACCAAATAGAGTTGATTCCAATGATACAAGTCAGTTTTAATATTTGAAAATCAATCAGTATAATCTACTTCACAGACTAAAAGAGAAAAATCACACATATCAATTGATGTGGAAAAACTATTTGACAAAATTCAATGATTCATGATAAAAACTCCCAGAAAAGGGACGCCTGGGTGGCTCAGTTGGTTAAGCAGCTGCCTTCGGCTCAGGTCATGATCCCAGCGTCCTGGGATTGAGTCCCACATGGGGCCCCTTGCTCAGCGGGGAGCCTGCTTCTCCCTCTGCCTCTGCCTGCCATTCTGTCTGCCTGTGCTCGCTCTCTCCCCCCACCTCTCTGATAAATAAATAAAATCTTTAAAAAAAAAAAAAAACTCCCAGAAAAATAGGAATAAAGAGGAACTTCCTCAATTTGATAAAGATCATCTAACAAAACAAAAACAAAACCAAACCAAAACAAAACAAAACAATACCCCCCAAACCCATTACAGCTAACATTATACTAATGGTGAAAGACTGAATGCATTCCCCTATAAGATCTGGAACAAGGTAATAAAGTTTGCTCTTATTCAACACAGTGCTGAATATTCTAGCCAGTGCAGTAGGCAAGAAAATAAAATAAAAAGTATACAGATCAAAAAGGAAGAAATGAAACTGTTCATATTTTCAGATGACATGCTTGTTTACATAGAAAATCCCAAGGAATCTACAAAAAATTCCTAAAACTAACAGGTGAGTTCAACATGTTCACAGTACACAAGATGAACCTATAAAAATCAAATGAACACATGGACATCAAAATTTAAATTACAGTACCATTTATAATAACTAAAAAAAAAGAAATATTGATGTGTTAATCTAACAAAACACATATAGAACTTCTATGCTAAAAGCTACAAACTACTAATGAAAGAAGTAAAAAATCTAAGTAAATGGAGAAACTTACTATGCTCATGGATTGGAAGACTCAACCTAGCAAAGACACCAGTTTTCTCCAAAAGCTTAATGCAATTCCTATAAAAATCCCCGATTTTGTAGAGATACACAATATTATTCTAAAATTTGTATGAAAAGACAAAGAAACTAGAATAGCTAAAACAATCTTGAAAAAGAGGAAGAAACTAGCAGGAATCAGTCTTTCACATTTTAAGGCATTTTGTAGGTATAGTAATCAAAACTATGTGGTGTTGGCAGAGAGACACATATATAAACAGAACAGAATAAAGAATCAGAAATAGACCCACACAAATATGCTCATTTGATTTTTGACAGTAATGCAAAACTGAGCACAAATATGCTCGGTTGATTTTTTCAAAAAAGATTTTATTTATTTATTTGACAGAGAGAGACATAGCGAGAGAGGGAACAGAAGCAAGGGAGAGGAAACGGTCCCAGGATCCTGGGATCCTGGGGAGTTTGACTGCAGGACCCTGGGAGCATGACCTGAGCCAAGGGCAGATTCTCAAAGACTGAGCCACCCAGGTGATCCCGCTCAGCTGATTTTTGACAATAATGCAAAAGCAATTCAGTGGAGAAAAGACAATCTTCTCAATAAATGGAGCAGTTAGATATCCATACACTTAAAAAAAAAAAAAAAAAGACCCTAACTAAGACTCATACCTTATAGAGACATTAACAGGGATCACATGCTTAGATATAAAATGCAATGCAAAATCTATGGAACATTTAGAAAAAGAATAAGAGAAAATCTTTAGGATCTAGGGCTAGCCAAAGAGTTCTTAGGCTTTATACTAAAAACATGGTCAGTAAAAAGAAAAATTGGTAAGTTAGACTTTATCAAAATTTAAATTTTATCCTGCAAAAAGACTCCGTCCAAAGGACAAAAAGACAAATTATGAAGGAGGGGGAAATGTCTGCAAACCATACATCTGACTAGGGACTAGAGTCTAGAGTATATAAAAATCACAACTTGGGATGCCTGGGTGGCTCAGTTGGTTAAGCCGCTGCCTTCAGCTCAGGTCATGATCCCAGCGTCCTGAGATCGAGTCCCGAATCGGGCTCATTGCTTAGCAGGGAGCCTGCTTCTCTCACTGCCTCTGCCTGCCACTCTGCCTGCTTGTGTGTACTCTCTCTCTCTCTCTCTGTCTGACAAATAAATAAAATCTTAAAAAAAAAATCACAACTTAACAGCAAACAACAATCCAGTTATAAAATAGACAAAAGACATTTTACCTGAAGAGCATATACAGATGGCAGACACATGAAAAAATATTCAACCTCATTCACCATTAGGGAAATGCATATTTAAGCCACAATGAACTATTATTACTCACCTACCAAAATGGCTAAAATAAAAAATAGTAACAACATGAAATGCTGGAGAGCATGCTGATATCATTCATACACTGCTGGTGGGAATTTAAAATGATTCAACCCCTCTGGAAAGCACTTTGACAGTTTCCTGAAAACCTAAACATTCAACTACTCTATGACCCAGCAATCGCACACTTTGCCATTTTCCCAGAGAAATGAAGGCTATGTTCACACAAATTCCTATACACAAATGTTTATAGCAGCTTTATTCATAATAGCTAAGAACTGGAAACAACTTAGATGCCCTTTAATAGGCGAACGATTAAATGATATGCCATAGAATACTACTCACCAGTAACAACAACAAAAATGAATTACTGATACAGGCAACAACTTGAATGAATCTCCAGAAAACTATGCTGAGTAAAGAAAAGTCAATCTCAAAAGATTATATATCGTATAATATATATTGTACACATTGTGGGTTTACACAACACTCTCGAAATGACAAAATTCTAGAAATGCAGAACAGATCGGCGGTTGCCAGGGATCAAGGAAGGGGATCAGGGATCAAGGATCAAGGTGGACCGAGGAGGAAAAAGCAGTGGTCGCGACTATAGCTGGTATTGCCGACACGCATGTTCTTTGTGGCGATGGCAATGTTCTACATCTTGACTATAGCAATGTTAGTGTCTGTGGTGATACCATACCTTAGTTTTGTTAAGATTTTACCCCTGGGGGAAACTAGGTGAAGGGCACCGGAGCTCTCATGGCAATCAAATCTAAAATATCTCCAAATAAAAAATTTAAGTAAAAAAACCCAACAAAATGATAAACACAAAATTTGGGATAGTGAAGGGTGAAAGGGGATGGAATAGAAAGGAGCAAAAAAGCGAATGAGAGATGGTCAGTGTACTGATTCTTGGATTAGGTGGTGGATTTTTTTTCTAAAGATTTTATTCATTTGTTTGAGAGAGCACGAATAATGAGAGGGAAGGGATAAGCTGACTCCCCACTGAGCGGTGAGCCCCGCAAAGGGCTCAATCCCAGGACTCTGAGATCATGATCAAGCTCAAGTCAGACGCTTAACTGACTTAGCCACCCAGGCACCCCTCAGTGGTAGATTTAGAGACACTTGTTATGTTATGAATACATTTTAAAAAGTAATAAATAATTAAAATAAATCCATTGATGAGCCAGTGATAACAGAGTAGAAGAAACCAAGAATAAAGGTTATTCCAATTTTCTGTACCTGACGTCTAGGAGGGAACTAGCGCAGCTTCTTTTGAGAAGCAGGCTTTGGGCTGCTTTCTTACAGAAAACTAAGGCTCTTTCAGCTCTAGACAGCCAAGAGCATGGGTGATTGTTAAGAGAGAAAAGAGATTTCTTGAGACAATCCCAGTCACTCATCTTGAATGTCTGGGGGACTATCAAAGCTATGGTTCTCCTTCTAGTGAAATCTACTGCATTTTCAGAGGAAAATTCCTTCAGCAGATGTCTGACTAGCGCTCTGAACCTAGCTCTTTGTTAGATACAAATTAGAGCTGCCCGCAAGGAAATTAAAATTAATTGTAGATAGTGGTAGGTTGTACAGGAAATGAGTGAAGTTATCTTAAAAAGCAAGCCACAAATGTCTTACTCATTGTTTTAAAAAGAATAATGAGTAACCTCTTGGCTATTATAATTCTCATGGTATGCTATAACGTAGGACTGCCCTAGATACTAGCACTATTTAACTAGTGAAAACACGTTTACTAGATGTCTTTCCATAGGAAACAAAATTGGAGGGGAAAAAAAAAAAAGGAAAAGCAATTACTTAATTTTTTGTGATGTATGCTACCATGGTTCTTATGTGAGTCATTAAGCACATTCATATCGGCTTGGATGGTATATGGTGGACCTTCTCTGGAGGCAACACTTCTAATCCAAATGCTGCTTGTCCTAATGTGGGTTTTCATTATTATTAAACAATTAAACCTTCAGTGAGTACATGTTCTAGTTGAGTTTGAATACCAACTTGGCCACTTTTCTGGGTAACCTGGGCAAGTTCCTTAAACTCTCTGTGCTTCAAAGCATTTCTAGTGCTGGCTATTCCTACATGGGAGTGGGGATAGAGTGATGAATAAGACATTGCCTTTGCCCTCCTGGGTTTTCTAATCTAGTAGGGGAAGAAAGATGTATAAATGAGGAATGGGACATTAATATACATAAAAGCTGGAAAAACACACACCCAACAAATGACAAGCATTGGCGGTGGTGATCACTCAATTTATCCATAGTGGTTGAGTCTCCCCTTTTTACAGTGAGAGTGTATTCATGGATTTGTTATGTAAATTAAAAAAAATTTTGAACTTTATTAAGAATAGAGTAAAAAGATATATAGCTAATTCTGATTGTCAAGGAAAGTCTTTATGGAGAGAGAGATGCTTACATTATACCATGAAAGAGGAGTAGATGCTCATCATACCAACTGAGTTAGGGCTGAGAAGGGGATATGTTTGGAAAAAAGAAGATGGAAGCAGAAAGACAAAAGACACAGAGAGTGGAGAATACTCGGCTGATCTGAAGGATCCCAAGCAGTCCTAGTACATGAGCACAAGGGATGCTGTGGCTCAAGAAGCAAGAGAAGGTTGGAGAGGTGGAGGGAGCCACAGAAGCTGAGATGGGTCGTGCTTCACCCTGGTGACAAAGGACACCTGATGACAGGGAGAGATTTTAAATACAAGAGTCATGTGCCAAATGTGCATTTTTAGATGGGCTGGAGGCTCATGAAATCTGGAGAAGGAAGGTCTATTACAGGGCTGTTCTACAGTCCAGGGGAAAGAGGACAATGGGGGAGGGGGAAATGAAAGGTGGGAGGAATTCCAGAGAAGTTTGGAGATAGAAGCAGAGTTGGTTTTACTCTGAAGTCAGTGAAGTGTGCGGACATCGTGCTGATCTTTCCAAGGCCCGGGAAGCGATCATAGCACTATGTTTATTAAGTTATGTATTTTCATAACATTAGCAGAAGAAAGATATTTTAACTGCAGTTAATTTAGACAGTGGGGTTTTTCCCCCTACTCCTTTTTTTCACTCCAACTTTCTCTTTGGCATATTTCCTTTCCTGTCAGGTGACACCAGGATGACTGTGTACATTTTTGAGAGACAGCGAAGGGCAGTTGGGTTGGTATACGTTTAGTTTGGGAGACTGGTGTAGGGAATGGCTACCAGGATACTCTTAACACCCACCATGCCGACTCACTTGCCATGCGAAGGTGCAAGGCAGAGGTTGTTGTGATATGAACGTGTCCTATGGTGTTGGCACCGGAAGTAAGCAGGCAGTGAAGGTTTGAAATATACTCATTCAAAGCTAGTTGGTGGCCAAGCCTTCCAATTATTGGCTGTATAACAATGGAAGATTTGGTGCTCATGGATGCCTACTCAAAAAGGAAGTCCTCAGGGCACCAGGGTGGCTCAGTCCATTAAATGTCTGCCTTCCACTGGGGTCATGATCTCAGGGTCCTGGGTTTGAGCTGCACCTCAGGCTCTCGGTTCAACAGGGCGTCTGCTTCTCCTTCTCCCTCTGCCCTTGCTCATGCTCTCTCTCTTTTAACTCTCTCTCTCTTTCTCAAATAAATAAATAAAATCTTGAGAAAAAAAAAAAAAGGAAATCCTCAGAGTTCAGGACATAACTGATGAGGCATCTGACACAATTATGTATACATACACTTTTTTTTTAGAGGGAGGAAGGACAGAGGGAGAGAGAGAGAATCTTAAGCAATGAAGCCCAACATGGGCTTGATCTCATAACCCTGAGTTGAAATTGAGAGTCAGACTTTTTTCAGTGCCAATTCTATACATAGGAGTAAGAGAGTAATAGCCTAACACAGAGTGACTAAAACACATTCTCCAAGTATCTTCCCACTGGTAAAATTAGGGAGCCTACAATTCCACTATTTGATATTTGTCCTTTGTGTGAATACATCATCCATACTTTTTCCTTTTGAAATGCAAATATTTTCAGTAATGGTACCAAGAACACCCTTGCTGTCTTTGTCTTTCCTCTCTGAGAAGTGAGGGAGAGAAAAGCCCTAGGCCTGTGAAGTTTGTATGGAGGAAATGTCCTGATGTGTTTCCATCTGGGCTGCAGGTCCAGAGCTTTGCCTTGGGCTGCAAGCCTCCTGGGGAACCCTAGGCAGCAGGGAGACAGCTTCAGGTAGTGGGTGTTTCTAGAAGGGGTTAGGGAAGGGAAATCGCTAAAAACAAACTTTGACATGTTCTTTGGGGCAGGTCCTCATGTTATATTTTTCTGTTCCTGTTTTTCTTTTTCTTCTTTACCAGGAGTCCAACAAGTGACCTGAGAATCAAGTTCAATCCTTCTGACGCTGAACGGTAGTTCACCTAAAAATGTTCCCTAATTAGCTAGTAGGATTTTCATACACTGCTGACAGGACTATTAATTGCAAGGTCATTTTGCAATATTGGTTGAATACCTTGAAAGTAGGTAGCAATTCTGTTCCTATCGATAATTAAATATAAGGCCATACTCAGGGAGGTGTGAAGCTATGTGAGTACGGTGACTGCTATGAACTGTATTATGTCCCTCCCCAATGCACATGTTGAAACCCTAGTCCCAAAAGTGAATGTAGCTGGAGATTGGGTCTTTAAGAGGGTAGTGAATGTTACATGAGGTCATAAGGGAGGAGCCCCCATCTAATAAGACCATGGCCTTTTACAAAGAGAAAGACAGAGACACCGTTCTTTCTCTCCCCGACTATGGGAAGACACAGTGAGAAAATAGCCATCTACAAGCCAGAAAGAGAGTCCTCACCAGTAACTTAACTGATCAGCAACTGTTCTTGGACTTTCCAGCCTCTAGAACTGTGAGAAATAAATTTCTGTTGTTTTAATCACCCAGTCTATGCTCTTTTGTTAGGGAGGCACTGGCTGACTAAGACAATGACATTTAGAACAATGTTGTTTACATATAAGGAAAAACTGAAAACAACATAGTAAAGTAATAGATAGTAGATCAGCTATGGTATATGTCTACAATGGGGTGTTATACCTGTTTAAAATGATGATGTAGATGGATTATTTATTGTTCATGGAGAGAGGTTTATTATGTTCTCAAGGGAAAAAGCAGGTTGGAGTATGGTTTTATGCATGTAAACACATAGTGTGTATACACTTACATTAAAAAATGTGAGAAAAAAATGTGAGAAAGTAATATATGTGTATTAGTGATCTCCAGAGAAACAGAACCAATAGCATATATATAGAGAGATATACAAAAGGGGATTTATTATAGGAATTGGTTCTGATGGTTATGGAGTATGAGAAGGCCCATAAGCTGTCATCTTTAAGTTGGAGAACCAGGAAATCAGGCTGTATAATTTAGTCAGAGTCCAAAGGCCTGAGAACCAGGGGTTGGGGGTGGTGTGATGAGCTGCTGGTTAAGTAGTCCCAGAGTTGGAAGGACCAAAATTGAAGAGCTCAGGAGCTCTGATGTCCGATGGCAGGAGAAGATGGATGAATGTCCCAGCTCAGAAAGAGAGAGAGAATTCACCCTTTTGCTCCATTTGGGCCCTCGATGGATTGGACATTCCCCATATTGGTGAAGCAGGGTCTTCTTCACTCAGTCGACTGAATCAAATGCTAATCTCTTCCAGAAACACCTGAAAATAATGTTTTACTAGCTATCTGGGTGTCTCTTTGCCCAGTAAAGTTGACACATAAAATTGGCCATCACAATATGCTAAAATATTAAGAGTAATCTCTGTATGGGTGGGTGCATGGATAATGGGAAGTCTTTCTCTTTTGTATGCTTTTCAGTCAACTCTAGAGTTTATCATCATGTATGACCAGAATCACAAAAATATCAAAGGTTATAAAGCCAGCTAGCTGACTCTTAAGCTACCTTCTTGCCTTTACTACAATTTCATTGACTATCACACAACAGGGCTGAAATTAGGAAGGGAATTTTCTCATTCTAAAAAATGTACAATAAGTTAAAAATTTTAAAAACCTGACAAATACCAAAAACAGCAGAAAAATACTATATTTTTAATTGCCTCCTTGACATACCTCTATAATACTTTCCTTTTACAATTGTAAGCTACATACTCTTTGTTCTCTTCTTCATAAGACAATGCTTCTGTAATGTAGGGTTTCTATAACTAGAGTAGGAAGATAATCCAGTCTTTCCATGTGGATGAAAATCTGACTTAAAAAATATTTAGATAACTGCCTTCACAACACATTTTTAGTAATGCCATTTTTTAGAACTGTCACACTTGGAAAACCCTTCTAAGATTTTTAATGTGTGAGTTGTAGTATTTCAGGGCATTTCCTTTTGTTTTCCACTGATTCATCCTAAATGTTCTTAGAACTGGTGACACCCGTCAAGCAATCATTACCGTTGTCCCCGCTGTGGTGGCACATTATCTCTGTCAATGTCAGTGTTTCAACAGAGAGCAGCAAGAACGGTAAGTATTTTTCCATAGTGTATGGTCCACTCTACTTCATTATGGCATCATCAGACCATATAAGACCCCGTTCGTTGCTTCCTTCTGACATTATCTTTTCTTCTGATGTCTTTGCTTCTAGTATAACCTGAAATTTGTCTTTACAGTTTGCTTTTTCATGTCAGAAAATTCTCCACTGATTTTAATTGCTTATCTTCACCCACTTTTTACATTTCATTAATTTTATACATTTTTTCTCCATTTAATACATAAATAAATTTAGCAATGATAAAAGATAGTGTCCTTCAAACATGAACAAATCAGGGGTCTGTATTTTCTAACTTCTATTGAAAATATTCCAGAACACATTTCTTTTTTTTTTTTTTTTTTTTAAATTTATTTATTTGACAGACAGAGATCAGAAGTAGGCAGAGAGGCAGGCAGAGAGGGAGGGGGAAGCAGGCTCCCTGCTGAGCAGAGAGCCTGATGCGGGGCTCGATCCCAGGACTCTGGGATCATGACCTGGGCCGAAGGCAGAGGCTTAACCCACTGAGCCACCCAGGCGCCCCTCCAGAACACATTTCTGAACAGCAATTAAAATGTTATCAAGTTTTATAAAATATACCACCTAGCAAAGAAAAAACCACTTAAGGTGTATTTATAATCATATAAGCTGTATTGTTGAGTTTATTCCTGGCAAGAGAGGATGCTTTTTTGACTAGACATACACAAGTACTCAATCCTCTGCTTACAATTTTGCATGTGTGATGATCTGGAGAATTTTCAGAGAATTGCTTCTGGGGCCATTGGTTCGGTGCTGTGTGAAAATGTTCATTTCTCAGCACAAAGAACTGCCTCAGGTGAGTTAGCATGGGGTCAGCAGGGATATTCCTGGCAGCCGTACAATTAGCAATAATGTGATTCTAGACAGAAGTGACTACAAACCACATAAATATAACCCAATACAGAAGTAGAGCTCTGATGAACCTTCCTTGGCAAAGTCCCCCAGATGCCCGTAGCCAGACATGGCTTTCAACACCACCAGACATGAAGGGAGTGGGAGAGTTTGGGGTGAAAAGAAACAGTGGTCTTAAGCAGTTATAGTTGAAATATCCCACTTTTGCAAATCTTATTACAGCCTATCACCATATATACACATTGCTAGGCCCCCTCTGGGTCTTGAAAGTGGCCTACCCAAGTGAAGAACCATAAGTCTACAGACATTGACTTCCTGGCACATGGGTCTTGGCCCCCATTGCTTTCAGCATCTTCCAAGCTCTCGTCCCCGCTCTCCTGGATTATTGCCATCACCTCTTGTTTCTTCCTTAACCCAGTAGGACTGTTTTTAACATCTAGATCAAAGGGATCCTATATAACGTTAGATCGTGTCACACCTCTGTTCAAAAGTCCAATATTTTCTTATCTCGCTTTGAGTAAAAGCCTGTCCCTTTGCCTTTCTGGCCTCACCTTTGACCTCACCGCACTCCAGTGTCCTCTAGTTTCTAGAATGGTCAGGCATGTTCCCAAGGGACTCTTGCATTTGCTGTTCATGCAGCCTGGGCCACCCCCACCCAGTTATTCGCCTGGCCCCCTCTGTCACCTCCTTCAGGAGAACTGTGCTTGGTCTCCCTTCACTGTGCCCGATTTCTCATCCCTCCTCTATATTTCCCCATAGAATATACCACCATCTAAATATTACATTTTCTCCCTCTAAATACTGTATTTTGTTTATTGCTTGTTTCCCTTCCCTAGAATTTAACTCCCTGAGGTGTGGATCTTTGCTTTGTCCATTGTCTGACTCACTTCTGGTAAACATGGGGGTCTCTGCCTTCAAATTTCCTTTCTCTAGCCCCACCATAACCTCACAGGACCACCTTCTGAGAAACAGCAGGGAACACAGAGTTACTGGAAAGCCAGCTTCCCTAAAAGAGGGTGGGTAGTGACATGAAGAACTGTCATCTTATGAAGCGAATCACCAGAGGATTTGATCACTGAGCGATAAATCTCCCTCACCTCCTCCCCCATCCCTAGAGATGTAATCCAGGGTCATTGCGGTAGTAATAGGAAATTGCCAAACCACGTAATTTCTGCCCCCTCCCCTGTTCAAAGGAAAAACTACGGATACAAAGGAAAGGCAAAAGAAGAAAAGAAGACACTTGAAATGTCTGTTCTTGTTAATCTTTTCTTCATTTTCACTGCTTTTTTCTCCTTTTGACGTAGAATAAAATGAATCAGAACTCACAGAAAAGCAAGAAAATAGGCTGTTATTAGAGCCTCCACTTGGTCAAAGAGATGTTGGCATTCTGGTGTGACTAATGAGCTTAGTATCAGGGAAAGCAATAGTTAGTGCTTGCTTATAAACATAAGATGTTTGAAGATGTTAACATAATAAAATGTTCTCCAAAAGTTAAAAAAAAAGGGAGGGGGGAAAGAAAATTACTTATAATCCCACCACCACAGCAGAAAAGCTACCACTTTGTTATACGCTCTTCCAATTTTTTCTCATATGCATACATTTTGTCTTTGTGATAAGAAAAAAAAAAGCATAAAATTTATCCTCCTAACCATTTTTAAGCATACAGTACAGTAGTGTTACACACACATTTTATACATGTTATGCTTGTCCTTTTTGTAACTTGATTTTTTTTCTCACTTTACCTTATATCCAATAAATCTTCCACGTGGCAAATCTGTCTGCATGCTTGTAATTTTAAAGATGCATACTGTTCTATCCCATGACTGTTCTTTTTTTTTTTTTTAAAGATTTATTTATTTATTTGACAGAGAGAGAGAGAGACAGAGAGAGATCACAAGTAGGCAGAGAGGCAGGCAGAGAGAGAGAAGGAAGCAGGCTCCCTGCTGAGCAGAGAGCCCGATGTGGGGCTCCATCCCAGGACCCTGAGGTCATGACCTGAGCCGAAGGCAGCAGCTTAACCCACTGAGCCACCCATGCGCCCCTATCCCATGACTGTTCTATCCCATGATTAAAACATATTTTAGTCAGCCATTCCCCTATAATTGGACATTTATGTTGCTTATAATTTTTTACTCTTAAAAATATTATTATTTCATTGCATATAATAGTTTACTCTCTAGTATTTACAGTGATCTTCCTATGATGATTTTCTAGAACTTTCCTAAGGAAAATGAAGTCAAAAACCAATGATTACTGCATGGTTCTTAAAAGTGGCAATAAATTTGCTTTCCAGTAAGTTTGTACCATTTTATAACAATGCCAATGAAATATGAAAGCAGCAATTTCATACTCTCACCAACATTTGATACTTTTTATTTTGCTAATTTAATATTTTTAAATGTTTCTCATGCTAATATACATATTTTTCTATATCTATTTTTCTTGATTATTTCCTCTGTTGGGAAATGTCAGTTCATGTCCTTTGTGCAGTTTACTTTTGAGAGACTGTCTCAATATTGTTCTTATTTCTTTTGATGGGCTATAAAATAGTAGAAATTTGAACCCTTTATCATAGCTATTGTGAATATTTTTTCCCCATGTCTTTGTCATTTCTGGACATGCTCACATCTAAAGAAAGCACTTTAGCATTCTTGTACAGTTCAGATCTTTCTGATGTGGTATCTCCTGTCACATGTGGTCTTAGAAAATTCTCTCCATGATTCTTAATCCTAGGGCTTTAGTAAATAGTTTAATTCTGTTTTATCTCCCTGGTCTTACTTTCTGTATCTAACTATTTAATCCATCCATTTTGATGTGTAATAGGTCAAATTAACCTGTTCCTTAAATGCTCACTAGTTAACCCAGAGTCGTCCTTTAAATATATTTGAGGAGACACAAGGCCTATGCCTATATGAAGAGTTCTCATGTGCTGGGACATGGATCAACGCTCTGTGGGGAGCGAGGTAGAAGGTACAGCCCCAGAGGACTTCTAGTGTGGTGTGGCTCCGTGGGAACAGGAGATTGGCAATACCCAGAACGTAGGATAGGACAGCACCGAAATGTCCGCTGTGTTTACACCTTACCCTTTCTCTTCCTAACGAGCACTGGAGAACGAAAGCACTTCTGAAAATTCGAGACCACTTGACTCAGATGTTTTCCTATCTTGCTAGAGTCCTTATGTTTCCAGGAATTGAGGGCTCTCAGCCAATGTACTACAATGAATTTACTCTGTGTGTGTGTGTGTGTGTGTGTGTGTGTGTAGCACTGTACTAGGAAGACTGTGTACCTGTGTGGTTTGCAAAAGAATAGCTCCGGGGCAACCGTGAGTGATGTAGCATGATGAAAAGGACAAACGGAAGATGAGACAATAAATCTAGGCGGATAACTTAGCGTAGAGACGGCTCCGCTGTGTAACCCTGATGGTCTAAGGGTGAGGCACTGTCCCTGAAGAGGGCTGCTCCCACCCTCAGTCCTCCCCACCGCCTTGCCTTGCCCCTCAGCCTTCTGCTCCGTTGGTGGAACCCCCGATCCCGGAGACGAGATCGTCTGCTGATTTCCTGGCTCCCGGCCAGGCAACCAAGTTCACTCAAGCTGCATCTCAAAGCTATTGCCAGGATTTTAAATGCTGACGGAGAGCCACGTGCGCTGGCCTGAGAGCCCGAAGCGCCCGCCCTCATCCCCTGCTGCTGCCCACGAGCCTCAACACTTAAGCGACCACAGTCGGAAGGCACGTCCGACCTCCGGGCGCTGGTTCCCACCCGCCCATGTAGGTTCGCGGTTATCTTTCTTTCCCGGGGCTCGCAGTAAGCAGACCACAAACCCGAAACCGCTCGTTTTTTCTCTTCGGTGGACCCAAGTACGATACTGCTTAACTTTGTTATCTTTTCACTGGCAGGCAGGTGGAGGGGAAAGCGCCAATACCCTTTACCCTGTCCCCAGCTTGGCATTAAGGCTCGCATTTTAACTTGTGGGCAGAGCACCTGGCACCTTAACCTAAAGGAAAAAGCATCTGAGGTTCAGACCCTGTCAAGAATGACATCCACCGCGGTAGATTCGCTCTCAGGACAACCTCCTCCTCCCACCCTCCCCCCAAAATGAGGGAATTCACCCTCGGGGCCGCCCCCGTCTCGCTCTCCCCCACAGCCCCGCGGCGTCTGTGGAAAGAAGGCACATGCCCCCCGCAGACAGGCCCTGGGGGGCCGCGGCTCTCAGGGTGGGCATTGGGACCCGGCAAAGCTGGCTGCCGGCTCCTGGCCTGCGCCTCGAGGGCAGGGGAGCCGCGGGTCGAGGAACGAGTGAGAATGGAGCCTGGGCAACCGATTGCCCCGAAGAAAGTCCCGAAGAACTGACCCCTGCGCTAGGGAAAGGCGGGGCCCCGGGCGCGCAGGAAGATGCCGAGATGGACCTGGAAACACCTCCCTTCCCGTCCAAGCCACCCACTTGTTTCTCAGCCTGAGTTCCCCGAGAGCGTCCGAAGGACCCCAAAGGCTGCGCTGCGTTTCCCTGACCCCCTACGGCCCCAGCGTTCCTTCTCGCGAGTGGGGCTTCGCGTTCCCTCCCGGGTTCCGGAGCCGCCACGTGACTTCCACGAAGCACAGGGGCCCAGCGGAAAGCCGCGACAGGGGTGGGATTTGGGACCCCGAGGTGCGGCGAGAGGGCGGGGAGAGGAGGAAACGGGGCGGGAGTGAGAGGAGGGGCGGGCCGACTCGGGACGCGCAAGCCCGCCGGCCGGGGCCGGGGGAGGGGAAACCCGGGCAGCGCGGCGGCCGCAGGCGCCGGGAGAGCGGGAAGCCCGAGGGGGCGGGGCGGAGGGCGGCGGCCGGCAGGTGCGGGGGCGCGAGGATGCGGGTGACCCGCGAGTGCCCGTAGGCAGCGCCCCGCGTGCAAGGCGCGGCGGGCCGCGCGGCCGCTCCTCCGCGAGGCTGCGCGGCGGGGTTGGCCGGGCCGGAGGAGTGCCCGGCATGTCGCAAGTGCTCCCGGCGGCCGGCAGCGTCCTGCAGAGGAGCGTCGCGGCGCCGGGGAACCAGCCGCAGCCGCAGGTAGTGGACTAGAGGCTCAGGGAGGCCCGCGGGCATGCGGGGATGGGAGCGCCGAGGGGCAGGAAGGAGATGGGTCTGGGGCTCCGGGGTGGTGAGCGCTGAGTGCTGGGGTGAAGGGCGCTGCGGGAGCCAGAGTCCTGCAGGAGTCGGGGCGCAGGGCAGGAATCCCGCGGGCGCTTCTGCCCTGTGGTCCCCAGCTCACGCACAGTGCCCGCCGCCTCCGGAACGGTGAC
Organism: Mustela putorius furo; assembly: GCF_011764305.1. Classification (NCBI taxonomy): domain Eukaryota; kingdom Metazoa; phylum Chordata; class Mammalia; order Carnivora; family Mustelidae; genus Mustela; species Mustela putorius. The sequence continues at coordinate 11,352,469 of NW_025421480.1, read as the reverse complement.
CCTGCTCCTGCGCCCCGGGAAGCGGAGAGGCCGCAGGGCGCAGACGCCCGGGCAGAGTCCACGCTTCCCCGCACGTGGAATCCGCGGTGTCCCGGTGTCGCCATCCTTGCGCTGGCGCCCGCTGCCACCCCACCCCCGGCGCGCGTGGCCCTTCGCGGGCGCCAGGGTGCATAGAGGGGAAATTCGGTCCGAAGGGGCAGCTCGTGTCCAGGCACTCCCCACATCTACCCGCCGAATGGGGAACTCGCGACCCATCAGCCTAAGGGTGCGGGGTGGGGGCCCCCCCGCAGTGGGAGAACTCCAGTCCCGCCGCTGGTGGAAACCCCTCAGCCCGCCTTCAGCCCTCTGTGCTGTCCTTGGCAACATGTACAACTGCCTACTCAGGAAACAGATAAAGTTGCCCGCGGGGATGGCAATCAGAGAACTTCCCACTTGGTTGCTCTGAAGGGAGTCTTCCTCGTGATGCCCCCCCCCCCTCGCCTTCCCAATTCGTTGCCTGGCACGTAGTGTCATCGGGTGACGCTAGAGAGTCACACAGTTCTGAGTTTGGATCTCGGTTTAACCACACACAGGTTGAGTGGCCTTGAGCATTTTGCTTAACTTCTTTGAGCCTCAATTTCCCCATCTGTAGAATGAATATAGCAATAACCTCTCGAAATTTTTATGACTAATTAAGATATGGTTAATAATTTATGATTAACACTTCGCTCCCCTCTTTCTGTTTTGATTGACTGTTACTGCTGGGTTCTCAGCTGTGACCATATGGATAGGTGATTACATCCAGGTTAGAGTGTCTTGCTCCCAGAGGACAGGATGCTTCCTTGGGTCCTATGACTTTTTAATTGTGAACAAAAAGGCATGATTTGGAGATAAGCACTACGGGAGACTCGAAAAATGGCAACCTCCATAGGTTACTGTAATAGTAGTAACCTATTACTATATAATAATAGCCTCCTTAGGTTATTAAGGGCATACCATGTGCTGGGAGCTTTAGGTTAAAATCTCCTTTTATCCGTATGCTAGTCCCAAGCATTAGGCTGTTGGAATGATTTGTGCAGTGATTACCGGTCGGTTGTTCTGGCCATGCATCTTCAGTGCCTAAAACAGTGTCTGGCACATGGCAGGTACTCAGTTAATACTTGTTGAGAGAATGAATAACTCTCACTTAGGATAAATGAGAAAACTGAACATTCAGAGAATTTAAGCCATTTCCCCCAAGCTGAATTGACAGTAAGAGACAAAACCAGTGGCTCTATATTTCTAGCTAGAGTTCTGTCCTGTAAACCACATTTTGCTCCTGTGGTGTCCTGGTTATGTTAACCAAGACTTCTTTTCCCCTGAAAAGCTACATTTTAACACCTTGTGCCTGTTCCCTTAAGCACTACTTCCAGACCACATCCATTTGTTGTGTTCTTTATAATATTTTATCTGTCTCCTTCTATAGGCTTATATTCTTCTGTATAGTGAAAATTCTTTACTCACCAGAGCTTGGGGAGAAGTGTCTCCCATATTTGGAATACAAGACCAGATAAAATAACTGAAATTACCCATTATCTTATATTATCAATATTTGCCCTCCATTAATGTTAATAATTGAGTAGCTTTCCTATGTTTGTATCCCACTAACCTCTTGGCTTTTAAACTGTTTAAAGTTAGCGTATCGCTTCCCCGCCCCTTTGGTACCTTCTCACAGGGCTCCGGAAAGCAGATATTCTCTACTTCTCCATGTTTTTTCTATAACTGAAATGTTTTTTATCTTGGTAGGTACATTTTTTTAAAAAATCCTGCCTGTTTCAGGATAACTCTTGAAGGATTCAACTAGGTTTGGTTAAATCTCATAGAGAGCTGAGAGCTTTCAAGACACATCATGAGTCTGCTTTCTGATTCACTCTGACCTGTGAAAATGTCCATCGAGCATTGTTCAAATGAGGTGTCTGAGATCGTTTGATGTGTTGATAGAATTGTGTGATTGCAATTAGTTATCAGTGTAAAATGTGCATGCAGTATCAAAAGTACCTGTTTGTGTGTGGTGGGTCAAGGCCTGCCACAGAGCGAGTTCCAGATAGCACATGCCTTCTGCCTTCCCTGTTCTCAGATGCACGTTGACACCGCACCTCTTCCAGGCACACACCCTGTGGGGTAGAGGTTTGTGAACGTTGGTTTGGAGTCCAACAGACCTGAGTTCCACTTCCCATTTACCCACGTCTAGCGGTGATACCTGGAGCAAGTTCCTTACCCCCTCTGAGTTTCTTTTTTTTTTTTTCTCCCCTCTCTGAGTTTCTTATCCTCATCTTTTAAATGGCAGTCTCACCATACATTTCTCAGGGGGGTCATGGGAATGAGCAGCTAAACTCAGCCAGGACACAAGGCTGAACAAGGGGCTGGTGCTGTCCCACCCATCTAGCAACAAGCACTGTCAGGACTGCAAGTAAAATGGTGAAGCGATGCGGAGGAAAGGGGCAGGGCAGAGGAAGGCAGAGGACGGCGAAGGAAGGCGAAGCAAGGCGCCCCGACAGCACACCTAACCACACATTTTCCCCCCAGAGCCCAGACGATGATGACCGGAAGGTCCGAAGGAGAGAAAAAAACCGAGTTGCTGCTCAGAGAAGTCGGAAGAAGCAGACCCAGAAGGCTGACAAACTCCACGAGGTGAGCCTGTGGTTGGGGCAGAGCCACATTAGGGCCACGGAAAGGAGCTGTGGTGGTGGCCCCAAGGTCATGTCCTGGTCACCACCAATTTGGACACGTACGTCTCATGTCACTGCATCCTTCCAGCCCAGTTTTCCGATCCTTCACGGACATCTTTATCCCTCATCCGCTGGTGGCTCCTCTCTCAAGTTCCTTTCATTATAAACCAGAACAAAAGGAAACAAAACCTCCTCTCGATACCAATTCCTTTTCAAGCCCCATTTGTTTTCTTTCCTTCCTCCCCTCCCTGCTCCGCCCAGAGAGACCTGCTGCCTCCATACGCTCGGTGCCATTTATTTCCCAGTCCTCTGTGCTGGCGCTTCTGCCGCCCCGCCCCACCCAGCATACACGCACGGACGCACGCATGCATGCACGCACGCACGCACACGCACGTAGGCACGTGACCGTACGCGGGCCACGTGCGCGTCCGCGCACACATCCTTTCTTCAGAGGGTGCTCCTGCGGGGACCCGTAGTGCCTCTGCGCTACCTGATCCGGGGACTTCTTTCTAGACTCATCGACTGTGACCTTGCTGACCTTGCTGAACATTTCATACCATTGACCCTCCCCCTTTCCTGAGACCTTCTTTCAAGGTCTTCAGCTTCTAAAAGACCGCATTTCCCACTGGACCTTCCTAACCACCTTTCATCTCTGTTTCTTTGCTACCTTCTCTTCCTCTGTCAGTTCTCTTAAGTTTTGGTGTTGACCAGGCTTTCAGATTCTGCTCTTTTTCCTTCCCACCCTGAAGGTACGATCTATTCATCTGTTCTCGCAGCATTAGCTCCCCACTTTGACTACTCAAGGCAAGACCTCAGTTCGAGGCCCCCCGACCCCATGTCCTCAGATGGGTGGGCTGCGGGCTGCTCGGATGCAGCGTGGCCCTGATATGTGTGTTTACCCTGAAACTCTCTCTTCTCCTCCTGTCTTCAAGTGAAGTTAATGGAGCTCACCAGTTTTCTCATCATCCACGTCAGGAACCTGGGATTTACCCTGAACTTTCCCATTTTCCTCTACCCTTATGCTTAATCCCACATAATCTCACAGACAGAACATGGGAACTGCCCCGTATCAGGCACTGGCCTCAAAGGTATCCAAGTGCCTGTGCAAAGAACTGATGATAGTTCTGAACGCTCATCTTTAGACAAGGTTCGTGTAAATCACTAAGGATTTTAGTTTAGCCCTTCCCTGCCTGCTGTCTTGTCACAGCTGGTCTTAGCAAGGTGGGTCTGGGGGCATTGACAACATAGCAGATACCGAGGTATTATGAGGGGAAAAACAATCTGAAAAGCCTTTGACAGTGAACTGAGAACAGGTTTAGGATGTACATACTCTGGGGGAGGCGACCAATGATAGAAATTCACAGGGCATGAATTACGAATATCAGACTCTTTCCTGGAAGCAGGAAGGCTGGGCCCTAAAAGGAGATAGGGTCAGAAGAGATCCTTCCCAGCCTGAATGGGTCCTGTAAACTTCCCAGAGAGGAGTTGGAATGTCCTTTGTCTCCTTTCTTCCTTCCCCCTTGCGGTTGAAGCAGTCCCGGTTCTAGCCTCATGTTACCAGATTACCCCAGAGGGCACTTGCAGCCCAGTTAGGGCATGGCCCTGCGTTCAGACCCTGTGTGCCAGCTGGACAGCCAGGGCCCTTCCCCTCAAGAAGCTTCTCGTCCAAGCCAGGTGCATTAATATAAGGAAACACTAGGGGACACTCATTTGTAAGTCCCAAGTGATGATGTGTGTGGTGGTGGCTAAATGACGGTAAGACCTACCACAGAGCAAGAGCAGGGAGATTCGTTCCACAAATATTTGTTAGCACTCCCATGGACAAGGCCTTGATGCTAGGTTACAAAGAGAGGAATAAGATCTCCTTCCCATTTTGGAAAGCATAGGAGTTTTCAACAGAAGTATATTCATTTCGTATGGACTTTGTAGTAAATTATGACAAATTTGGTGGCTTAAAACAAAACAGATTTATTATCTTACAATTTTGGAAGTCAGGCATCTGGAATGGGTCTCAATGGGGCTAAAATCAAGGTGTCAAGAGAGCTGTATTCTTTCCAGGAGCTCTGGAGAAGAATCCATTTCCTTGCCTTTTCTGGCTTCTAGAAGTTTCTCAGTGTTCCCTGGCTTGTGGTCCCCTTCCATCTTCAAAGCCAGCACTGGCTAGTTAAGTCTTTTTCATGCTGCATTACTCGGACACTGTTCCTCTGACACATCTCCTCTGACTCTTGACTTTTTCTTTCACTAAGACCCTTATGATTACATTGGATCCACCTGCATAATCCAGGATAATCTCCCCACGTTCAGATTCTTAATCACATCTGCAAGGTCTTTTTTTTTTTTTTTTTTTTTTAACCGCATAAGGTAACATGTTCACAGGTTCCAGAGGTTGGATGTAGATATCTTTTGGGACATCTTTGGGAAGCCTTTATTCAGCCTAACTCAGAAGGTAGCATAAATCCTACAGGGTCAAAGAAGACAGTTTCTCTCAGTATGTCATTGTTGAATTTGATACCCAAATGAGCCAGGTGCCTGGGAAAGTTAGGGTGGTACATTTACTCCTGCCTGATCCTCCTTAGAACCATGGGGGGTCCCCCTTCTGTAGGGTTCCTAGCTTCTTCTGCGGTCTCTTTACCATGTCACGTGACCAGATATGGCAGGTGCTGTTTTGGGAAATGCAGCTAATTGATCTGAAACCTATTCCCTCCATGGGAGAAAACTCCCTTCTCTGCCTCTGTGGAGCAGGAAGAGTAGATCCTGCTGACCCATCACTGGCAGATCACCTCATCGATGCCAGTCTTATTGAGAAACTCAGTGTCCAGGAGGCCAGGACAGTGGGTCCATCCATATATAGACCCCAAAGCTATAGCCCCCATCTTTACTGTCACTAGCTACATACTAGTGTTATTGGTCACAAGGGGCAGTGGGGGAGCAGGTGGCCGGCCCAGGAAAATGCAACCACATCCCAGTCCTGCTGTAGAAGAGGAATGTTGTCTCTGAGTCGAAGGGTAGCACATGAATAATAGCTCTGCTGTTATTTCCTCACCTCCTTCTAGGGACGGCATCCCAGCTATAGGAATCTTTGCTCTGTAGGGCCACCATGGTAGTGGGCGGGGAGGGAGGGGAGTAAATATAGTAAAAAAAAAAAAAATTTTTTTTTAAACTTTGAAAAAAAATATGCATGTTGAGGATGGGGTGTCTGGTTTAAAAATGTGGTGAAGAATTGCTTTAGTTGCTCCAGGAAGTGAGTTGAGGGCAGAGCACCTAGCACACTGCTCTGGGTCATGGCAGAAAAGCCTGTCAAGGCCTCCTCGGGCTCCAAGACCCATCAAGGATGGGGCACGTGGGAACCAGATACAGTTCTCAGAAACCTCAAACATGGGGTCAGTCTCTCTCTCTCAGAGACACTAAAGGGTCCAGAAAGCTGCCATCTGGTAGCCAGGGCCACTGCCACTCCCTGGGGAGCTTTGGCCGTGAGAAGGGCTGTACTCAGTCCTTTCTGTACTCAGTCCCATCCTGTGGGATGTCATGGGTGCGTCTCTCAGAGGAACTCAAGGTCTTTATTTGCCTTCCTTGAACACCACGAAGGGGACCATCTGGAGCTTGTTTAGAATTCCCACCCTTCTCTCCTGCCCGCCTCATTCACTCACCTTGAGTCCCCTTACCTCCGACACCCTGAGAAACCTCCTCCAGTCCCAGCTTCTAGAAGCCTCTGGGCTACCTCCCCCAGCTCCTAGTTCTCCATCTTGGGGGACAGGAGGGACAGCCCGTCGGGGCCGGGCCTCCCTGGAGGGCAGGGCGGGGAGAGCCTGAGCAGGCCCTGCCAGAGGGAGGCTGGGGTCACTCTTCAGTCTGAGTTTGCCCCTCAGGGAGGTGGTTGCTGGAAGCCCGAGTGTGGTGCCCAGAAGCTATTCCTAACGCGTGTGTGTCTGTACCTCAGCGCTCACTGTGGCTTTTCGAATCGTCCTGTCAAGGCGCTTACACCTCTCAGGGGGATTTCAGTCCCTGTTCATCTCTGAACGTTGGGCACACGCCCGAGTCCACGTCCACAAATAAGGATGTGCGTGAACAGTCCAGCTCTACAGCAGGGAGAACTGTGTCTCAGAAGTGGGTCAGACTGGTTCAAGCCAGCCCAAGGTATAAGACTGAGAAAGAACGTTGAGTCAGAAAAGGAAGGCAGTGATGCCATCCTCAGGAACCCCAAATGTCACCAACTGACAGATTTCTTAGGCAATTCGGTTGTGGTCTGTTGTCACGGCTTCTTCAGCTGTTGCATGTTCTAAGAGAATGCTTCGAGTCGTCCCCCCTCCTTGGTTCAGAAACTGATGATGACACCAATTTGTATAGCCCTCCCTGATGACACAATTTGTCTGCTGGGAAGTTCAGGGTAGGGGAGGGAATAGGCTTTATTGTAAAATCCTGAGCACTCACAGCCCTTGACTGCTGGTAACCACCACGGGGAAATTTGGGGCCAGGCACTGCCAAGTGAAAGCAGAATTACTTCCTTGCTCAAGGGCTGCAGTTGACCTTGAAGTCAGGTTCCAAGCCTGCACAACCTTGGAAAAGTCATTGTGGCTCTCGGAGTTTCACTTTCTTCACTTGTGAAATGGGGTCTGTGTGTGGCTGTGCCCTTCTCATGGCCTTTTCCACCCCTCATTTCCTTTCTGCCTTCACCGTCACCTCTGGCCCCGGGGACCCACATTAGCTCATTTGCTAGTTTTTCATCCTGGACCCTGGATTTCCCCAGACAGCCCCTCGTTCCCTAGTCAACCTCCCTTAGATGCCCAGACCAGGGTTTCTTGAATTTGGCACTGTTGACATTTGGGGCCAGCTAATTCCTTGTTGGGGTGGCGGGGGGGTGGGGCTCTGTGCGCTGTAAGATGTTTTTTTACGTTTGTCAAGTCGGGGAACTTCTTCTCGGTGTGAAGTGGGTCTTGCTCACTCCCCTCCCACCCCCATTTCCTCTCACCTCCTCTCCACTCGCCCCAGCTCCTCCTTTTATTATTATTTTTTATTTTTTTAAAAGACTCTTTTTTATTTATTTGACAGAGAGATCACAAGTAGGCAGAGAGGCAGGCAGAGAGAGAGGAGGAAGCAGGCTCCCTGCAAAACAGAGAGCCCGATGTGGGCCTCGATCCCAGGACCCTGAGATCATGACCTGAGCCAAAGGCAGAGGCTTAAGCCACGGAGCCACCCAGGTGTCCCTCCTCCTTTTATTTTTGTTGTTTGATCTCACCAGAAGATCTTGACTTCTTCTCTCCTTTTTATTCCCTCAGCTCCATGAAAGTCCCTTAGCAGGTTGATGAGTAAAAAATCAAATCCCAGAAGAGAAAGTCCCCACAGAGGAGGCAAACAGGGGACCTGATGGGCTGGGGTTTGGGGGAAGCAGTGTTACTTCCGGAAGACATTGGGCAGCGTGGCCCCTCCTGGCTTCCAGAGATAAGGCTCAGGAGCTCGCAGCATCCTGCCCCAAAACTCAACAAGCAAACAAGCTAATACAGACATGGAATATTCTGCCACAGTAAGAGACTTTCCTGGTTTTGGGAATCTAGTTAAAATGTTTGCTCATTGGAACCATTCACATCTATTCTCCATTTTACTGGGAGGTGAGGAGCACGTCTAGTGTGTGTGTGTGTGTGTGTGTGTGTGTGTGTGTGTCCAGTTGTGTGTGTGTGTGTATGTGCGTGTGTGCATTGTGTGTGTACACACGCTCCAAAGAGCTGTAGCCCGTCGTCCTGCGGCTGCAGGCAGCCTTCCCTGGATAACTGTCTTCCCGTCCACCGCCTCCCCTGGCCCATGGAGGGCTTGTTGCCGCGTTGTAGATGGAACTCAGGTTCCAGGACTAGAGCTTCTAAGAGGCCTGAGGAGAGCATGAGGAGTGGGGCTGGCAGCAGGGCTGAAGGCGGAAGGGGGCCCATGGGCTAATGAAGCCGGCCTGACCTGGGACGGCCTGCGGAGTGGGAGGGGGGTGGGTGCCGCCTGCTGCCTTGGAGCATATTCCAGACCACCCTGAGGGCCTGCCTGGGGAAGGCTCAGACAGGCCTCTGTGTGCAGCACCTCTGGTGCCTAGAGGTGGGGAGGGAAGGAAGCCAGTGCGAGAAGGAGACAGAGGAGTCACTGGGCGGTGGCCCATCGGGCGCAGCTACAGGAGAGGGTAGCAGAGGCTCCTAGGTGCTACACATTTCTGATCTTTGGGAAGCGATCTTATTTAGTATAAGTAAGATTGAATGTGATATGAGATTGACTAGAACACGTAATGAGGGTTGTGGTTCCATTAGGTGCTGTGATCAGGGAAGCCTTCCTGGAGGTGGTGGGCTTAAGCTGGGCTCACACAGAAATGGAGGAACATACTCCAGTGGAAGAGAACAGCATTAGCAAAGGGCCAGAGTTGAGAATTTGCATGTGCTTTAGGGGCCTGTAAAAAGATCAGACTTTTTTAGTGATATTTTTGAAAATTTACTAGTAAGAGAAAAGATGTGGTGGATAATAATAAGGTTGGGTCCCCACGTCAGGAAATGCATGGTAAACAAAATTGCAGCAAGATTTAAATAAAGTTGGGCGCCTGGGTGGCTCAGTCGTTAAGCCTCTGCTTTCAGCGCAGATCATGATCTCAGGGTCCTGGGATCGAGCCCCACATCGGGCTCTCTGCTCAGCAGGGACTTCCTCCCCCCTCTCTCTCTGCCTGCTTCTGCCTCTCTGCCTACTTGTGATTTCTGTCTGTTAAATAGATAAATAAAATCTTTTAAAAAAATATTTAAATAAGGCTCTCAGCTTCAAGATGATTTCTGTTGACATGCCCTGTGGCTCTGCCATTGGCCAAGTACTATAGAACTTACCAGTGATTCGGAGGAAGAGAAGGAAGACCTAATTATCAAGTCAACGGGCAGCTTATAGCTGTGTAGTATCGTGATTCGCCAGCTGACCCGTTACGTTTCAGAAAGACTTTGCTAGGCTGGAAGGCACCCAGGTGGCCGCAGTGAAAGTCAGAAGTGGATGTAGAGCCCAACCTTAATCTTCAGAACATCAGTCACCGTCCAAATATAGACAGAGAAGCAGCAGAGGCAGACGGAGCTTGTACTTCTCTGCAAGCTCAGGGCGAGTCCCCAGGGTGAGGTGGTTGCAGGCCTGGTCCAGCCCCAGGGCAGGCCACCTCTGTGCCTTTCCCTGTGCATGGTCAAGCCATCCCCAGAATCACTTTGGGAATGACCCTTTGCCAGATAGATCCTGGCAGGTGAGAGTGTGTGTTGGGATGACCCCCAGGAGGACAGAAGGACCAAAAGTCCTAAACTCAAGGAGCTCAAGAGACCTGAGACAGTTGTGCTTAGAGAATGCCTAAGGGGAAGTGGTATGGGGCTGTCTCCTAATATTGCAAGAACTGCGATGTTGAACAAGTATTGAATTTACTCTGTGTGGTTCTGTAAGGTGGAACCAAGCCCAATGGATGGGTTTGAAGGAGCGAGAGATTTTGTATCCGTGCAAAGAGGAGCTTTCTAATAGAGCAGCTCAGAAAAGGCAGGGACTGTCCTTTGAAGAAAAGAGTGCCCAGTCCAAGTTGGATGTCTGGTTTTTGCATTGGGTGGGTTGGGCTGAGGGGTATCTGTGAGCCCCTCCAGGTGTAAGTCTCTGCAAACTCCGCTATGGTGGAAACTTCACAGGTGAGAGTTGGGGGCGGAGCCAAGGCAAGGGATACTTTCATTCATTTACTCATGCGGTCAGCAAACGCGTATTGTGTTTCAGGCACTGCTCCAGGAGCTGGGCCCACAGCAGTGACCCCAACAGAGATCTTCACAGAGATGCTCAGCAGTTGGGGGAGGGAGGCAGTCTGCACAGGGGCACAAGGGAACCTTTAGGAGTGACGGGAACATTCTCTTGATGCACGTTGACATTTACCAAAGCTCACTGCCCGAGACCCATAAAACAGGTGTATTCTATTCGATGTAAATCGTATCTCAGGCCAGTTCAAAGAGCACAGCCCTGCCCTCTTGGACCTTTCATCCTGGTGGGAGGAGAGAAACAGGAAGCAAACAGAGGAGCGGAGAAGGAGGCTCGGCTCTGGAGGGAGCTCTCCGGGGGGAGGAGGCCGGCATCCCAGGAGGGAATGGGGCTGCAGCCACCACGTCACCCACCCCGTGTCTCTGTGCAGGAGTACGAGTGCTTGGAGCAGGAGAACACTGTGCTGCGGCGAGAGATCGGGAAGCTAACAGAGGAGCTAAAGCACCTGAGCGAGGCACTGAAGGAGCACGAGAAGATGTGCCCGCTGCTGCTGTGCCCCATGAACTTTGTGCCGGTGCCCCGGCCGGACCCTGTGGCTGGCTGCCTGCCCCGATGAAGCCCGAGGCTCGTCGTCCTCTGCCGACGGAGGAGCCTTGGTCTTTTTCACACCTGGTGGGGGAATGGTTCCCTCTGTGTCTGTGTCCAGGGGGAACCGGTGGCCAGGTCACCTCCTCGGAGCTCCTGGCCGTGTCCTCAGCGCACAGCTACCACAGGACGCTCCCGAGGGCGCCTCTCGGAGCCCTGAGTGGATCTGGGCCGGGAGGCCACTCTCAGGAGTCCCCTCAGTCCACTCTGGCAGCTAGTAGTTTCCATGTTGTGCAGAATTATTTCCTCTAGAATTTGGAGAATAAAAGTGGTTATGATCTCTCCTTCGGCCAAGTTCTTGGAATTTAGAAAGACAGAATGTTTCTTAGTCCTGGAGAGGTGGTCGCCTTCTGTCTCCTTAGGCTGTTTTGTGGCTCCTGGGTCTTGCTTCCCCATCCTGGTCATCGTCCCTGTGGTCATAACTGGGCTTGATGCAGGAGGCACCTTTGGGGAACTGCAGAGTAAAGGCCGATGGGACTTCTTGCCACCCCAGCTGGGTCGCGAAGAGATAGTCATGCTGGGCAGGACTTGGGCTTGTCTTCTGGTTTGGGTGGCCCTCTGTCTCTGTCAACAGCCCCACCCATGCTGGGCTCTCATGGGAAATGTTCTCTTCCAGGCTGGTTTTCCTGTCTCTTCTGTACACTCTTGGGCCACCTGCCCATTCCAAAAGTAGTCATTGGATCAGAGGACAATTTGACTTTATGTTAGTATGAATCACAACAGAATGGGGAAATCTGTCCCCTAGTTGAAAAAAAACAAATATTTTGGCAGATGAGGAGAGCAATTTCCTTTCAAAAGTCCCGTCTAACTATTATTTCAGGAAAAGCAGAACCAAGACAAGTCGAAGGTGGCCCAAGAGAGAAAAGCAAAACGGCAGAGGACTCCCCCATCCTCTTGCAGTTTTCTTTTTCCCTGGACCAAGGGAGTTGTGGAGGGCAGAGCCATACCATCCTAAAGGGCACAAGAAATGGGAACAGAAGGAAAATACTTTGCTATAAATGTAGATGTTAAAAAGAAGAAAGTAAGAAAAGAGAGAACCCAGACCCTCCCAGGGGTGACCAACTTGCTGACTTCATACAAGTATACATATTGGCTACTTGTGGAGGGTCTCCTTTTTCCTGGGCAAGTGTCTCCTGCCCCCCCAGACCTTTCATGTGAGGGTCTCTTATAACTCACACCAGCTGCAGGATGCAAGGTTTCCCTGGTCAGAGGCATTGGAATCTGCCATTAGAGACCCAGGCAGCGGCAGAACTGGGCCGAAGCTTCCCGGATGCAGCTGTTAAGGGGAGTGGTGGCATTTCTTTGTAGGAGACATTTTATAAATCATAATCATCCGGCCTCATTCGTGCACTTTTGCAGACAAGGGGCTCTGAGGCAGTGGGGGAAAGGCCTTGCCCAAGGTCCCCGGAGAACAAGGAGCAGAACCAGGGCGGAATCCCAGAGGGTCTGACATGACTCCTGGTGCACCTCAGAACCAAGAACATCAAGCTGAAGCCATGTCGCAGGAGGTGACTCAGGGCAGGACCTGGGGTCTATACATGGCATGACCTCTTGTCAGTACCTCCCAAGGCTGGCCAGGACCACTACAGGCTGGTGACCAGCCCATTCGTGAGTGGTAGACTCAGAACCAGGGTCCCAGAGCCACCGTGGCTGTGAGTATGAACACATAAATTGTGTTCCTGTACCAGCAGGTGTTTGGAAGCTGCTGTCTTTTACCTCCAACACCGTCTGTCCCTGCAGGGAGCACCTTCCGTGCTGGTCACATCTCAGCCAGATCCCGTGGGACTTCCAGCAGTCCTGGCCTGCACAGTCCTCCACAGCCTGCCCGCTGATCCACTCTGACCCCTTCTGGCACCGTGTCTGGCCGGCTGCTCCCCGGTTCCACTGCGAGCCCCGGGGTGTCTGAGCCTGCTGGCCTCCCTGGCCCCAGTGCCTTGGCTCTGCACCATGATTCAGAGACCATCTCCTTCCATGCAGTTGCTCTGTACCCCCAAGGCCTTGGGGCCCCCTGGCTCCTCTCCTCTGGCCAGGAGACTCAGGACAAGGGGCCCAGGAAGGATGGTGGGGAGCAGATCTCTCTCATACCATTTCCGCCCACAGCCCATGGCCAGTCCTCAATTGCATGGCCTCACTGAGCTACCGGGGACATTGGGGATTGAAATTCGGCCATGTGCTCAGTGGGGGACAAATGGGATTTGGGGACTACCTGTCAGTCTCTGTCAGAAGATCTAGCTTTGCTCCCTCCCCCTCACTGAAACTGTCCTCCTGCAGGGCCCCAGCAAGCTCTGGCTGCCAAATCTAATGGCCACACTTCAGGTCTTGTCTTCCTTTGCTCCCTCAGGTTACGGCGCTAGCTTCTGCATTTCCTTCCATGCCTCTACCTGCTGCTGCACAGTAGAAAGGAGCTCCTCTTCTTGGGGCCTCCACCTCCCATCTGTCCCTGAACTAATAATTCCTGCCTCCGTACCCAGAACAACGGCTGGTATATTCAGGGGCCCTTCCCATGTCTCCAAGAGCACATCACACAATCATAACCCACTCGACACGTTCACAGCTGTACTCACGATCGTATCGTCTTCCCTTCAAAGATGTTTCTCGATCTTTCCTGCTTGTCTAATAAAGGGCTCTGTCCCCACCTGGCATCATAGCTAGAACCATTATGCTCCCAGAGTGATTCACCAAGCCCTTCCGTTGGATCTCCTAAATACCCCCAGATCCAGTCACTTTGCTCCAATGGGCTAATGGCTTTATCTGCTAACCAGGCCTTGATTCCAACTAGCTGCTAAACACGGGGGCCTTCCCCCCGAGCTGCGGATTCACTAAAGTGGAGCCACCCCCACATCTGATGTCAGAACAATAAATGTGACGTCAAGCCAGGGAAGCTCAGGGTAGTGCATCATGGTGCTGGGGTCCGAGTCCCCTCCGGGATAACTGGCCATGGCGACAAGAGTTTTGAAAACCAAATGTTCACTGACCTTAGCTGCTAAGAATGCCCTTATCAACCTCCCCACTGGGGCATCTCCGCTCCCTAGGCCCCTACTCCGAAGAAGCAAAAATTCTGTATAAACTTGAGGAAGTACTGTATTATTCCAGGAGGGACAAGGGAAGTCCGTAGGTTGCCGGGGATCGGGTTTACTCGGTTGTATTCACGCGGCTGCTGTGTGCGTGGCCTGGAGCCCCGCATCTGGATTGAGTCCCCCAGTGCCGGTGTGTGGGGGGCCGTGGGAGGTAGGAGGCAGGCTGAGAAAGGCCCCTTCAGCATAGAAAGTGTCAGAGGGAGGAAACCCTGCCCTCACACCCACACAGGCCACACCACTTCCTGTCCGCAGCCCCTCCCTGTGTAGCTGCAGCCCAGCCCTGAAGCCTGGGGTTTCCATCAATGAATCAGGCCCCAGTTTGGGCCCCAAACCTTGGTTGAGAATGATGACACTAACGGACAGGAAAGCGAGACCCAAAAGCCCCTCTCTTCTTTCCCATCAACGCTAGGGTTTCCACAGTCTGGGCTGTACTTACCAGGGCTGTGAGTTCTGTCCTAGCAGGAGCTGGAAGACAAGGGGGAGGCCCTGAATCTCATGGACACATCTCCCTTCCCACGGTATCTGGGAAGTCCTGGCAGGGTCATCCATGCCACAGCAAGAAGGCTTATAAAGGAAAGTCGGGGAGCAGGAAGAAGGGAAAATGGAGAGGAGGAAGGGGAGAGGAACAGAGGGAGAGGGGAAGAGAGAAGGAGGGGGAGGGGGGATCCTGAGCTCTGAACCAAAAGCATTCTGCTCCTGGGCAAGTGATGCTGAATCCCCAGGGGTTTGTGCACCTGGAAGCCCCCTAATACTGACATGTAACTCGAGGGGGGAGAGTGGTGCTGGCCAAGGCCAGAATGTTTGCAAACCACTCCACGCTTGGAGTCGAGGGAACTTTCCTGCCTTGCCCACTTGGAAATGGACCTCCTTGGTGAGATGGCCCCCACTTATCTATTTGAGACCAAAGGAGATCAATGGGTTCACGTCCACCACCACAGGCATCATGAAAGTCTGTATTTAGCAGGTGCCGATGCACTTGGTGTGGCATGCTTGAAGGACTCGTGTCTTAAATCTGGAGCGGTGTTCAGGGCCAACTTTGGCCCTAGGGGCAGCTCACCTGCTCTTCTGGGTGTTCTAGCGTGACCTTTTCGGGTCCGATATTCTTGAGAAGTTCAGAAATGTCATCCAAGATCAGACCAAAGGCCACTAGCCCAGAATTCCGACCACGATGCTGAGGAAAGTGCGAGGGACAGCCCAGTGTTTGCATTCTAAGGCACCATCCTGAAAGGCCAGAGATGGAATTGGAACTTCCCTGATTTCCCTAAAAAACCTGCTACTTATCTATCCATCCATTATCGAGACCTTTCTTGAACTGGTTTAAGTTCTCAGTGGCCGTGTGCGGGGCATCAGCCTCTGTTCAGCTCTGAAGACTTCCTCTGCTCCGTCTCAGTCTACGGTCCCTCACTCGTGGACAGAGCAAGTGTTCTTGCTCGGGGCCTGGAAAGTGGCAGTGTTTCCCAAGCACCCCGGCATTCGTGGGGTTCCTTGCAATCTCTCCTGTAGACTAGCGGCAAGGCAAGAAAGTACCTTCCCAAATGTCACAAACCCACAGAAGGCTCAATCTGCCAGGCAGTACTTTCTGAAATTGAGAAAGTTAGAGAGTTGGAGGAACACCAGTGGGGGCCAGCATCCCACGGTAAAAGAATGGGAAGAACCAGTGAATGTACCCTGCAGTAGTTCACGAACTATTGTGGTGAATTTGCTAAATATTAATGATTACTAAACTTTATTAGTAATTACTTATTCACTCTAATAACTGATTGTACCAAACCAATACATTTATTTATAGAAGTAAATAACAAAACACTTATTTAAAAATAAAACTATGAATGATTAGTTGTTACTAATTTATGAATTAGCTGTTTGGTTTTTTTTTTTTTAAATATTTTGTTTATTGACAGAGAGTGACACAGCGAGAGAGGGAACACAAGCAGAGGGATTGGGAGAGGGAGAACCAGGCTTTCCACCAAGCAGGGAGCCTGATGTGGGGCTCGATGGGGCTTGATCCCAGGACCCTGGAATCATAGCCTGAGCTGAAGGCAGACGCTTAACAACTGAGCCACCCATGCACCCCTGAATTAACTATTGTTTAAATGATCAGTAGTTAAGTGTCCATTGTGTGTGTGTGTGTGCGTGCACGTGTCAGGGTGAGGGTAACAAGGACCTGCAAGGGACAGATAACCCTCAACACACGCACATATCTTAGAGAATCACCTTAACATAGAACTTCTGAAATCCCACCTCCAGACCCTTTTCCATCTTGTCTGAACCGGTAACATTCCTACTTAGATCGTAAATAACTGTAGGACAGGGATTGCGTTATTCATCCATATATCCCTGGTTGTTTACCATGGTTGCTAGCACATGGTAAGCCCTGAAACACCCGTCTGAGTGACTGATGGAATGAACGGTTACTTCTTCCGTAGTCCTCATTCCAGGTAAGCCCTCACCCCCATTCCACACCCCCATCATTTAATATTACTTCATCTGTGATGTGAATTTCTCAGTGTGATTTCCCCATTTAAGGGCATGGACCTAACCTACTTCCTTCGTTCCTATAATTCTTCATCTGGGTCAGTCTGCCTGTTTTAAATTAAGGATTCCTGTAAGTCAGCAGTGAAGTTGCCTCATAAAGATCTTGTAACGATCATGTCAAAAGCACAATAGGTTGATGACGAGGGAGGTGTAGGTGTGGGGCAGAGAACACACAAGAAACAAGACTCTCAGTTGTTTTCTGCAATTTAAATGCTGTAAATAGTCACTATATTTTTATTTGCTGTACAACACTACTTTCTAAGTCTTTACTATTTGCTTAGGGGTATTTGACTTATCCTGTGCATGCAGGTGGATACGGGAATCACACCAGACCAGTGGCTCTGGTCTGCAGGGGAAAAAGAAAGGAATTGAGCAGATCAGTCTTAGAGGGGAAAAGCTCAAGGGAAAACTATGTATTGTCGTGAGGGACATTTCTGGCGTTATCTAATTATAGCCTTTCGATGTCTTTGAGCCGTTTTACAACTCTGTAAATGATAGCTAATTGGTAACAACGCAAACTGATTCTCATCTCTAGACATGCAAATGATGTCCTGTTCCTCGAAGTCAGTTTACTTTTCTCCCTCCCTCCTCCTTGAGAAACCAGTCATGCTTCCATGGGCGTGTTCAGTTCAATATTCCGAATCTGTAAATATGGTGGTTCTTTGGATTCTCTTTTGAATGGGCTACATAAGAGCTCAGCTTCCCCAACGATTAATGACTTTTAATCTTTATGATCTTATTTAATCTCTAATAAGTAAAAATTTTAACCCCTGTTCATTTCATATCTGAACAAGGGCCCTGACTTTGCCTTTGTTTGCACTTTTTTCTTTTAAGATTTTATTTATTTATTTGACAGACAGAGATCACAGGTAGGCAGAGAGGCAGGCAGAGAGAGAGAGAGAGAGAGAGGAGGAAGCAGGCTCCCTACTGAGCAGAGAGCCCAATGCGGGGCTCCATCCCAGGACCCTAGGATCATGACCTGAGCCAAAGGCAGAGGTTTTAACCTACGAGCCACCCAGGCACCCCTGCACTTGAATGACCAAATGACCCTAGTGTTTTTGGGCGATGTTCTCCCCATGCGGACAGAGTCCAAGAAAGCCAGGCAGTGTATTGATTGACACTGAGTGTGTCATCTCGAAGGGGCAGAGTCTCTGGGGCCATTTCTCCTGTTTTGCTGTCCTGGGCTCCATTATCCTGAATCAGGTTCTCCGATTTGCTGTTCCTCCTCCTTACTGTTAACACAAACTCCCGACCATCCTTTACGTCACCACGAAATGTGATTTTCTCCAGCAATCTTCTGTGATCCCACAAAGTTGGTTAAGGGGCTTTCCTGGACTCTGGATGTGAGTCAGAGCACACATCCCATTCGATTGTTACTGCTTGTTCTGTTATCTAACTTCGGTGAAAAAACTTCTTAGTCCTAAAGAGAACCATTGTGGAAACAATTTCCCATCTTCTCTGTCGGTGGACACACCCCCTTGGTTTCCTTCTTGTGTATTTTCATATGCATGGGCACCCTTACTAATACCTATGGCACCTTTTCTTTTTTATATTGCTCTTTCTTCTCCCCCCTCCTCTGTCCTCTTTAATAAACCACAGAGCCCACAAAACAACCACATAACTGAACGTGTATTTGCAAATAAATGCATGGAAAGCAACAGGACCCCAAATACATTGAATCTTGGGCTATTCTCCAGCAGAGGCTCAAGGGGGGAGCGGGCTGCTCCCAGAGGCCACTCTTGGAGTGAACCTGAAGCCAGGGTGCACAGAACTTCCCACCTCCAAAAGAAAATGATGAGTCATCTGGGCCCCCGCAGGAAGCTAGGAAAGTAAAAGCATCAGAGGCTCTCTGGGCCCCAGATCAGGCTGAGCAAATCTGTGCACTTGCCCAGACCGCTTCTTTAGATGAATAAGGAGAAAGATGATGATGCATTTCACAAAGAGGCAGATGCCCTTTCCAAGCCTGGCTTCGGAAAGGCTCTGTGGCACGCTTCCATGTCACCCTCCCCACCCCCCGGCTGATCCCCGGGGGCCAAACGAAGGTGGTTGGTGGTCACTGAACATGCTTGGCTTTCCAGCATCTTGGGTGAGAAAATATGGAATCCTGTGTCTTTAAGAACTGAAACTGGGTAGAAACAGGATTTGATACCCTGTAGGAGCCAGGAGACTTCCCTTTTGCTGTTCAAGTTTCGTCTTCAGTTATCAGGAACTGAGCAGGGGCATAGGACCTGGAGCTTGGAGCGCAGGTCTGTGAGCTGCTGCTTTCTGGAGATGAATACACTCTTCTTTCTTTTTGAATGTACCTTATCACAGCAAAAAAATACGTTTGAGAAAGTCCCTGGTTGACTCTGCAGGTTGCAGGGCTTCGCTGGAAGAGAGGAGCAGGCTGTGTAGTTCCGGAGACCGGCCGGCCCCAGGAGCCCTCCCCGGCACTGCCCTCGGTTGGGCTCAGGGCCCAGTGGGCATGGGGGCGGGGGACAGCCCCAGGAGCGGGGACCCAGCAGCCAGCCCTGTCTGCCGGGCAGAGAGCAAGCTGGCTGACAGCACGGTCAGGGGACCCTATGCGGGAAGGCCCTGAAAGTCATGTGGTCCAACCTACTCTTTCAGAGCTGAGGCAGTCAAGGCCAGGATGCCAGCAGGGTGCCCCCAAAGACAGTTGATGTGTGGGAGGGTCGGCCTGTTGGAATCCAAGCATCTTGACTTCCTGGGATGTGGTTTTTCTGTTCTTTCACAGACTTTTCAAGCTGCTGCCTCGCACAGGCTGGGGGGGGGGGGGGAATGTGGTTGTGCTGGTGCATCTCAAAGTTTGCGCCTCAGCATCTGCACCTGATCCGTTCTCCAGCCTTCCCTGCCTCTCTGTGTCTGCAGGCCGATCCCCAGGGCCTTCGCCCTGGGCTTTCCCGATGGCTGGCTCCTCGCTGGTGTTCACCCAGCAGAGGTACCAGTAGGAGACTGGAGTGTGAGAGCAGGGAGATGTTGGCCAGGCTGTTTCTTGCTTGTCCCTCTGACTTGGAACCTTCCTTCTGGCAGTGGCTGCTTCCTCTGTGACTGTAGCTTCTCCTGCAGGAGCAACCCTTCCTCCACAGCCCATTTCCCCTGGGCCTCAGTAGCACCAGCCTCTCCCTCTGTCCGGCCTACCTGTAACAGCTTCCCGCCGTTGAAATCCCTTGGGGGCCTCCACATTCCTTGTCCATTCCCCCCATTCCTGCCCATGCCCCTTTATTAAAGTCTCTTCAGAAGAACCAGCAGAGTGGAATCCTGGAACCTGTTGGATATGCTGGTGAAATTGCTTCCAGCATATTCTAAATCAAAGGGCTAACGAAGTCCATGCTAAATAACATGGCAACCACCACAGCAAAACCGGGAGAAAGTTGCCTTGGACTTGCTCAGAGTCTGAGACTCAGAGTCTATCTAACTGACTGACACCCAGAGAGCACCTTTCTGGCCAGGAGGGCCTGCCCCAGGGAGGCAAAGCTCAAGCGCTGGCGGGAGTCGGCCCATCTCTGGCACTGCCTGCTGGGTACGTCAGGGGACCGACTTCCTAGGCTCTCTGTGCGACGTGCAGAAGTAACCGTCTCCACCTCTCTCACCTCCAGTCCCGTATAGAAACCGAGACTGGCCTTCCGTTCTCAAGGCCTAGCAAAAGGAGATATCACCCACCCAGCTTCCTCAGCGAGAAGCTCCAGTTACCTGGACGCCTGCTCCGCCGGGTCCAGCGGTCCCCCATCCCTGTCTTCTCTCTGTTCTCACTCCATCCCTAGGAACGCCACTTTGTCTGGACTAGTCGTTCTCAACCAGCATCAACTGGCGAGTTGTTGCAAAATGCAGATGCGTGAACTCCCCTTCCTGCTGTTTCCTAAGGAGATAGAAAAATTTTTGACCGGAGTAGGATGTGTCTTGCTACGACCCAAACCCCACATTCACTGAGTTCCATTGGTTTTGAGCTTTAGTCTCTCTTCTTTGCAATACTTTTCTTCCCTGACATCCTGCCTCTCGTCTCCACACACCAATGGAATTATGTGCCCCAGAGCCAAATCCGATCAGTTCTTCCTCTTGTATAAAAACCTTTAGTGGCTACAATGATAAAAACCAACTTGCCTGGGCAAACAAAGTCTTTTGCATCTGGTTTTAACCTATCCTTCTAGCTTCTTTCCCGGAGGTGTAGAGAGAATAAAGCAGATGACAGCAGGAGCTGACCTTAAAGATTTAGGGGGTCCAGCTGCTGCGGCCAGAAGAGGAGCTTTGGATCCAGGACTGCCCTCCAAGCTCAGAATCTACGAGGTGTCTCTAAGGATTTCTGGGAGATTTAATCTTCTAGATAATTCCTTCATTTAACGAAATGGGGTGAATTTTAGTTCCTTACGATTGGGAAAACCTAAGTAAATCAATGCCTTTCATGAATGTCTGCACCTGCTAAGTACTTAACTACCAGCTCAGACCGTGTCTCCCCGGAGGAGCTCCTGAGTTACCTGATCCAAGCCCTTCTTCCTTCTTCGCTGCTGCCTTGGTGACGGCTTTGCTTTGGTTTTATTCTATTTTAGATTCATTGTATTATCTTAAAAATTCCGTATAAATTAATAATCAACTCGTCAATGTCTGAAGACCACAGCTGTGTTCAAATAGGATTGTGCTGAATCTGTGAATCCATTTGGGGAGAGTAAATGTCTTGAAAATACTGAGTATTCCAGTTTAGGAAGGTGATATATCTATTCATTTGTTTAAGCATTCTTTAATTTCTCTCTGCTTATATATAATGTTTTTTATAAATTCCATGTTTTATAATATTCAACAGAAAGGTCTTGCACACCTTCCGTTAAATTTCCCCCTAAGTCTTGTCTGCTTTCTGATGTTTCTGTAAATGGAATTTATAAGATTATGATTTCCCAATTGTTTGTTGCTGGTTTTTGTATATTGATTTTGTATTTTTTTAAAGATTATATTTATTTATTTGACAGAGAGACACACAGTGAGAGGGAACACAAGCAGGGGGAGAGTGGGAGAGGGAGAAGCAGGCTCCCCACTGAGCAGAAAGCCTGATGCGGGGCTCTATCCCAGGACTGTGAGATCATGACCTAAGCTGAAGGCAGCCCATTAAAGACTGAAACACCCTGGTGCCCTGATCTTGTATTCTTTAACCTCACTAAATTTACTTGTTAATTCTAGTTGGATTTTATTTTTCTGATTCCTTGGGATTTTCTATGTAGATAATCATGTTGCCTGTAAATAGAGAAAGTTTTACTTTTTGCTTTCCAAATTTTGTGCCTTTTAATTTGTCTTCTTTTTTACATTGGCTGAGGACATCAGCACAATATTTAATACGTGCGTTAAAAGTAGTCATCATTTCATTGTTTCCCACATCAGGGGGAAAGCATTTAGTCTTTCATCATTAAGTATATTGCTAGCTGTAGGGTTTTTTGTTTTCTGTTTTTCCAGAATTACCCTTTATCAAGTTGAGAAGTTCACTTCTATTTTTACTTTGCTGACAGTTTTTGGTCATGAGGAAATACTGAATTTTTTCAAATTTTTTTCCGGCATCTACTGAGATGATGGTTTGATTTTTTTTTTTTAAGATTTTATTTATTTATTTGACAGAGAGAGAGATTACAAGCAGGCAGAGAGAGGGAGGGAAGCAGACTCTCTGCTGAGTAGAGAGCCCAATGATCATGACCTGAGCCGAAAGCAGAGGCTTAACTCACTGAGCCACCCAGGTACCATGATGGTTTGATTTTCAAAAATCTTTTATTCTGTTAAAACGGTCAACTACATTAATTTATTCTTGAATGTCAAATCAAACTTTCATTCTCGGGATACACTCCATTTGGGCATGGTAGCTTATTCTTTTTGTATATTGCTGGATTCAATTTACCA
This sequence comes from Mustela putorius furo, assembly GCF_011764305.1. Taxonomy (NCBI): domain Eukaryota; kingdom Metazoa; phylum Chordata; class Mammalia; order Carnivora; family Mustelidae; genus Mustela; species Mustela putorius. The sequence continues at coordinate 11,329,947 of NW_025421480.1, read as the reverse complement.
ACATTTTGTTAAGAACTTTTGCAACTGTGGGGTGCCTGGGTGGCTCGGTCATTGAGCGTCTGTCTTCGGCTCGGGTTGTGATCCTGGGGTCCTGGGATCGGGCCCTGCATTGGGCTCCCTGCTCAGCTGATAACCTGCTTCTCCCTCTTCCACTCCCCCTGCTGTGTTCCCTTTCTCGCTGCATCTCATTCTGTCAAATAAATAAATAAAATATTTTTTTATAAAAAAGGAATTTTTGCAACTATGTTCATGGGAAAGAGTGGTCTCTGGTGTTTTTCTTGAACTATTTTTGTAAGATTTTGGTATAAAGGTTTATTTTTAAAATTAAAATTAATATTTAATCAAATATTTGCATAATGTTTTAAAATGTCAACTTGTGCTTGAAGGCTTACGTTACATTTAGAGTTAGTTTCAACCACAAATTTAGCAGAAGAGCCCAAAATATTTGTGCTTGAACAAGATACGTATTTTTTCCGTGTAAAAGCTGCTTAAGGGGAAGGGAGTCAAGCTGGTATGGCAGTGCTATTGTGGCATCAAAGACCCAGGCTTAGGGCGCCTGGGTGGCTCAGTGGGTTAAAGCCTTTGCCTTCGGCTCAGTTCATGATCTCAGGGTCCTGGGATCGAGCCCTGCATCGGGCTCTCTGCTCAGCAGGGAGCCTGCTTCCTCCTCTCTCTCTGCCTACTTGTGATCTCCGTCTGTCAAATAAACAAATAAAATCTTTAAAAAAATCTATTTAAAAAAAAGACTCAGGCTCCTTTTCTTTAATGTCATTTCGTATTCCAAGATGGCGGCTGGCGTGCCATTCATCAGGTCCATATTCCAGGCCAACAGCTATAGAAAGGGGAAGAAAAGAAAGTGGGTATCTGTCTCTCACTTTTACATAGACTTTCCGGAAGACCCTTCTAATTATGTTTCTTTGACCATAATTTTATCATATGGTCACATCTAGTTTCAAGGAGGGTTAGGAGGTATAATCTTTTACTGAGAGTTTGGTTATTAAGGAAGAAGGGGAGGATGGATACAAGCAATATACTGAGTAAAAGAAAAGCCAGGACACAAAGAGTACATGCTAAAGATTCCATGTTTATGAAACTCTAGAAAAGTCACGTCCAATTTATAGTGACAGAAAGCACATCATTGATTGTGGGACTGATCCCAGCACTGAATGGAATTGGGTACAAGGAACCTTTTTGGGATGATGGAAATATTCTGTAACTCGATTGTAGTGATAGTTCTATTTCATCCAAATGTGCCCTTATAACTGATATGCATTATATTGTATATAAATTATACCTCCACTTTGTTGTTGATTTTTATAAGTATGGAAAATTCCAGCACTATAATAAAACTGCTCTTAAATTTTATTCATCTCCTTATCTTCATATGATTGAAATCAGAATGCACATAATGACTTTGAATCTGGCCCTTTTCACTTAACATTATGTCATAAAATTTTCCGTGTTGCTACATTAATCTTCATAATCACCATTTTAAATGACTAATTTTTGGGGAGTTGAAAATGTAATGGGGATACATATACACATACTTACATCAGATATATCTTTATATATGTTTATATATTATAAATATACAGAAAATACATGTGCACACACACGGAGAAATTCAGGACTACTGAATGGTGTGCAGTAAAAACTAAGTCTTCCCTCTCTAGCTCTAACCTTCAAAGCCCCTTACTTAAAAGCAGTGGATAATCTGGCTTCTAATATATACATCCAGAAATATTCTATGCATAAAGACATCTATGAGAACATCTTTCCCTCTCCTTTTAGGTACAAATAAGACAATACTAGATACATCTTGACACCATCTCATGCTCACACACTGAGACAGACCTCATTCTTTTTAACTACTGCATCCTATCCCAAGAACGGATGTCTCTTATTTACAGAACCAATATTGATCAACACTGAGGGCCTTCCTAGTTGCTTTCTTTTCCCTGTGACACATACACAAGATGTAGTGTTGAGGTTTCGACTCAGCTACTCTGTTAGGGTAGAGAAGACCTTCCAAAGGAACTAGATATAGACTGGATATAAGTTTACCCCAGAGGTAACTTAAAGCTTATAGTCTGACAGTTGAAACCTCCCAGCTACGCCAAGTGCATTCAAGGGGCGAGAAAGGCTTTGTGAGGGCCGCCTCCATCTATTACGGTTAAGAAAGAGAAATTCAACAGGGAGCTTACAGCCCTCCGTATACATCCTTGCAGTCTGGGGGACTCAGGAAGCCCGAGTCTGCCTTCTGTCTGAGAAGTGCTGAGGGGGAGGAATGTCACCTTATTAGGGGAGTAAAAGGGGTATGGCTGTTGACTGTGCTCATCTTATGGGCTCAGGGTTTGTCCCAAGAAAATGACACATATTTGGCATGGGTGGTCTTAACTCAGAGCCAGCCTTGATCTGCCTTTGTCTTTCTCTGCTCTGCAGCCAGAGGCTCAGAAGCCCAGGCTTATCTCCCTACCTCTGGAGCACTGTCTGTTTCTCTCATATTCTTAGTGCAGATGAGGAGCAGATGCTCCAGGAGTGATGAACTGGGCCTTGACCCAGCTCTCTCTCAGCCTGGCTTTGTCTTTGACCTTTCCCTAGCCCCAGCCAACAGCCCTACCCCTCCCCACCACGCGCCGAGCTGAGAGAGAGACCTCCTGGATCACTGCGCTGATCCTGAAGGGTTTTTTCTCTTCCATTCCCACCACCTGTACTGAGGACAGATGCTTCCCCTCACGGGGTATGGACCCCCCCTCCCTGCTGCCCACTACCCCCTGGGAGAATCTGCTTTCTGGGCTACTTCCCCTCATTGTTCCTCCCCACCTACAGGCCAGCCGCCAAGGTCCTGGTGCACACACCCCACCTTGTACTCTGTCTTCCCATACCTTGGGTTGTTCTTTCCTTGCCCCCCCCTATCCTCAGCAAGCCCCAGAACTCGCTGCCCCTCCACCCCCAAATGCAGCACCTGTTCAGAGATGACCAGCCTCTGGTAGCATCATTGGAGCAGAGCAAAACTCTGCAAGGGAAGTCACTGCCCGTGAAGATGTAACCCAACCCAGCCCGGCTTCTGGAACTTCCGTGGGCACCGGAAGAGACTGGGGATCTCGTTAAACTGCAGATCCTGCCCCAGGAGATCGAAGGGCTGCAGAGCCTCTGTTCCTCGCAAGCTCCCAGGTGATGCTGATGCTGCCGGTCTGCAGACAGAACTGAGTGGCAAGGACTTGATACATTCCAAACCCCCGTGATTCTTCACAAAGTCTTTCTGTAGGGCCATCTTGTTCATTCAGAATAACCGAGGTAGGGAGCAGAGTCTGGGCTTTTAGAAGATAAGTTATTTAAATAAAGTTCAATGGCTTTTGCTTCTTTCAAACAGATGCATGTTTAGTGAGTGGAGGGACAGACGGTTGAAGAAGGAGGTCCCACCGATCTGCTCCAGCAAAGAGGGAAACATTGCCAGTCACAGGTCTGTTTTCCTGCTGATCTACGGTGCCTTGGGACGGCTTGGAAATGCCTGATTTTCTCTCATAGGCGAAGATGCTACAACTGATTATCTTACCCATTTTTTTCTTGTCACCAGGGGTCATCTTTAGTTATTGCCTCAGTCCTCACCAAGTGCACACCATGTACGCACTGAAGACACAAACTAACCATAGAATTCATTTGCTTAGAAATTCACGTCTTTGTAGATGGCGGAAAAGGAAACTTTGGTGCTCCATTGTCACAATCTGTGCTTCACACAGATGAATGACGCTTTCCCAAGACCAAAGCTGGGCCCAGCCCTAGTTGCCCCTTTGCATCTCTGCACGCCCAGGGATCACTCAGAGGTAGGGGAGTGTGTTTTCATGAATCAGGCTGAGCGGGCATTTTCGCTGCCCAGCCATGACAACTGAGAACAGCCCATTTATTACCACCTCTCCCTGTCTGTGTTAGATGCAGGTGCGGGTGCGGGCCGGAGGACGGGCAGGGAAATCGAGAGGCTGCTGAGTAAACCGCTGCATGGCTTCTCCCTGAGTCATCAGGCCAGGGACGGGCTGGGGGGACTGAGGCTGGCCTGGCAGTGTTTGCGTTCCCTCTGGGTGTGAGCGGAGATGGCTCTGGCCACCTAACAGGCTGTCACCTCATTTGCGTGATGATTTAAATGGCTGGGTCTTGGACACTCACCTGTAGGGACATTTTGGGGGCGTTTGGGTAGATATATGCTTTATGCCTGTCTCCCCAAGTAAGTGGTTTGGGGGAGGGATAAAGGAACAGAAAACTACATTTGAGGCTGGGTCCTTAATTACCCATTAAAAAAAATTTTATTTAATTGACAGAGAGATATAACACAAGCAGGCAGAGAGAGGCGGAGAAGCTGACTCCTCGTTGAGCAAGGAGCCGGATGCAGGGCTCCATCGCAGGACACTGAGATCATGACCTGAGCCGAAGGCAGAGGCTTAACGACTGAGCCACCCAGGTGCCCCTAATTCCACATTTCGACCAGAGATGCCAGCTGCTGATGCAAGCAGAGCCATGAAGTTGGAACATCTCACTAGAGTTCAACTTACCCGGAACTTCCTGTGGGGTCCTTGGCATTGGTTGGCGGGGGTGCGGGGGCAGCTCACAAAGAGCGGGTGAGTAGAACTTTTCACCTTTTTGAGGAACTGACTGTCGGAGGCAGGAACAGAAGCAGAGGAAGATCCCGAGAACACTCATGGAGGAACTTCTGCACAGATGGGTTTGGTGGGTATGTGGTGGTGGCCACATAGGGAGCAGAGGTACTGTGGCCTGGTAACAGGTACAGGGGAGCTAGTGTGCCCTCTGGGGAGTCACTCAAACTGCCGGATGGCTCAGTGTCCCCTGGACAGTGAGACTCATAATACCTGCCTGCTCAGTTGCTTTGAGGGTTAAATAAGATCATGAGTGTGAAAGGTCTAGAACAGCAACTGCTATAAATGCCATTGGTCACACTAATTATTAGTGTAAGATACAGTAAGTTATGAGTTATTAGTGTTGGTAAGTTATTAGTGTTAGTAAGATACAGCCCTGACGCTCCCTCACAGGCTCGGTTTGCCCGAGCTTTGTCCACTGTGAGGAAGGCCCTCTGTGTGCTCCTGTGGGCCTTCAGGCCCTGGATCTTCCTTGGGGTCTACATTCTCAATTAGCCCTGCACAGAGCACAAGGTGTCACCGGCAGCTACCAAACACGATGGACCAGAATGAGGCTGAGAGGCCCACTGGAGGGTACCACTGGGGATCTGAGGCCCAGGAACATCCCCAACCAGCGGGCTGCAACATGGCAGACGCAGAGGCCTCATGGTGAGTGGGTAACACACAGAGCAAAACTGGATTCAGATCTTGTGCTATGACTGTGGCGAGTTATTGGGCCTCTCTGGCCTCTGTTTCTTGATCTGTCAAATGGGGGTAAGGGCAGTACTCATCACATAGGGTTATAGTGAGAATCAAGGGAGCTAATGCGTATGAGGCGCTGGGAACAGGGCCGGGCACAGAGAGCACGTGGTGTAGATGGAAGCTATTCTTATTTAGTGAAAGTCCTTGGCTATCGATCTATCAATCAATCTATCTAATATTCAGGTTAAAGCAGGCAGAAAGGCCCCAAGCCCCCACTCTGGGCATCTTTACCAAGCTCTATCTCTGAGGAGCCCTGTTTGTAAACCACCAGTCTGCCCCATGGAAACCTGCAAAACTTAGTATGTCACTATGATGCAAAAATAAGGAAGTGAGAAGTTTTCTTATGAACTTTAGGACAATTTGCTAATAACTGGTGGACACTAACTACTAAAGAATGAATATGAGTTAATATCTAACAGGAGAGAACTATGAGCAAAACAGAAGTCCTGTTTTTCCTCCTGTTACGTAAGATAATCATTTGTGAGTTTAAGTAGCAATTAGGCCTTCAGTACTACTGATGGAGGTTAGTAATTAAATATGAGTCCTGGACGTGAAACATAAGAAAAATGTTCAAAAGTAGTTTTGGAACTGAATGTCAGCTGATGACCAACACAACCTCTCAGCTGCCTCAGTTTCCCCATATGAGTGACGTTCCCATTCCCACAAATGCTTCCACTTTCTCATTTCTCTCCTTTCACGTTTAAGCCTCTTTGTTCAGAACCGACTCCTTCATGAAGCCTCTCGTGACTTTCCCCGAGCAGACCTGGTAGTACTTTGTCGAACTTCGGCTGTGGACCTGGCTCCCCCAGGGAGGGGGTAAGGTGGTGTCTGAGTCTTTGTGGTGGTGTAGGTGGTGTCTGATCACTTTGTACCCAGTGATCAGCTCATACTTGGGCAGTTCCACCACCGGCTGCTACTGTTGTGTTCTAATTCCACCTGGCACCCGCCTCGAGAGCTGCTTCTAAAATAATTACAACTTACATGGCTATGCTGGTATAAAGACAAATATATTTTTTAAGATTATTTATTTATTTAGTTGAGAGAGAGAGAGCATGGGGGGAGGGGCAGAGGGAGAAAGAAAGAGAAGCAGGCCCCCACTAAGCAATGAACCTGATCTGGACTCGATCCCAGAACCCTGAGGTCATGACCTGAACCAAAGGCAGTGGCTTGACCGACTGAGCCATCAGGTGCCCCAAGATGAATATTTCTATGACGTATTAAAACATTATCTTCAGATCTAAAAATTCATTTTTTCCTTCTGAGTTTAATTAAAAATTTAAGAAATTAAAACATTTTTCTAAGTCCCCCAAAGTATTATCGTGGGCCCTTGGCACCGTGTGGATATATCAGGTTACCACTTCCCGGTTCTTTGGACTTGAGCGTTTCACCTAACTCTTCTGGCCTTAGTTTTGTTATTTGTAGGTGGGAGATGATAATAATAGGACCCAATCTGCAAGGTTAAATGTTAGCTATTACTTATTTTGTATTGCACAGTCAAAAATAGAGAAACAAAAGGATAATATCTAAATTTCTTCTTATGTTCTGATCCAAACTCCAATCTAGTTTGTCATTTTACTCTCGGCAAAAACGAACTTCCTATTTCAAAGGAAAAACACTACAAAAACAAACGAAACCAAACCAAAAGCTCTTTCCGAAATATCCAAGGACTCTTGCCAAACACCAGCTTGATGAGTTCACAGTAATGAATCAGAGACATACGGTTTAGATTTCCCTCTCAAAACCCCAAGAGAAAACAGGAAGATGAGCGCTTCGGAGAGCAGCTGGCCGAGCCGGCCCCACTCTGCCAGCTGAGCGAGAGATAGTGACGTCGGAGAGCCCCTCAGACACCCCCTTCCCCGCTGCGCTCAACCCACATCTGTCCTGTGTCCTCCCCCAGGGAGTAGGTGCCAGCAAGTGGCTCTGACCAGAAACCAGATTTCTATTACGGAGGTGCTCCAAACCCAGTTATTGCTTAATCCTTGACCTCCGATCTGTTCCTTCCTAGCTGCAGGTAGGATTTCTAAGAAAGATTTGGGGGTGGAGATGGTAGATCTGCTCTCTGTGGGTGGTTTTCTAGGAACCTCGCTAGCTTCCTGAGACATGTCATGCACTGGAACCTTCCCAGGGGCTGGCAGGGGAACTCTGGAATGACTCAAGTGAGGACCTGAACCAGGAAAGGATGGGTTATGGCCTAAAACCACACCCTTCTCTCATTTTTGTCAAACTGCATCCGTTTTAATTACAGCTTCAACAGCACACCCCCCACCCCCAACCAGAAAGCCTTCCTAGATGAACCAGAAGCCCTTTCTACTCTCCCGTTACCAACCCTGCTCCCCACATGTCCAACACTCATTTGCATACACGGGTAGCTTTTCGTTGGCATGGAGTGATTTTGGGAACAACTTCAGCAGGGACGCCTGATGGAATCTAATGGGTCCATGGGTCTGCCTGCGGCTTCTAGAAAGATCTTGGTTGAGGTCTCAGAGCCAGTTTGTCGGGCAGTCAGTCAACTCATGTGGAAGGCTTGTGCCCTGCCTGTGAAACCTTTTTTGTCAGACATGGGTTTGTGAAAGACAGAGAGATGGTGAGGGAACACCCAGCTCTCAGAAATGCAGAAGTCAGGAAAGACAGAAGTAGAAACCCCGCAGAACTCCAGACACAAATGTCTACAACTGACCTGTTCACCAGTGTGACCCGGCACAGCAGCGGTGAGAGTTGCACACCACCTTCCTCTGGCCAATGCTCCGGAGCCACGGTCCTCCCCGCCCTTGCAGGCCTTGCCACGGAACACAGGGTCTCCCCAGTACTGGGTGGAAATAAAACAGGCATAGACACCGCTCCCTATGCACTTGAGATATCCCCCCAGCCCTGGGGAGCAGAAGGGGCCCCCTGGCCTAGAGGAAAATAAAAGGCTATATCTTCTACCACTCACAACCGGGCACCACTTGCCCCACAGCCGAAAAGAGGGGGGACACTCAGCCATTGCAATGGCTGGTCTCTGCGAGCACCCACCACTCAGAGAAGACAAGAGGGAGGAAGAGTGGCAGCTGGAGGCTGTGGTCTGTGGGGACCACGATGACCCACTTTAGTGTGTCTCACGGCGGGAGGAGTTGGGTCTTCTGAGCATAGACATATGCCCCGGCCATAAGATATTCCAAATGAAATCAGTCCGAAACACAAGGCTACCTGGGCTGAATGCCAAGGGACTATGCTCACCACTAATATAAGTACACACCAGTAAGTATGAGTGGGAAGGAAATCACAATGGTAACATTTATTGAGCACTTACTACATGTCTAAGCGCTATTCCCCATAGTTTATATGGATTTATTTTTTCCAACGATCCACTGGTGTTATTCCCATTCCTCTTCTTCTTCCTCCTCCTCCTCCTCTTTTTTTTTGTTTAACTTTGGAAAGTGATGGATATGTTTATGGCCTTGATTCTGGCAATGGTTTATTGGGTGTATTCTTTTTTTTTAATCCTTCTTTTTAAAAAAGATTTTATTTATTTATTTAAGAGAGCAACAGATAGCAATAGAGAGCATGAGCAGGAAGCAGAGGGAGAAGCAGCCTCCACGCTGAGCAGGGAGCCCGATGTGGGACTCCATCCCAGGACCCTGGGATCATGACCTGAGCCCACCAAGGCAGACGCTTAACTGACTGAGCCACCCAGGTGCCCTTATTATTCCCATCTCATCTATGAGAAAAGTAAGCCCTGGGAGATTAAAGGACTCGCTAAGTGGTACACAACTTTTAATGCAGATCCAGGATTCGAACTCAGAATTCTGCCTCATCGAGCGTGCATGTGCACAAGCATACTGTGCATGTTTTTCTTAAGTGATGGGAAAAGACTTTGGGAAAGAGGGAACAGCAGGCACAGGACTCTGACTCCACTTGTAACTTATTTTTGATATAAAGAAGCTTCAATGGCTAGGTTTTAAAGCTGGAGCGTACCTTAGGTGAAGAGATCATTTCATTGTGATTTAAAAAAATTTTTTTAATATTGAAGTATAGTTGACATCTGTGGTATATCAGGTTCAGGCACACAGCCCAGCGACTCGACAAGTTCATACATTACTCAGGGCTCACGGTGATAACTGTAGTCCCCATCTGTCACCATACAAGCTATTCCCACGTTACTGAGTTGGGAAGCGATCATTTTTGAGGCTGAGTTTTGCAATATTTAAAATCCTCAAATTGGGACCGGGCTGAAGTGACGTGTAACGTGGGAGGGCAGTGGGCTGGGCCCGGCCCGCTGGCGGGGAGGCGCTCGGGACAAGGGGAGGGAGAAGCCGCTGGGCTCCAAGGGCACTTGCTGCCTGGGAGCCCTTGCTGAGTCCCTGTTCCGCGGGGTCCAGCCTCCCCGATGCGGCCGGGAGCAGGAAGGAACGGGGAGTCTCCCACAACCGCTTTCCGGGATCTGGGGGTCCCCCTCGCGGGACCGGCCTGACCTGGTGGGTCCTGGTTCTCGGTCCTGCAAGTGTCCGGCTGGCCCCCGAGTCCCCTGAACCACAGCGCCATCTTGTGGCCACGGACAGGGCGCTCTTGGGCTCCTCTGGCTTGGGCGCCTGGCGCTGGGCCCACCTGCGCTGGTGGTCGGCCCCTGGCTTTCTCCCGGTGCAAGGACCCCACAGGGCAAGTGGGCCTGGGCGCCAAGGGTAGGACGAGATTTGCCTGCCTCTGAGAACTGCCTTCTCATAATGGAAGCATGACGGAAGGAATTTGAACTTTAGAGCTGGGCAGGCCAGATCCCTACCCCTTGATTGTGAGTTTTTGACCCTGAGAATCTCATCCTTTGAAGGGCGTAATAAGGCCGGGTGGAGATGCCCTCTAGGTGCCCTCTAGAGCCGGCAGCGGGAGTCCAGTACGTTGTTGATGGTGTTATCTACAGGTGGGGCCACAGGTCTCAGTGCTGCTGAAACTCACGACCGGCAGAAGGCAGGTGCTCTGGGCACGCTGCAAACTAGGAGCGTCGTCTCTGGAAAGCCAGCTCAGTAGGACAGCCCTCTCACTAAATATTTGCCCATTTTCATAAAAGAAAACAGTCCAGCTGGTCTGGCACACATGTAAAAATACCCAGCTATGCTATTCATCAGCCCAGGAGAATGTTCCCTCTTTACCAGGGACTCCTGCCTCTCACACCTGCCCCTAGGACACCCTCTGGGAACAAAACTGTCCCACTTCTGGGAGGACAAAGGGCAATAGAGTGCAACCTGGGGCAAGGTACTAACTTCACTGAAGTTCATTTCTCATCTGTAAATCAGAGATATTAATTCCCATCTCTTAAGGCATTTTTGGAATTAAATGAGACATTCATGTAAAACATTTGGGGCAGGGCATGCACGAGCGTCAGCAGAGAACTTACCGAAATTCTAGTCATTGGACCCCACCCAGAGTTTCTGAATGGGTTTGTCTGGGGTGAGACTAAAGAATTTGCATTTCTAGGGACGCCTGGGTGGGTCAGTGGTTAAGCCTCTGTCTTCAACTCAGGTCATGGTCTCCGGGTACTGGGATCGAGCCCTATGTTGGTTGGGCTCTCTGCTGAGTGGGGAGCCTGCTTTCCCCTCTCTCTCTGCCTGCTTCTCTGCCTACTTGTGATCTCTGTCTGTCAAATACATAAATAAAATCTTTAAAAAAAATAAAATAAAATGCATTTAAGGAGATGATGGTACAATCTGTCCAGGGAACAAACTTTGAGAGGGACGAATCTAGCACATACTAGACCTTCAATTAATGTCCATTGTCATTCCCCAGTCACTCAAGTACAAATTAAAAAAGAGAATGAGAAAATATGAGGGAATATTAACCCAAATCCAACTAAGCAGAGGCGGCACCATCAGCAGCTAGCCAGAAATAAGAACAGTTCCATTTCACAAACGTTAATTGGATGTTTTCTCTCCGTTTTTTGTTGTTGTTGTTGTTGTTGTTGTTGTTGTTGTTGTTGGCTTTGCTGGGGAGCGCTTCACCATCTCATTCGATGCCCATCAGAGTCTTCTGGAGTGTGTGATGCTCACAGGGAAGGGCTCTCACAGAGGTCCAGTTACCGGCTCAAGGGCACCAAGCTCTGGAAGGCAAGGTGCAGACTCAGCTGGTGTTGGCTGACTCTGACTGGGACCTCTCAGATTCCTGAGTGCGCGGGTGGAGTCTGGGGCGGTCCACATGCTTGCCCTGCTTTAGGGTCAAGTGTTCAATGGTCTCCCCTTGCCAGGTTTTTCGGCTTTGCCTTTCTTCTCACCTCTGGCACACTGGTCCTTCCAGAGCGTGGGCATGGCCTGACCTCTGGCTGTGCGCTTTGGGCCCCCAGGCCCTAGCAAGAGAAAGAGGTGTGGGGGTAGAAGCAGAAGTCATACCCTTGGGATCCAGATGCTACCCAGGCCCTTTAGTTCTCAGAAGAAATCCCCTTTGCCCATCCTGGCATCTGAGAGGCCACAGAGTCCCAGTCTTAGTGACATGTCAGTGGGCCACTTCAAGGCCTAAAAGGAGTTGCTACCCTTTCCGACTCAGCCTGGGTTGAGGGGAGATTCCATGGCTTCCCCATCCAGGTCCCAGATCCATTTGAGTTTTAGGGTGGCTAGAAGGAACACGGCCTTTAGAACAGAAGACTCGATTTGAACCACCCCAAGCTCTCTGCCACTAAAGGAGCTTCAAGAAGTCTCCTAAGTTCTTGGCCCATGTTTATTTCCTCCTCTGCCTCCCAGAACTGCTGTGTGGCCTGAATGACAGCTGTGTGTTCAAGATGCTGGCGCTTGGGGCACCTGGGTGGCTCAGTGGGTTAAAGCCTCTGCCTTCATCTCAGGTCATGATCCCAGGGTCCTGGGATCGAGCCCCACATTGGGCTCTTTGCTCAGCAGGGAGCCTGCTTCCTCCTCTGTCTCTCTCTCTCTGCCTGCCTCTCTGTCTACTTGTGATCTCTGTCAAATAAATAAAAAAAAAAAAAAAAAAAAAAAAGATGCTGGCGCTGAATGAGCCATTTTTTCCCCTTGACATGCCCCTACCACTAACAGGGAGCCTGTCCCTGAGGGCACGAAGGTGGTGAGCCCAAGTCTTTGCCTGCTGGGAGCCTCCAGCTCACTGCCTTGCCCAAATAGGACAACGGCAGAAGGTCAGAGCCTGGATCTGGCTGGGGCATTGGGTACTGGAGGCGAGGCCACTGGTCCCAGGAATGGGCATCCAGGGTGTGACCTCTGCAGAGGCAGAGTAAAGCCCACTCCATGCCAGCTGGGCTTGAGTCAGAGCTAAAGGTTTTCAGAGCTTTGCCTTGGAGGCGTGGAGAGCCCTGTGACTCACCATGGTGCCAGCCAGGGAGATGGAGGTTCCTCCATCCAGCGGTCTCCGCCCTTGGTATCTTTCATTTCACGTTTGTTCTTTCATTCATTTATCCCACAAACACTTGTCACGAATCCGAAGTGTGCTGGGCTCTGGGAAAGCAGACCTGGGTGAGGAAGACAGACTCGAAGCAGGAAGGCCTGAGGCTCCTCTTGTCTCCTCAGTGTCTCCCCCTCCCCCCCAGACTGTTGATGAAGCTCCCCTGGGAATAATTGAAAACTATGGTGACCCCCAAACCTGCTCCCTACCCCCACCCCTGCTTCTGCTGTCCAGATTCACAACCAGAAAAGAACTTCTTGTTAGGAAAAAAATAGAAGTTGGGGACTTGAATTAGAAAGTGGAAGGAGCAAGGCGCCTCCTTCGTGCTCAGGTAAGGGGCGACTGTGCTGTGGTTAGCGAGCTGTTGGTGGGACATCGACACCGACTCCAGATCCCACTTGAATCCTGGCGAAAGGGGAAGTTGTTTTTAGAGGTCTGACGAAAGGCTCACTGACAGATTTTGGTAGTTAAGTGACTTGTCTAAGGGTATTCAACAAACATTAGTTCTCTTGTCCATGTCCTCCTCCAGATTTCCTTGGGAGGTCCCAGATACTCCTAAGACCCTTCTTATCACCCCTGGATGATGGATCAGCTTCTGACTGCTTCCCAAGAGCCAGAGCCTAGAGGTAGTTAGGAGCTTTGGAGTAAATAAACTGGGTTCTTATTAGCTGTAAGAACTTGGCAAGTACTTGTCTGAGCCTTAGTTTCCTCATCCGTAAAATGGGATTAATAATAGGATCTACCCATTGGGAAGCTGTGAGGAATAAATGGGATGACATATGAGAAGGGCTTAACATGGTGCCTGCTAGAGACTATGTTCTCAGTGTATGTTGGCCAATAATAATTGCAATAATGTTTCCACTCCGATGGCCTACCACCACCTTCTACTCACCAGTTCTTCCCCACAAATCAGCTCCCTGGCCTCACTTTTTGGTTCCCTTCATGGAGTCTGCATTCCCCCATTATGTCTTTGGGGACCTGGCCACTTGGGTTCTACTATGTTGCTTTCTCATAACTTTTCTCCCATCCCCCATGCCCATGCTCTGCCTTTCCCTGTGTCTTCCCTGGGGTCCCTGACATCAGTCCCCTCATTCAGTCCCTCCCCACACAGCCACCAGATTTAGTGCTTGGATTACGCCACTCTCTGCCTCAGGAACCTCCAGCAACCCCTTTGTGACCACTGATAATGTAAATGTCCACTCCTCACCCTGATGGCTTATGGCCTCCATTGTGGCCTGCCACACCTGTCCTATCCCTTCCTGCCCTATCCCTCCCCCAACTTTTTTTTCCCCTTGGACGAATACAGCTGTCCCCACTGCCCTCTTGGTCCCCTGTGTGTGCCTTGCCAGCAGGACAGACTTGCAGAAACTATCCTGTGCAACGAAAGGAATCTTCTGATGCTACCCTCGACCCAGCAATGTACCTGGTATATGCCTGGTATATATCAGTCAAGTCCTCCCAAGGAATGGATTTAATAGAATGTAGATATAATAGATATAGATATAGATATAGATATATAGATATATAGATATATAGATATAGATACAGATATAGATGTATGCACATGTTCCAGCCCAAAGACCATCTGTGGTAGAGCCAGGAAGAGCAGATATGCAGACGAAGTCTGAAAGCAGTTGGCTCGAGAATTCTCTCTTGCTCAGGAGATGTTAGTTTTTTTATTCTATTTAGGACTTCAGCTGATCGGTTGAGACCAACCACATTATGAAGGTAAATCTGCTCTACTCACTGTTCACCAATTTAAGTGTCCATCTCACCCCAAAACACCTAGAACACTGTTTGACAAATATCTGGGCACCGGGCAGCCCCGTCATGTTGACACATAACCATCACAAGACTCTCCCATCCCTCCTGATGTTTACCTTCCTAAAAGGATCCTAAGAATTCATCCACCCCGAGGAATACTCTGGGGCACTTTGTGGAATGTTTGCACTGTAAATGGTGGAATTTTAGCACCTATTTCCCAGGCATAGGAAGCATGACTTGGGGTGGCATCTGGGGGAGAAGGGTCTTTCTGGAGGCTCTGAAAGAAATCGCAGCACGCCAGCGTCTCTGTCAGCTAGCTGCTGTCCGCACTAAAACTGCTAGCCTCTCTCCTCACTAAGTCTGGTTCACTCTTCGGCAGCTTTGCAGAGTACAGAAGTTAAATTCCAGCCTCTCTTCACGCTATCTTTGGTCCAAGCACAGCGGCAAGAAAATTTGTGAAGTAGACCAAAATACAGGGCATGAAACCAACCAAAACCACAGAAAGCGCTCATCCATGAGAGGAAGAGGACCCTCTGCCAGACCAGTAGGGAAACAGGAGATCCCAGAGGCTTAAGAGGCTGAGAACTGGAGCCCAGGGTGAAGGTACATACGCGTGTGTGCGCGCGCGCGTGGGGGGGGTTTGCCTGTGTGTGTTGTGTGTGTGAGCCCTGATAGAACGAACTGGAGACACATCTCACCCTTCCTCAGGCTGTGGTGTCTCTAGCGCCTTTGGACACAGACCTGTCCAAGCCCAGCCTACTTTGCCTTTCTTTTTTGCTCCTTTGCCCACACCTCACAGACTCTGTCCCTGTGGTTGCCCACCAGAGCCCCTTGCAATGGGGCTTGGTCTTCAGGGTGTTGGGGAATCTGCCATGGGGTAGGACTAAGGAGATCCAGGTTCTCCTGGTTCTGCCTCTGCCTCTGCTTCTGCTGCTTCTATTACAAAGGGATTCAAAGCTAACTCATCTCCCAGATGTCATCTAGCTCCAATAACATGTGGTTAATTATTTGGGAAAGCAGTGAAATTCGGTGAATCAGCGTATATGAATGTTTCAGCTGCAAATAGCACAACACTTGGAATAAAGAACTAAATGATGGGCTGATTCATTATAGCAAACCCAGAGACTAGAGGGAGGTTGTTCTGGGATTGGTATGGTGTCTCTAGGAGGTACGAAGGACTCCAGCTCTTCTGTCTTCTCTCTCTGCCTTCTTCATGGCTGCTGCTGTGTTCCCTCATCATGGCAAGAAGGCTCCAGGGACTCTAAACTTTCCTTCCTCTGTAGCAGCTTTGCAAGTGGGAAGAATGGGGGAGGGGCACAATCACTAAGGAAAATCTTTCCCAGAAGCTTTTTTCTAGCAGCTTCCTCTTGGGTCTCTTTGGCCAGAACTGGGTCACAGGTCACTGGACAAGAGGTTGGGACTGACCAGTCATGATCCATCCACTTGGACCAGGTGGATGTACAAACGAATGAAATGGGGTTCTATCAGCAAGAAAGGGGTGAAGCAGCTGTTGGGTGCGTTACTGATTGTGCCTGCCACAGCGGAGGGAGTGATTTCAGGAACAAGGAACAGAGACAGTGTCTGGTGGTTGTAACCAGAAAGGGAATTTATTGGAAAGAGAACAGGGGTGAGTCTGCAGGACAGAAACAGGGAGCACACACAATAAATGCTTTTTAGCCAGAATGGCCTGGCATGGACCCCTCATCACTGTGAAAGAATTCTAATGCCTCTACACTTTGTGTCACTTGTTCAACATTAGTGTCTTGGCACCTAGCATCTTGCCTAGCACCTTGGCACCAGACAGCCCAGCTAATATCTAAGAATTTGAAAAGGCTCTATTAAGCCTGCAGCTTGAGAAGTACGGTACCTGGCAAGGCAGTGGTTGGGCTCGTTGACGTCCACCAGGATTAATTACCAGGAAGCAAAGTAATGCCTGTAGGTTCCTATCATTCTGCAAGTCTTACTGACTGTTGGGTACATTTAATTTAATTCAACACTAACACCTGTTTGTGTTAGCCAAGTTGGCAGCATGGGAGGCCATTCAAACACTGGAGGGAATGTTACCCACAATGAAGCTGGACTGGGGAGAAGAGTTGTACCCGCAGCTGCTTCTCCCTTGGGTCTTCTCCTATGGGACACCCAGGGAGGGCACCGATGGGAGCAGAGGCTCCCGGGTTTGGCTCATCCTCACCTGCCCCTGGGCTGTGCTGAAACAAAGTTCCTCAGCCGTGCCCCTGGGGAGGGAATCTGCATTTTTCACTGTCCCTTATTGATTCTGAAGAGCAGCCCAGTTTAAGAAATGCTGGTGGAGTGCAGCCAGCAAGGACTTTTTAGAATCAGAGAAAGCTGAGTTCAAATCTAACTTTTGCTACTGTGGCCAGGGACCGTTACGAGGCTTCTCTAAGCCTCAGTTTGCTCATCTGTAAAATACGAAGCTTGAGTAGGATGATGTATTTTATTTTATAATAATGTACTTTAGATTAAAATTCTCTCAAATTGAAAATCTCTATTCTTCTTTCAAGTATAAAATCAGTCTCTCCCCAAACATCTCACTAAGCCGAGAGAGAATTAAGGCTAAGAATCACAGTGCTGAAAAGAATGGACTGGGATACCTGGGTGGCTCAGTGGGTTAAGCATTTGACTCCATCTTGGGGTTGTGAGATCGATCCCTGCGTCAGGCTCTGTGCTCAGCTTGGGGCCTGCTTGTCCCTCTCCCTCCTACAGCTTTTGCTCTCATTCTCTCTCTTAAAAAAATAAATAAAATCTTAAAAAAAATAAAAAGAACAGGACCATACCTGCCGGCCACCCTTTCCTCCATCTCAACCCGTCCCACCTGGGAGAACAAAAGGCCGAGGCTGTGACTTCCAGGCTCCTAAGCGGCTACCGGAAGCCTGATCCTGGGGCCCTATGGGAAGTGCAGGAATCCTGGGGGGGATGAAGCCCTGGCTGGCTGGGCAGGGAGCAGGATTCCGTGCTTGCCGTGCTTGCCGGCGGGGTACAGGTTCAGGGACTCCAGGGGTCCCAGGAGTATGGGTCCACGTGACGGTGCCAGGAATGACACCACCCCCCACCCCCCGCCCATAGGCAGGGGCCCGCATTGTAGCAGGGACTTGGGATTTTTTAAGATCCTGGAACGTAATATCAGTTCCCACCATGTCCTGCATTACAGTAAGATAGAACTAATAGGATAATTATGAGTTACTCTTTCAGAGAGATCATCATTTTAAGGGGGAGAGACAGTGTTGAGACCAAGCACAAATTCTGTAATGTAGAGAATGTAGGGTGTTAGGGTCTGTGATCAAAGGATGGAGACGGATGCCAGGCGAGAGTCAAGCAAAGCTTCCTTTCACACCAAGCATGGAACATCAAACCGACTGGTAGGGGCCGTCTCTTATGAAGAGGCGACGCCGCTGCTCCCAGAGGAGGCCGCACGCCCACCCCAACGAGGCGGCTGCGGTGGCCCCGCCCCCAACGACTATCACCCAACAACTCCCCCAACGGCGACTACTACTGCTACCCCAAGGGCTATCCTAACTGCCACTCCTCCTCCTCCTCCTACTGCCCCCCACCCCCACCCCAACCTCACAGACTAACCGTTAGAGAGGTGGTTGAGCCAGGCCCACACACAGGTGGCCAATGAGATTGCAACACACCACAGTAAATATATGTGCGCCCCACTGATTGGATGTCTCCATCCGGCCTGCCCCCCCCCCGCCCCCGCTCCTATATAAACTGTGATCTGGCTAACCAGGCCCTCATGAAGGCCCTCACTTAGACATGCAAATGTTTTGGGGGGGCAGGAACGCCCTTCTAACCTCTGTAGATTATACTTGCGGGATTTCCCATCGCAACAGAAAAATTTAAAACTTTTTACTACTTCCCTCTCCCTTCTTGTCAATAATCTTTTGCCTCCCTCTCTTTTAAGAATCAGGTTACACTGGGCACCTGGGTGGCTCAGTCTGTTGAGCATCTGCCTTCTGCTCTGGTCATGATCTCAGGGTCCTGGGCTCCCTACTCTGCCAGGAGTCTGCTTCTCCCTCTCCCTCTCCCCCTGCCTGTGCTCGCTCGCTCTCTTTCTCTCCCCCCCCCCCCAATTTTTTTTTCTTTTTTTTAAGAGTCAGATTTTGATTCTATCATGCCCAAGTTACCGGTCAATCTTAACTCATATTTAAGGGAAATATTTTGGAAAAATCTTTTCTTTCCTTGAAATCGTTAAGAAAAGGGCAGCTACTCCCTTTGGAGTTTAGGGTCAGAAGAAGGGACTGTTGCCTCTGGAGCCGCCTTCCTCTCCCCTGTCTTCTGGGAGTGGTCTTTTTCTCCCTCCTCCTGGAAATGAGATGCCTGAGGCTTCTGCCTGGGTTGATTGATCCAAGAGCTATCCTCCAAGGTCCTCTGAACATTCAGACTTCCTAACCCTCTTGGCCAGGTCCCAGAATATTCTGCTCACTTGACCAGCACAGCCAATGAGGAACAAGTAGAAGAAGGTCAATGTAGGACATGCAAAGAAGACTGAACCGTGGAGTGTTGTCATGGGAACTGGGCTATAAATAAAATGCCCATGTCCAAAGATGCAGAAGGTTCTGGGTGCTCTGTTGTCCAATATGTACACTGTGGGGTGGTTTTGGCAGGGCACGGGGCTGAACGAACGCTCAGCTCTGAGAAAAAGGGAAAGCTTGGTGGCCAGATGCTTTCTCTTCCTCTGACTCTTGCTGGGTCACTTAGAAACGACACAGAAACCCAGACTGTGTTCCTTCCTCTGAATGACTTCCAACTCTGTCCCTCCCTGCCCCCCACTGGAGGCCACTCTATTTTTAAATTTCTCTTGGGAAGTAGGTTCCAAAGTCTTCCCGTTAGGGGAGCCTCTGATTTCCAGTAAATTCAGGGTCACATAGTTTTCTATATACATTTGCATTCAGTTTGCATACAATTAGCTTGCTTTGGAGTCCCGGACTCTGAGTGAAAATTACCCAGAGAATTAATGCAAATGGACCCAGCTTTTGTGCTCCACTGTGATGGCAGAGTGGGGCAGCAGTCAGCCTCAGACAGAGTGGCAGGCCTGGCTTATAAGCAAGAAGTCTTATCATCCCCTTGATCTGCAGGGACTCACACTGGGCCCACTGGGGCCGGGGCCGGTGGGTGGGGAGCTCTGTTTCCTGGACCCTGAAGCTTTATCCTTAATGTGGTGGAACCTTGGAGAGGGAACTTCAGTCATGATGTGGGCATGGGAGGTTAGGTGGAACAGGAGCTGGCTGAGGATGGACCTTCAGATCTAAGTAAAGTTGGGGGTGGAGATGGAAGGAAGGATGACAGAGCTCATCACTGGAGACAGAGAGCCTACAGGAGAGGAGCCCTGGGTAGCAAAAGGAGAGAAGGGAGAGAGAAGACCGAGCATGACTGGGAGGGTAAGCCCTGCGTGGCTAGGTAGAATGGAGAGTGGACATTTAATAACTAGGAAGTTAACTAAGTTTGTTAACTAGGAAGGTCAAAGTTAGCAAGTGCCTGGCCAGGCAGATTCCCTGGGGGCCATTCCTCTCCTCTCTGCTAGGCAGGGCTTTCTTGTTGGGCCCAGAAATCCATCCCTTGGGTCTGCCCAGGGATGGTCTGAGGTGTCACAGCCTGAAAGGGCCAATGACAGAGTGGTTCCTGGTAAGACAGAGATCAGCAGGTTGGAACTAGAAGGAACGAGCATACCACTCTGTCCACAGAGGCAGCTCATTCCTCCAGTGGCCAAGACACCTTGGACCTGAATGAAAGGCTCTATCTGTAGCAGAAAAGTGGAGGGAAAAGGAGTGACCCCCAGGGCCAGGGGCCAGGGTGGCACCTGACTTGGCACCCAGTGTTCTAAGCCAGGGAGTTTATGGACGGACGGCTGGCTGTGGGCTGGCTACTCACCACAGTGCAGGGGCAGATATCTTCTAAGGCCACGCACTCCACAGAGTCCGCCTACGAGGGGGTCAGGAGGGTGGAGAACCCTTGGGATTTAATCCTCGCTCCACTCCTGAAGGCCTTGGGAAAGTTATTTGAACTTGTCTGTGCCTCACTTCCTTCATCTGTGAAATGGGAATAATTAGGCCAACTTTGTCGAGCTGTGGAAAGAGAGGGAAACACAATAGTGTTGAATAGTGACTGCCAGGAGAGGAAGCACTCAGTAGATGCTACTGTCATACGGGGCAGCCCCGAACAAGATGCAAGGGAAAGCCAGTGGAGCAGTGGAGCCTGAAGGGAAACACGGGGTTGGGACTGTAAGAGTGTGTTTGGCGGGCGGGGGGGGGGGAGTGGAGGGGGTGAAGGTGTTGGGGGGGTGTCCCAGTCTCTTGGCTCTGTGCCCAGTGTGGCAGCTGCTTGTCCACTTTTGGCCCCAGCGGACACAGCCACAGCAGCAGGCCTTGTGGATGAGGGCCAGGCCTGGGTTCTGGCCTCCACAGGCTGGGAAGTGACACTTGTCACTTCTCTCCCCTCTCTCCAGGAGGAGAGTATGAAGGAAAAGAAATTGTTCCTTTCTTAGTTTGGCAAGAAGGCACCTGCAAGCTGGAGGGAGGGACCCCAGTAAGAAGAAAGGCATGGAACCCTGCCTGACTTGTTTGTTTGTTGGTCTGCTGGTCTGGCCTCTGTGGGTAAGAGGGCACTGAGCATCCTTGGTGGTGTCTCTGTCCTGGGCTTCCTGCTGGTCAGCTCAGAGGACTACTGGAAGGGAGGGGAAGGAGGGCCGTAGGGAAGAATGTGCTGCTAATGAACAGGACGGGGATTTCCTTTGGTGGGGAGATGACAATTCTGGAACTAGATAGGTGGGGGGTGGTCTCACAGCATTGTGAACGTAATGAGTTTCACTCTCTCAGACAATGGGGGTACGATGGTTAAACTTGATGTTGTAGTTTCTCTCTCTCTTCCACAATGCACATATCCATTCCTGCTTGGAACCCTTAGAAAGGTCAGTGGCGTGAAATCAGCTTATCCATTTCCTCATCTATAAAATGGGGTAAGAGCTGCCGTGAGGATTTAGATTCAACGTCACTTCAGATAACTGAACGTGAAGTGTTGAGCGTATCGTGGGAGCTCCATAAATCGTTAGCTGTTGTAAAATAGCATCCTTCGTCCTCCGCTGGGCCCTTCAAGCGTCGGTGCAGCTTCCTTCCTGAGAGCAGTTTTTGAGAAGACAAACTGAGAACGCTTCTGGGGGTTAGAGCTACTATGAGAAAACACAGAAGGATTGCTCAATGGGCAAAAAAAACTGGCTTCTTCGGAAGTCCCGGCTTTCAGGCAGATCCGGGGGAACAGCACAGAGAAAACACTGAGCACAACCAGAGTAGGGGATTGCAGCGAGAGGAAAAGGCTTAATATGGGTTTGGGGTTTCAAGGGTTTGTTCCAAGCCCATGGGGAGAAGAAGAGAAGTGGGATTAAAGATGGAAAATAGCATTTTAGCTCTTGGCAGAAAGTGCAAGTTTTTAATTCCAGAGTCCCCTGGTGGCCAGGAATCCTTTAGAACGCTCGATTCGGAAAGAGGTTGTCAGGCCAGATTGTCAGGGAGAGGCAAGGGGACAAGGGTCTCGAGGTCAGGACTCCAGAGGGCTGGACTCTTCCAGGCCCTGCAGTGTGACGTCACCACCCCCCAGCAGGAGCGGCCCCCCCCGGCCGCATGGAAGGACACTGGCTAAAGCCCGTGTCTGATTCTGGCGGAGGCCCCATCCAAATAATTCTCCCGGATCCTCCCAACCTTCCCTCTCCGTCGAATGTGAAACAAGATGAACCAAACAACTTGATTGCTAAATACATAGTCATCTTTTTTTAGTCAAGGATCAAAACACAAACGTGGCCGCAGAAAATTAAACTGCTTTTAATGCACTTGGTAAAAGGAGCTTTCAGTTCCAATAACCATATCCAGTGTTATTTTTTTTCGGATCAATTTTTTTGGCCATGGCCACCACCCACTTCCTTCCCCTCCAATTCATTGTCGGTGGCAGCTGAGAAAAAACGGTCTTGAGTTTTCGTAACAGCTGATTGATGGGTGGCACCTACACCTACAACCAGAGGGTAAAATGTGAGAAATTCCACACACCACCCTTAGAGAAACTAGATTATCTCCTGAAAGTGGGGGGGGTAAACAGGTGCTATCACCAAGTGGATCTTTAGAGATTGGGCAGTGTCCCTGATGTGCAAGCAAAGCAGCAAAATCAGGACACTGGTGGTGTCGCAGGGGTTAGCTTTGAACCGTGCAGGAGTTCAGAGGAGCAAGCTCCCATTCATGTGCACAGGAGTCTGAACCTGGAATGAAGCTACTCTCTCTCCGAAGAGAGATGTTAGCGGCAGAGCACCCCCCATTTCTATTTCTAGCCTGGTACGGATACCTTTGTGTGCAGGCAAAGAGCAAGGGCGCCTTGGGTTGAACTGGTTGCCACTTGCTGGTCAAGTTTAGAGGGTTCTTGGATTTCAACATCAGAAAGGAGCCCTTGTGTCTGGGTCCAGTCCCAGTGGGAGGTTGGAGGGGGTCTGGTTGCCCTAAGCCTGAGTTGGTCCATCCACAAGACCCCCTGTCCATCTCTGAAGGCTGGGGTCCCGGGCCAGGGCTGGGACGGACCTCTCTGATTTTGCCCCTTGGCCAAGAGGCCGAAATGTCCTCGTGAAGTTGAGGGGGAGTGGACCAGAAACAGAAACAAATGGCTTTAGTTTCCAGGAAGTCAGAAATGGAAGGAAAAGTTGTAGATCTGCTTTTCTGCTTTGAGACCCACTGTGGGACTAGGCTTTTTTGCTGTGCTGGCCAGAAACTCTGCAGCTGACCTTGGGAAAGCCCTTCTCCTCTCTAGGCCTCAACTTCCTCATATGTAAAGTACATCTGGGATTAGTCAAGATCCTTCTGGGTCTGACATGCTGTGTGGTTCTAGCTGTCCCAGTACTGTCTCTCTTTGCCGGGGGTCAATGAGCCTGAAGGCATTTATGTGGCGAGGGATAGGGAGAAGGGGCCCGAGAGTCGTCCGGTGCGGGTTCTTGTGAGTTTAATTCACTGAAAGGGGGAGGACAAGAAAGGGGTAAGAAAATAAAGTAAAACGAAGAAGGAAGAACCTAAGAGGGGAGTTGAGGAGGGGGAAGGTAGGAAACCTGGAGGTGGCACAATGACCTCAGGCTCCTCAGGTACATCCTGGCCTGGCGGACATTGTTAGAAGGGGAGGTGAGGGAGTGGCAAGTCTTGTTTTCCAAAGAAGGCCACAATACCATCGCCGCCCCCACGTGCTTCTGCAATGTGGTCTTGTCATTGCCCTGTGAAGAAGGAAAAGTTCATTTTCTCTCCCCTAAAACCGGGGTTGTCCTTCTGACTCACTTGTAGCCAGTAGAATGTGGCAGCAGTTCCGTTGGGTGCCTTCAGAGGCTCAGGGAGAAGCAGCTTCCACTTGGCTATCTTGAGATATTTGCTCTGAGGGAAGCCAATCTGACTACCCGTGAGCACCATGAGGAAGGCCGCGTGTAGGCATTCCTGTGGAGAACCCCACCTTATCGCCATCTCCCTCAAGGCACCAGACTCGTGAGTGAAGATTGGACTCGCCAGCCCTGACTGCTGGTTCACTTCACTTGCTACCATGAGGAGCAGAAGAAACCGCTCCCAGTGGAGCCCTGCCCAAATTCTTGATGTAGAGCAATCTACGAGATATCATTTTTTAGGTCACAAAGTTTTGGGGGGGGGGGGGCGTTTGTTATAAAGCAAAAGGATGGCAGGAGAGGCTTCTAAAAATACAAGCTTCCTTAAAAACGGGAAACCCTTAAACATGTATGAACAAGGCTTTTAAGAGCTCAGAGATGTGTGAGAGATTTCAAAACAATTGGGAGGCCAACTTCTCACGTTGCCTGTCCCAGGACATTACCACAAAGTTACCATTTTCTATAGGTCACCGTACTATGTTTTTTTTTTAAAAAAAGTGTGTTTTTTTTATGGGACAAAAGGCAAAAGGCACCCATCCCGGCAGATCGGTTAGAAGGAAAGAGGTGAGAAGCAGCACATGTTGGCGAGGATGGGAAACAGCAGAGCGCCCACGCATTCCTGGTGGGAGCGCAAAGTAATGGGACAGTCACTGTTGGAATTAGCATCTGGGACTGAACATATGTGTGTATTCAGTTCCGTTTCTATATGTCTGACAGAAATGTATGTATATTTTTACCCAAAGTTCTGCATATAAATGTTCATAGCAGCACTATTCTTATTAGCCCCAAAGTGGAAGTAACTCGAACACCCACCAAAGGCTGAATGAATGAATCAGTAAATAGTCGAATATGAAATATATCTGTAATGAAATATAGCTGTGAGAAGGAATAGTTTGCCAAACAAAAAATCATGACTCTGCTTGTTGAGGGAGAGAAACCGGAGTCAAAGAATACATACAACGTGATTCCATTCACCTAAAGTGGAAAAAAGAAGCAAAATGAGTCTCCGATGTCAGAGGTTAGGGTAATGGTTCCCCCGGGTGGTAGAGAACCTGGGAGGGGCTTCTCGTATGATGTTCTATCTCCAGCTCAAATGTGAACAACAGGAGGAAGGAAGGGCATGCTCTCGAAGCAAAGGATAGTTTCTTGAAATAACTCGTTTAACTTTCTAAAAGGTTTTATGAAAAACTTTAATTAATTTTTAAAAAACTTAAATGAAATGTAATAGACAGGAGGCTTTTAAGTTCTCCTTCTTTAATCTCCTGTAAATTGCGTATGGCAAGGTGCTGGGGGGCCGTGACTATGTCCGTGGGGAGAAAGAAACCGGGCCGACGTGGTCAGCAGCCACAGAAACTGGGGGAAAGAGGCCAGCCCTCCAAGGAAGGTGCTTCTCCGAGGCTCCTCGAGGCCAACTGTATTGTGCGCACGCAAGGGCATTTCTACAAAGATCTTTCCCAAGCTTGTGCAGGTCACGGCACATGCAGGAAACGGCAACATTGGAATGGCGTACTGGCGTATCACATGGGGCTCCCGGCAGCCAAAGCCAACTGGCTGGGTCCTCCGGGTGCCCCCAAGCTGAGTGGTATCATTTCCTCAGCACACCTGTGGGAAAACACCCACTCACAGAGTGTGGGGAAACATGAACTTCCGTAACACATTGTAAGTTCTCTTGCTCTTCTGCTCCAGGAAATTCCAGCTCTATGTGCCCTTCATTTCTGGATTACAGGTCCCATTTGCAGTAACGAAGATCACGGGGCCCAGGGGTTTATGTAGCATTCCTGGTCTCTGCTTTATGCCGCGGTCTCATTTCCCCTTCCAGCCTCATTTCCCAACACACCCTCACCCCCTTCCCGCTACCCTCCCCCACCCTATCCCCTAAACACACGATATCCTGGGCGCGCTGTTCTTGTCTGTCATCTAGAAACATCGCCCAAGACCCCCAAGCTCCCAGGTCCTCCTCTTTTTCTCCATCATCTCTCTGCTCAGACCTTCCCTTCTCTACGATGCCTCTTTCTATACGCTACCCAAGGCCACCGCCGCACTTTGATTTGCGTTCCTGGTAGGTGTGTGTATACATGAATTATCTTGCCCATAGTAGGAGCTCTCAAACAACTGTTTCTCGAATGACTTCTAGGCTGCAGAGAGACCGTGACACTAATTCCACCCTACCCCTGTTCTGGATGGTCACTCATTATCCCCTTGAGTCGGAACCCCCACGTTCCGAGGGTACCCGTCTTGTGGCCACTCCACACTCTGCCATTGCCCTGCCCTGGGAGCCATGCAGCCTGGTTGAGAGACATTACGCACCCATCCCCTCAACTCTGGGATTGACATTAGGCTAATGGTGATGTGACAAAGGGAGGGGGGGACTGCCCCTTAGCCTCAGTGCTGGCTCCCACCATTCAAGCAATAGCCCGTAGTACCGGGATGTGGCCACAAGGGGCTCTACTGGGCGACTCTTACCTGTACAGTGGAGGAGGGTTTGTGGGAATCCATCTTGCCCAGATGCACAAGGAAGAGCTCAAGGAGCTGTCGCCTCCTGTCCAGTTCCCTTTGGGCTGCCTTATCCTGATGCCACCTAGAAGCTCTTTTGTATCTTAAGACATTCCTCCTTCCCCTTTGGTCTGTTCTCCCTCCTCTAGAGGAGTGCTGAACCTATGCCACGAGCTCCCTGTCCCGCCAGGCAGGCTGTGGGATGGAAAATTGTCCTGTGCCATCTTTTCAACACCTCCTGACTCTGCCCCCTTCTGTTTCCCCAACGCCACCCAGGATTAGGTTTCTTCATCTCTGGCCAGGATTAATACAATCCTGGCTTCCTGGAGGATCGCTGGTCTCCAGACAGCCCCCCTGGCCGCCAGCTGTGCACCCTGGCTTTTCAACGGCTCCCCAAGGCCCAGACATTCACACACAGCACCCCAGGTGCCCGAAGATCCAGCAGCCTGATTCTCCAGCCTCACGTCCCACTTCTCTCCTTGGGCTCCAACCAGCAGTACTGAAATGCCTGTAATTGCTCAACACAAGTGATATTTCGAGGTTTTGTACTTTGCACACATTCTTTTCTGTGACCTGCGCCTCCCCATGCTGTGCCCTAGCTCCCCATACTTCCTCCGCCTGGCAGAGCCCTAGTCGCCCTTAAAGCTGCTGATTCCCCTGTGAACCCCTTCCCCGACCTCAGACTCCTTCCCATGCCCAGGAACCCCTCCTCGGAATGGATCCTGTGCCCTGAATGCACGTCTCTCCTTGTATCTGCCACTTAGAGTTGGGATGACTCCTCAAGCCTGTCCTGTTTTCCCCATCGACGCCACAGCTCCCCGCGGGAGGCCGAGCTAGCACTCAGTGGGTGACACGTGGGAGGTGTTGCCTCACCCCTCTCTGAACCATCGCCTCCACCTTGAGCAAGTCCTTTCAATGCTCTGACCTCCCCTTTGCTGATCTGCCAAACGGAGACCTGGGACAATCAGATGAACTTTAAATCATTAATGAACTCTAAGGGGCCCAGTGCTGTTCAACAGCCAAATGCTATGCAGATGTCTTTATTCCACACTCGCATTTACCTGCACTTGCCTGTGTGGAAATCAGAGGGTCAAAGGAATGGGAAGTGCTCTTTTTGTAACTTCGCTGCCTTGAGTCCAGGGAAAAGCTGCTTACGAGTCAACTATTAATTCTCTCTCCCCATAGCAACGAGTCTTCTCTGAAGCTCTGGGTTAATGATTCTTCTTCTTCTTCTTTCTTCTTCTTCTTTTTTTTGTTTTCTCCTAAAGATTTTATTTATTTATTTGACAGAGGGAGAGAGGTCACAAGTAGGCAGAGAGGCAGGCGGAGAGAGAGGAGGAAGCAGGCTCCCTGCCTAGCAGAGAGCCCGATGCGGGTCTCGATCCCAGGACCCTGGGATCATGACCTGAGTTGAAGGCAGAGGCTTTAACCCACTGAGCCACCCAGGCACCCCTGGGTTAATGATTCTGAGGTTGTTTTTTTCTCGCGGGGCCAAACCGTACCTAATCTTTGGCATGTTGTATTCTTTAAGAATAACTGGACTCGCTCCAATAATTCTCCATTCTGGGGTTGTGAACCTTGCTCGGCCCGAGGAAACGGTGACTGTGTGGGGGTCCCTGGCTCCGTTCCTTCCTCCTCCGTGCCCCCACCCCATGGCCACGGCCACCTTCCCTTCACAAAGAGGAGAGACTCCTCTCCTCCCCCACTGAAGGGCCAAGCACGGATGCTGGGACCTAACAGATTATCTCCCTCACGTGAAGTTTAAGGATTTGTTTTCTGAACTCTGAAGGGGAGACTTGGTAAGGGCAAACCCCTTTAAATTGTTTCTCCGTGCCCAAGGTTAGTTAGTGGCGGTGGTGGAGAAACGGATTATAAGGGAGATTCCCCGACTGGTCCCTGGAACCCCAGGCTGTTTATGGCTGCGGTGCAGGTCACACAGAGGCTGGGGATGGAAGTCTGGGAGCCAGACACCGCTCACGGGTGGTCTGGGCACTCTTGAGAGAAGACCAGCTGACGGCCGGGAACTCACCGAAATTTCAAAAGCCAGCTCGCAGAGGCCCACTACCAAGAGTCCCCCAGCTCGATCCCTCCCTCCCCTCAATCTAGCACATTTGGTGCAGAGTTTGGGAACACAGTGGTGGAAATGCTTTGCATAAAGGAGTGGGTCACTGTTCTGCAAAGGTTCCACTGTGCCGTAGGAACAAGTTCACTTTTCAGTGCTCCTATGTGTAAAACAGAGATTACATGTACCGTCGGTAATTTATGCCAAGAACCCAGAACCCCAATTTAAAGAGACCAGACCTTCCAGACAGAAGACAAACACTTTTTGTGCGTACATAAGAGTGAAAACGTAAGGGAAGGTGTTGGTATGTCTGGAGCAGAAATTTCATCATAACCGCCCCGGCATTTCGCGGACCATTCAGACTGCAGAGATCTGATGGCCCAACAGAACATTTCCAACAGCACTGAAAGCCCGGTCTTCGCCTCATGATCTTGTCTTGCCTTTTCACACTGTCCTGAATTTTGCGTGTACTGTTCCCTTGTGTTTTGTCCCACATGTACTTTTAAAATGTTTTACCACATGTACTTTCGATTTTTTTGTTCTGGAACTATTCTGCAGGTGGAATAGGGGACAGCCACAGAATCGGTGTTTTTATGCTAGGCCGGGGTATGCAGCTGTACACTATCTCTGTCACATCCCACTCTATTGTCAGTGGTGCTGATAGTAATTTGGGCTGCTTGCAGTGTTTTGCTACTTTTTGCTATAAACGTTCTCAGCGCCTTAGCAAGTTCTTTCCTTGGTATATACCCTGGGTATAGACAGGTTCTCAGTCTAGCTGAGAATATTGCCAGCACAGGCTGCTGCTCCCCTCTGCTGGCAGATGCTGGCAGATCCCCAAAGAGGAGGAGTCCCCCCCGCCCCATTCTTTCTCTGTCCCTGTTCTTTGTCTATGGACCTTCAGGGGTTAGGAACATTCATTAAACTAGAGAAATGGGGGAGGTGGAGCTTTCTGGGCCATAGTATACTTTCAACTGTGGCCCGGAGAAACAAGCCAGACAGGCCTTGAGGCAGGATGCTTTGGCTCTGAGCATGGGTGTGAGGTGGGGGGGGGGTCCTCGACTGGACCCTTGGGTCTTAGGTGGCAGCCCCCCTGTGAGGTCACCACTGGGCTGCAGGACCTAGAAATTCAAACACAATGCAGCATGCCATTTTTTAAAAATTTTTTTATTTTATTTTTGTTTAATGTGTCCTGGGAGAGGTCCCCCAGCGGCCCAATATCTGGGCCTAGGAAGTTCCATCCCCCCATGACCTCAGATGTCCGGCTCCCTGCGCTCTCCAAGCCCTGGCTGCTCGCCGCCGCCTGGGCGATGGCCTCCACACCACACCGCTCGTGTCCGCAGTCTTCTCCCCCATGGGCACGTCTCTGCGGTGTGGGGAGGCCGCGCGCCTCAGGCAGTGAGGCTGACTCTCAGGTTCCTCAGGAACCTGCGGATCCTGCCCAGCATGGTGGTGCCTGAGCCCGAGCTGCCGCCGGAGAGGCTCCGCCCCCGACTTGTGGGAGGTCCCGGAGTCCTTGGCGCTGGGGGCGTGGCTGATGCCTTCGTCGGGGGCGCGCCTGCCGCGCGCCGGGCTGCTGCGGCCCTTGTCCTCCTTGTGCTCCCGCGCGGCTCTGTGGCTGCCTAAGGAGCGGCTGGAGTCCGCCGGGGCGATCTTGTGCCCCCGGGCCTTGCGGCGGCTGTCGGCGGCCCTGCGGTGGCGGGAAGTGCGGGGGGCTCGCTCCTCCTCCTCCCGGCGCTTGCGGGGCGGCCTTCCCGCCGGCTCCCCACTGCCCGCCGAGCTCGGCGCGTCCCAGAGGAGCTGGCCTTCCGACGCGTCCCGAGCGGCTTCTCCCGCAGGCTTGCCGGCAGCTCCGGGCCCGGCGAACGCCAGGCATCTGCCGGCCTCCCCCGCTGCGAACTCTGCTGCTGTCCCTGCCGCCGCCACTGCCGCGGCTGCCGCGGCCTCCCCCGGCGGCCGCCGCCTCGGACGTGGCCCCTGCTGCCGACTCCCTGCAGAGCCCCGGGCAGTTGGGGGCAGCGAAGGTGGGCAGGCTGTTGGTTGTTGGGGGGTCCTGGGTGGTCTGTTCCCCGCCAGCAAAAGCTGCAGAGGTGGCCCCGGCCACCTCAGAGCCCTCGGAGAGGCTCCGGACACTGACCTGGTCCTGATCGATTATTTGGACATCTGCGCCTGCTGCGTTCCTGCCGTCGTCGTCCTCCAGCAGAGGCATGTCCAGCATGTCCTCTGCTCGAGCGGCGTCGGTTCTGCTGTGAGTGGGCACCGGCGGCGGCCTCAGTACCTGGATAATGCTCTCCCAGTAGGGGAAGAGGTCTTCCTGTGCATCCAGTGGGGGGCTCAGCCGCAGGTAGCAGGAGCGGCCGGTGGCGAATTTGAGGCGAAGCATTTGTTTTTTTTTCCCGGTCGTGAACAGAAAGCCTCACAAACTTCAAGGGAAGGAGCCTGGTGAGCTCCAGGGTGGTGGAAGCCTTGCGGCCTTTTCCCTTGGTGGCGTGGCCCTGGTCGGAGTACTGTTCACAGCCGGTGGCCGGGCGGGCCAGCAGCAGGACATCTGGGAGCGGGAGGCTGGGGCTGGTGGATGCGATGCCCACGGTCATCATTCGGATTCGGTTGTGCACGTCGACGACTTCCCCTCTTTTGGTGACCTGCACAAAGTCGCTTTCGAGCATGGGTGCGTATTTAAACAGGTCATATTCGCCCTTACGCAGTTGTCGCTGGAGTTTCCCCATGGCGGTGTTGAACAGGCCCACCCTGGAGGCGCTGTGGGCGGTGTGTGATAAGGCGTCAGAGACTCCATGTTTTTGAGTTGGTAGCACAATCGGGCTGGGCCGGCGAGGGTGTGGGCGTTGGTCTGGGGGGCCGGTCCCCTGAGCTCCTCCTCCTCCTCGACCTCTGTTGGGTTGGCAGAGCGTGCAGCCCCCCTCCTGCTGCACGCGGCTGGCTCTGTGGCAGGGGTCCCAAATCCACCCCGCGCCCCACAGGCACAGGCCACAGGCCACAGGCCCCCCGCTTTGTCTCAGAACCTCCCAGAGACAGGGGTCAGGGTGGGGGGGATCTGAGGGTGACCGAGGGGACGCTGGTGGGTGCTGGGATTTCAGTCTAAAAAAGAGAAGAGCTTGCAGTTTGTAGTGTGAAGTACGAACTGAAGTCTTGGTGAGAGACAAAGCACTCTCTCAGCCTGCACCCCTGAGCGGCCCTATTTATACTCTGCTGCCCTCTGTGACCTGTCACGCTGTCTCATACCCCTTAGTGACACCCCCTCAGAGCATCTTCCCTCCAAATGTCCCATTGCCCCCACAGAGGACAGGCCCACCCTGCCAGGGACCCAGGCAGGTATCCAAATAAAAATGTCTTCAAATGGAACAATTTTGTGTGGGGAATTTTTTTTTTCCCCTCCTCCAAATTCGGAAGATTTAGCAACTGGACAAAATCCATAGGAATTACTATAAGATGATGGGTTGGCAGAGTGTGCAGCCCCCCTCCTGCGGCTCTCGGCTGGCTCTGTGGCAGGGGTCCCACATGGATGGAGGAGGCACCATCCATCTCTATGCCCTTGCAGGGTATATGGCATATGCTTGAACCATTTGAGCTCTTGGTTTTGTTTTATCCAAGAACCCAGAATTGGCAGTCTTGACCCTTAACCTGTTCCTTCATAAGATTGCAGTAGACATGGCTGCTAGCAGCCATTAAGAGCCATTAATGATGACATTTAACGGCCTCCCTGTGGGGTGCATGGGTGGGTCAGTGGGTTAAAGCCTCTGCCTTCAGCTCAGGTCATGATTCCCAGAGTCCTGGGACCAGCCCCACATCGGGCTCTCTGCTCCAAAGGAAGCCTGCTTTCCCCTATCTCTCTGCCTGTCTCTCTGCCTACCTGTGATCTCTGTCTGACAAATAAATAAAATCATTAAAAAACAAAACAAAACAAAACAAAACAAAAAAGGCCTCCCCTAGGCACCAGGCCGTGTTCTCCGCATACGACCATGAGAATCCCATCAGGTTTGGTACGGTTCCCACTGCCCCGTTTTATGAAGAGAGTGAGGGGACATCATCAGCCTAACTTCACAGAACTAATGGTCGTAGAGGCCATGTTCACGGGCAGGTCTAGCGATCGGATCCTAAAGCCTTGTTGGGAACCACCATAGTACTTCGCTCCACAAAGCTTGGGCCAGCCACAGGTTTTAAACCAGACTGATTGAAGACCTTTCTGCGGCACTGTCGGAAGTTGCAGGACTCCCTGCGTGTGTATGTGTTCTGGAGAGAACCTAAGACGCCACTTCAGACAGCGGCTGGGCAGAATGTTACAGGGGGGCATCTTGGTTCCTCCCCTCGCTTATGCTTCCACAAGCAGCCCATCTGTGGAAACCTGGTTATTGTCTCCTAAGACCCCCACCCCCACCCAGGTTTTCGTCCCTTCTCCTCCAGTGAAAGGAAGTGGGGGTCGCGGGGGGAGTGCTGAGATGTCATCTGCGATTCCAAGAGCTTGCCAAGCAGCCTCCCTGGGCAACAGGAGTGCTTTGGAAGCAGCAACACCTGTGGGGAGCAAGTACCCTTGACCTTCCTGCCTTACTGCCCCTCCCACACAGCTAGCCGCAGAGTATGTGATTTCCAAACTGTTGCTTGAAAGTTCCAGAAGGATTTTCTGCTCCCAAGTCTCGTATCTCCCGGTTTGAGGTTTTGCCCGAAATCCGACATCTGGGATTCATTCCTTGAAAACCAAGGTCTTTCTGTTAAAACGCACCCACGTGTTCATCCGCAGGTGAAAGGACAAATGAAAGGTGGTCTAGCCATACAGAGGGATGTTCTTCAGCTGTGAAAAGAAAATGAGGTACTGCTACGTGCTACAACAGGGATGAATCCTGAAAATAGGATGCTAAGTACAGGAAGCCAGAGGCAAAACGGCCACATACTGTGTGATTTCATTGAGACGAAATGTTCCAGAAGAGGCAACTCCATAGCTACATGAGAGGCTGACTGGAGGGAGGGGAGTGTAGGGAGCGACTGCTTAATGAAACAGGACCGGGATTTCCTTTGTGGGGATGACAATTCTGGAACTAGATAGTGGGGTGGTCTCACAGCATTGTGAACGTACTGAGTTTCACTCTCTCTACAATGGGTACGATGGTAAACTTGATGTTGTAGTTTCTCTCTCTCTTCCACAATGCACATATCCATTCCTGCTTGGAACCCTTTAGAAAGGTCAGTGGCGTGACTCAGCTTTCCATTTCCTCATCTATAAAATGGGGTAAGAGCTGCCGTGAGGATTCAACGAGATAATGCACGTGAAGTGTTTGAGCGTATCGTGGAGCTCCATAAATCGTAGCTGTTGTAATCCTTCGTCCTCCGCTGGCCCTTCAAGCGTCGGTGCAGCTTCCTTCCTGAGAGCAGTTTTTGAGAAGACAAACTGAGACGCTTCTGGGGTTAGAGCTACTATGAGAACACAGAAGGATGCTCAATGGGCAAAACTGGCTTCTTCGGAGTCCCGGCTTCAGGCAGATCCGTGAACACACAGAGAAACTGAGCACAACCAGAGTAGGGGATGCAGCGAGAGGAAAGGCTTAATATGGGTTTGGGTTTCAAGGGTTTGTTCCAAGCCCATGGGGAGAAAGTGGGATAAAGATGGAAAATAGCATTTTAGCTCTTGGCAGAAAGTGCAAGTTTTAATTCCAGAGTCCCCTGGGGCCAGAATCCTTTAGAACGCTCGATTCGGAAAGAGGTGTCAGGCCAGATGTCAGGGAGAGGCAAGGGGACAAGGGTGAGGTCAGGAGAGAGGCTGGACTCTTCCAGGCCCTGCAGTGTGACGTCACCACCCCAGCAGGAGGCGGCCGCATGGAAGGACACTGGCTAAGCCCGTGTCTGATTCTGGCGGAGGCCCCATCCAAATAATTCTCCCGGATCCTCCCAACCTTCCCTCTCCGTCGAATGTGAAACAAGATGAACCAAACAACTTGATGCTAAATACATAGTCATCTTTTTTTAGTCAAGGATCAAAACACAAACGTGGCCGCAGAAAAAATTAAACTGCTTTTAATGCACTTGGTAAAAGGAGCTTTCAGTTCCAATAACCATATCCAGTGTTATTTTTTGGATCAATTTTTTTGGCCATGGCCACCACCCACTTCCTTCCCCTCCAATTCATTGTCGGTGGCAGCTGAGAAAAACGGTCTTGAGTTTTCGTAACAGCTGATTGATGGGTGGCACCTACACCTACAACCAGAGGGTAAATGTGAGAAATTCCACACACCACCCTTAGAGAAACTAGATTATCTCCTGAAAGTGGGGGTAAACAGGTGCTATCACCAAGTGGATCTTTAGAGATTGGGCAGTGTCCCTGATGTGCAAGCAAAGCAGCAAAATCAGGACACTGGTGTCGCAGGGGTTAGCTTGAACCGTGCAGGAGTTCAGAGGAGCAAGCTCCCATTCATGTGCACAGGAGTCTGAACCTGGAATGAAGCTACTCTCTCTCCGAAGAGAGATGTTAGCGGCAGAGCACCCCATTTCTATTTCTAGCCTGGTACGGATACCTTTGTGTGCAGGCAAAGAGCAAGGGCGCCTTGGTTGAACTGGTTGCCACTTGCTGGTCAAGTTTAGAGGGTTCTTGGATTTCAACATCAGAAAGGAGCCCTTGTGTCTGGGTCCAGTCAGTCGGTTGGAGGGGGTCTGGTTGCCCTAAGCCTGAGTTGGTCCATCCACAAGACCCCCTGTCCATCTCTGAAGGCTGGGTCCCGGGCCAGGGCTGGGACGGACCTCTCTGATTTTGCCCCTTGGCCAAGAGGCCGAAATGTCCTCGTGAAGTTGAGGGAGTGGACCAGAAACAGAAACAAATGGCTTTAGTTCCAGGAAGTCAGAAATGGAAGGAAAAGTTGTAGATCTGCTTTTCTGCTTTGAGACCCACTGTGGACTAGGCTTTTGCTGTGCTGGCCAGAACTCTGCAGCTGACCTTGGGAAAGCCCTTCTCCTCTCTAGGCCTCAACTTCCTCATATGTAAAGTACATCTGGGATTAGTCAAGATCCTTCTGGGTCTGACATGCTGTGTGGTTCTAGCTGTCCCAGTACTGTCTCTCTTTGCCGGGGGTCAATGAGCCTGAAGGCATGTGGCGAGGGATAGGGAGAAGGGGCCCGAGAGTCGTCCGGTGCGGGTTCTTGTGAGTTTAATTCACTGAAAGGGGGAGGACAAGAAAGGGGTAAGAAAATAAAGTAAAACGAAGGAAGAACCTAAGAGGGGAGTTGAGGAGGGGGAAGGTAGGAAACCTGGAGGTGGCACAATGACCTCAGGGCTCCTCAGGTACATCCTGGCCTGGCGGACATTGTTAGAAGGGGAGGTGAGGGAGTGGCAAGTCTTGTTTTCCAAAGAAGGCCACAATACCATCGCCGCCCCCACGTGCTTCTGCAATGTGGTCTTGTCATTGCCCTGTGAAGAAGGAAAAAAAGTTCATTTTCTCTCCCCTAAAACCGGGGTTGTCCTTCTGACTCACTTGTAGCCAGTAGAATGTGGCAGCAGTTCCGTTGGGTGCCTTCAGAGGCTCAGGGAGAAGCAGCTTCCACTTGGCTATCTTGAGATATTTGCTCTGAGGGAAGCCAATCTGACTACCCGTGAGCACCATGAGGAAGGCCGCGTGTAGGCATTCCTGTGGAGAACCCCACCTTATCGCCATCTCCCTCAAGGCACCAGACTCGTGAGTGAAGATTGGACTCGCCAGCCCTGACTGCTGGTTCACTTCACTTGCTACCATGAGGAGCAGAAGAAACCGCTCCCAGTGGAGCCCTGCCCAAATTCTTGATGTAGAGCAATCTACGAGATATCATTTTTTAGGTCACAAAGTTTTGGGGGGGGGGGCGTTTGTTATAAAGCAAAAGGATGGCAGGAGAGGCTTCTAAAAATACAAGCTTCCTTAAAACGGGAAACCCTTAAACATGTATGAACAAGGCTTTTAAGAGCTCAGAGATGTGTGAGATTTCAAAACAATTGGGAGGCCAACTTCTCACGTTGCCTGTCCAGGACATTACCACAAAGTTACCATTTTCTATAGGTCACCGTACTATGTTTTTTTTTAAAAAGTGTGTTTTTATGGGACAAAAGGCACCCATCCCGGCAGATCGGTTAGAAGGAAAGAGGTGAGAAGCAGCACATGTTGGCGAGGATGGGAAACAGCAGAGCGCCCACGCATTCCTGGTGGGAGCGCAAAGTAATGGGACAGTCACTGTTGGAATTAGCATCTGGGACTGAACATATGTGTGTATTCAGTTCCGTTTCTATATGTCTGACAGAAATGTATGTATATTTTTACCCAAAGTTCTGCATATAAATGTTCATAGCAGCACTATTCTTATTAGCCCCAAAGTGGAAGTAACTCGAACACCCACCAAAGGCTGAATGAATCAGTAAATAGTCGAATATGAAATATATCTGTAATGAAATATAGCTGTGAGAAGGAATAGTTGCCACAAAAATCATGACTCTGCTGTTGAGGGAGAGAACCCGGAGTCAAAGAATACATACAACGTGATTCCATTCACCTAAAGTGGAAAAAGAAGCAAAATGAGTCTCCGATGTCAGAGGTTAGGGTAATGGTTCCCCCGGGTGGTAGAGAACCTGGGAGGGGCTTCTCGTATGATGTTCTATCTCCAGCTCAAATGTGAACAACAGGAGGAAGGGCATGCTCTCGAAGCAAAGGATAGTTCTTGAAATAACTCGTTTAACTTTCTAAAAGGTTTTATGAAAAACTTTAATTAATTTTTAAAATTAAATGAAATGTAATAGACAGGAGGCTTTTAAGTTCTCCTTCTTTAATCTCCTGTAAATTGCGTATGGCAAGGTGCTGGGGCCGTGACTATGTCCGTGGGAGAAAGAAACCGGGCCGACGTGGTCAGCAGCCACAGAAACTGGGGGAAAGAGGCCAGCCCTCCAAGGAAGGTGCTTCTCCGAGGCTCCTCGAGGCCAACTGTATTGTGCGCACGCAAGGGCATTTCTACAAAGATCTTTCCCAAGCTTGTGCAGGTCACGGCACATGCAGGAAACGGCAACATTGGAATGGCGTACTGGCGTATCACATGGGGCTCCCGGCAGCCAAAGCCAACTGGCTGGGTCCTCCGGGTGCCCCCAAGCTGAGTGGTATCATTTCCTCAGCACACCTGTGGGAAAACACCCACTCACAGAGTGTGGGAAAACATGAACTTCCGTAACACATTGTAAGTTCTCTTGCTCTTCTGCTCCAGGAAATTCCAGCTCTATGTGCCCTTCATTTCTGGATTACAGGTCCCATTTGCAGTAACGAAGATCACGGGGCCCAGGGGTTTATGTAGCATTCCTGGTCTCTGCTTTATGCCGCGGTCTCATTTCCCCTTCCAGCCTCATTTCCCAACACACCCTCACCCCCTTCCCGCTACCCTCCCCCACCCTATCCCCTAAACACACGATATCCTGGGCGCGCTGTTCTTGTCTGTCATCTAGAAACATCGCCCAAGACCCCCAAGCTCCCAGGTCCTCCTCTTTCTCCATCATCTCTCTGCTCAGACCTTCCCTTCTCTACGATGCCTCTTTCTATACGCTACCCAAGGCCACCGCCGCACTTTGATTTGCGTTCCTGGTAGGTGTGTGTATACATGAATTATCTTGCCCATAGTAGGAGCTCTCAACAACTGTTTCTCGAATGACTTCTAGGCTGCAGAGAGACCGTGACACTAATTCCACCCTACCCCTGTTCTGGATGGTCACTCATTATCCCCTTGAGTCGGAACCCCCACGTTCCGAGGGTACCCGTCTTGTGGCCACTCCACACTCTGCCATTGCCCTGCCCTGGGAGCCATGCAGCCTGGTTGAGAGACATTACGCACCCATCCCCTCAACTCTGGGATTGACATTAGGCTAATGGTGATGTGACAAAGGGAGGGGGGGACTGCCCCTTAGCCTCAGTGCTGGCTCCCACCATTCAAGCAATAGCCCGTAGTACCGGGATGTGGCCACAAGGGGCTCTACTGGGCGACTCTTACCTGTACAGTGGAGGAGGGTTTGTGGGAATCCATCTTGCCCAGATGCACAAGGAAGAGCTCAAGGAGCTGTCGCCTCCTGTCCAGTTCCCTTTGGCTGCCTTATCCTGATGCCACCTAGAAGCTCTTTTGTATCTTAAGACATTCCTCCTTCCCCTTTGGTCTGTTCTCCCTCCTCTAGAGGAGTGCTGAACCTATGCCACGAGCTCCCTGTCCCGCCAGGCAGGCTGTGGGATGGAAAATTGTCCTGTGCCATCTTTTCAACACCTCCTGACTCTGCCCCCTTCTGTTTCCCCCACGCCACCCAGGATTAGGTTTCTTCATCTCTGGCCAGGATTAATACAATCCTGGCTTCCTGGAGGATCGCTGGTCTCCAGACAGCCCCCTGGCCGCCAGCTGTGCACCCTGGCTTTCAACGGCTCCCCAAGGCCCAGACATTCACACAGCACCCCAGGTGCCCGAAGATCCAGCAGCCTGATTCTCCAGCCTCACGTCCCACTTCTCCCCTTGGGCTCCAACCAGCAGTACTGAAATGCCTGTAATTGCTCAACACAAGTGATATTTCGAGGTTTTGTACTTTGCACACATTCTTTTCTGTGACCTGCGCCTCCCCATGCTGTGCCCTAGCTCCCCATACTTCCTCCGCCTGGCAGAGCCCTAGTCGCCCTTAAAGCTGCTGATTCCCCTGTGAACCCTTCCCCGACCTCAGACTCCTTCCCATGCCCAGGAACCCCTCCTCGGAATGGATCCTGTGCCCTGAATGCACGTCTCTCCTTGTATCTGCCACTTAGAGTTGGGATGACTCCTCAAGCCTGTCCTGTTTTCCCCATCGACGCCACAGCTCCCCCGCGGGAGGCCGAGCTAGCACTCAGTGGGTGACACGTGGGAGGTGTTGCCTCACCCCTCTCTGAACCATCGCCTCCACCTTGAGCAAGTCCTTTCAATGCTCTGACCTCCCCTTTGCTGATCTGCCAAACGGAGACCTGGGACAATCAGATGAACTTTAAATCATTAATGAACTCTAAGGGGCCCAGTGCTGTTCAACAGCCAAATGCTATGCAGATGTCTTTATTCCACACTCGCATTTACCTGCACTTGCCTGTGTGGAAATCAGAGGGTCAAAGGAATGGGAAGTGCTCTTTTTGTAACTTCGCTGCCTTGAGTCCAGGGAAAAGCTGCTTACGAGTCAACTATTAATTCTCTCTCCCCATAGCAACGAGTCTTCTCTGAAGCTCTGGGTTAATGATTCTTCTTCTTCTTCTTCTTCTTCTTCTTCTTTTTTTTTTTCTCCTAAAGATTTTATTTATTTATTTGACAGAGGGAGAGAGGTCACAAGTAGGCAGAGAGGCAGGCGGAGAGAGAGAGGAGGAGGAAGCAGGCTCCCTGCCTAGCAGAGAGCCCGATGCGGGTCTCGATCCCAGGACCCTGGGATCATGACCTGAGTTGAAGGCAGAGGCTTTAACCCACTGAGCCACCCAGGCACCCCTGGGTTAATGATTCTGAGGTTGTTTTCCTCGCGGGGCCAAACCGTACCTAATCTTTGGCATGTTGTATTCTTTAAGAATAACTGGACTCGCTCCAATAATTCTCCATTCTGGGGTTGTGAACCTTGCTCGGCCCGAGGAAACGGTGACTGTGTGGGGGTCCCTGGCTCCGTTCCTTCCTCCTCCGTGCCCCCACCCCATGGCCACGGCCACCTTCCCTTCACAAAGAGGAGAGACTCCTCTCCTCCCCCACTGAAGGGCCAAGCACGGATGCTGGGACCTAACAGATTATCTCCCTCACGTGAAGTTTAAGGATTTGTTTTCTGAACTCTGAAGGGGAGACTTGGTAAGGGCAAACCCCTTTAAATTGTTTCTCCGTGCCCCCAAGGTTAGTTAGTGGCGGTGGGAGAAACGGATTGAAGGGAGATTCCCGACTGGTCCCTGGAACCCCAGGCTGTTTATGGCTGCGGTGCAGGTCACACAGAGGCTGGGGATGGAAGTCTGGGAGCCAGACACCGCTCACGGGTGGTCTGGGCACTCTTGAGAGAAGACCAGCTGACGGCCGGGAACTCACCGAAATTCAAAAGCCAGCTCGCAGAGGCCCACTACCAAGAGTCCCCCAGCTCGATCCCTCCCTCCCCTCAATCTAGCACATTTGGTGCAGAGTTTGGGAACACAGTGGTGGAAATGCTTTGCATAAAGGAGTGGGTCACTGTTCTGCAAAGGTTCCACTGTGCCGTAGGAACAAGTTCACTTTTCAGTGCTCCTATGTGTAAAACAGAGATTACATGTACCGTCGGTAATTTATGCCAAGAACCCAGAACCCAATTTAAAGAGACCAGACCTTCCAGACAGAAGACAAACACTTTTGTGCGTACATAAGAGTGAAAACGTAAGGGAAGGTGTTGGTATGTCTGGAGCAGAAATTTCATCATAACCGCCCCGGCATTTCGCGGACCATTCAGACTGCAGAGATCTGATGGCCCAACAGAACATTTCCAACAGCACTGAAAGCCCGGTCTTCGCCTCATGATCTTGTCTTGCCTTTTCACACTGTCCTGAATTTTGCGTGTACTGTTCCCTTGTGTTTTGTCCCACATGTACTTTTAAAATGTTTTACCACATGTACTTTCGATTTTTTTTTGTTCTGGAACTATTCTGCAGGTGGAATAGGGGACAGCCACAGAATCGGTGTTTATGCTAGGCCGGGGTATGCAGCTGTACACTATCTCTGTCACATCCCACTCTATTGTCAGTGGTGCTGATAGTAATTTGGGCTGCTTGCAGTGTTTTGCTACTTTTTGCTATAAACGTTCTCAGCGCCTTAGCAAGTTCTTTCCTTGGTATATACCCTGGGTATAGACAGGTTCTCAGTCTAGCTGAGAATATTGCCAGCACAGGCTGCTGCTCCCCTCTGCTGGCAGATGCTGGCAGATCCCCAAAGAGGAGGAGTCCCCCCCGCCCCATTCTTTCTCTGTCCCTGTTCTTTGTCTATGGACCTTCAGGGGTTAGGAACATTCATTAAACTAGAGAAATGGGGGAGGTGGAGCTTTCTGGGCCATAGTATACTTTCAACTGTGGCCCGGAGAAACAAGCCAGACAGGCCTTGAGGCAGGATGCTTTGGCTCTGAGCATGGGTGTGAGGTGGGGGGCGGTCCTCGACTGGACCCTTGGGTCTTAGGTGGCAGCCCCCCTGTGAGGTCACCACTGGGCTGCAGGACCTAGAAATTCAAACACAATGCAGCATGCCATTTTTTAAAAATTTTTTTATTTTATTTTTGTTCAATGTGTCCTGGGAGAGGTCCCCCAGCGGCCCAATATCTGGGCCTAGGAAGTTCCATCCCCCCATGACCTCAGATGTCCGGCTCCCTGCGCTCTCCAAGCCCTGGCTGCTCGCCGCCGCCTGGGCGATGGCCTCCACACCACACCGCTCGTGTCCGCAGTCTTCTCC
The DNA here is from genome assembly GCF_011764305.1 of Mustela putorius furo. Lineage (NCBI taxonomy): Eukaryota > Metazoa > Chordata > Mammalia > Carnivora > Mustelidae > Mustela > Mustela putorius. Next base: position 11,288,057 of record NW_025421480.1, on the reverse strand, counting down.
CCCATGGGCACGTCTCTGCGGTGTGGGGAGGCCGCGCGCCTCAGGCAGTGAGGCTGACTCTCAGGTTCCTCAGGAACCTGCGGATCCTGCCCAGCATGGTGGTGCCTGAGCCCGAGCTGCCGCCGGAGAGGCTCCGCCCCGACTTGTGGGAGGTCCCGGAGTCCTTGGCGCTGGGGGCGTGGCTGATGCCTTCGTCGGGGGCGCGCCTGCCGCGCGCCGGGCTGCTGCGGCCCTTGTCCTCCTTGTGCTCCCGCGCGGCTCTGTGGCTGCCTAAGGAGCGGCTGGAGTCCGCCGGGGCGATCTTGTGCCCCCGGGCCTTGCGGCGGCTGTCGGCGGCGGCCTGCGGTGGCGGGAAGTGCGGGGGGCTCGCTCCTCCTCCCGGCGCTTGCGGGGCGGCCTTCCCGCCGGCTCCCCACTGCCCGCCGAGCTCGGCGCGTCCCAGAGGAGCTGGCCTTCCGACGCGTCCCGAGCGGCTTCTCCCGCAGGCTTGCCGGCAGCTCCGGGCCCGGCGAACGCCAGGCATCTGCCGGCCTCCCCCGCTGCGAACTCTGCTGCTGTCCCTGCCGCCGCCACTGCCGCGGCTGCCGCGGCCTCCCCGGCGGCCGCCGCCTCGGACGTGGCCCCTGCTGCCGACTCCCTGCAGAGCCCCGGGCAGTTGGGGGCAGCGAAGGTGGGCAGGCTGTTGGTTGTTGGGGGGTCCTGGGTGGTCTGTTCCCCGCCAGCAAAAGCTGCAGAGGTGGCCCCGGCCACCTCAGAGCCCTCGGAGAGGCTCCGGACACTGACCTGGTCCTGATCGATTATTTGGACATCTGCGCCTGCTGCGTTCCTGCCGTCGTCGTCCTCCAGCAGAGGCATGTCCAGCATGTCCTCTGCTCGAGCGGCGGCGTCGGTTCTGCTGTGAGTGGGCACCGGCGGCGGCCTCAGTACCTGGATAATGCTCTCCCAGTAGGGGAAGAGGTCTTCCTGTGCATCCAGTGGGGGGCTCAGCCGCAGGTAGCAGGAGCGGCCGGTGGCGAATTTGAGGCGAAGCATTTGTTTTTTTCCCGGTCGTGAACAGAAAGCCTCACAAACTTCAAGGGAAGGAGCCTGGTGAGCTCCAGGGTGGTGGAAGCCTTGCGGCCTTTTCCCTTGGTGGCGTGGCCCTGGTCGGAGTACTGTTCACAGCCGGTGGCCGGGCGGGCCAGCAGCAGGACATCTGGGAGCGGGAGGCTGGGGCTGGTGGATGCGATGCCCACGGTCATCATTCGGATTCGGTTGTGCACGTCGACGACTTCCCCTCTTTTGGTGACCTGCACAAAGTCGCTTTCGAGCATGGGTGCGTATTTAAACAGGTCATATTCGCCCTTACGCAGTTGTCGCTGGAGTTTCCCCATGGCGGTGTGTTGAAACAGGCCCACCCTGGAGGCGCTGTGGGCGGTGTGATAAGGCGTCAGAGACTCCATTGTTTTTGAGTTGGTAGCACAATCGGGCTGGGCCGGCGAGGGGTGGGCGTTGGTCTGGGGGCCGGTCCCTGGAGCTCCTCCTCCTCCTCGACCTCTGTTGGGTTGGCAGAGCGTGCAGCCCCCCTCCTGCTGCACGCGGCTGGCTCTGTGGGCAGGGGTCCCAAATCCACCCCGCGCCCCACAGGACACAGGCCACAGGCCACAGGCCCCCGCTTTGTCTCAGAACCTCCCAGAGACAGGGGTCAGGGTGGGGGGGATCTGAGGGTGACCGAGGGGACGCTGGTGGGTGCTGGGATTTCAGTCTAAAAAAACGAGAAGAGCTTGCAGTTTGTAGTGTGAAGTACAAACTGAAGTCTTGGTGAGAGACTAAGCACTCTCTCAGCCTGCACCCCTGAGCGGCCCTATTTATACTCTGCTGCCCTCTGTGACCTGTCACGCTGTCTCATACCCCTTAGTGACACCCCCTCAGGGCAGGGCCATCATCCTCCCCCCAAATGTCCCATTGCCCCCACAGAGGACAGGCCCACCCTGCCAGGGACCCAGGCAGGTATCCAAATAAAAATGTCTTCAAATGGAACAATTTTGTGTGGGGAATTTTTTTTTTCCCCTCCTCCAAATTCGGAAGATTTAGCAACTGGACAAAATCCATGGGAATTACTATAAGATGATGGGTTGGCAGAGTGTGCAGCCCCCCTCCTGCGGCTCTCGGCTGGCTCTGTGGCAGGGGTCCCACATGGATGGAGGAGGCACCATCCATCTCTATGCCCTTGCAGGGTATATGGCATATGCTTGAACCATTTGAGCTCTTGGTTTCGTTTTATCCAAGAACCCAGAATTGGCAGTCTTGACCCTTAGCCTGTTCCTTCATAAGATTGCAGTAGACATGGCTGCTAGCAGCCATTAAGAGCCATTTATGATGACATTAAAAACGGCCTCCCTTGTGGGGCGCATGGCTGGCTCAGTGGGTTAAAGCCTCTGCCTTCAGCTCAGGTCATGATTCCCAGAGTCCTGGGACCAGCCCCACATCGGGCTCTCTGCTCCAAAGGAAGCCTGCTTTCCCCTATCTCTCTGCCTGTCTCTCTGCCTACCTGTGATCTCTGTCTGACAAATAAATAAAATCATTAAAAAACAAAACAAAACAAAACAAAACAAAAAAGGCCTCCCCTAGGCACCAGGCCGTGTTCTCCGCATACGACCATGAGAATCCCATCAGGTTTGGTACGGTTCCCACTGCCCCGTTTTATGAAGAGAGTGAGGGGACATCATCAGCCTAACTTCACAGAACTAATGGTCGTAGAGGCCATGTTCACGGGCAGGTCTAGCGATCGGATCCTAAAGCCTTGTTGGGAACCACCATAGTACTTCGCTCCACAAAGCTTGGGCCAGCCACAGGTTTTAAACCAGACTGATTGAAGACCTTTCTGCGGCACTGTCGGAAGTTGCAGGACTCCCTGCGTGTGTATGTGTTCTGGAGAGAACCTAAGACGCCACCACTTCAGACAGCGGCTGGGCAGAATGTTACAGGGGGGCATCTTGGTTCCTCCCCTCGCTTATGCTTCCACAAGCAGCCCATCTGTGGAAACCTGGTTATTGTCTCCTAAGACCCCCACCCCCACCCAGGTTTTCGTCCCTTCTCCTCCAGTGAAAGGAAGTGGGGGTCGCGGGGGGAGTGCTGAGATGTCATCTGCGATTCCAAGAGCTTGCCAAGCAGCCTCCCTGGGCAACAGGAGTGCTTTGGAAGCAGCAACACCTGTGGGGAGCAAGTACCCTTGACCTTCCTGCCTTACTGCCCCTCCCACACAGCTAGCCGCAGAGTATGTGATTTCCAAACTGTTGCTTGAAAGTTCCAGAAGGATTTTCTGCTCCCAAGTCTCGTATCTCCCGGTTTGAGGTTTTGCCCGAAATCCGACATCTGGGATTCATTCCTTGAAAACCAAGGTCTTTCTGTTAAAACGCACCCACGTGTTCATCCGCAGGTGAAAGGACAAATGAAAGGTGGTCTAGCCATACAGAGGGATGTTCTTCAGCTGTGAAAAGAAAATGAGGTACTGCTACGTGCTACAACAGGGATGAATCCTGAAAATAGGATGCTAAGTACAGGAAGCCAGAGGCAAAACGGCCACATACTGTGTGATTTCATTGAGACGAAATGTTCCAGAAGAGGCAACTCCATAGCTACATGAGAGGCTGACTGGAGGGAGGGGAGTGTAGGGAGCGACTGCTTAATGAACAGGACCGGGATTTCCTTTGTGGGGATGACAATTCTGGAACTAGATAGTGGGGTGGTCTCACAGCATTGTGAACGTACTGAGTTTCACTCTCTCTACAATGGGTACGATGGTAAACTTGATGTTGTAGTTTCTCTCTCTCTTCCACAATGCACATATCCATTCCTGCTTGGAACCCTTTAGAAAGGTCAGTGGCGTGACTCAGCTTTCCATTTCCTCATCTATAAAATGGGGTAAGAGCTGCCGTGAGGATTCAACGAGATAATGCACGTGAAGTGTTGAGCGTATCGTGGAGCTCCATAAATCGTAGCTGTTGTAATCCTTCGTCCTCCGCTGGCCCTTCAAGCGTCGGTGCAGCTTCCTTCCTGAGAGCAGTTTTTGAGAAGACAAACTGAGACGCTTCTGGGGTTAGAGCTACTATGAGAACACAGAAGGATGCTCAATGGGCAAAACTGGCTTCTTCGGAGTCCCGGCTTCAGGCAGATCCGTGAACACACAGAGAAACTGAGCACAACCAGAGTAGGGGATGCAGCGAGAGGAAAGGCTTAATATGGGTTTGGGTTTCAAGGGTTTGTTCCAAGCCCATGGGGAGAAAGTGGGATAAAGATGGAAAATAGCATTTTAGCTCTTGGCAGAAAGTGCAAGTTTTAATTCCAGAGTCCCCTGGGGCCAGAATCCTTTAGAACGCTCGATTCGGAAAGAGGTGTGTCAGGCCAGATGTCAGGGAGAGGCAAGGGGACAAGGGTGAGGTCAGGAGAGAGGCTGCTGGACTCTTCCAGGCCCTGCAGTGTGACGTCACCACCCCAGCAGGAGGCGGCCGCATGGAAGGACACTGGCTAAGCCCGTGTCTGATTCTGGCGGAGGCCCCATCCAAATAATTCTCCCGGATCCTCCCAACCTTCCCTCTCCGTCGAATGTGAAACAAGATGAACCAAACAACTTGATGCTAAATACATAGTCATCTTTTTTTAGTCAAGGATCAAAACACAAACGTGGCCGCAGAAAATTAAACTGCTTTTAATGCACTTGGTAAAAGGAGCTTTCAGTTCCAATAACCATATCCAGTGTTATTTTTTGGATCAATTTTTTTGGCCATGGCCACCACCCACTTCCTTCCCCTCCAATTCATTGTCGGTGGCAGCTGAGAAAAACGGTCTTGAGTTTTCGTAACAGCTGATTGATGGGTGGCACCTACACCTACAACCAGAGGGTAAATGTGAGAAATTCCACACACCACCCTTAGAGAAACTAGATTATCTCCTGAAAGTGGGGGTAAACAGGTGCTATCACCAAGTGGATCTTTAGAGATTGGGCAGTGTCCCTGATGTGCAAGCAAAGCAGCAAAATCAGGACACTGGTGTCGCAGGGGTTAGCTTGAACCGTGCAGGAGTTCAGAGGAGCAAGCTCCCATTCATGTGCACAGGAGTCTGAACCTGGAATGAAGCTACTCTCTCTCCGAAGAGAGATGTTAGCGGCAGAGCACCCCATTTCTATTTCTAGCCTGGTACGGATACCTTTGTGTGCAGGCAAAGAGCAAGGGCGCCTTGGTTGAACTGGTTGCCACTTGCTGGTCAAGTTTAGAGGGTTCTTGGATTTCAACATCAGAAAGGAGCCCTTGTGTCTGGGTCCAGTCAGTCGGTTGGAGGGGGTCTGGTTGCCCTAAGCCTGAGTTGGTCCATCCACAAGACCCCCTGTCCATCTCTGAAGGCTGGGTCCCGGGCCAGGGCTGGGACGGACCTCTCTGATTTTGCCCCTTGGCCAAGAGGCCGAAATGTCCTCGTGAAGTTGAGGGAGTGGACCAGAAACAGAAACAAATGGCTTTAGTTCCAGGAAGTCAGAAATGGAAGGAAAAGTTGTAGATCTGCTTTTCTGCTTTGAGACCCACTGTGGACTAGGCTTTTGCTGTGCTGGCCAGAACTCTGCAGCTGACCTTGGGAAAGCCCTTCTCCTCTCTAGGCCTCAACTTCCTCATATGTAAAGTACATCTGGGATTAGTCAAGATCCTTCTGGGTCTGACATGCTGTGTGGTTCTAGCTGTCCCAGTACTGTCTCTCTTTGCCGGGGGTCAATGAGCCTGAAGGCATGTGGCGAGGGATAGGGAGAAGGGGCCCGAGAGTCGTCCGGTGCGGGTTCTTGTGAGTTTAATTCACTGAAAGGGGGAGGACAAGAAAGGGGTAAGAAAATAAAGTAAAACGAAGGAAGAACCTAAGAGGGGAGTTGAGGAGGGGGAAGGTAGGAAACCTGGAGGTGGCACAATGACCTCAGGGCTCCTCAGGTACATCCTGGCCTGGCGGACATTGTTAGAAGGGGAGGTGAGGGAGTGGCAAGTCTTGTTTTCCAAAGAAGGCCACAATACCATCGCCGCCCCCACGTGCTTCTGCAATGTGGTCTTGTCATTGCCCTGTGAAGAAGGAAAAGTTCATTTTCTCTCCCCTAAAACCGGGGTTGTCCTTCTGACTCACTTGTAGCCAGTAGAATGTGGCAGCAGTTCCGTTGGGTGCCTTCAGAGGCTCAGGGAGAAGCAGCTTCCACTTGGCTATCTTGAGATATTTGCTCTGAGGGAAGCCAATCTGACTACCCGTGAGCACCATGAGGAAGGCCGCGTGTAGGCATTCCTGTGGAGAACCCCACCTTATCGCCATCTCCCTCAAGGCACCAGACTCGTGAGTGAAGATTGGACTCGCCAGCCCTGACTGCTGGTTCACTTCACTTGCTACCATGAGGAGCAGAAGAAACCGCTCCCAGTGGAGCCCTGCCCAAATTCTTGATGTAGAGCAATCTACGAGATATCATTTTTTAGGTCACAAAGTTTTGGGGGGGGGGGCGTTTGTTATAAAGCAAAAGGATGGCAGGAGAGGCTTCTAAAAATACAAGCTTCCTTAAAACGGGAAACCCTTAAACATGTATGAACAAGGCTTTTAAGAGCTCAGAGATGTGTGAGATTTCAAAACAATTGGGAGGCCAACTTCTCACGTTGCCTGTCCAGGACATTACCACAAAGTTACCATTTTCTATAGGTCACCGTACTATGTTTTTTTTTTAAAAAGTGTGTTTTTATGGGACAAAAGGGACAAAAGGCACCCATCCCGGCAGATCGGTTAGAAGGAAAGAGGTGAGAAGCAGCACATGTTGGCGAGGATGGGAAACAGCAGAGCGCCCACGCATTCCTGGTGGGAGCGCAAAGTAATGGGACAGTCACTGTTGGAATTAGCATCTGGGACTGAACATATGTGTGTATTCAGTTCCGTTTCTATATGTCTGACAGAAATGTATGTATATTTTTACCCAAAGTTCTGCATATAAATGTTCATAGCAGCACTATTCTTATTAGCCCCAAAGTGGAAGTAACTCGAACACCCACCAAAGGCTGAATGAATCAGTAAATAGTCGAATATGAAATATATCTGTAATGAAATATAGCTGTGAGAAGGAATAGTTGCCACAAAAATCATGACTCTGCTGTTGAGGGAGAGAACCCGGAGTCAAAGAATACATACAACGTGATTCCATTCACCTAAAGTGGAAAAAGAAGCAAAATGAGTCTCCGATGTCAGAGGTTAGGGTAATGGTTCCCCCGGGTGGTGGTAGAGAACCTGGGAGGGGCTTCTCGTATGATGTTCTATCTCCAGCTCAAATGTGAACAACAGGAGGAAGGGCATGCTCTCGAAGCAAAGGATAGTTCTTGAAATAACTCGTTTAACTTTCTAAAAGGTTTTATGAAAAACTTTAATTAATTTTTAAAATTAAATGAAATGTAATAGACAGGAGGCTTTTAAGTTCTCCTTCTTTAATCTCCTGTAAATTGCGTATGGCAAGGTGCTGGGGCCGTGACTATGTCCGTGGGAGAAAGAAACCGGGCCGACGTGGTCAGCAGCCACAGAAACTGGGGGAAAGAGGCCAGCCCTCCAAGGAAGGTGCTTCTCCGAGGCTCCTCGAGGCCAACTGTATTGTGCGCACGCAAGGGCATTTCTACAAAGATCTTTCCCAAGCTTGTGCAGGTCACGGCACATGCAGGAAACGGCAACATTGGAATGGCGTACTGGCGTATCACATGGGGCTCCCGGCAGCCAAAGCCAACTGGCTGGGTCCTCCGGGTGCCCCCAAGCTGAGTGGTATCATTTCCTCAGCACACCTGTGGGAAAACACCCACTCACAGAGTGTGGGAAAACATGAACTTCCGTAACACATTGTAAGTTCTCTTGCTCTTCTGCTCCAGGAAATTCCAGCTCTATGTGCCCTTCATTTCTGGATTACAGGTCCCATTTGCAGTAACGAAGATCACGGGGCCCAGGGGTTTATGTAGCATTCCTGGTCTCTGCTTTATGCCGCGGTCTCATTTCCCCTTCCAGCCTCATTTCCCAACACACCCTCACCCCCTTCCCGCTACCCTCCCCCACCCTATCCCCTAAACACACGATATCCTGGGCGCGCTGTTCTTGTCTGTCATCTAGAAACATCGCCCAAGACCCCCAAGCTCCCAGGTCCTCCTCTTTCTCCATCATCTCTCTGCTCAGACCTTCCCTTCTCTACGATGCCTCTTTCTATACGCTACCCAAGGCCACCGCCGCACTTTGATTTGCGTTCCTGGTAGGTGTGTGTATACATGAATTATCTTGCCCATAGTAGGAGCTCTCAACAACTGTTTCTCGAATGACTTCTAGGCTGCAGAGAGACCGTGACACTAATTCCACCCTACCCCTGTTCTGGATGGTCACTCATTATCCCCTTGAGTCGGAACCCCCACGTTCCGAGGGTACCCGTCTTGTGGCCACTCCACACTCTGCCATTGCCCTGCCCTGGGAGCCATGCAGCCTGGTTGAGAGACATTACGCACCCATCCCCTCAACTCTGGGATTGACATTAGGCTAATGGTGATGTGACAAAGGGAGGGGGGGACTGCCCCTTAGCCTCAGTGCTGGCTCCCACCATTCAAGCAATAGCCCGTAGTACCGGGATGTGGCCACAAGGGGCTCTACTGGGCGACTCTTACCTGTACAGTGGAGGAGGGTTTGTGGGAATCCATCTTGCCCAGATGCACAAGGAAGAGCTCAAGGAGCTGTCGCCTCCTGTCCAGTTCCCTTTGGCTGCCTTATCCTGATGCCACCTAGAAGCTCTTTTGTATCTTAAGACATTCCTCCTTGCGGGGAAGGGCACTTCCCCTTTGGTCTGTTCTCCCTCCTCTAGAGGAGTGCTGAACCTATGCCACGAGCTCCCTGTCCCGCCAGGCAGGCTGTGGGATGGAAAATTGTCCTGTGCCATCTTTTCAACACCTCCTGACTCTGCCCCCTTCTGTTTCCCCAACGCCACCCAGGATTAGGTTTCTTCATCTCTGGCCAGGATTAATACAATCCTGGCTTCCTGGAGGATCGCTGGTCTCCAGACAGCCCCCTGGCCGCCAGCTGTGCACCCTGGCTTTCAACGGCTCCCCAAGGCCCAGACATTCACACAGCACCCCAGGTGCCCGAAGATCCAGCAGCCTGATTCTCCAGCCTCACGTCCCACTTCTCCCCTTGGGCTCCAACCAGCAGTACTGAAATGCCTGTAATTGCTCAACACAAGTGATATTTCGAGGTTTTGTACTTTGCACACATTCTTTTCTGTGACCTGCGCCTCCCCATGCTGTGCCCTAGCTCCCCATACTTCCTCCGCCTGGCAGAGCCCTAGTCGCCCTTAAAGCTGCTGATTCCCCTGTGAACCCTTCCCCGACCTCAGACTCCTTCCCATGCCCAGGAACCCCTCCTCGGAATGGATCCTGTGCCCTGAATGCACGTCTCTCCTTGTATCTGCCACTTAGAGTTGGGATGACTCCTCAAGCCTGTCCTGTTTTCCCCATCGACGCCACAGCTCCCCGCGGGAGGCCGAGCTAGCACTCAGTGGGTGACACGTGGGAGGTGTTGCCTCACCCCTCTCTGAACCATCGCCTCCACCTTGAGCAAGTCCTTTCAATGCTCTGACCTCCCCTTTGCTGATCTGCCCAAACGGAGACCTGGGACAATCAGATGAACTTTAAATCATTAATGAACTCTAAGGGGCCCAGTGCTGTTCAACAGCCAAATGCTATGCAGATGTCTTTATTCCACACTCGCATTTACCTGCACTTGCCTGTGTGGAAATCAGAGGGTCAAAGGAATGGGAAGTGCTCTTTTTGTAACTTCGCTGCCTTGAGTCCAGGGAAAAGCTGCTTACGAGTCAACTATTAATTCTCTCTCCCCATAGCAACGAGTCTTCTCTGAAGCTCTGGGTTAATGATTCTTCTTCTTCTTCTTCTTCTTCTTCTTCTTTTTTTGTTTTCTCCCTAAAGATTTTATTTATTTATTTGACAGAGGGAGAGAGGTCACAAGTAGGCAGAGAGGCAGGCGGAGAGAGAGAGGAGGAAGCAGGCTCCCTGCCTAGCAGAGAGCCCGATGCGGGTCTCGATCCCAGGACCCTGGGATCATGACCTGAGTTGAAGGCAGAGGCTTTAACCCACTGAGCCACCCAGGCACCCCTGGGTTAATGATTCTGAGGTTGTTTTCCTCGCGGGGCCAAACCGTACCTAATCTTTGGCATGTTGTATTCTTTAAGAATAACTGGACTCGCTCCAATAATTCTCCATTCTGGGGTTGTGAACCTTGCTCGGCTCGGCCCGAGGAAACGGTGACTGTGTGGGGGTCCCTGGCTCCGTTCCTTCCTCCTCCGTGCCCCCACCCCATGGCCACGGCCACCTTCCCTTCACAAAGAGGAGAGACTCCTCTCCTCCCCCACTGAAGGGCCAAGCACGGATGCTGGGACCTAACAGATTATCTCCCTCACGTGAAGTTTAAGGATTTGTTTTCTGAACTCTGAAGGGGAGACTTGGTAAGGGCAAACCCCTTTAAATTGTTTCTCCGTGCCCAAGGTTAGTTAGTGGCGGTGGGAGAAACGGATTATAGGGAGATTCCCGACTGGTCCCTGGAACCCCAGGCTGTTTATGGCTGCGGTGCAGGTCACACAGAGGCTGGGGATGGAAGTCTGGGAGCCAGACACCGCTCACGGGTGGTCTGGGCACTCTTGAGAGAAGACCAGCTGACGGCCGGGAACTCACCGAAATTCAAAAGCCAGCTCGCAGAGGCCCACTACCAAGAGTCCCCCAGCTCGATCCCTCCCTCCCCTCAATCTAGCACATTTGGTGCAGAGTTTGGGAACACAGTGGTGGAAATGCTTTGCATAAAGGAGTGGGTCACTGTTCTGCAAAGGTTCCACTGTGCCGTAGGAACAAGTTCACTTTTCAGTGCTCCTATGTGTAAAACAGAGAGATTACATGTACCGTCGGTAATTTATGCCAAGAACCCAGAACCCAATTTAAAGAGACCAGACCTTCCAGACAGAAGACAAACACTTTTGTGCGTACATAAGAGTGAAAACGTAAGGGAAGGTGTTGGTATGTCTGGAGCAGAAATTTCATCATAACCGCCCCGGCATTTCGCGGACCATTCAGACTGCAGAGATCTGATGGCCCAACAGAACATTTCCAACAGCACTGAAAGCCCGGTCTTCGCCTCATGATCTTGTCTTGCCTTTTCACACTGTCCTGAATTTTGCGTGTACTGTTCCCTTGTGTTTTGTCCCACATGTACTTTTAAAATGTTTTACCACATGTACTTTCGATTTTTTTGTTCTGGAACTATTCTGCAGGTGGAATAGGGGACAGCCACAGAATCGGTGTTTATGCTAGGCCGGGGTATGCAGCTGTACACTATCTCTGTCACATCCCACTCTATTGTCAGTGGTGCTGATAGTAATTTGGGCTGCTTGCAGTGTTTTGCTACTTTTTGCTATAAACGTTCTCAGCGCCTTAGCAAGTTCTTTCCTTGGTATATACCCTGGGTATAGACAGGTTCTCAGTCTAGCTGAGAATATTGCCAGCACAGGCTGCTGCTCCCCTCTGCTGGCAGATGCTGGCAGATCCCCAAAGAGGAGGAGTCCCCCCCGCCCCATTCTTTCTCTGTCCCTGTTCTTTGTCTATGGACCTTCAGGGGTTAGGAACATTCATTAAACTAGAGAAATGGGGGAGGTGGAGCTTTCTGGGCCATAGTATACTTTCAACTGTGGCCCGGAGAAACAAGCCAGACAGGCCTTGAGGCAGGATGCTTTGGCTCTGAGCATGGGTGTGAGGTGGGGGCGGTCCTCGACTGGACCCTTGGGTCTTAGGTGGCAGCCCCCCTGTGAGGTCACCACTGGGCTGCAGGACCTAGAAATTCAAACACAATGCAGCATGCCATTTTTTAAAAATTTTTTTATTTTATTTTTGTTCAATGTGTCCTGGGAGAGGTCCCCCAGCGGCCCAATATCTGGGCCTAGGAAGTTCCATCCCCCCATGACCTCAGATGTCCGGCTCCCTGCGCTCTCCAAGCCCTGGCTGCTCGCCGCCGCCTGGGCGATGGCCTCCACACCACACCGCTCGTGTCCGCAGTCTTCTCCCCCATGGGCACGTCTCTGCGGTGTGGGGAGGCCGCGCGCCTCAGGCAGTGAGGCTGACTCTCAGGTTCCTCAGGAACCTGCGGATCCTGCCCAGCATGGTGGTGCCTGAGCCCGAGCTGCCGCCGGAGAGGCTCCGCCCCGACTTGTGGGAGGTCCCGGAGTCCTTGGCGCTGGGGGCGTGGCTGATGCCTTCGTCGGGGGGCGCGCCTGCCGCGCGCCGGGCTGCTGCGGCCCTTGTCCTCCTTGTGCTCCCGCGCGGCTCTGTGGCTGCCTAAGGAGCGGCTGGAGTCCGCCGGGGCGATCTTGTGCCCCCGGGCCTTGCGGCGGCTGTCGGCGGCCCTGCGGTGGCGGGAAGTGCGGGGGGCTCGCTCCTCCTCCCGGCGCTTGCGGGGCGGCCTTCCCGCCGGCTCCCCACTGCCCGCCGAGCTCGGCGCGTCCCAGAGGAGCTGGCCTTCCGACGCGTCCCGAGCGGCTTCTCCCGCAGGCTTGCCGGCAGCTCCGGGCCCGGCGAACGCCAGGCATCTGCCGGCCTCCCCCGCTGCGAACTCTGCTGCTGTCCCTGCCGCCGCCACTGCCGCGGCTGCCGCGGCCTCCCCGGCGGCCGCCGCCTCGGACGTGGCCCCTGCTGCCGACTCCCTGCAGAGCCCCGGGCAGTTGGGGGCAGCGAAGGTGGGCAGGCTGTTGGTTGTTGGGGGGTCCTGGGTGGTCTGTTCCCCGCCAGCAAAAGCTGCAGAGGTGGCCCCGGCCACCTCAGAGCCCTCGGAGAGGCTCCGGACACTGACCTGGTCCTGATCGATTATTTGGACATCTGCGCCTGCTGCGTTCCTGCCGTCGTCGTCCTCCAGCAGAGGCATGTCCAGCATGTCCTCTGCTCGAGCGGCGTCGGTTCTGCTGTGAGTGGGCACCGGCGGCGGCCTCAGTACCTGGATAATGCTCTCCCAGTAGGGGAAGAGGTCTTCCTGTGCATCCAGTGGGGGGCTCAGCCGCAGGTAGCAGGAGCGGCCGGTGGCGAATTTGAGGCGAAGCATTTGTTTTTCCCGGTCGTGAACAGAAAGCCTCACAAACTTCAAGGGAAGGAGCCTGGTGAGCTCCAGGGTGGTGGAAGCCTTGCGGCCTTTTCCCTTGGTGGCGTGGCCCTGGTCGGAGTACTGTTCACAGCCGGTGGCCGGGCGGGCCAGCAGCAGGACATCTGGGAGCGGGAGGCTGGGGCTGGTGGATGCGATGCCCACGGTCATCATTCGGATTCGGTTGTGCACGTCGACGACTTCCCCTCTTTTGGTGACCTGCACAAAGTCGCTTTCGAGCATGGGTGCGTATTTAAACAGGTCATATTCGCCCTTACGCAGTTGTCGCTGGAGTTTCCCCATGGCGGTGTTGAACAGGCCCACCCTGGAGGCGCTGTGGGCGGTGTGATAAGGCGTCAGAGACTCCATGTTTTTGAGTTGGTAGCACAATCGGGCTGGGCCGGCGAGGGGTGGGCGTTGGTCTGGGGGCCGGTCCCTGGAGCTCCTCCTCCTCCTCGACCTCTGTTGGGTTGGCAGAGCGTGCAGCCCCCCTCCTGCTGCACGCGGCTGGCTCTGTGGCAGGGGTCCCAAATCCACCCCGCGCCCCACAGGACACAGGCCACAGGCCACAGGCCCCCGCTTTGTCTCAGAACCTCCCAGAGACAGGGGTCAGGGTGGGGGGGATCTGAGGGTGACCGAGGGGACGCTGGTGGGTGCTGGGATTTCAGTCTAAAAAAACGAGAAGAGCTTGCAGTTTGTAGTGTGAAGTACAAACTGAAGTCTTGGTGAGAGACTAAGCACTCTCTCAGCCTGCACCCCTGAGCGGCCCTATTTATACTCTGCTGCCCTCTGTGACCTGTCACGCTGTCTCATACCCCTTAGTGACACCCCCTCAGGGCAGGGCCATCATCCTCCCCCCAAATGTCCCATTGCCCCCACAGAGGACAGGCCCACCCTGCCAGGGACCCAGGCAGGTATCCAAATAAAAATGTCTTCAAATGGAACAATTTTGTGTGGGGAATTTTTTTTTTTTTTTCCCTCCTCCAAAAATTCGGAAGATTTAGCAACTGGACAAAATCCATGGGAATTACTATAAGATGATGGGTTGGCAGAGTGTGCAGCCCCCCTCCTGCGGCTCTCGGCTGGCTCTGTGGCAGGGGTCCCACATGGATGGAGGAGGCACCATCCATCTCTATGCCCTTGCAGGGTATATGGCATATGCTTGAACCATTTGAGCTCTTGGTTTCGTTTTATCCAAGAACCCAGAATTGGCAGTCTTGACCCTTAGCCTGTTCCTTCATAAGATTGCAGTAGACATGGCTGCTAGCAGCCATTAAGAGCCATTTATGATGACATTAAAAACGGCCTCCCTTGTGGGGCGCATGGCTGGCTCAGTGGGTTAAAGCCTCTGCCTTCAGCTCAGGTCATGATTCCCAGAGTCCTGGGACCAGCCCCACATCGGGCTCTCTGCTCCAAAGGAAGCCTGCTTTCCCCTATCTCTCTGCCTGTCTCTCTGCCTACCTGTGATCTCTGTCTGACAAATAAATAAAATCATTAAAAAACAAAACAAAACAAAACAAAAAAGGCCTCCCCTAGGCACCAGGCCGTGTTCTCCGCATACGACCATGAGAATCCCATCAGGTTTGGTACGGTTCCCACTGCCCCGTTTTATGAAGAGAGTGAGGGGACATCAGCCTAACTTCACAGAACTAATGGTCGTAGAGGCCATGTTCACGGGCAGGTCTAGCGATCGGATCCTAAAGCCTTGTTGGGAACCACCATAGTACTTCGCTCCACAAAGCTTGGGCCAGCCACAGGTTTTAAACCAGACTGATTGAAGACCTTTCTGCGGCACTGTCGGAAGTTGCAGGACTCCCTGCGTGTGTATGTGTTCTGGAGAGAACCTAAGACGCCACTTCAGACAGCGGCTGGGCAGAATGTTACAGGGGGGCATCTTGGTTCCTCCCCTCGCTTATGCTTCCACAAGCAGCCCATCTGTGGAAACCTGGTTATTGTCTCCTAAGACCCCCACCCCCACCCAGGTTTTCGTCCCTTCTCCTCCAGTGAAAGGAAGTGGGGGTCGCGGGGGGAGTGCTGAGATGTCATCTGCGATTCCAAGAGCTTGCCAAGCAGCCTCCCTGGGCAACAGGAGTGCTTTGGAAGCAGCAACACCTGTGGGGAGCAAGTACCCTTGACCTTCCTGCCTTACTGCCCCTCCCACACAGCTAGCCGCAGAGTATGTGATTTCCAAACTGTTGCTTGAAAGTTCCAGAAGGATTTTCTGCTCCCAAGTCTCGTATCTCCCGGTTTGAGGTTTTGCCCGAAATCCGACATCTGGGATTCATTCCTTGAAAACCAAGGTCTTTCTGTTAAAACGCACCCACGTGTTCATCCGCAGGTGAAAGGACAAATGAAAGGTGGTCTAGCCATACAGAGGGATGTTCTTCAGCTGTGAAAAGAAAATGAGGTACTGCTACGTGCTACAACAGGGATGAATCCTGAAAATAGGATGCTAAGTACAGGAAGCCAGAGGCAAAACGGCCACATACTGTGTGATTTCATTGAGACGAAATGTTCCAGAAGAGGCAACTCCATAGCTACATGAGAGGCTGACTGGAGGGAGGGGAGTGTAGGGAGCGACTGCTTAATGAACAGGACCGGGATTTCCTTTGTGGGGATGACAATTCTGGAACTAGATAGTGGGGTGGTCTCACAGCATTGTGAACGTACTGAGTTTCACTCTCTCTACAATGGGTACGATGGTAAACTTGATGTTGTAGTTTCTCTCTCTCTCTCCCACAATGCACATATCCATTCCTGCTTGGAACCCTTTAGAAAGGTCAGTGGCGTGACTCAGCTTTCCATTTCCTCATCTATAAAATGGGGTAAGAGCTGCCGTGAGGATTCAACGAGATAATGCACGTGAAGTGTTGAGCGTATCGTGGAGCTCCATAAATCGTAGCTGTTGTAATCCTTCGTCCTCCGCTGGCCCTTCAAGCGTCGGTGCAGCTTCCTTCCTGAGAGCAGTTTTTGAGAAGACAAACTGAGACGCTTCTGGGGTTAGAGCTACTATGAGAACACAGAAGGATGCTCAATGGGCAAAAAACTGGCTTCTTCGGAGTCCCGGCTTCAGGCAGATCCGTGAACACACAGAGAAACTGAGCACAACCAGAGTAGGGGATGCAGCGAGAGGAAAGGCTTAATATGGGTTTGGGTTTTCAAGGGTTTGTTCCAAGCCCATGGGGAGAAAGTGGGATAAAGATGGAAAATAGCATTTTAGCTCTTGGCAGAAAGTGCAAGTTTTAATTCCAGAGTCCCCCTGGGGCCAGAATCCTTTAGAACGCTCGATTCGGAAAGAGGTGTCAGGCCAGATGTCAGGGAGAGGCAAGGGGACAAGGGTGAGGTCAGGAGAGAGGCTGGACTCTTCCAGGCCCTGCAGTGTGACGTCACCACCCCAGCAGGAGGCGGCCGCATGGAAGGACACTGGCTAAGCCCGTGTCTGATTCTGGCGGAGGCCCCATCCAAATAATTCTCCCGGATCCTCCCAACCTTCCCTCTCCGTCGAATGTGAAACAAGATGAACCAAACAACTTGATGCTAAATACATAGTCATCTTTTTTTAGTCAAGGATCAAAACACAAACGTGGCCGCAGAAAAAAATTAAACTGCTTTTAATGCACTTGGTAAAAGGAGCTTTCAGTTCCAATAACCATATCCAGTGTTATTTTTTGGATCAATTTTTTTGGCCATGGCCACCACCCACTTCCTTCCCCTCCAATTCATTGTCGGTGGCAGCTGAGAAAAACGGTCTTGAGTTTTCGTAACAGCTGATTGATGGGTGGCACCTACACCTACAACCAGAGGGTAAATGTGAGAAATTCCACACACCACCCTTAGAGAAACTAGATTATCTCCTGAAAGTGGGGGTAAACAGGTGCTATCACCAAGTGGATCTTTAGAGATTGGGCAGTGTCCCTGATGTGCAAGCAAAGCAGCAAAATCAGGACACTGGTGTCGCAGGGGTTAGCTTGAACCGTGCAGGAGTTCAGAGGAGCAAGCTCCCATTCATGTGCACAGGAGTCTGAACCTGGAATGAAGCTACTCTCTCTCCGAAGAGAGATGTTAGCGGCAGAGCACCCCATTTCTATTTCTAGCCTGGTACGGATACCTTTGTGTGCAGGCAAAGAGCAAGGGCGCCTTGGTTGAACTGGTTGCCACTTGCTGGTCAAGTTTAGAGGGTTCTTGGATTTCAACATCAGAAAGGAGCCCTTGTGTCTGGGTCCAGTCAGTCGGTTGGAGGGGGTCTGGTTGCCCTAAGCCTGAGTTGGTCCATCCACAAGACCCCCTGTCCATCTCTGAAGGCTGGGTCCCGGGCCAGGGCTGGGACGGACCTCTCTGATTTTGCCCCTTGGCCAAGAGGCCGAAATGTCCTCGTGAAGTTGAGGGAGTGGACCAGAAACAGAAACAAATGGCTTTAGTTCCAGGAAGTCAGAAATGGAAGGAAAAGTTGTAGATCTGCTTTTCTGCTTTGAGACCCACTGTGGACTAGGCTTTTGCTGTGCTGGCCAGAACTCTGCAGCTGACCTTGGGAAAGCCCTTCTCCTCTCTAGGCCTCAACTTCCTCATATGTAAAGTACATCTGGGATTAGTCAAGATCCTTCTGGGTCTGACATGCTGTGTGGTTCTAGCTGTCCCAGTACTGTCTCTCTTTGCCGGGGGTCAATGAGCCTGAAGGCATGTGGCGAGGGATAGGGAGAAGGGGCCCGAGAGTCGTCCGGTGCGGGTTCTTGTGAGTTTAATTCACTGAAAGGGGGAGGACAAGAAAGGGGTAAGAAAATAAAGTAAAACGAAGGAAGAACCTAAGAGGGGAGTTGAGGAGGGGGGGTAAGGTAGGAAACCTGGAGGTGGCACAATGACCTCAGGGCTCCTCAGGTACATCCTGGCCTGGCGGACATTGTTAGAAGGGGAGGTGAGGGAGTGGCAAGTCTTGTTTTCCAAAGAAGGCCACAATACCATCGCCGCCCCCACGTGCTTCTGCAATGTGGTCTTGTCATTGCCCTGTGAAGAAGGAAAAGTTCATTTTCTCTCCCCTAAAACCGGGGTTGTCCTTCTGACTCACTTGTAGCCAGTAGAATGTGGCAGCAGTTCCGTTGGGTGCCTTCAGAGGCTCAGGGAGAAGCAGCTTCCACTTGGCTATCTTGAGATATTTGCTCTGAGGGAAGCCAATCTGACTACCCGTGAGCACCATGAGGAAGGCCGCGTGTAGGCATTCCTGTGGAGAACCCCACCTTATCGCCATCTCCCTCAAGGCACCAGACTCGTGAGTGAAGATTGGACTCGCCAGCCCTGACTGCTGGTTCACTTCACTTGCTACCATGAGGAGCAGAAGAAACCGCTCCCAGTGGAGCCCTGCCCAAATTCTTGATGTAGAGCAATCTACGAGATATCATTTTTTAGGTCACAAAGTTTTGGGGGGGGGGGCGTTTGTTATAAAGCAAAAGGATGGCAGGAGAGGCTTCTAAAAATACAAGCTTCCTTAAAACGGGAAACCCTTAAACATGTATGAACAAGGCTTTTAAGAGCTCAGAGATGTGTGAGATTTCAAAACAATTGGGAGGCCAACTTCTCACGTTGCCTGTCCAGGACATTACCACAAAGTTACCATTTTCTATAGGTCACCGTACTATGTTTTTTTTTAAAAAGTGTGTTTTTATGGGACAAAAGGGACAAAAGGCACCCATCCCGGCAGATCGGTTAGAAGGAAAGAGGTGAGAAGCAGCACATGTTGGCGAGGATGGGAAACAGCAGAGCGCCCACGCATTCCTGGTGGGAGCGCAAAGTAATGGGACAGTCACTGTTGGAATTAGCATCTGGGACTGAACATATGTGTGTATTCAGTTCCGTTTCTATATGTCTGACAGAAATGTATGTATATTTTTACCCAAAGTTCTGCATATAAATGTTCATAGCAGCACTATTCTTATTAGCCCCAAAGTGGAAGTAACTCGAACACCCACCAAAGGCTGAATGAATCAGTAAATAGTCGAATATGAAATATATCTGTAATGAAATATAGCTGTGAGAAGGAATAGTTGCCACAAAAATCATGACTCTGCTGTTGAGGGAGAGAACCCGGAGTCAAAGAATACATACAACGTGATTCCATTCACCTAAAGTGGAAAAAGAAGCAAAATGAGTCTCCGATGTCAGAGGTTAGGGTAATGGTTCCCCCGGGTGGTAGAGAACCTGGGAGGGGCTTCTCGTATGATGTTCTATCTCCAGCTCAAATGTGAACAACAGGAGGAAGGGCATGCTCTCGAAGCAAAGGATAGTTCTTGAAATAACTCGTTTAACTTTCTAAAAGGTTTTATGAAAAACTTTAATTAATTTTTAAAATTAAATGAAATGTAATAGACAGGAGGCTTTTAAGTTCTCCTTCTTTAATCTCCTGTAAATTGCGTATGGCAAGGTGCTGGGGCCGTGACTATGTCCGTGGGAGAAAGAAACCGGGCCGACGTGGTCAGCAGCCACAGAAACTGGGGGAAAGAGGCCAGCCCTCCAAGGAAGGTGCTTCTCCGAGGCTCCTCGAGGCCAACTGTATTGTGCGCACGCAAGGGCATTTCTACAAAGATCTTTCCCAAGCTTGTGCAGGTCACGGCACATGCAGGAAACGGCAACATTGGAATGGCGTACTGGCGTATCACATGGGGCTCCCCGGGCAGCCAAAGCCAACTGGCTGGGTCCTCCGGGTGCCCCCAAGCTGAGTGGTATCATTTCCTCAGCACACCCTGTGGGAAAACACCCACTCACAGAGTGTGGGAAAACATGAACTTCCGTAACACATTGTAAGTTCTCTTGCTCTTCTGCTCCAGGAAATTCCAGCTCTATGTGCCCTTCATTTCTGGATTACAGGTCCCATTTGCAGTAACGAAGATCACGGGGCCCAGGGGTTTATGTAGCATTCCTGGTCTCTGCTTTATGCCGCGGTCTCATTTCCCCTTCCAGCCTCATTTCCCAACACACCCTCACCCCCTTCCCGCTACCCTCCCCCACCCTATCCCCTAAACACACGATATCCTGGGCGCGCTGTTCTTGTCTGTCATCTAGAAACATCGCCCAAGACCCCCAAGCTCCCAGGTCCTCCTCTTTCTCCATCATCTCTCTCTGCTCAGACCTTCCCTTCTCTACGATGCCTCTTTCTATACGCTACCCAAGGCCACCGCCGCACTTTGATTTGCGTTCCTGGTAGGTGTGTGTATACATGAATTATCTTGCCCATAGTAGGAGCTCTCAACAACTGTTTCTCGAATGACTTCTAGGCTGCAGAGAGAGACCGTGACACTAATTCCACCCTACCCCTGTTCTGGATGGTCACTCATTATCCCCTTGAGTCGGAACCCCCACGTTCCGAGGGTACCCGTCTTGTGGCCACTCCACACTCTGCCATTGCCCTGCCCTGGGAGCCATGCAGCCTGGTTGAGAGACATTACGCACCCATCCCCTCAACTCTGGGATTGACATTAGGCTAATGGTGATGTGACAAAGGGAGGGGGGGACTGCCCCTTAGCCTCAGTGCTGGCTCCCACCATTCAAGCAATAGCCCGTAGTACCGGGATGTGGCCACAAGGGGCTCTACTGGGCGACTCTTACCTGTACAGTGGAGGAGGGTTTGTGGGAATCCATCTTGCCCAGATGCACAAGGAAGAGCTCAAGGAGCTGTCGCCTCCTGTCCAGTTCCCTTTGGCTGCCTTATCCTGATGCCACCTAGAAGCTCTTTTGTATCTTAAGACATTCCTCCTTCCCACTTTGGTCTGTTCTCCCTCCTCTAGAGGAGTGCTGAACCTATGCCACGAGCTCCCTGTCCCGCCAGGCAGGCTGTGGGATGGAAAATTGTCCTGTGCCATCTTTTCAACACCTCCTGACTCTGCCCCCTTCTGTTTCCCCAACGCCACCCAGGATTAGGTTTCTTCATCTCTGGCCAGGATTAATACAATCCTGGCTTCCTGGAGGATCGCTGGTCTCCAGACAGCCCCCTGGCCGCCAGCTGTGCACCCTGGCTTTCAACGGCTCCCCAAGGCCCAGACATTCACACAGCACCCCAGGTGCCCGAAGATCCAGCAGCCTGATTCTCCAGCCTCACGTCCCACTTCTCCCCTTGGGCTCCAACCAGCAGTACTGAAATGCCTGTAATTGCTCAACACAAGTGATATTTCGAGGTTTTGTACTTTGCACACATTCTTTTCTGTGACCTGCGCCTCCCCATGCTGTGCCCTAGCTCCCCATACTTCCTCCGCCTGGCAGAGCCCTAGTCGCCCTTAAAGCTGCTGATTCCCCTGTGAACCCTTCCCCGACCTCAGACTCCTTCCCATGCCCAGGAACCCCTCCTCGGAATGGATCCTGTGCCCTGAATGCACGTCTCTCCTTGTATCTGCCACTTAGAGTTGGGATGACTCCTCAAGCCTGTCCTGTTTTCCCCATCGACGCCACAGCTCCCCGCGGGAGGCCGAGCTAGCACTCAGTGGGTGATACGTGGGAGGTGTTGCCTCACCCCTCTCTGAACCATCGCCTCCACCTTGAGCAAGTCCTTTCAATGCTCTGACCTCCCCTTTGCTGATCTGCCAAACGGAGACCTGGGACAATCAGATGAACTTTAAATCATTAATGAACTCTAAGGGGCCCAGTGCTGTTCAACAGCCAAATGCTATGCAGATGTCTTTATTCCACACTCGCATTTACCTGCACTTGCCTGTGTGGAAATCAGGGGGTCAAAGGAATGGGAAGTGCTCTTTTTGTAACTTCGCTGCCTTGAGTCCAGGGAAAAGCTGCTTACGAGTCAACTATTAATTCTCTCTCCCCATAGCAACGAGTCTTCTCTGAAGCTCTGGGTTAATGATTCTTCTTCTTCTTCTTCTTCTTCTTTTGTTTTCTCCTAAAGATTTTATTTATTTATTTGACAGAGGGAGAGAGGTCACAAGTAGGCAGAGAGGCAGGCGGAGAGAGAGGAGGAAGCAGGCTCCCTGCCTAGCAGAGAGCCCGATGCGGGTCTCGATCCCAGGACCCTGGGATCATGACCTGAGTTGAAGGCAGAGGCTTTAACCCACTGAGCCACCCAGGCACCCCTGGGTTAATGATTCTGAGGTTGTTTTCCTCGCGGGGCCAAACCGTATCTAATCTTTGGCATGTTGTATTCTTTAAGAATAACTGGACTCGCTCCAATAATTCTCCATTCTGGGGTTGTGAACCTTGCTCGGCCCGAGGAAACGGTGACTGTGTGGGGGTCCCTGGCTCCGTTCCTTCCTCCTCCGTGCCCCCACCCCATGGCCACGGCCACCTTCCCTTCACAAAGAGGAGAGACTCCTCTCCTCCCCCACTGAAGGGCCAAGCACGGATGCTGGGACCTAACAGATTATCTCCCTCACGTGAAGTTTAAGGATTTGTTTTCTGAACTCTGAAGGGGAGACTTGGTAAGGGCAAACCCCTTTAAATTGTTTCTCCGTGCCCAAGGTTAGTTAGTGGCGGTGGGAGAAACGGATTATAGGGAGATTCCCGACTGGTCCCTGGAACCCCAGGCTGTTTATGGCTGCGGTGCAGGTCACACAGAGGCTGGGGATGGAAGTCTGGGAGCCAGACACCGCTCACGGGTGGTCTGGGCACTCTTGAGAGAAGACCAGCTGACGGCCGGGAACTCACCGAAATTCAAAAGCCAGCTCGCAGAGGCCCACTACCAAGAGTCCCCCAGCTCGATCCCTCCCTCCCCTCAATCTAGCACATTTGGTGCAGAGTTTGGGAACACAGTGGTGGAAATGCTTTGCATAAAGGAGTGGGTCACTGTTCTGCAAAGGTTCCACTGTGCCGTAGGAACAAGTTCACTTTTCAGTGCTCCTATGTGTAAAACAGAGATTACATGTACCGTCGGTAATTTATGCCAAGAACCCAGAACCCAATTTAAAGAGACCAGACCTTCCAGACAGAAGACAAACACTTTTGTGCGTACATAAGAGTGAAAACGTAAGGGAAGGTGTTGGTATGTCTGGAGCAGAAATTTCATCATAACCGCCCCGGCATTTCGCGGACCATTCAGACTGCAGAGATCTGATGGCCCAACAGAACATTTCCAACAGCACTGAAAGCCCGGTCTTCGCCTCATGATCTTGTCTTGCCTTTTCACACTGTCCTGAATTTTGCGTGTACTGTTCCCTTGTGTTTTGTCCCACATGTACTTTTAAAATGTTTTACCACATGTACTTTCGATTTTTTTGTTCTGGAACTATTCTGCAGGTGGAATAGGGGACAGCCACAGAATCGGTGTTTATGCTAGGCCGGGGTATGCAGCTGTACACTATCTCTGTCACATCCCACTCTATTGTCAGTGGTGCTGATAGTAATTTGGGCTGCTTGCAGTGTTTTGCTACTTTTTGCTATAAACGTTCTCAGCGCCTTAGCAAGTTCTTTCCTTGGTATATACCCTGGGTATAGACAGGTTCTCAGTCTAGCTGAGAATATTGCCAGCACAGGCTGCTGCTCCCCTCTGCTGGCAGATGCTGGCAGATCCCCAAAGAGGAGGAGTCCCCCCCGCCCCATTCTTTCTCTGTCCCTGTTCTTTGTCTATGGACCTTCAGGGGTTAGGAACATTCATTAAACTAGAGAAATGGGGGAGGTGGAGCTTTCTGGGCCATAGTATACTTTCAACTGTGGCCCGGAGAAACAAGCCAGACAGGCCTTGAGGCAGGATGCTTTGGCTCTGAGCATGGGTGTGAGGTGGGGGCGGTCCTCGACTGGACCCTTGGGTCTTAGGTGGCAGCCCCCCTGTGAGGTCACCACTGGGCTGCAGGACCTAGAAATTCAAACACAATGCAGCATGCCATTTTTTAAAAATTTTTTTATTTTATTTTTGTTCAATGTGTCCTGGGAGAGGTCCCCCAGCGGCCCAATATCTGGGCCTAGGAAGTTCCATCCCCCCATGACCTCAGATGTCCGGCTCCCTGCGCTCTCCAAGCCCTGGCTGCTCGCCGCCGCCTGGGCGATGGCCTCCACACCACACCGCTCGTGTCCGCAGTCTTCTCCCCCATGGGCACGTCTCTGCGGTGTGGGGGAGGCCGCGCGCCTCAGGCAGTGAGGCTGACTCTCAGGTTCCTCAGGAACCTGCGGATCCTGCCCAGCATGGTGGTGCCTGAGCCCGAGCTGCCGCCGGAGAGGCTCCGCCCCGACTTGTGGGAGGTCCCGGAGTCCTTGGCGCTGGGGGCGTGGCTGATGCCTTCGTCGGGGGCGCGCCTGCCGCGCGCCGGGCTGCTGCGGCCCTTGTCCTCCTTGTGCTCCCGCGCGGCTCTGTGGCTGCCTAAGGAGCGGCTGGAGTCCGCCGGGGCGATCTTGTGCCCCCGGGCCTTGCGGCGGCTGTCGGCGGCCCTGCGGTGGCGGGAAGTGCGGGGGGCTCGCTCCTCCTCCCGGCGCTTGCGGGGCGGCCTTCCCGCCGGCTCCCCACTGCCCGCCGAGCTCGGCGCGTCCCAGAGGAGCTGGCCTTCCGACGCGTCCCGAGCGGCTTCTCCCGCAGGCTTGCCGGCAGCTCCGGGCCCGGCGAACGCCAGGCATCTGCCGGCCTCCCCCGCTGCGAACTCTGCTGCTGTCCCTGCCGCCGCCACTGCCGCGGCTGCCGCGGCCTCCCCGGCGGCCGCCGCCTCGGACGTGGCCCCTGCTGCCGACTCCCTGCAGAGCCCCGGGCAGTTGGGGGCAGCGAAGGTGGGCAGGCTGTTGGTTGTTGGGGGGGTCCCTGGGTGGTCTGTTCCCCGCCAGCAAAAGCTGCAGAGGTGGCCCCGGCCACCTCAGAGCCCTCGGAGAGGCTCCGGACACTGACCTGGTCCTGATCGATTATTTGGACATCTGCGCCTGCTGCGTTCCTGCCGTCGTCGTCCTCCAGCAGAGGCATGTCCAGCATGTCCTCTGCTCGAGCGGCGTCGGTTCTGCTGTGAGTGGGCACCGGCGGCGGCCTCAGTACCTGGATAATGCTCTCCCAGTAGGGGAAGAGGTCTTCCTGTGCATCCAGTGGGGGGCTCAGCCGCAGGTAGCAGGAGCGGCCGGTGGCGAATTTGAGGCGAAGCATTTGTTTTTCCCGGTCGTGAACAGAAAGCCTCACAAACTTCAAGGGAAGGAGCCTGGTGAGCTCCAGGGTGGTGGAAGCCTTGCGGCCTTTTCCCTTGGTGGCGTGGCCCTGGTCGGAGTACTGTTCACAGCCGGTGGCCGGGCGGGCCAGCAGCAGGACATCTGGGAGCGGGAGGCTGGGGCTGGTGGATGCGATGCCCACGGTCATCATTCGGATTCGGTTGTGCACGTCGACGACTTCCCCTCTTTTGGTGACCTGCACAAAGTCGCTTTCGAGCATGGGTGCGTATTTAAACAGGTCATATTCGCCCTTACGCAGTTGTCGCTGGAGTTTCCCCATGGCGGTGTTGAACAGGCCCACCCTGGAGGCGCTGTGGGCGGTGTGATAAGGCGTCAGAGACTCCATGTTTTTGAGTTGGTAGCACAATCGGGCTGGGCCGGCGAGGGGTGGGCGTTGGTCTGGGGGCCGGTCCCTGGAGCTCCTCCTCCTCCTCGACCTCTGTTGGGTTGGCAGAGCGTGCAGCCCCCCTCCTGCTGCACGCGGCTGGCTCTGTGGCAGGGGTCCCAAATCCACCCCGCGCCCCACAGGCCACAGGCCACAGGCCCCCGCTTTGTCTCAGAACCTCCCAGAGACAGGGGTCAGGGTGGGGGGGGGGATGAGGGTGACCGAGGGGACGCTGGTGGGTGCTGGGATTTCAGTCTAAAAAAACGAGAAGAGCTTGCAGTTTGTAGTGTGAAGTACAAACTGAAGTCTTGGTGAGAGACTAAGCACTCTCTCAGCCTGCACCCCTGAGCGGCCCTATTTATACTCTGCTGCCCTCTGTGACCTGTCACGCTGTCTCATACCCCTTAGTGACACCCCCTCAGGGCAGGGCCATCATCC
This sequence comes from Mustela putorius furo, assembly GCF_011764305.1. NCBI lineage: Eukaryota > Metazoa > Chordata > Mammalia > Carnivora > Mustelidae > Mustela > Mustela putorius. Next base: position 11,261,968 of record NW_025421480.1, on the reverse strand, counting down.
TCCCCCCAAATGTCCCATTGCCCCCACAGAGGACAGGCCCACCCTGCCAGGGACCCAGGCAGGTATCCAAATAAAAATGTCTTCAAATGGAACAATTTTGTGTGGGGAATTTTTTTTTTCCCCTCCTCCAAATTCGGAAGATTTAGCAACTGGACAAAATCCATGGGAATTACTATAAGATGATGGGTTGGCAGAGTGTGCAGCCCCCCTCCTGCGGCTCTCGGCTGGCTCTGTGGCAGGGGTCCCACATGGATGGAGGAGGCACCATCCATCTCTATGCCCTTGCAGGGTATATGGCATATGCTTGAGCCATTTGAGCTCTTGGTTTCGTTTTATCCAAGAACCCAGAATTGGCAGTCTTGACCCTTAACCTGTTCCTTCATAAGATTGCAGTAGACATGGCTGCTAGCAGCCATTAAGAGCCATTAATGATGACATTAAAAACGGCCTCCCTTGTGGGGCGCATGGCTGGCTCAGTGGGTTAAAGCCTCTGCCTTCAGCTCAGGTCATGATTCCCAGAGTCCTGGGACCAGCCCCACATCGGGCTCTCTGCTCCAAAGGAAGCCTGCTTTCCCCTATCTCTCTGCCTGTCTCTCTGCCTACCTGTGATCTCTGTCTGACAAATAAATAAAATCATTAAAAAAAAAACAAAACAAAACAAAACAAAAAAAAGCCTCCCCTAGGCACCAGGCCGTGTTCTCCGCATACGACCATGAGAATCCCATCAGGTTTGGTACGGTTCCCACTGCCCCGTTTTATGAAGAGAGTGAGGGGGGACATCATCAGCCTAACTTCACAGAACTAATGGTCGTAGAGGCCATGTTCACGGGCAGGTCTAGCGATCGGATCCTAAAGCCTTGTTGGGAACCACCATAGTACTTCGCTCCACAAAGCTTGGGCCAGCCACAGGTTTTAAACCAGACTGATTGAAGACCTTTCTGCGGCACTGTCGGAAGTTGCAGGACTCCCTGCGTGTGTATGTGTTCTGGAGAGAACCTAAGACGCCACTTCAGACAGCGGCTGGGCAGAATGTTACAGGGGGGCATCTTGGTTCCTCCCCTCGCTTATGCTTCCACAAGCAGCCCATCTGTGGAAACCTGGTTATTGTCTCCTAAGACCCCCACCCCCACCCAGGTTTTCGTCCCTTCTCCTCCAGTGAAAGGAAGTGGGGGTCGCGGGGGGAGTGCTGAGATGTCATCTGCGATTCCAAGAGCTTGCCAAGCAGCCTCCCTGGGCAACAGGAGTGCTTTGGAAGCAGCAACACCTGTGGGGAGCAAGTACCCTTGACCTTCCTGCCTTACTGCCCCTCCCACAACAGCTAGCCGCAGAGTATGTGATTTCCAAACTGTTGCTTGAAAGTTCCAGAAGGATTTTCTGCTCCCAAGTCTCGTATCTCCCGGTTTGAGGTTTTGCCCGAAATCCGACATCTGGGATTCATTCCTTGAAAACCAAGGTCTTTCTGTTAAAACGCACCCACGTGTTCATCCGCAGGTGAAAGGACAAATGAAAGGTGGTCTAGCCATACAGAGGGATGTTCTTCAGCTGTGAAAAGAAAATGAGGTACTGCTACGTGCTACAACAGGGATGAATCCTGAAAATAGGATGCTAAGTACAGGAAGCCAGAGGCAAAACGGCCACATACTGTGTGATTTCATTGAGACGAAATGTTCCAGAAGAGGCAACTCCATAGCTACATGAGAGGCTGACTGGAGGGAGGGGAGTGTAGGGAGCGACTGCTTAATGAACAGGACCGGGATTTCCTTTGTGGGGATGACAATTCTGGAACTAGATAGTGGGGTGGTCTCACAGCATTGGAACGTACTGAGTTTCACTCTCTCTACAATGGGTACGATGGTAAACTTGATGTTGTAGTTTCTCTCTCTCTTCCACAATGCACATATCCATTCCTGCTTGGAACCCTTTAGAAAGGTCAGTGGCGTGACTCAGCTTTCCATTTCCTCATCTATAAAATGGGGTAAGAGCTGCCGTGAGGATTCAACGAGATAATGCACGTGAAGTGTTGAGCGTATCGTGGAGCTCCATAAATCGTAGCTGTTGTAATCCTTCGTCCTCCGCTGGCCCTTCAAGCGTCGGTGCAGCTTCCTTCCTGAGAGCAGTTTTTGAGAAGACAAACTGAGACGCTTCTGGGGTTAGAGCTACTATGAGAACACAGAAGGATGCTCAATGGGCAAAACTGGCTTCTTCGGAGTCCCGGCTTCAGGCAGATCCGTGAACACACAGAGAAACTGAGCACAACCAGAGTAGGGGATGCAGCGAGAGGAAAGGCTTAATATGGGTTTGGGTTTCAAGGGTTTGTTCCAAGCCCATGGGGAGAAAGTGGGATAAAGATGGAAAATAGCATTTTAGCTCTTGGCAGAAAGTGCAAGTTTTAATTCCAGAGTCCCCTGGGGCCAGAATCCTTTAGAACGCTCGATTCGGAAAGAGGTGTCAGGCCAGATGTCAGGGAGAGGCAAGGGGACAAGGGTGAGGTCAGGAGAGAGGCTGGACTCTTCCAGGCCCTGCAGTGTGACGTCACCACCCCAGCAGGAGGCGGCCGCATGGAAGGACACTGGCTAAGCCCGTGTCTGATTCTGGCGGAGGCCCCATCCAAATAATTCTCCCGGATCCTCCCAACCTTCCCTCTCCGTCGAATGTGAAACAAGATGAACCAAACAACTTGATGCTAAATACATAGTCATCTTTTTTTAGTCAAGGATCAAAACACAAACGTGGCCGCAGAAAATTAAACTGCTTTTAATGCACTTGGTAAAAGGAGCTTTCAGTTCCAATAACCATATCCAGTGTTATTTTTTGGATCAATTTTTTTGGCCATGGCCACCACCCACTTCCTTCCCCTCCAATTCATTGTCGGTGGCAGCTGAGAAAAACGGTCTTGAGTTTTCGTAACAGCTGATTGATGGGTGGCACCTACACCTACAACCAGAGGGTAAATGTGAGAAATTCCACACACCACCCTTAGAGAAACTAGATTATCTCCTGAAAGTGGGGGTAAACAGGTGCTATCACCAAGTGGATCTTTAGAGATTGGGCAGTGTCCCTGATGTGCAAGCAAAGCAGCAAAATCAGGACACTGGTGTCGCAGGGGTTAGCTTGAACCGTGCAGGAGTTCAGAGGAGCAAGCTCCCATTCATGTGCACAGGAGTCTGAACCTGGAATGAAGCTACTCTCTCTCCGAAGAGAGATGTTAGCGGCAGAGCACCCCATTTCTATTTCTAGCCTGGTACGGATACCTTTGTGTGCAGGCAAAGAGCAAGGGCGCCTTGGTTGAACTGGTTGCCACTTGCTGGTCAAGTTTAGAGGGTTCTTGGATTTCAACATCAGAAAGGAGCCCTTGTGTCTGGGTCCAGTCAGTCGGTTGGAGGGGGTCTGGTTGCCCTAAGCCTGAGTTGGTCCATCCACAAGACCCCCTGTCCATCTCTGAAGGCTGGGTCCCGGGCCAGGGCTGGGACGGACCTCTCTGATTTTGCCCCTTGGCCAAGAGGCCGAAATGTCCTCGTGAAGTTGAGGGAGTGGACCAGAAACAGAAACAAATGGCTTTAGTTCCAGGAAGTCAGAAATGGAAGGAAAAGTTGTAGATCTGCTTTTCTGCTTTGAGACCCACTGTGGACTAGGCTTTTGCTGTGCTGGCCAGAACTCTGCAGCTGACCTTGGGAAAGCCCTTCTCCTCTCTAGGCCTCAACTTCCTCATATGTAAAGTACATCTGGGATTAGTCAAGATCCTTCTGGGTCTGACATGCTGTGTGGTTCTAGCTGTCCCAGTACTGTCTCTCTTTGCCGGGGGTCAATGAGCCTGAAGGCATGTGGCGAGGGATAGGGAGAAGGGGCCCGAGAGTCGTCCGGTGCGGGTTCTTGTGAGTTTAATTCACTGAAAGGGGGAGGACAAGAAAGAAAGGGTAAGAAAATAAAGTAAAACGAAGGAAGAACCTAAGAGGGGAGTTGAGGAGGGGGAAGGTAGGAAACCTGGAGGTGGCACAATGACCTCAGGGCTCCTCAGGTACATCCTGGCCTGGCGGACATTGTTAGAAGGGGAGGTGAGGGAGTGGCAAGTCTTGTTTTCCAAAGAAGGCCACAATACCATCGCCGCCCCCACGTGCTTCTGCAATGTGGTCTTGTCATTGCCCTGTGAAGAAGGAAAAGTTCATTTTCTCTCCCCTAAAACCGGGGTTGTCCTTCTGACTCACTTGTAGCCAGTAGAATGTGGCAGCAGTTCCGTTGGGTGCCTTCAGAGGCTCAGGGAGAAGCAGCTTCCACTTGGCTATCTTGAGATATTTGCTCTGAGGGAAGCCAATCTGACTACCCGTGAGCACCATGAGGAAGGCCGCGTGTAGGCATTCCTGTGGAGAACCCCACCTTATCGCCATCTCCCTCAAGGCACCAGACTCGTGAGTGAAGATTGGACTCGCCAGCCCTGACTGCTGGTTCACTTCACTTGCTACCATGAGGAGCAGAAGAAACCGCTCCCAGTGGAGCCCTGCCCAAATTCTTGATGTAGAGCAATCTACGAGATATCATTTTTTAGGTCACAAAGTTTTGGGGGGGGGGGGGGGGTTTTGTTATAAAGCAAAAGGATGGCAGGAGAGGCTTCTAAAAATACAAGCTTCCTTAAAACGGGAAACCCTTAAACATGTATGAACAAGGCTTTTAAGAGCTCAGAGATGTGTGAGATTTCAAAACAATTGGGAGGCCAACTTCTCACGTTGCCTGTCCAGGACATTACCACAAAGTTACCATTTTCTATAGGTCACCGTACTATGTTTTTTTTTTAAAAAGTGTGTTTTTTTTATGGGACAAAAAAGGGACAAAAGGCACCCATCCCGGCAGATCGGTTAGAAGGAAAGAGGTGAGAAGCAGCACATGTTGGCGAGGATGGGAAACAGCAGAGCGCCCACGCATTCCTGGTGGGAGCGCAAAGTAATGGGACAGTCACTGTTGGAATTAGCATCTGGGACTGAACATATGTGTGTATTCAGTTCCGTTTCTATATGTCTGACAGAAATGTATGTATATTTTTACCCAAAGTTCTGCATATAAATGTTCATAGCAGCACTATTCTTATTAGCCCCAAAGTGGAAGTAACTCGAACACCCACCAAAGGCTGAATGAATCAGTAAATAGTCGAATATGAAATATATCTGTAATGAAATATAGCTGTGAGAAGGAATAGTTGCCACAAAAATCATGACTCTGCTGTTGAGGGAGAGAACCCGGAGTCAAAGAATACATACAACGTGATTCCATTCACCTAAAGTGGAAAAAGAAGCAAAATGAGTCTCCGATGTCAGAGGTTAGGGGTAATGGTTCCCCCGGGTGGTAGAGAACCTGGGAGGGGCTTCTCGTATGATGTTCTATCTCCAGCTCAAATGTGAACAACAGGAGGAAGGGCATGCTCTCGAAGCAAAGGATAGTTCTTGAAATAACTCGTTTAACTTTCTAAAAGGTTTTATGAAAAACTTTAATTAATTTTTAAAATTAAATGAAATGTAATAGACAGGAGGCTTTTAAGTTCTCCTTCTTTAATCTCCTGTAAATTGCGTATGGCAAGGTGCTGGGGCCGTGACTATGTCCGTGGGAGAAAGAAACCGGGCCGACGTGGTCAGCAGCCACAGAAACTGGGGGAAAGAGGCCAGCCCTCCAAGGAAGGTGCTTCTCCGAGGCTCCTCGAGGCCAACTGTATTGTGCGCACGCAAGGGCATTTCTACAAAGATCTTTCCCAAGCTTGTGCAGGTCACGGCACATGCAGGAAACGGCAACATTGGAATGGCGTACTGGCGTATCACATGGGGCTCCCGGCAGCCAAAGCCAACTGGCTGGGTCCTCCGGGTGCCCCCAAGCTGAGTGGTATCATTTCCTCAGCACACCTGTGGGAAAACACCCACTCACAGAGTGTGGGAAAACATGAACTTCCGTAACACATTGTAAGTTCTCTTGCTCTTCTGCTCCAGGAAATTCCAGCTCTATGTGCCCTTCATTTCTGGATTACAGGTCCCATTTGCAGTAACGAAGATCACGGGGCCCAGGGGTTTATGTAGCATTCCTGGTCTCTGCTTTATGCCGCGGTCTCATTTCCCCTTCCAGCCTCATTTCCCAACACACCCTCACCCCCTTCCCGCTACCCTCCCCCACCCTATCCCCTAAACACACGATATCCTGGGCGCGCTGTTCTTGTCTGTCATCTAGAAACATCGCCCAAGACCCCCAAGCTCCCAGGTCCTCCTCTTTCTCCATCATCTCTCTGCTCAGACCTTCCCTTCTCTACGATGCCTCTTTCTATACGCTACCCAAGGCCACCGCCGCACTTTGATTTGCGTTCCTGGTAGGTGTGTGTATACATGAATTATCTTGCCCATAGTAGGAGCTCTCAACAACTGTTTCTCGAATGACTTCTAGGCTGCAGAGAGACCGTGACACTAATTCCACCCCCTACCCCTGTTCTGGATGGTCACTCATTATCCCCTTGAGTCGGAACCCCCACGTTCCGAGGGTACCCGTCTTGTGGCCACTCCACACTCTGCCATTGCCCTGCCCTGGGAGCCATGCAGCCTGGTTGAGAGACATTACGCACCCATCCCCTCAACTCTGGGATTGACATTAGGCTAATGGTGATGTGACAAAGGGAGGGGGGGACTGCCCCTTAGCCTCAGTGCTGGCTCCCACCATTCAAGCAATAGCCCGTAGTACCGGGATGTGGCCACAAGGGGCTCTACTGGGCGACTCTTACCTGTACAGTGGAGGAGGGTTTGTGGGAATCCATCTTGCCCAGATGCACAAGGAAGAGCTCAAGGAGCTGTCGCCTCCTGTCCAGTTCCCTTTGGCTGCCTTATCCTGATGCCACCTAGAAGCTCTTTTGTATCTTAAGACATCCTCCTCCTTCCCCTTTGGTCTGTTCTCCCTCCTCTAGAGGAGTGCTGAACCTATGCCACGAGCTCCCTGTCCCGCCAGGCAGGCTGTGGGATGGAAAATTGTCCTGTGCCATCTTTTCAACACCTCCTGACTCTGCCCCCTTCTGTTTCCCCAACGCCACCCAGGATTAGGTTTCTTCATCTCTGGCCAGGATTAATACAATCCTGGCTTCCTGGAGGATCGCTGGTCTCCAGACAGCCCCCTGGCCGCCAGCTGTGCACCCTGGCTTTCAACGGCTCCCCAAGGCCCAGACATTCACACAGCACCCCAGGTGCCCGAAGATCCAGCAGCCTGATTCTCCAGCCTCACGTCCCACTTCTCCCCTTGGGCTCCAACCAGCAGTACTGAAATGCCTGTAATTGCTCAACACAAGTGATATTTCGAGGTTTTGTACTTTGCACACATTCTTTTCTGTGACCTGCGCCTCCCCATGCTGTGCCCTAGCTCCCCATACTTCCTCCGCCTGGCAGAGCCCTAGTCGCCCTTAAAGCTGCTGATTCCCCTGTGAACCCTTCCCCGACCTCAGACTCCTTCCCATGCCCAGGAACCCCTCCTCGGAATGGATCCTGTGCCCTGAATGCACGTCTCTCCTTGTATCTGCCACTTAGAGTTGGGATGACTCCTCAAGCCTGTCCTGTTTTCCCCATCGACGCCACAGCTCCCCGCGGGAGGCCGAGCTAGCACTCAGTGGGTGACACGTGGGAGGTGTTGCCTCACCCCTCTCTGAACCATCGCCTCCACCTTGAGCAAGTCCTTTCAATGCTCTGACCTCCCCTTTGCTGATCTGCCAAACGGAGACCTGGGACAATCAGATGAACTTTAAATCATTAATGAACTCTAAGGGGCCCAGTGCTGTTCAACAGCCAAATGCTATGCAGATGTCTTTATTCCACACTCGCATTTACCTGCACTTGCCTGTGTGGAAATCAGAGGGTCAAAGGAATGGGAAGTGCTCTTTTTGTAACTTCGCTGCCTTGAGTCCAGGGAAAAGCTGCTTACGAGTCAACTATTAATTCTCTCTCCCCATAGCAACGAGTCTTCTCTGAAGCTCTGGGTTAATGATTCTTCTTCTTCTTCTTCTTCTTCTTCTTTTTTTGTTTTCTCCTAAAGATTTTATTTATTTATTTGACAGAGGGAGAGAGGTCACAAGTAGGCAGAGAGGCAGGCGGAGAGAGAGGAGGAAGCAGGCTCCCTGCCTAGCAGAGAGCCCGATGCGGGTCTCGATCCCAGGACCCTGGGATCATGACCTGAGTTGAAGGCAGAGGCTTTAACCCACTGAGCCACCCAGGCACCCCTGGGTTAATGATTCTGAGGTTGTTTTCCTCGCGGGGCCAAACCGTACCTAATCTTTGGCATGTTGTATTCTTTAAGAATAACTGGACTCGCTCCAATAATTCTCCATTCTGGGGTTGTGAACCTTGCTCGGCCCGAGGAAACGGTGACTGTGTGGGGGTCCCTGGCTCCGTTCCTTCCTCCTCCGTGCCCCCACCCCATGGCCACGGCCACCTTCCCTTCACAAAGAGGAGAGACTCCTCTCCTCCCCCACTGAAGGGCCAAGCACGGATGCTGGGACCTAACAGATTATCTCCCTCACGTGAAGTTTAAGGATTTGTTTTCTGAACTCTGAAGGGGAGACTTGGTAAGGGCAAACCCCTTTAAATTGTTTCTCCGTGCCCAAGGTTAGTTAGTGGCGGTGGGAGAAACGGATTGAAGGGAGATTCCCGACTGGTCCCTGGAACCCCAGGCTGTTTATGGCTGCGGTGCAGGTCACACAGAGGCTGGGGATGGAAGTCTGGGAGCCAGACACCGCTCACGGGTGGTCTGGGCACTCTTGAGAGAAGACCAGCTGACGGCCGGGAACTCACCGAAATTCAAAAGCCAGCTCGCAGAGGCCCACTACCAAGAGTCCCCCAGCTCGATCCCTCCCTCCCCTCAATCTAGCACATTTGGTGCAGAGTTTGGGAACACAGTGGTGGAAATGCTTTGCATAAAGGAGTGGGTCACTGTTCTGCAAAGGTTCCACTGTGCCGTAGGAACAAGTTCACTTTTCAGTGCTCCTATGTGTAAAACAGAGATTACATGTACCGTCGGTAATTTATGCCAAGAACCCAGAACCCAATTTAAAGAGACCAGACCTTCCAGACAGAAGACAAACACTTTTGTGCGTACATAAGAGTGAAAACGTAAGGGAAGGTGTTGGTATGTCTGGAGCAGAAATTTCATCATAACCGCCCCGGCATTTCGCGGACCATTCAGACTGCAGAGATCTGATGGCCCAACAGAACATTTCCAACAGCACTGAAAGCCCGGTCTTCGCCTCATGATCTTGTCTTGCCTTTTCACACTGTCCTGAATTTTGCGTGTACTGTTCCCTTGTGTTTTGTCCCACATGTACTTTTAAAATGTTTTACCACATGTACTTTCGATTTTTTTTTTCTGGAACTATTCTGCAGGTGGAATAGGGGACAGCCACAGAATCGGTGTTTATGCTAGGCCGGGGTATGCAGCTGTACACTATCTCTGTCACATCCCACTCTATTGTCAGTGGTGCTGATAGTAATTTGGGCTGCTTGCAGTGTTTTGTTGCTACTTTTTGCTATAAACGTTCTCAGCGCCTTAGCAAGTTCTTTCCTTGGTATATACCCTGGGTATAGACAGGTTCTCAGTCTAGCTGAGAATATTGCCAGCACAGGCTGCTGCTCCCCTCTGCTGGCAGATGCTGGCAGATCCCCAAAGAGGAGGAGTCCCCCCCGCCCCATTCTTTCTCTGTCCCTGTTCTTTGTCTATGGACCTTCAGGGGTTAGGAACATTCATTAAACTAGAGAAATGGGGGAGGTGGAGCTTTCTGGGCCATAGTATACTTTCAACTGTGGCCCGGAGAAACAAGCCAGACAGGCCTTGAGGCAGGATGCTTTGGCTCTGAGCATGGGTGTGAGGTGGGGGCGGTCCTCGACTGGACCCTTGGGTCTTAGGTGGCAGCCCCCCTGTGAGGTCACCACTGGGCTGCAGGACCTAGAAATTCAAACACAATGCAGCATGCCATTTTTTAAAAATTTTTTTATTTTATTTTTGTTCAATGTGTCCTGGGAGAGGTCCCCCAGCGGCCCAATATCTGGGGGCCTAGGAAGTTCCATCCCCCCATGACCTCAGATGTCCGGCTCCCTGCGCTCTCCAAGCCCTGGCTGCTCGCCGCCGCCTGGGCGATGGCCTCCACACCACACCGCTCGTGTCCGCAGTCTTCTCCCCCATGGGCACGTCTCTGCGGTGTGGGGAGGCCGCGCGCCTCAGGCAGTGAGGCTGACTCTCAGGTTCCTCAGGAACCTGCGGATCCTGCCCAGCATGGTGGTGCCTGAGCCCGAGCTGCCGCCGGAGAGGCTCCGCCCCGACTTGTGGGAGGTCCCGGAGTCCTTGGCGCTGGGGGCGTGGCTGATGCCTTCGTCGGGGGCGCGCCTGCCGCGCGCCGGGCTGCTGCGGCCCTTGTCCTCCTTGTGCTCCCGCGCGGCTCTGTGGCTGCCTAAGGAGCGGCTGGAGTCCGCCGGGGCGATCTTGTGCCCCCGGGCCTTGCGGCGGCTGTCGGCGGCCCTGCGGTGGCGGGAAGTGCGGGGGGCTCGCTCCTCCTCCCGGCGCTTGCGGGGCGGCCTTCCCGCCGGCTCCCCACTGCCCGCCGAGCTCGGCGCGTCCCAGAGGAGCTGGCCTTCCGACGCGTCCCGAGCGGCTTCTCCCGCAGGCTTGCCGGCAGCTCCGGGCCCGGCGAACGCCAGGCATCTGCCGGCCTCCCCCGCTGCGAACTCTGCTGCTGTCCCTGCCGCCGCCACTGCCGCGGCTGCCGCGGCCTCCCCGGCGGCCGCCGCCTCGGACGTGGCCCTGCTGCCGACTCCCTGCAGAGCCCCGGGCAGTTGGGGGCAGCGAAGCGAAGGTGGGCAGGCTGTTGGTTGTTGGGGGGTCCTGGGTGGTCTGTTCCCCGCCAGCAAAAGCTGCAGAGGTGGCCCCGGCCACCTCAGAGCCCTCGGAGAGGCTCCGGACACTGACCTGGTCCTGATCGATTATTTGGACATCTGCGCCTGCTGCGTTCCTGCCGTCGTCGTCCTCCAGCAGAGGCATGTCCAGCATGTCCTCTGCTCGAGCGGCGTCGGTTCTGCTGTGAGTGGGCACCGGCGGCGGCCTCAGTACCTGGATAATGCTCTCCCAGTAGGGGAAGAGGTCTTCCTGTGCATCCAGTGGGGGGCTCAGCCGCAGGTAGCAGGAGCGGCCGGTGGCGAATTTGAGGCGAAGCATTTGTTTTTCCCGGTCGTGAACAGAAAGCCTCACAAACTTCAAGGGAAGGAGCCTGGTGAGCTCCAGGGTGGTGGAAGCCTTGCGGCCTTTTCCCTTGGTGGCGTGGCCCTGGTCGGAGTACTGTTCACAGCCGGTGGCCGGGCGGGCCAGCAGCAGGACATCTGGGAGCGGGAGGCTGGGGCTGGTGGATGCGATGCCCACGGTCATCATTCGGATTCGGTTGTGCACGTCGACGACTTCCCCTCTTTTGGTGACCTGCACAAAGTCGCTTTCGAGCATGGGTGCGTATTTAAACAGGTCATATTCGCCCTTACGCAGTTGTCGCTGGAGTTTCCCCATGGCGGTGTTGAACAGGCCCACCCTGGAGGCGCTGTGGGCGGTGTGATAAGGCGTCAGAGACTCCATGTTTTTGAGTTGGTAGCACAATCGGGCTGGGCCGGCGAGGGGTGGGCGTTGGTCTGGGGGCCGGTCCCTGGAGCTCCTCCTCCTCCTCGACCTCTGTTGGGTTGGCAGAGCGTGCAGCCCCCCTCCTGCTGCACGCGGCTGGCTCTGTGGCAGGGGTCCCAAATCCACCCCGCGCCCCACAGGACACAGGCCACAGGCCACAGGCCCCCGCTTTGTCTCAGAACCTCCCAGAGACAGGGGTCAGGGTGGGGGGGATCTGAGGGTGACCGAGGGGACGCTGGTGGGTGCTGGGATTTCAGTCTAAAAAAACGAGAAGAGCTTGCAGTTTGTAGTGTGAAGTACAAACTGAAGTCTTGGTGAGAGACTAAGCACTCTCTCAGCCTGCACCCCTGAGCGGCCCTATTTATACTCTGCTGCCCTCTGTGACCTGTCACGCTGTCTCATACCCCTTAGTGACACCCCCCCTCAGGGCAGGGCCATCATCCTCCCCCCAAATGTCCCATTGCCCCCACAGAGGACAGGCCCACCCTGCCAGGGACCCAGGCAGGTATCCAAATAAAAATGTCTTCAAATGGAACAATTTTGTGTGGGGAATTTTTTTTTTCCCCTCCTCCAAATTCGGAAGATTTAGCAACTGGACAAAATCCATGGGAATTACTATAAGATGATGGGTTGGTGCAGAGTGTGCAGCCCCCCTCCTGCGGCTCTCGGCTGGCTCTGTGGCAGGGGTCCCACATGGATGGAGGAGGCACCATCCATCTCTATGCCCTTGCAGGGTATATGGCATATGCTTGAGCCATTTGAGCTCTTGGTTTCGTTTTATCCAAGAACCCAGAATTGGCAGTCTTGACCCTTAACCTGTTCCTTCATAAGATTGCAGTAGACATGGCTGCTAGCAGCCATTAAGAGCCATTAATGATGACATTAAAAACGGCCTCCCTTGTGGGGCGCATGGCTGGCTCAGTGGGTTAAAGCCTCTGCCTTCAGCTCAGGTCATGATTCCCAGAGTCCTGGGACCAGCCCCACATCGGGCTCTCTGCTCCAAAGGAAGCCTGCTTTCCCCTATCTCTCTGCCTGTCTCTCTGCCTACCTGTGATCTCTGTCTGACAAATAAATAAAATCATTAAAAAACAAAACAAAACAAAACAAAACAAAAAAGGGCCTCCCCTAGGCACCGGCCGTGTTCTCCGCATACGACCATGAGAATCCCATCAGGTTTGGTACGGTTCCCACTGCCCCGTTTTATGAAGAGAGTGAGGGGACATCATCAGCCTAACTTCACAGAACTAATGGTCGTAGAGGCCATGTTCACGGGCAGGTCTAGCGATCGGATCCTAAAGCCTTGTTGGGAACCACCATAGTACTTCGCTCCACAAAGCTTGGGCCAGCCACAGGTTTTAAACCAGACTGATTGAAGACCTTTCTGCGGCACTGTCGGAAGTTGCAGGACTCCCTGCGTGTGTATGTGTTCTGGAGAGAACCTAAGACGCCACTTCAGACAGCGGCTGGGCAGAATGTTACAGGGGGGCATCTTGGTTCCTCCCCTCGCTTATGCTTCCACAAGCAGCCCATCTGTGGAAACCTGGTTATTGTCTCCTAAGACCCCCACCCCCACCCAGGTTTTCGTCCCTTCTCCTCCAGTGAAAGGAAGTGGGGGTCGCGGGGGGGTGCTGAGATGTCATCTGCGATTCCAAGAGCTTGCCAAGCAGCCTCCCTGGGCAACAGGAGTGCTTTGGAAGCAGCAACACCTGTGGGGAGCAAGTACCCTTGACCTTCCTGCCTTACTGCCCCTCCCACACAGCTAGCCGCAGAGTATGTGATTTCCAAACTGTTGCTTGAAAGTTCCAGAAGGATTTTCTGCTCCCAAGTCTCGTATCTCCCGGTTTGAGGTTTTGCCCGAAATCCGACATCTGGGATTCATTCCTTGAAAACCAAGGTCTTTCTGTTAAAACGCACCCACGTGTTCATCCGCAGGTGAAAGGACAAATGAAAGGTGGTCTAGCCATACAGAGGGATGTTCTTCAGCTGTGAAAAGAAAATGAGGTACTGCTACGTGCTACAACAGGGATGAATCCTGAAAATAGGATGCTAAGTACAGGAAGCCAGAGGCAAAACGGCCACATACTGTGTGATTTCATTGAGACGAAATGTTCCAGAAGAGGCAACTCCATAGCTACATGAGAGGCTGACTGGAGGGAGGGGAGTGTAGGGAGCGACTGCTTAATGAACAGGACCGGGATTTCCTTTGTGGGGATGACAATTCTGGAACTAGATAGTGGGGTGGTCTCACAGCATTGTGAACGTACTGAGTTTCACTCTCTCTCTACAATGGGTACGATGGTAAACTTGATGTTGTAGTTTCTCTCTCTCTTCCACAATGCACATATCCATTCCTGCTTGGAACCCTTTAGAAAGGTCAGTGGCGTGACTCAGCTTTCCATTTCCTCATCTATAAAATGGGGTAAGAGCTGCCGTGAGGATTCAACGAGATAATGCACGTGAAGTGTTGAGCGTATCGTGGAGCTCCATAAATCGTAGCTGTTGTAATCCTTCGTCCTCCGCTGGCCCTTCAAGCGTCGGTGCAGCTTCCTTCCTGAGAGCAGTTTTTGAGAAGACAAACTGAGACGCTTCTGGGGTTAGAGCTACTATGAGAACACAGAAGGATGCTCAATGGGCAAAACTGGCTTCTTCGGAGTCCCGGCTTCAGGCAGATCCGTGAACACACAGAGAAACTGAGCACAACCAGAGTAGGGGATGCAGCGAGAGGAAAGGCTTAATATGGGTTTGGGTTTCAAGGGTTTGTTCCAAGCCCATGGGGAGAAAGTGGGATAAAGATGGAAAATAGCATTTTAGCTCTTGGCAGAAAG